>NC_079370.1:27482835-28082835 GCF_021018895.1 Seriola aureovittata
TATTATTGTAACCATGACAACAAAGATTGTCTAACGTTATTTTAACCCAAATCCCCATCTTTTCCTAAACATAACCAAGCCATGACAGTTTATTGGCGCCATGGCGACAAAGGTCTGGTACGCCTGCCACTGTAGGGGCGCTGTGTCAGGAGGCACTCCACGGGGTCGTATATGAGGGTTGATGGTTGTTCGGGTTGGAGGAGGAGTTGTAATTAAAGCCGCCTGTTCATTGACATTTCATACATGCAATGTCAACAGAATGAGAAGGAACGGGAAAAACACCCTTTATTCTGACTGGGGAGTGTTCATGCTATAGGCCAAGGTGGTTATGCAGCATATCATTTAACCCACGATAACAAACATCTGAATGGGAATAACCATTTAACCATTTACCACAGCCTCCAATGATATCTCCAACTTGGTAAAAAGAAATGTGTGAATAAACTGTTGGGAGAAGAAGCTGCACCTCTGTTAGTTACACCAAAATAAAACCCAGCACAGTTCATTCAGCTCATTTTATAGGACATACTTAACACTGTTGGTTTCACTTGGAAATGAAGAGCTAAAAATACATAACACAACAAAAGAAGCTGAGCTGTTTAACTGCGGTGATTACAAGATTAGAGCTAGGGCCAACAACTTAGAGTAATGCCTGAACACACAGGTCAGAATAACGGCTGTTTTTCCTCTTCTTAACCATGTTGCCGACACTGTGTGGATGGAGCATGAGCACTGGTGTTAACCTCGTAGTCTGAAGTACCTACAGAGAACTCTCACCTGAGTCTGAGAATGATAACCCTCTGCTTCACAGGGTTTTACTCTCAGCTACAGCTCATTGATGAGCTACTTTCCTGTCCTCCAACCAAACAGCAGATGAAGTCAAACAGCAGCTGGTGAACACCACGGATCATTCATTCATTTCCTTTAGTTGGTAGGGACCAAAGACAGAGCTAAAAGACAGCGACTGTTAGACTTCATCAAATACTAAACGAATGCTGTGTTAATGTCTAAATGAGCAACTGTTTGCTAACACGGTTGCAAAGGTTTTTCCTACTAGGAGGTGATGCTGTGTCATTGCTGTGTTCACAACTTGTTTACACTGACCCCAAGTGGCCTAAAGATGAATGTCTGCACCTTTAAGCAAAACTGTGATTAACATAACAAAAGGAAATGCACACATACTCTTAAGTGTGCATGTATGCGTCTGTGTGTATGCATTGTGTTTGTCTGTAGGAGGCTCTGACATAAATTGACATTTTTATCCAGTTTTAAGTCACATTTTGTTCCACAACTCCCGGTTCTTTTACCGAGCTGTAAGATCTCAGTCATCAAACGTTCAGATTGAAGTAGTTTAAGTTGACTGTCAGATTAAAGCAGCCTTCTCAACAGCTAAACAGAGCAAATGGCTAACTAATATTTTATTGATTGGCGATTTTAATATATATATATATATATAATATAAAATCTCCTTCACATGAACAGGGCAACACTACTGGTGTTACACTGGGTTTCGATGTGAACTTCTCCCTGAAGCTGTGTGAATGGCACTTCAGCTGCAGACAATGCTACCTTCAGTGCTCATGGTTGTATTACTCAGTGCAACAATGTACAGAACTGTAGACCAAAGAGCCGAACATAAATGGATAAAGTCTAAACTTCAAGTTCATTAACTCCACCTGAGGAAGCTATTATCTGTTTTCTTTTTTATTTAATTGGCTAGTAAAGAGTGAGACTCTTTTATTTTTCAAACCTAGTAGCCTCTAAAAAACATAATTCCAGACTTCTCTTCAATAACATCGACGGTGTGGTGAATCTGGCCCAGCCACTGTTTGTGTCACCTCTGTAGAGCACTGTGAGAACTTCCTCAAACTTTAGTTGAG
Organism: Seriola aureovittata; assembly: GCF_021018895.1. Lineage (NCBI taxonomy): Eukaryota > Metazoa > Chordata > Actinopteri > Carangiformes > Carangidae > Seriola > Seriola aureovittata. Next base: position 27,484,716 of record NC_079370.1, read on the forward strand.
AAGGTAGAAAACATCAAAGCATCAGTTACACCTGCTGGTTCATTTCTACCCTCACCTGAGCCCTCAGCCTGCACCACGCTGTTGGATGTGTTTACCTCCGTTACCCTGGGGGATTTTGTCAACATTGTGTCCCACACTAATCTCACTACTTGTAAATTTGATATTCTCTCTTCTCTCTTTAGGTTGTTGAAGACAGATGGACTAATTACATCATTGTAATGGATGATTAAAACCAGAGGAAGGCAGTAATGCAACATAATGGATGACAACTGCCATAAAAGAAACAGTGTTGCCAATTAAGTTAGAGCCTACGTTGCTAGATTTACTGACTTTCTCTCTTTTTTTTTTTTTTTCAAAAAAGCATCTAGCAGTAGAAAACTCTATATATTCGGTAAGGCAGGCGCATTGGAGCATTGATGAGTGGATCTGAAGTAACAATCAAAAGATCCTGTACACTGTCTGACTTGCAACAAACTATTTATTTGCAACATTTCAGTGTGAGACTTTGATTTGTCTAGCATCAAAACGCTGCAAACAAATTGTTTGTTGCAAGTCAGACAGTGTACAGGATCTTTTCATTGTTAAAAAATGCATCTAGCGATTCTTTGGACAAACATAAGCTACTTTCTGTAGAGACCGTTTCTAGTTTTACCCTGTGAGCGCGATGTTCCCTCCACAGGCAGATCTTCCTATGCAGACCACACAGCCGCTGACGTGAGCCTTTAACTTTATCTGAGTGATCATTTTACAGTGAATCCAGCTAAAATCACAGCTCAGTCTCTGTATTTAACTCATGTGTTTGGTGATAAATAAAGTATCTATTTATCTATCTATCTATCTATCTATCATCTATCTATCTATCGGTACTTTACTTTTTTGTTCTATAAATAACCTCATTATGAATTGTGTTTTACACAATTTAAAAACATCCAAAGCGTATTGTAGCATTCAGATTGTTATCGTCCTTCCTTTCAGCCTCTGATTACAATGCATTTCATTATTGTAAGAAAATCAACTTACAGGTGTATCAGTCTTCTGATCATTTTCAAGAAAGGAAGATATATTTTTGTATTTTTAAGGTTTCCTGTGGAGGACCAAGAAATTATATTCTAATTACAGTGAAAAAAAAGAAGACTGCTGATTTACTTTAGTTTTCAAAGAAAGCCTTGAAATTATACACACATAGAAAATGGATGGGGTCATGTTGTGTCAAGTTTATCCAATTATCAGTTTAGAATTTTTGCGTTTCTCTCAAGTGACATATTTAGAAATTAAGAGCTTCTTATTATTGTCACTAACCTGACCTCTTCCTCTTTCATATAATCCGATGACCTTTTTCTCAGAAACCTTTCACCAGTTTTCCTATGATGAGTACACAATTATATTGTTCTTTGTAGAAACTCTCCTGCTAATAGAAAATGAACAAAGATGATGAGAAAACTAGGTCACCTGGACTGTAAAGCATTCACAAACGTAGTCCATAAATGCATCAACACATTTCAAATCGCTGAAATAGTCTCATCATGACAGATTATTGCAACATGATGGATTAACATATTCATGGAAATGACCTTGTATTTAAAGTTCATTTTTATAGTATTACACACACAAACAGTCTTTTTGAATAACCTATTATTATTTCTTTATACCAACCAATAGACAGAAAACTGTATGAAGAAAAATAAGCTCTTTTTCACATCTCTAAATAGGTGATATTATAAACAGAGGTGCACCGTCATGGCAAACCAGGTAAATTCTTAGGTCCCCAAAGGCAAAGGGCCCCTGATGGCCCCTAATATTGGCACATTTTGCAATGACAACTATAAACCAACTTTAATGTTCTACAAAGACTCTACAATGCACTGCTGTGGCCCACCTGATGGTGTGTGCTGTAGCCAGCATGTCTGTTTCGAGTGGCAACCACTGAGGTTGAAACCTGAAGCATCAACAGTGAAGATCCAAAAGCTGCAGTTCCTCCAATGACCACTAGAGTCTGGCTCCAACAGTGAGTCAATCCCCATAGACTCCCATGTTAAAATGGACAATTGGGGGCGTGGCCTCTTTGAGTGACAGGCGGGTGAACCTATGCTTGCCACAAACCAACATACACCAAAGTCTCAGCTCCACACAGGCCCCTCCTCTTTGTCCATATTTGGATTAGCTGGGAGTTAGGGGTGAAGTCAGGCACTGCCAAGATGCCATCGGTACAGCAGCTCACTCTGAGCTTCAGAAACCTGTGGTCGACGTCACAGAGGCTGCGTCCATTTTTATTAACAGTCTATGGTCCACATTGCATGCATTTGAGGCATTGAGGGAACATCTGTAAATCGTAGCTTCTACCGATAGCCTTCATATGAGATGACATCTATAAATTGTACAGCTGACAATAGCAGTCTAGGAGTATATAGATAGAGTAGAGGTTCAAAGTTCATTCTTAACATTGTAAACAACAGTCAAGAAAACAATCTTTCATCAACGTCCATTTAGTAGTTATGAAGCTTTTGATCATATCACATTATTTTCATCAGAAGATGGAGATAAAAAATGTAATAGATCTGTGGCTTCCATGATCTATTTCCATCTGTGGGTGATTTAAGATTTAACATTGAGCTTGTAGGACAAGCAATTATCTGTCTTTACTCATCATGTTGTATGAAACCCTGCCTCTTTCAAATCACATGTATACTCCTACAAGAAGGAAGAAAACACAAAGCACAATAAATATTACATTGTTCTACGAGATCATAGGGAGGTGGCCTGCTTACAAAGTACAAGACTTTTACACCAGAGATACACTGGGGTTCACATTTGGCTACAAATACATTTAAATATTTGGATAGGATTAGGGAAGAATCATGGTTTGGTTACATATGAAAAGGAAAATGTGATAAGTCAGCATTTACTTTTTTTCAGATACAAAATAAAGTTTCCTTATTATGCTAATAAAAATGTAATTATGGTTTCATTACATTTTTCTCTGACAAAAATGATCCTACAAATGACTAGTATATAAACACAGATCCTACAGCAGGTTTAGTCGTGACACGCTCGTGTTTCAGCTGATGGAACAAATTGGCTGCGTTTCTTTTTCCCGACAGTATTTACATTTAATCGGAAATCTTGTGACTGGAGCCAAAGTGCTACAGTCTGAGCATCTGCACCAGCTCTGTCTCATCTGCACCTCTGCCCCTACATTCAGATACTCCAGCGTTTGAGTGGTTTCTCTATGTAATGCTGACTCCACTTCTGTATTGACTAAACCCACACAAAAGACGAGCACAGGCTGACTGACAGTGATTGGTTGTTACTTTATATTTATATATACAGTAAATATATATTGAATTTGTTGCTGCGTGCATGAGAGGAAGAAGCTGCAGATGACAGCCTGCCTGTAACTTAGAGAACATATCAACATGACCTCAATTAGGATGTTGAGAGATTCATAATGTTTGTTTTGTTAGAATTTCAAATGAACTGAATTTAATGGCTTCTTGGAAGGTATGAAATCAATTTAAACATGTTTTAATTAAGGCAGGGTAAAGAACCACATGTTCCTTAGCAGGGGAACCTCAAGGATGCACTGACTGGTCAATACATGATATTTAATAACAGGCCACGGCAGACCCTTGTATGTTACATGCATCAGTACATTTCTCACCATAAATTTGAGTCTGCTTATTCAAAAGACACTGACTGCACGGTGAAAAACAGAAGCGTGATCTAATGCCGCCACATTACTGTCAGTGGCGTGGAATCAAATCAGTGAGACATGATGACCATTAACACTGCGATGTTGTTTCTTCATGACAGTCCTGACCCTAATCAGTCGGGCTCCTCTGGACCAATCTGCTCACTCTGACATCCAAGACATCCTGATCCCGAGCTCTGATGGAAGCTCCCCGTCTAATTATCTCACTCACACAATTCGATTAATTGACTCTATTAGGTCAATGGATATATAAATGTGTTGGATATGATTCATTTACCAACCCAGAAATGTCTGCTGGAATTATTCCATATTCCACAGTGAGCAGTAATGGTTCTCATTTAACCCTAATGTTTATCTGTAGCCTCTGGCAAGTGGGACAGCTCGGTAACAGTAATATGGAGAAAAAGAAACAGCCGAGAAGTTAACCTCTTATGTCAAGATAACTTAACTGCCAATCAGAAGAAAGCATTGCTGGCACTGAAAACATATCAAACTCTTCAAACAGGACAAAGAAACCTGGATGGACAATTTACTGGGCTGCACTTTCAGACCATTCATTAGCTTTTTGACTGACTACACAAAATGATGAATCTGTGTGAGAGCAGCTATAATGAAACTCACAGGGAGTTGGAAGTTCAAATACTTGCAGACAGGCCGTATTAAAGTGTAACTCATGGATTTACTAATGGTCCATAAACCATTTACTAATATTTCACATTTCAGTCATGCACCTTTAACAACAACAAGTGTTAGGTTGCCAGGTTGTGATCGAAACATCAGCAGCTCTGTGAAGCTGTATTTAGCGAACAATGCTAACATGCTGATGTTTGGCAGGTGTAATCACTATGGTAGCATGCTAATGTTTGCTAATTAGGGCTACATTTAAAGTGTAGCTGAGACTGAGGGGAATGTTGTCAGTGTTGCCTGTAAGTAATGGAAAAATGAATGGTAGTACATGAAAAGTCCTGAGATCAGCAAAGTCAATAAGATTCATCCTCTGGAGACTGTGAATTGACCAAACATTCAGGTAAGACATCCAGTAATAGTAGCAACTTTCTATCTAGCACCGTGAGTGTGTCAAAGTTTTCACTTATCCAGTGAAACAGCTCAACATTCGTTAGATGATTTTTTTTTTTTTTTTTGTACAGACATTCATGGTTCCCTGACAACAAATCCTCAAGACTCAGGTTCTCCTCTGACTTCCTGTAGCAGCACTTTGAGGGTCAGCATTAAAAGTCTTTACAATTCTCTGATGGATTGCCTTTAAATTTGTTTTGGACTGAACTGCAATAACTAAAAATCCCTCTGGCTGGTGTTTATCCTCCTTCAATGTGACTATTGCTTTATCTTAGCTGTAGCTAGCTTCTTCTTCTTCAATTCATCAGGGAGACCAGTAGATTAAGCCACTTACCTTCTTGACAAATGCTGCAGTAGACTATATGCAGACTATATGTAACCTATGAGAATTACTACATTTATAACTATTACTAAACTAAAAATCTAATTTTCACAACCCAAAGCTTGCTGTTACTAAAGGCTTCTAGCTGATCTATAAAATGCTCAATTGGTTATTTTTAAGGTTAACCAACCTTTAATTAATCAATTTCCTTTAAGCTATTAACTCTTTACAAAACATGCTTCAGATTTACTTATTTGTATGATTAATAATGATTTTAAAAGTGAAACTAAACAGACTGGTTTATTTTATACTTTAATTGTAACAGTCATAACTTCCCATTAGAGTCCTTTCTCTTCCAGGGAGCTAAAGCTAATCACAAAATCCCTTCACCTCACCCTCACTCTGAACATTCAGACTAGAACTTCTTCTTCAAAGCATAAAAAAACATCATCACAATTCAGTTCTTTCATTCAGCTTCTTATTTTGTTCCTTATGTTTTCTAACGTCCACCTCTCTCCCTCAGCCACTCACCCGTTAATCATCTGCTTTCTTCTTTCAGTTCAAGAACCTTTACCCCCTCCTGTGATTGCTCATTGTACATTTTTTAGTCTGAAAAAAAAAAAAAAAAACATGTGAAATGTACTGCAAAAGTAGCATCTGCTGTGGATACATAACAAGTGCAGTTTCTCACAGCTATAGCAGATTAGGTCCTGAAATACCCTGAATGCAGCTCACTGTGGAAGTTGATTCCCAAACCCTATGGCTACATATTACAGGCCACATGCTTGCTTGTAATTTGAGATTAAAGGGAAAGGAAGTGTTGCCGATACCACGGAGTGGTGTGGCTGGTTTGATTGCAAGCTTTTTGATGTGCATACTCAGAAGTACAGATATGCAGCCACATGGCAGATTTGTATGACAGGATCAAAGGGAAGGATGGAAATCAAAAGGCAGTGTGTTTTGAGGCTAAGCCCTCAACATTAACTTCTTCAGAAAAGAAAGATGAAGTTAAAACCAGTCTCTCTCGCTCTCCTTCTCCTGCTTCTCCTTCATCCCCTGTCTTTATTGTCACCTCTTCAGCTGACACAGCCGAACTTAAGGATTGCTCATGTGTGTTTACTAAAGCCTCCTCCCTCGTCCGCAGTCTGATCTCAGGCCATTCCATCAGCATTGCCTCTCTTTGAAAACAACCTTCAGCCCGGGGAGGGGGGGGAGAGAAAAAAAAAAAAATACCCCTGGGCAGTGAAATTGCCTCGTCACACAAAAAGGCGTCATTATTGAGATAAATCACCCCATTCTATTCCATAACAAAACTCTGCCTCAGCTTACCTTCCAGTGGCACCTGCCATCCAGGCTGAGCCATCACATGTACTCTGCAGACTGCAGCTTTGCCTGCCACCAGGATTCAGTACTGCCTCTGGTTGGTTTGCTTTGACACTGTCATCTACACGAAATATTTCCCATTGAATCTGTGAGGCCCAAAGCTAAAACTGTTCAGAACAAGACAGTAAAATATGCTGCAGGAATAACTGTCTAAATGTTGTGTTACAAAAGCCTTCCTAAGATGCTCACTAAAACCTTTTTATGTCTGCAAAGCAAGAAATATGGATGCAGCTTTTTTTTTTTTTCTTTCTTTCTTTTCCAGATTATTCGTGTCATTGTGAATCTGATCAGATGCCATGGACTGCCATGCAATTGCTGCATTCAGTGGATTCTACAATGCCCCTAAAATATCAACATCCCACAATTTAATAATTCACATGCAAATAGACAAAACACAAACAAACGTAGACAACTTCACCGACAGCGAGAAGAATGACGCACATACAAAAAACCAACCGAGTCTGCCATATGTACGGGAATGTGCTGCAAAGTCCTGTGTTTCTTGGACCCTCATCCATCCCAACCTCCACCAAATGTGGACTTTGCTGCTCAATACATCCCATCACCTTACTTTCCCTTTTTTTGTTCCTGTCACAAAGCCATTAGAGGTCACCTAACAATAAGAGGTAACTAGAAAGACAGCTGTCAAAAACATACCGCTGCTATGATGCTAAACCACTGAAGGAGCCGTTACCCTCTGTATAAACCCAGGGCTGTGGTTCAGTTGATTAGATGACTAGCTAGCAGCAGTGAATGATTCAGGCCATCCATGCATCCATTATTAGTATTAGACCGAGCAAGTTAGTCCAGACGTCCCTCCTTAGTGCTCCTTGCACTACCTCATTAACTATTGAGGGCACTCACTTCAGCCACCTGTACCTGAGCTCTCATTCTTTCGATTGGCCTCCTCCACCACTGGTGTCCACCCATGGGTGCTCAGGTTGCCACGACGACAGGCACCGACGACCACAACAACTCAGAGCAGTCACCTCTACAGTGGAGGCTTTGGACGCTGCCCTCCAAGTGTCCATGTCCCCAACATGTTTGAGTTTACCAGGTCTGTCCAGCTGTCACCGGCTGATCCCACTCACCACCAGGTTTCCAGCTCTGCACTTCTCTGTCTACGACATACGGATGCAGATGTGATATGACTACAAGGTCGATCATTGACCTTTGACCTAAGTTGTTCTGGTACAGAGTACATTTATGATACATGCTTGAACCTGGTGTTTGTTATGGTCAATGTCCATGAATGCTGGATGCTGCGGCTCAGTGCACAAACAACAATCACAGCCGTCCTCTCAGCGACACGTAGTCATATGGAGGCAGCCCTCTCAACCCTCTCGTACAGAGGGGTTCTCCAAACTATGACGATCAGAACCCCTGATCATGCAGCATGCTGGGAGATTAATAACCAGACTTCCATATAATATCCAAAACCAGGAAGACATTACTGGGACTAGTGTGCATGTAACACAAATTGACAGATGTTGATGACATGACACAGAGCAGAAGTTGAATAAAATTAAATGTAAAATAATAATATATAATATTAGTAATATAATTGTGATAAAATATCCTTTTGCAAAGATCGGTCTCCAATGGATGTCCGTCCAGAAATGGCCACTGCATAACAAGAAGTGATTCATTGCAAAATAAACTTTAAAAGTCATGCTGGCACTACCGCCACTGCTCAGACTCACAGGGCACCGGCAGCGTGACATGGGAAATATGAGAAATGTTCCACTTTATGCAAATGTCCTCTGACATGGAGGAGTGTCAGCCTGGAGACAATCCATCAAACTTGTTTTGATTCCCTCATGAAATAGGAGCACCTAATTATGTTCTACTCCACTACACTATGAAAAGGAGAAACAGCTGATCATCACAGTGAAGGTCTTCCCATTGTCTACAATATCGTATAAATTCACAAGCTACTGGGACTGAGATAAGAAGAAAAAACTGTGGAAATGAAGTACTTTGTTATGAGGCGCAATAACTGCTCAATCTGAGTGGAGTTCTGAGCTGATAACACTTTACTTGGATAGTCTACCTACAGAGCGTTTCAAGTTATAATCTGTACCTTTAACACATTATGTCTAAATACAACCAGACCAATGTTATTTTGTTCAATTGTGTTCTGTTGTCCAAAATGCTTCCAGCAATTTGAAAACCTGAGAAATACGGGATTTTCATCATGTAACAGTCACATTTTTAAAATGTACTTTTTACACCTTGGTGGTTTTCAACTCTATATTTGAAGCTGAGTAAATGTTAGACAGCTGAGCTCCAAGACGTCCTGTGTCTGCTGAAGAGCGTCGGTGAATCTCAGGTTTTTAAAGGTACACTGCTTTACTCAGAGTTTCTACTGGTTTTAATCCCCTGGTGTGTTTGTTGTGGAGAGGAGGACACCTCTGTGGATGATTCAGCTGCTGGTAAAAACCCCTTGAAGAACTGCAGCAACAGCCACACTACAATGATTTAGTTTTGAAACTCATCTCCTTTGCTACATTTCCTCCTCCCGTCCTCACATTTTCAAGAGCAAAAAACTGAGGCTTTCAGGAACGCTGCTGGACCCGTTTTATTTTGAAAACTCTGGGGTTGTGTTGCAGTCTGGACAGACAGAAACTGAGACCTTTGGTCGGAGTAGGGAGATTTGCGTATACTCAACAAATGTGTGTTGCATGGTCCCGCCCCCAGCACCATCTGATTGGTTACACGTCAAATGCCCAATGAATGTGAATGGTCATGTGATATGTCTTTTCCGGTGTGAAAGTCTGGACGGAGATAGTTTTTGTTTAGTTTGGATACAGACTGACAGCAATGGTGTCGAAGACAGCCACTCCCATGATCCATGACGTCACCAAACAGCGTCTTTTATCATTGTTCTGATTTTGAGACCAGAAGTTACATACTGTGTGTTTAAAGAGTATTTCTAACATTTCAAAGGGTTCAACAATACAACCATTTGTATACACAGTGGTGAACATTAGTCGAACATCAGAATGATCAACAAAGATTAGTGAAATACTCTGTTAACTCTCTGTAGGGCGACTTCACATCACTGCTCTCTTTTGTTACTGTTTTTAATAACAAGCAGCTCAGTGTTGTGCCAGTTCACACTTTAAAAGAACTAGTTCAAAGTTCAGGTCATACAGATGTTAATGAACTAGTTCACGTTCATTTGTTCTGTTTATTTTTAAATGAATAGGCTGATATTCTTTTTCAATAGAACCTCCTTCTACCATCCATCACCAGCCCCAAATCTCTGCCACTTCCAATTAAATTCATTATTGTACACCACTGACACAGATTTAACGCCCATATATAAATATAATCTCTCTGGGTCTTCACTTGTTTATTCATGAAACTGCTTCAAATGCTCAAATAAACTGGCTTCAGCAGTAGCAGATGCATCTGTACCGTCTTTACCGCTAACACCAGCCAAGCTGGGCCGTGTCTATGGAGACGCCATGCAGCGTGCCGTAAAACTGACATAAAACGTGGTCGTATAAAACACTCCAGCGATAGTGAAGGCTGCTCACGTTTTACATTCACGCTCATCATTTGTGAACGTGAAAAAATATCAACGTGTTCAATGAACGCATCTAAAGTTTTGTCAATACTTCTCGTCTGTGAGAAGCCAGAGTTTCCTCGTCATGACGACACTGCTGCTGCTGCAGAGCAGGCCTGCTAACATTAGCATGCAGTAATACTGGGGAGCAGTTAGCAGCCTGGCTGTCTTTATCTTCCTCACCCTGCGGAACACTTCATGTCATCAACAAACAGGATCTGGTCTATCTGCAGCGGCGCTTTCTTCTTCTTCTTCTTCTTCTTCTTCAGCGGTGTGTGTGGATTGGAGGGATAAAGTAAACGGTTAGAGGGGAGGTTTTGATGGAACACAAAGGATGTGTTATCTATGTTTGTTCTCTGTCACAGCTTTGGCCTTAGGAAGGCAAACACTAGCAGCAGTCTGGCTCAATACATGAGGCTGTGTGAGGAGGGAGGCGGAGCACACTGCTCTGCTTTCATTAGCTCACACGTGTTGATGGGAGGATTTGTTACTGATGCTGTATTGATTGCGTATGGATTGCAGCCCGGGCGTTCGTAGATGAATCCATGTGCATTATCATAACATCATCACTGTAATAAGAATATACTCCTGAAGAACTACAACTTTTCTTCTCACATATTCACAGTGGACTGGCTCAGCTGTGTGCTGCGGCGATGACTGTCTAGCCCCGGTGAATTAAGAGACAAAAGTAGAGCGCTCTGGAGGGGGCTGGAGGCCTGCTCGGCGAAGGCCAGGGTCTCGGTGCTCTTACCTATCACACCCGAGCTCTCTGCGCTCTCTAATTGGAACAGCCTCTTTAATTGGGTTTGGAAACCATGGAGACGGCCACTCTGTCTGGGAGCTGATAAGCTGAAAGCGACACCTTCAATAGAGGAGATGACGCCAAGTGAGGCGGCCATGGCTTCGCCGTGACTGAGATGTCTCAGCCACTAGAAAGAAGTGAGGCAGATGTGACTGGAAGGAAAGTGTTCCATCACTGCCAAAAAACGTCTCACACATTCCTGTGCTACAGTCAATAAAAGAAGTTTAAGAAAGGACAGTAAACGTATCAATAGAGTCTGACTGTGGCTGCAGAAGAAGTTTTGTTTGAATTAAAACACAAAGCCACAGTCTCTCAGAGCAGCACTTGTACTGTGGGGAGATGGATTCTTTTGTTCTGTGTGACAGTACTGAATCAATCCCGTTTACTCGCTGTTTAACGTAATTGTTCAGTCTTGGAAGTTCAGTTTTATTTTAAAAGTTATACATTTACTTCAGTATATTCACCAGCTGTTTGTTTAAAAAACTGCAGACCTGAGCTAGAACATATTCAGGGGAGAAGTCCCTCTGTCTGAAGCAGGGACGCCCTCATCTCGTTATTTTGCCGCCGATACTGATACCGATCATGTATGAGTGAGATCACATGATACCGATCATGTATGAGTGAGATCACATGATACCGATCATTCTTTGTGTGTTGTTGTAGCAGCTGGTTCAGCAGTAGGTCAGCCTGCTTAGCTTTGTAGTGAACTGGGACACAAATAGGCGGCAGCATCACCTGATAAAAGGACCACAACAAGTCAATGTCATGTTTTTACTTTGTTCAACAGAGCAGAACAAAACACTCCAACCCAGCAAAGCAACAAGTATCCTACAGTGAGGATAACTCAATTACACAATTTGGTCATTTATGTGAGTTGACACAATTATTAACAGACTGAAAAGAAATATTCAATATAGGCTAAACAGAGCAAAGTCTAATAAATGAAAGACAATATGTCTCAGAACATTAACTCAGTGTCCTTATACGAACTGAAGAATAACAGGGTTTACAGTCAGACACAGGCCGCATTCAAATCAAATAAATATGGCTCAGAACATGCTGCAGCCATGTGTGTATTTGATCTCTCTCATGCATTTTCAAAAACAGTTGTGTTGAAACTTTTCGAAGTCCCCACAGTAGCTCTTCGGCTTAACCCACAAAAACTCAACTCCACCAACAAAACTGTTTGTCCTTCCACAGAAGATCTGCCTGCATTATAAATGTTTGCAGATGTAAAAATCCAAAGTCCAACATTCTCAGAAGATTGATTACACAGTTTTCCACAGAAAAACAACGATGCGATGCCAGTTTTTACTACCAAACTCTTTCTTACTGCATGAGTGCATCACCTCTGGAACTGCTGACTGCCGTGTGGACGCAGCGCCTGACAGTATCTATCGGGACATGATCGAAGAAAATACTGAGAAAATTGCCTTGAGTCCGGCTCTCAAAGAAAATTGTTTTTAGAAAAAGACGAACTCTTCGCTTGTTCAGAATGAGAGTTGTGGTGATGAAAAAAGACAATATTCAATTTGTCTGACAGTATTATGATTGCAGGGGGCACTGGAGGCACAGAGTTAGTCGGAACAGTTGAAGATTAAAGACATATAATTTTAAAGATTTCAGAAAGTCAAATTTTATCATCTTATATAAGAAAACAGGCTCTTTCCTGGTGTACGGGGGAACAAAGATAATGAAATATAGCACACTCAGGAAACATGAACATGATCTTGGAAATCTTAAGACTTCAAACAAATAAAATAAACTTTTGAAAAAAATTTAAATTCTGTACGTTCTTGCAGAATAACAAATCACTGAATAGGCTGTAAGGAGAATGTACATCATGGCAGACATAGAGTCAATGCACAGTATATTCTTTTCCGAGCATTCCCCTGATCGATCATGTGATCAGTTGAGCTGCTGAGACTTGACTGTAAGTACGAAAATGTGTAATTCTTAGAGGTTGAAGCTTAACAAATTGATGTGATACCTCAACCCTCATACACAGGCTGAACACACAAGATAATAGGTGAGCAAAACTCAACACACATCAGCTCAGAGCCAAATCCCACAGTGCATTGAACAAGAGCAGGGAAAATCCCAGAAAGTTCTCAAAACCACAACAATTCAATAAACGGTGCAAAATTCACAAAAACCCCTGAGTCAATTTCTCAGTCCCGTCAGTGTCCATGAGCCTCGCTCTGACAGTCAAAGGTATACTGTCCCCGAAGTTCATGTCAGAGTGAGACCTCTTGTGCTGCATAGAGCCGACCAGGAGACCCTCTGCTAGCTCCGTGACGATCTCAGCTGAGATAGACGGGTGGAGACTGGGTGGCTGTGGACATGAGTGGATCCGGGTCTCAGGTCTGAGCAGCCTACAGAAACACAGACTTTTTGTGTGCTGCCAGGGACAGGCGGACTAACAACGTGGGCCACTTCCAGGATGCATCTGTGTTGGGGTAAGGCCTATGACTCTCCATTCCTGAATCAGTGTGTGTGTGTGTGTGTGTGTGTGTGTGTGTGTGTGTGTGTGTGTGTGTGTGACGTGGATGTGGATTTAGGGAGCAGATCGCCACAGTTCACATGGCTTGATATCTTCACCTCGAACTGCACAACAAATTGAATAAAAAAGTGTATGTAAACCAAAATGTTCTCATTCCCAGGTCATTAAATACTCACACTCAAACCAGCACCTCACAGGTATGTGAAGGTTCCCTCTGACACCTGTAAACTGACACCCAGGGGTTTCAGTTAACTCTAATGTTAACCCACTCACAGTAACATCAGAGCCCACAGCAGCTCCTCCAGCCGCCTGCTGGCTCCAGTGTAAACCTACCCACAGCCACACTGGACACTTTGAGCTCCACCTAATGTCTGTTTTGCTACACAAAACCAGTTGTCAGTGAACATTATCCAGGGTTTTGCAGATCTGTCTAATGCAGCAGTTTGGTTGGCTGAGCAGTGCCTTCTCAGGTAGGTTGTGTTTGACCTTTGCTGTCATTTCCTGATGAGGACAGGCTCAAAAATCACTTATAGAATAACAACTTGCGTCTTATTTTGGTGGTTTGGACCATCATTATTATCAGTCATGAAAACCATTGTACGAAAGTGGGTGACGTCGCTCCTTCTAAGCAGAGTGAGAAGATTTTACTTGTTTACTTGACACACAAGGCGGTCACTTTAGTAATAATTAAACTATATCCCTTTTTTCCTCGTTTTACTGACCTCAGGGTTTATTTAAAACCTGTCTGATCATCCGACTGCTGCTGTTTCTTGCCCTTTCAGACTATTTTAGTGCTATCACCATGTTCCCAGACCTCGACGAGGACCTCAGGGAGAACACGCTTATTATTACCAGGAGGAATCATGGGTAAAACTGTAATTATCCTTACAAAGTAAGCTCTGATGATCAGAAGGATTCGTCAGTGCTCATTGTGTCTGAGAGGAATCAGCTGTGTCTTTATTAGTGAAGCAGGTGTCCGGGCACAACGCACACGGTTGAGCCAGGTGATTATCAGTAACACTTTACACCAAGAGGAGCTCACAGTGTCCCACAGTGTCCCACAGCGGGACGGGCATGCTGTAGTGAAAGGTGACCTTGAGTCAGAGGGCCACAGCTTTCATTTGTTTGAGAGGACCAGAGAGGTCGTCCTCTCTGCAGTTATTTGATTGGATTGTCAATGCAGGATGAGAGTTTTCTGCCGTCGCTGCCTCGCATGCATACGAATGCAGCACGGGGCAGGTGATGGTCCTAAGGGGAAACTGTTCATTATTCTACAAACTCCTCTCACTAATCTGTGCTTAAGAACTGTTCTGCTCTCTTTTTCTTCAGCCTCTCTCTCCCTCCCAGTCTGGTTGTGGCCTTTCTCTAAAGGACAGCCGAGCGTGCAGGAGACTTCATCTGGCCTCCTTTTCATCTGACCTTTGAAAAAAGTAGCCATTATGTTACCTCAGGGTTGTGTAACGTGCACCCACATACTCACAGTAATATCTCCTGTCCAGCTTTCAACGGCTATTTCAGCTGATTGTATTTTTCAGAATGTTGGCCCTTGAAAGGGGAAAAGGAAATAACCAGAAGGTGCATGTTGAATTATACCTAAGGCCGAGGCACAATAGCACAACTCATATGTCACACGGACGGCTGCTCCTCTTCCTTTTCAGACTCTTTACCATCCAACAAACATGAGAACTGACTGTCCCAGATTTAAAGCGAAGACCTTTTTTTCTTTACATGTCTGGGAAATCTTTGCACTTTGATGATGCCACACCCATTTCACTTCATTAAGTCAAAGTGCAATGAACTGAAAGTACAAGATATCCCCACTTTTAGTTCCTAGTGCTGCTCACATTCCAAAAACTGGATCCTTCGTTTCCCATAGTGCAACTTAACAGCGTCTCTCTTTACTCCTTTCCTGTGTGGTAAACCGACATACCTGCAATTATGATGCAGGCTTTATCCCAACCTGAGAAACTGAAGTTAATGTGTTTGTTAAATCCAGTGGATAGCTTTAAAACATGCAGTCTTTTCAGAATAAAAGTCCCTCTTTATGTTCCAGAGAGTGTTTCTTTCTGGAGTGGCAACATAAAATAGGAATTTCACAATAAGAGGATAGACATTTCATATCACCTTCAGATAAACTTTGGAATACACCTTTGTGAGATCTTTTAATGATCAGCATGAAGAGGAGAAATGATCACGGCAACATCTGGAAACCTGACTGTTGTTTAAACACAGACTTAAAAACTGTGAAACTGTCCATTAACAAGTGAAGGAGAAAGGTGGGACTAGGGCTGTTCGATTATGGAAAAAATATTAATCACGATTATTTTGGTCAATATTGAAATCACGATTATGTAACACGATTATTTCACATGACTTTGGGAACGTGTTGCATTTATTAAAAACCCACCTTTTTTTGCCATCTAAATTCGTGGTGTTCCCTTGCGTTGCAGCCACTACCATGTAGCAAATCTTGCACGTAGCATGTTTCTGCTCGTCATCGGATTCCTCAAAGCCAAACTGTTTCCAGACAACGGAGTTGGTTTTGCCTTTTTTGCGCTGCTGTAGCTGCCCTCCTTCTGCCATCTTTACTCGCGCTGAGTTTTTAAATTCCAGCGGATGATACGCACACGACCTGCCTCCCTCTGGCTGAGAGAGTTTGTGGCTTCGGGAGGGGCGGATGTGCACGTGTCATTCAGAACGCAAGACAAAATACGAGTGTTCTTGCAAAACAGAACATGCAAAATAATCGTTTTTTTCTCGATTGTACTATTTTGGTGATCGTTGGGAGCCGAAATCGAAATTCAATTAATTGCACAGCCCTAGGTGGGACTGACCGAGAAAGGTGAGGTGGATAAAAAGAAAAAAAAGAAATAAAGATTACACACTAACATGTTTAATGTTTACCACGCTCATCATCTCAGTCAATTCAAACAGTCATGTTAACATACTAACATCTTCTAATTAACATGCAAAATAGCGCTCAATGTCTGTACGACATTTTTGGTGCCAGTCCATTACGTTCACAGGGGTGATAGTAAAAAAAAATCCTGAGCCTGAACTTTTTTTCACCAGAGCTCTTGGGACCCTGGGCCTGGTAAGCCTGTTGAGTAATCCATCCCTGCTTTTAACTAGTCACTTACCTGCGTACTTATTGCTTGTATAGCAGACTGAGACTACGGATACTACAGCCATACCAAGAAAGGTCAGTGGGTGACAATTATAATACTCAAAAGTAAACTAGGAATTGAATGAATGAATGAACATTGGATTTATATAGCGCTTTTCAAGATACCCAAAGCGCTTTTACAATGGAGGGGGGACCTCACTAACCACCACCAGTGTGTAGCACCCACCTGGGTGATGCACGGCAGCCAATGTGCGCCAGAACGCTCACCACACACCAGCTTGAGGTGGAGAGTGAGGGTATTAATGTATCAGCCAATTTCACGGGGGGATGATTAGGGGGCCAGATGGAATTAGCCTGGTTGGGCAGTATTGATTAGTAACCTAACCATTGACTAAAGGGCATGAGCAAGGAGACGATTCAATGCCTGATTCAATTTTCTGAAAAATATGCACCATTTATTTTAAATATTTTTTGAAACAGCTACAGTGCAACAAAACCTTATGTAATACTACAACTCTCAATTTGCTATTAAGAGAACAATAAGTAGCAATCATTTAAAGTGCTTCAAGAACTGAAAAACAATGAGAAATAAATAAAAAATAAGCAAATACAATGCTTTTGTCCCTGGCCTCATCAATGTTGAGTGAAAACATGTTATTCTTAAGCTTGTCAGACAGATTTCTTTTCAATTCTGGTGAGATGCCGTGTGTAATAAGATAGCTTGCATGCTGCCTCGAGACAGACAGATGCGTAAGGGCGAGTTTATCCTCCGCTAATTTCTGACACAAAGTGACGAGTGGATGAGCGATTGTAAACGATAGATCATACTCGGCAATGAAGAAGCACAAGCGAATTTTTAAATCAGCCACGCGATCGGTCATTGAGGGTCGGATATCTGCTGTGGCTGTTGCCCCCGGCAAACGTGAGGTATGTTGAATTGCTCGTAAAGCAAGCTTTTTTTTTTTTTGCAAACACCTCGGTACGCCGGAAATCCGGCGTGGCGCCGGTGCGCTATCAGCCCTGCGTTCATGTTGAGATATTTGCATAATGTATTTCCTGAGATACTTCAGACACGGCCGGCCTTACATCCATACCACTACTACACAGAGCATTTTAACATAGACACTAACCACGTTTCCATCACAGTTTTGCACATAATAGAAGCAATTTTTTGGAAAAGTCGACAGCACACAGTAGTGAATGTCGTGTGTTACCACTGAGTGATGTAATGTTAATAAAGCTGGTTCTCTCCTCCCATGATATTGTTCAAATTAAATGTGATGACAGATTTCCATCAGTCTGCCGCTCTGTAGGAACCGGCCCTTGGGTCCTGATACGACAGGATCCTTGACTTATATGTTAAACAGTGTTTCCTTTCTATTTTGTCAGTCTGGAAAAACCACCTCAAATTTGTTGTGGCATATGAGAGTTAATTTTTTGTTTTTTTAAATCCAAGTGTTTCCATTAGGCAACTCGTTTTTTAAGTTCTAAATTTCAAATTGCGCATTAAGCAGGTTAATAAAAACACAGCTACTGATAATTACAGATTACAATTCATCTGCTGGGTTTTATAAAGACAACCACACGCACAACATCACAGCATCCTGTAACAATGAGCCGTCATGTGAAACCATCAAAACAATTAAAGACCCTCTGATAAATCCAGTGTTTGACCTTGTTAACATCCATAGGATGATTTTATACAAGACATTTGATGAGTGAAATAATCATCAGCACCATGACTGATTGTTGAACTGCAGTGAACCAATCACAGTCTCATAAACACAGATTCAGACAGCCAGGGTTTCATACGTCACAAACCTCAGGAACCAATCCTGTCAACTTGTGGGGGCGGGGCTAAATAAACCTTAAACCTTGAGAGAGAGCGTTAGCATTAGCACAACCGCTAACACTGTGTCAGCCACTGCCAGTTACAAGCTAACAGACAACATAACAAATAAAAGATGCTAACTACGCTAACCGCTCTGAAACGTCTGCTAGACTACGTCTGTTTCCTCCTCTAAACATCTTGATGCTCTCTGCTGTTTCACCTGTCCACCTGGAGCAAGCAGGTTGTGGGCGGGGCATTTCTCAAGCAGGAAGTAAGAGGAGATGAAACTATGTTAAATTAAATATAAATCACAGCAGAGGATTTTTACAGAGTTTAAAACATGTCTGGAGGAACTCTGATGATATCTGAAGAAACATGGAAATCTAAAAATAAACTCACCTTCCCCAGTTAATGTTGTCATGTGACCAATATTCTGATTCCTTCAAGCTGTCTCTGTCACATCAGCGTCACTAGTAATCTAACAGATTTATTTCATTCCTAGTATTTATATTTAGAGCTAACAGAGGCGCAGTCACTGTTAACATCACACCAGCAGAGGAATGCCAGTGGGTCTCCTCAGGCCTGGTGGCCCGGCCCACAATGATGCGGCCTGGTAATGGGCTCCCTGTTTGGAGTGGAGTGCAGCAGCCTAAGGACTTGGCCCGAGATAAGGAAGAGTAATGATCTTTGGCGATGAGCGAGCCATGCTGTGGCTGCTTCCACTCTTAACGGTCTCATTCTGCACACCAACAAATACGCCGCACGGAGTCATCGCTCCAGTCCGGGACGTTTTCTGGAAGTCCCACTGAGAGAATCTGAAGCTCAGTGTTTGGGCTGTGGCGAGGAGCTCCCGGGGGAGGCGAGCGCTGTCCCGGGCCCTGGCATTTTGAAAATGCCGTTCTTCCTCTGTGGTTTCTGGGGGGCTTCCTGGCCCTGGCTGCAGCACGACGACAGATGGCCAACTGGACATCCATGACGCGGCCTTCTGGTGCCATCCTCATGCCACATATGC
The DNA here is from genome assembly GCF_021018895.1 of Seriola aureovittata. Lineage (NCBI taxonomy): Eukaryota > Metazoa > Chordata > Actinopteri > Carangiformes > Carangidae > Seriola > Seriola aureovittata. Next base: position 27,504,056 of record NC_079370.1, read on the forward strand.
TTCACCCCGCGGCTATGACTTCCTGGAGATTGCTTTCTCACAGACCCTCACAGTCGTCACCATGGCTACACAATCCCAATTGTGGCGAACAGACCTAAGCATGCACACACACACATTAAAACCCTCTTGAAGCCCTAAATCACCACAAGAGGCATTCCAAAGCCACTGTCGGGTATTCTTTTATCAGCCAAACACATACTGTTAATGCTGCACAGTGGGTAACTGCCATCACTTTCTCTTAATGTCCCTTAATATTCAGATTTCATGTCATGAAGCCAAATTGTTGGAACTAGATAATAAGATGAGTCTCAGTCAAGCCTCAACAAAAGCTGACTGGAATGGATTTCACTCTGTGGTTATGACAAGATAATCAGAGGCATTTCCAAACACAATGCTCAGCACTCATCTGGTCATGCTTTGGGAAACAATCGTGCTGCTTTGGCTGACTGATGAGCTCAGGGTAATCTGTGGAATACCTTGAAAGCAAACACGATTGATTATTTTGCAATCAAATTGGCTCTGCGGAGTGCAGTAGATGAGGTGCACAGGCAGGTGGAGGAAATGGAGGAAAGTACACATGAGAGAGAGCTGTGGATAAATGAAATGGCAATTACAAAGGTAGCTACGCAGCCCGGGTGTATTAGATTGAATGCTAATTAGTAGATTATAAGTTTTAAAGGAACAGCGCGGGAATCTGGGAGAAATAGATCAAATGAGAACAGTGTAAATATCTGCATAACCTCTTTCTTTTCTCTTTTTTTCTTCATCAGCATTCACATGACATTAAAGCCAATTTGCTCAGTGCAGCGTTGTGAGGGAGTCTGGGAGCTCACTTATTAGCAAATAGCTAAATGTTTTATGGTTTTAGTTTTAGAAGATATTATCATCTGTTCTGATTAACAGGCGAAATAACTTTTATGAAAGCCTATAGCAATATCCCTTGAAAGACTTGTTATTTTAAAAAATCTGTTTTTTTCTGTTTCAGTTTTATCTCATTAATCACATTTTTAAGCTCAATATTTTATTTGAAGTGTTGATCCATAAGAAGATATATTTGTGGTTTTAAGAACCAAAAACCATCTCAGTGTAGTTTTACATCTCCTCTCTCAGGCTTCTCTATGGAGCTCTAGTAACAACAGGTCATGAGCCAATCAGAACAGAGGACTCTCTGAGCCTCTCTTCTGGTTGGCTGACTGTTTTCTGAGTGATCCAATAAAAAATATAGCAGATTTCAGGTAAACACTCAGAGAAACCAAATCCTGCAAGGTTTGGATGGTGGGTCCAGGTGGGCGGGGCTTGGTGACTGCTTTGTTGTGACATCACAAAGTCACAGAAGTCCTGACGGCTGGTTTTAAGGCTCAGTTTCTGAGTCCAGGCTGTGTGCATTTCTCTGTGGACTGAGGCTTTGATACTTTCACAGTATTAATATAGAACCTAGACCTGCTTTATGAACAAACTACACATGGACATCATTACACTGGATGGAGGTTTAACAAACCAAGTAACAGTCAGCTTTCCTGACTGATTTCTTACATGTCGCGTAAATGAGGAACCTGGTTTCTCTGATCATTACACAGAACAATGAGTCCCTGTGTTTAAATAATCAGGATGAAACTGAAATTAACAGAAAGTTGCCTGCAGGACTCAAAATGACTGTTTCAAATACTGAACATTTGACAATTTATTAAATTGATACATTCATGCTGCGAGGGAAAACTCTGCTGTGTCTGTGTCTGTGTCACACACACACACACACACACACACACACACACACACACACACACACATGCAGCAAAAAGAAAAAGTCTGCACCAACACAGCTTCTTCTATGATTACTACAGTTAAATATGTGAGGCATGCATCTGACATAAGAGCAACCATCTGACGTATACACAGGTTTACAGTAATACAGATTCGCAGTGTATGTAAACACACGTCTGATTACACACATAACCTGGCGGAGGATTTAGCAGCCAAAGAGCCAGACATGTTCTTCCGGAGAGTTAACACTGAATCACGGTCCTGTGGTCAGACACAAAACTCCAAACAGCTGCTGATGTTGTTCTGTGTTTGTTTGGTGAGTAAACAGGTGAGAGCTTTGTTCAGCCATGTCAACTTTGCAAAGCCAATAATATCAAACTGTGTCTGCTTTAGCTGGTTGATCATGGACTCATTAAACATGTTTTTTGTCATAATCCTGTGCTGGAAGTAAAGGGATGAAACATTCATCTTATTAAACTGCCTCTGAGTTGGACACAATACTTTCCTTATTTTTGACAACATGATGAAACTTTCAGAGTAACATAGATGAACTAGAATCACCCCCTTCTGTTGTTTCCTCCTCCAACCAGCCAAGTATCAGGAAACATGGTCACAGTCTCTCCTTCCTGAGTTACAGCATTGAATACTGGCCAGAAGTGTTTTCACAGAACATTATGATGTCACAGTGAAGTTGACCTTTGACTTTTTGGATATAAAATGGCATCAGTTCATTTCGTCCTTACAGACATAGTTAAATTGTGTCATAATTAGTGAATGAATTTGTGAGTAATGGCCAAAAATGTGTTTGTGAGGTCACAGTGACCTTTGACCTTTGACCACCAAAATCTACCGTTGAGTCCAAGTGAATGTTTGTGACAAAATTTGAAGAAGTTTCCTCAAGGTGCTGCTGAGATATCATTATATATATTATATATAGATATCTATTATAATGTGACGGACGGACTGACGACCTAAAAACAATATGGCTCCTCTCTGACTGTCGCAGGCGGAGAAATAAAAATCAAATTTGCATCAGGTGCAAAATGATGTAATGTGGCCTTAAGAACAGTCTGGAGGTTGAGGAGAACAGAGTCAGACTTTAATGTCACAGTCTGCAGTGAACCTGCGGACATTAAATAAACTTTAGCAAGTAGAAGTTTGTATGTGCTCATCTTTATATTTTGGTCAGACACATGAGTAATTACAAAGAGACAACACAGAGCGAGCAGCTCATTATCTGCATTCTGTTGTTCTATCACTCCATTCTCTGGGGAGAGTAAACCATGGCATCTCTATGCCCTTGCCAATACTTTGTGAAACAAACAAAGTTGTGAGGCAGAACCAGGAACTAATTTCATTAGCAGCTGCCATTTGTGACTGATTACAGGCTGTTCTCAGTGGCTGGCAAGCAGGTCCAAAGTTCTGGGAGGTTAATAACCAGTAACAATCAATTACTTAACAATTCTGATATGATCAATGGGGTTTCCAATTCGGCAGACATCGAGATGAGTAACGGAATACGATAAAACCTCAAACATGCTGAACGCTCTGCAGCAGCAGTGAGCTGAGCTGACAGAGCACACAGATATACAATGTCCAACAGAGCTCCGTCCCCACAGGAAGGACACCCGTCTAATGAATGAGGAAGTACACATAAAGGGGTTTAATGGGCACATTAGGATGAAACAATGAGCAGAGGCATATTAAAAGGCAAACTCCAGGCAGAATCACAGTACATCTGCATTGTCAAAAAAGAGAACAGTGCACCAGCAGCATCTTAATTAGTGCACTATGAGCCATCAGTAGTCCTCCCCTGTATTGTCATGCATCTTCGTCCACATCAGGACTGATTATTCTAATGATGTCTAAACCTCTGTCCAGCCATTATTCACACATCACAGAACCCGGCCTTGTTATCTTTGACGGCATGGACTCTTGTCTCCCTGAATCCACAAATTAAATCCAGGAAAAGGCTCTTGTCCCTACCCTCCCTGTCCTCACTAGTGGCCATCCAGCATTCAAGTCACTTAGTGAAGCCATTAGATGAGCCGCGACGTTCCTTCTCACCATTATTTTCTCACTGGCAGGAAGAAAATGTTTGTGTCATAACAAGACTGAAGGTGTAAAGTCCTGCTAGGGGCAACAAAGTTGATTAAATCCTGTAATACTGCGGTGTTGTACACAGACGTGACGACGAGTACCTGCTGCTGCAGGAGAGGCCTTGGGATCTTTGTAATGAAAAGGGCTTTATCTCATACTTAAAATGAATTTGCTCCAGAATATTCCTGGCAATCTGCCAATGAGATGTTTTCTGTGCTATGTAGATATTTTGGCCTGAGGTCTTAGAGGAAAGCTCGTGGAGTGTCCAGAGCATGCTCATGCTCCAGCGAGCATCAACTCTGCTCAGTAAATCCAAATTTCAATGATCCCTGTGTAAAAACATAAAAATAATCTCACACGCTCTCAGGATATTTTTCCAACCCCCAATCGTTTCTATGTGTTTGTTTCTATGTAAAATTGACTGATGTCTGTCTTTGATTGGTTGTTTTGAAGTATAAATCTCTCTATATAAATATAAATGTATGTATATGGAAAGATTTATATCATGACTCAAATGGTCTGGACTGTTTCAATACTCTTACAAAAAATATCAGAATACTAATAATAATCATCTAAAATAAGGTTTTCATGACACCATTATTGAGATTTTGTAGGTGTGCACGAACACTCCACTCCCAGTGACCTACAGTTACCCATAACACCCTTCTCTGTCCAGGCTTGCAGTATGTAGTATGTTTGAAGAGACACAGACTTTCATCTGAACACATCCTGCAGGACCTGCGTGTCGAGCGACATGATCGGTTCAGAGGCAGGTTTAAAAAATAAAGAGAAAAATCATGAATGTATGTAGTGAAGTTGAAGTATGAGTATGACGTTGTATGTTATATAATGCAAAACAGCCAGTGTTCCAATCACAACAACTAACACACATTTTCATTTTGTGCCTGTGCGACAATTCATCTACACAACAGTATCCAGGGCGAACTGAGCCACAGCATCATCGTCGTACACACATTCAGCACACACATCACACATCAGTGTGTTCACCTTGTAGAAGGGCTACTCTATCATGGCAAAAATCATAATCACTATCATTTTCATCATCAGGATTATTTGACATGATTACTCATTGACTTTGGAAACTCCACACATTTACTGAACTTTGTCTTTTAACAGTGCAATTTCTTGAACTTTAAATAGAATCCAGCAGAAATCTAATTAAATAAGATAGATAGATAGACAGACAGACGACAGACAGACAGACAGACAGACAGACAGACAGACAGACAGACAGACAGACAGACAGACAGACAGACAGACAGATAGAATTTCACAATGTTTTAGAAAGCCTAGTGTGCAACACATCAACCCTGGCAGCAGCTTGTTGATAGTAAAGCTATAACATCAAGCAATGCCAAAAAAGAAAAAAACAGATCTCAAAACAAAAATCGCTGTGTCTGATGTAGTTTTTCTGGTTATAGACGTTATAGGTTAAAGATATCTGGGCGTGGGACAGCAGCCAAACAGGACATGGTCTCTCCTGACTATATATAGAAAGTCTCTGAACCAGCAAACTAATCAGGAGCAATGCGACACAATAATCATTTTATCTTGATTATCTTGTTTTCATAACCTTTGGAAGCCAAAATCATAATCTAAAATAAAAATGAGATTAACAACCCAGTCTTACATTGTAAACATAAGAAAATGACTCTAAATGAATTACTACTATTTCAGACAGCTCAGCCATGAAAAGGTAAGGCTAGGGTAAATGAATGGTAAGTTTTAGACGCAGTTATTGATCTTTAAATGTTCCAACACTCATCCAGGTCAGCTGTGTGTCGTGGCAGCAGATTAATCAAAGAAGCCCAGACCTCCTTCTCCCCCGCCACACCCTGCAGCTCCTCCTGGGAGACCTCAAAACTTTCCCAGGTCAGATAGGACATGTAATCCTTCAGTGTGTCCAGCTGGACAAGAAATTCTCTGAAGGGACGTGTCCAGAGAACGTCCTAATCAGACACATGAACCACCTCCAGTGGATCCTCATTTCAGCCTCTTTTAATCTCAGTCTTTTGGTCACACCCCCAAAACTCCTGACCACAGGTGAGTCTTCACCTGGAGGCTCAGCTCCCTCTTCAGAACCACATTAACCTGCTGATGTGGCACCAATCCAAGAGTCGATCTAACATCTCATCTTAATCTGACTGTGTGAATAACACAACGTTTACACAGGCTGTGCAGCAAAAGCAGCATGTTAGCAGAGCAGCTGCTTCAGTTCTTCTGTGTCTGCGCAGGATGCGTTCAGGCTCAGTACTGAGTGTGGGTCAGTCGTGTTTTGGTAGTGCACACAACCCCGAGACACAATCACTGTAGTTATTCACGTGCAATAGAGGAAATAGACTTAAAGCAAAAAAATATATATCAGATGCACAAAGAGTTGATGATAAAATATAAAGAAAACCCGTAAGAACATGTCAAGATATCCTGCTATTGAACTCAAAGTTCACTTACTAGCTTTTCTGTAGCTTTAACCTGTATGCAACAGTCTTCCTCTGTGAACAAATAGTTGTCATGGAGATATTTCTACTCAGACACTCATACTTGAGTCATGAGTTGTTTTTAGCATCGTCGCTGGCGAAATGATCAACACAGTGTGACAGCTATTGCCAAATGATGATGGTTTATTTGTACAAACACCACGACAGATGGCGGCTCTGAATGGGCGCCACGCGTAAACATCACACACGATGGAGGCTCGTGGATCTCGTGTTCTGATGACACGGCCGAATATCTGAGTGTGTTGCCATGGAGACGTCAATACTGCAGACTGTAAACCAGATCAACAGTCACCTCACTTCACCTCAAGTGTCCTGTTCCCAGACTGATAAGAAATGCTTCATAACTGCTGCGGTTAGGAGGAGGATATGTGGATCCTTAAGAGGGGTCAGAGGTCATAAGAGGTCAACAAGCTTTTGTGTGTTTTTGAGAGTTAAAGCGCAGCCACACCCCGATCGGTCATTAGCCCAAAGATTGAGTATCTTTTTGAGTATCTCAAAAAGCGCTCTCTAAATAAAATGTATTATTAGTAGTAATTCGTAGCATTTCTCAGATTTATAGTTTTAATCTAATTTAGAGAGTAGGGTGTTCCTGCAGAACCAGAGGGTCTATTTCACATTCTTCAGAAGAAGTTTTTTTTTAAGCCATATTTAAAATGATAAAATAAAACATTTGTATTGATAATACACAACCGTGGTCCTGAAAATGCAGCCTTGTGTAGGCGACTGCAGGAACGTGATACTGCTTAAATTAGTATTCTAACATGTTAGTTGTGTTTTCTCTCTCTCTCCTTTCCTTTTTATTGTTCATTATTGTATAAACAGTATATAATCTTGAATGTGTCCCCAGAGTCGTCTTTGTGTCTCCAACCTTTCAAATATCTGGTTGCAAAGGCCATATCATATGATTCCATCTTTCTCTTATCTAATAATTACCTTATCATGCTAATTACACAATCTACCCAACATGCAACTCTTAGCAAACACAAAGTTGACAGAAAGACAGAAAGTAACATTTGGTTGGAATAAACCTTTAAAACTACGTAGACGTATGGTCCTCAAACCCGCCTCCAGCACTCACATTCACTAGGTGGCGCTGGTGTGGAAAAGGGTCCTAGAAATGTGGCTCTGAAACTGTCCGGCAGGAACATACTGCTGAATTAAGCTGGCTCTTATCAATAATGTTAACATTGATCCTGAAAAGCCTTCTCATATGTGATCATATGCAATCAAGACTTAAGCAGGACATCGATTTCCTGAGCTAGCGCAGACGCTAGTCTAGTCACAACACTGTAACACATTACTGTATGTAGATATGATGCCACGCTTCACACGGACATTTGCATCACATGACATGTACAGTATATATATGGTAAATATGCGATCTCAAGGGAATGTTAATGGCAGCCACCAGCATGCACAGATCTGTTATCTTCACTTCAGAGGTTATAGTTATATAAAATATTTAGTGACACAAAATAATAAGAGATTTAAGATTGACTTCTTACATAGAGAATAACAGGCTGTTGTCACGGCAGCAGTAATTGATTTTTTTTTATTTTTGTACTATTTATTTATACTGAAGAAAAGCAGCTCATATTCTGAAGAATACACAAGTGACTGGCACTCAGAATCACAGCAGAGCCAGTGCTAGTTTGTTAGCCTGTGGATACACTTTGACCTGTAGCCTAGCATAATTGTGATTGGCCTATGGATTTATTATAAGAACTGGATATGTCACCGCCGCTCTGCCTTGCAGCCAATTTTTCCCAGTGGCCACTTGCAGCGAAAAATCCCCTGCAGCCCAAAAAACATTTTTCCCATAGATCACAATAGCTAAAACTGTTGACAGGACACCTCCGGCTGTAAACACAATCAATTATTAATCTTTATATTGTATATTTTTAAGCCATGGACTTTTAATCTTTGTAAAAGTTTTCAAAAGCCCAGAAAAGCTTTTTTTTCTTGATGACATACACATGGATTTTGCTAGGTTGATACAAACGCCATACGGATGTACAGAAGTTTGTAGGAAAAGTAATTAACAACATAAAGGAGAGTTTTTGTTTTCACATATCAAAATATTTTGATTTTGTGATTTTGTGTGGCAGTTATGGGTCACTTGTCAGCCTTTGTTCTCCAATGTAATTGTTTTTTAATCAATATATTAGCCGCGTAATGACTGGATTCATGATACGATACTGCAGGCGATTTTTTTATAACTACCTCATAACACTTTTCTTCAGTGAATTTAATTTTGTAAGTCATTTACCTGATCGTTTCTGTGTCTCATCCTGACTGGAGTTCACTCAACCACATTCATTTAGTTTATGGCTTAAACTGTCTCAGTGTGGTAAAATTATAACTGACTTCCAGTCCACTGGGTCAACAGTGGTGGACTGAGATGGTGAACCCTGCTCCCCTTCTCCCACCGGTCCCTGAGGGGAAGAACAGTTATGGACGTCCTAATCATCGTCTCTTTTACTCCCCAGGTCGTCATTGTGTTCAGTACACAATATGCTAAATGTTCTATGGCATTTATTATCATTTAAATTAAATCTTCCTATAAAAAAGAAAAATCTTTTTGATTTATTTTATCTTTTTCAAATCAAATATCTGGGACAGTAATGTACTTAATGAAGATACCTGGGTTCTGTGACAGCTACAGTTGTGGACACTGAAATTCTGCAGTGTTGTGGAAATATTGTGTTAATAAGAGTCACACCATGCAGCCTGAAAGAATTTGTGTATGAAAAACTAATGATGATGATGCGAGTACAAGCTGTCTATAAACTCATCCAATAACGACAATTATTAAAAAAAGATGATCATCATAGACAAATATATCAGTGTAAAAACCAAAATCAGCACATATTTATTTGATAAGTTCCACTATAAATACGTAAATGGTTTCTTAGGCAGAGATAGGAGGGAGAGGACAGTATTGTACTGAAGGGTCGGCTTGTGATAGTGGAATGCTCTCAGGCTCAACCATGGAAATAAGTAACATACATGTGGACGACAGTGAAAACAGACAGAATTCTAAGTAACTACACTGCAAATTATACATAAGGATAGCACTGCGCAGCTTTAAAAAAAGAAAAAGACGTGCTGTTTGAATATGCTTTTCAATATATATATAAAGGTAAGAGAGTAAAGCCCTCGTGATAATTTTAAGCATAACGCGGAAGTAAGCCGGAAGCCAGACACTTTTTCTGTACATGCGCCAGGCGAGCAATTCCTATAGAACTGAATGGGCGCCATTTATAGATCCGGGATCCAGGTATACATCCAATGGCTCTGTCACCGTGGAGATGCTCACCATGTAACTCCCCTCCTCCAAACCTATCCTCTGATGTAACAGCCTGTCCTGGACTCAAACGACCACGGCAACTATCAAACATCTGAACTAGCTTTATTCAGCCAACACTAACACACCAACACAAAGCTAGCCTACACTGTGTAGCAGTTAGCATGGGACAAATAGCCACCGAGAAAAGCTCATTACAGGTCTACACAGTATGAATGAATGGATGGCGACACCTGATCACACAATCACTGTATTTATAGAATTCATAATGAATGGCACAGCGGCCACGCTATCACACACACACACACACACATTACAGCAGGTGCAACATATGAGAGGTAAGGATTACACTGTTGAAGATTTAAATCCCTGATCCCGCTCCATAAAAACAGAAACCTGTACTCACCCAGTAGAAGTTCATCCATCGAAGTCATTAACAACACTGTTGAAGTTCTGCTGTTCTCTAATGAGTATAGCCAATCAAGCTAGCGTTAGCCTCCAGCTGCTCGTCAACATGCTAACATTCGATACACTTGAAGCACGGTGAGTAAACACGTATCTAATGTCGTCAGTTCAGCAGTAAAACCCTTCCTCTCCTGAGCGCCGCTCCTTTTGTTTGGACTTGTTAAATATTTAGACCGCATTGTCCACCAGCTGAAGAAAACGCTTCTTCCTGAAACGTTGAGAAAAAAATGACGCCCACTCAGGCAGGTGAGCAAGCTCATTGGTCAGATTAGGATTTCTCAGCAAACCTTACTTTGTAACTTTTAGGAACAAAGTAACCAAATGAAATAAGTGGTGGGTAAAAATAATATTTATTTTCATTAAACACGCAGTTTTGTACAACGAAGTATTAGGGCTACATTTTTTTTTTAAATCTGATATTAAGAAAAAAGTTTTATATTATTATTTCATAATATTTTTCAGCTGTAACTGCACGTGATACCGTTGCTTGCTGCACGTCTGTCTTCTCAGTCTGAACAGAAGGACAAACTTGTCTCTACCGCATAAAAAAAACCCTGTTTATTCGCACCAATTCAGGTGTAAAAACGTAATTAGTTCTGGAAAGAGCCAGGCTAGCTGTTTATGCTAAATTAAGCTAGTTAGCTGCTGGCTGTAGCTTCATATTTATCATAAAGACATGAGAGTTCCTGTAGCATAAGCCTTATCAAAATTGATGTGGCTATAGTTGCTTGTAGATGACATGTGATTTTCCATCTTATTTAATGGCTGTGATGATTTTCAGCGTTTTCTTTTTTCAAACCTTAACACTGGGTCCACTGAGCTGAACATGCTTCCACCAGATTTGTGTTTATTAATTTGACCAGGTCAGTAGAAACCCTCCCTGCCCTCACTTTACTCATATATGTGAATGCATTGAAAGGCCTGACTGGTTTAAAACCTCATAGATACCAAAGAAAATGATAAACATGAAGCTCATTTCTGTAAGCTTGAGAGGATAAGAGAGGAGAGGAGTAGTAAAATAGAAAACAACAATCATCCATGTTTGTCCTCCTGCCAGAAGAACAACATGATGGCCCTTATATTACAAGAGGAACTACATGTAACACCCTCATATATCCCTCCTCTTCTCTATCAGATCTCTGGATATCTTCAATAACATGGCATCAATCCAAAGACACACAATCCTCACTGTGTTTACAGGAGATAGATTCATGCACTGCAAACATCTGTGCTTCCTTGTTGTCTGCAGAAAGCAACGGAGAGGCATCCCTGATGGCCTCCCATCCCCCTCATCCCTGCCTCCCTCCCTCCTCCCCTCTCCTCCCTCTCGTCAGTCTCTGTGTGAGGCTGCAGCATCTGTCAAAGGCAGAAAAACAAAGGGAGAAAAGGAGGATTCCTCCAGCTTTACCTTTCAACGTAGGGAGATATACTGTGATTCAGCTCAGATGATGCTGCTCCTCAGCCTCGGCTAACAACATCACATGACCACCAACCACCTGCTCCTGCTTCCTGGTCATATGACCAGATTAGTGCCAGTCAAGGATCCCTGGGAGTTGTAGTCTACCGGACAGCCAAGAGGGAAACTCATTCACTCAGAATAAAAAGTACAGGCAGACAGACAGACAGACAGATAGATAGATAGATAGATAGATAGATAGATAGATAGATAGATAGATAGATAGATAGATAGATAGATAGCCTATGTAAAAATAATGAAATTATGAAACCTATTACAAATTGGAACATTTCCATATATTATATATACACATATATGTCCATCACATACAAATATGTATGTTTATGTATGTATGCTTATATTCTTACATAGATATATAGATATATATATATAGCCATCCCAAATTCTGTCAGTGTATTATTATATACAGTAGGTACAACAGTCTGAGACCTTTCCTGAATGAGAAGATACGTGTTTAAAATGAAAAAGAAAATGAATAAGAAAAACATATATACTTCAAACAAAATGTTTATATGTTATGTTGCTTGTATGTGCTTGTAATGTAAATTAAATATATATATATTATTAAATATATATTATTAACATATATGCTTTTAACATGTTATAACATACAAAAATTCATCACAGTTATTTTTGATATATGCACATACACACAATTTCCTATGGGTATTTCATATATTGCCAGAATTTAAGAAAGATGTCTGGACTCAAATGCAAATTAAAAAACTAGCAGGTAGTCTTCAAAGAGTTATACCATTAGTTACCATTACCATTAGTTACTTATATACTATTAGTTATACCATTAGTTATTATGCAGTTATTATATCACAAAAAATGTATTTCAAATGTAAAAAAAAACAACACCATAACCCTGAAAAATCCAAATTCAAGGACGAAACAGGAAACTAAATACACACAAGGACAGCAGGTAACAAGACATAGGTGTAACACATGAGGGCGGGGCAGACAATCACTAAGGAGGGAAAATAAGACAAAGGCAAGAAGTAAAACAACAGTGAACATGCAAGGAAAGTTGCTTCAAAATCAAACAGGAAATAAACAAAAGTATATATATTTATAACAAATATGTTATAAACTTATATCTTCATATATCCAGAGCATGTATATATGTGATAATAATATATCTTCTTATATACAACATCACTTTTGGTATAGGGACATACAGTATATATCATCAGGATCACACAGCCTCCTCTCAGAGCAGACCGTGTGGTGGAGGAGGTCTGCCATCATGACTCCCACTCCTCAGACCCGGAGTCCGCGTTTTTCATGAACACATATCGCAGGTAACAGCCCTGGTGAGTGTGATCCGACACCTCAGGCCAGTTTGGCTTCAGGTCTCACCACTGGGCACAGACTGCTGCTGGAGCTGGAGGCCCGCAGTGAGCCCGGCCGGACGGCAGCTCGGAGCCAAGTCTGACACTCCGCACACCAAACCTCTCAGCTTCCTGTGGACCTCCACCGCCCGGCTGGCAGCAAAGACGCGTGGAGCCTCTGACATGGTTTCTGCTGCACGAGTCTATACCACAGCTAAATATAGCTGAACTGCTGCATGAATCGTATCATATTCCCCACAAAATCCCACATTTCAAACTGAAATCTTTCTGCTGAGCGGCATGAATAAATTATACCCGTTGACCGGCAGCTCGTGGTGTACAGGCCGGTAGGAATCCGAGGCAGCCGGGGGTTTCCGGAGCCACGCTGCTGCCAACATAGAGAACAGCAATGTTGTCGGGCGTCGGCCATATTGATATCTGCTCACTGTCTGAAAGCACCTTAACAATTATGACCCACAAGCCACTGTTCGACATTTAAATCTACAAACTGTGGGAGCAGGAAACAGATGAAGTGTCGGAGCTGCCTGGGAGTGAGTTAACAAACAAATATCTCTCCTCATTATGGTTTTAAATAATTACAACCAAAAACCAAGACTTCTCCAGGAGAGTTATAAGCTTTTCAGAGAAAAGTTTCTAAACAGGTCAGTCAGCTCTGCTTCTGTCTATGCAGATGTGATGACTCTGCAGAGTGTGGACCAAATAGTACACATGTTTACATACAAGGGCGCAGGTTTACATATGACGGACCGCACTGTAGTATTCCATGTGGCTCCCTTTCCTCTATTTATTATTTTATTTTATTTGGATCCACCAGCCACTGCCAGCGTAGCAGCTACTCTTCCTTGGCTCCACTCAAGTAAACATGACATCATAATGTAAAATTATAATGTGAATTAAGATCCAAGACAAAGGGAACAAGAAAAAAAGAAGAAAAAAACAACAACAGTAAAACTAATAAGGATAATAACAACATCTAAACAGTCAGTAAAATATTTGATACAGCTCAGAAACAATAGTTGTACTAATAAACACAACATGTACAGTGACTGAAGAATAAAATAATAAGTATGTTCCTCATTAATGATCACATATTCAGATATTATGTGGTAAAACATGTCCTGTGTGTAGAGGGCAGGTGTCTGTGACATCAAATTTTTCTTTCAACTTTTTCTTTAAAATATGAGACAGGAGGTAAAAACAACCTCCTGTTGCACGTCTAGTATTAAAGTTGTGACCACCACTACAATATAAAAACTGATGGTTCAGGACATTTGGGATTTGAAATGATGAAATATTTCTTATGAAATAGAAGCAGAGAAATAAGCATCCAGTCCCTCAGTGACCGGCGTCAGGTTGTGTTTGTTCTGGTAGTGTTAGGTCTCGGTTCCAGTTCAGATCCAGATCCAGTCTCTGTTGAGAGACTGGATCTGATGTTTGAACAATGTGAGGAATGTTGTTACAGTAAAAAATTTTGCACATCTGCTAATAACTGACAGACCTCTCCCAGTAACAGCAAATATTAATACAACATTATTTGAGCTGCAGCACACACAGTAGTGTTGTCCATACCAATAGGTTTTGTACTTTGTCGACATGATGTCTCCAAATCAGAGACATCAGGAGCTCCTTCACCTCCAGAGCTTCAGTAACAGGCAGTAAACTAACCATCCAGCAGCCACAGTGATTTATAATGAAAACCTGCTTTAGCTAGCTAACGTCACCAGCCTTTCATTATTACATCATTTAAACTGGATTAGCAGCATGTTACTATTGAGTAAAATGCAAAAATATTGTTGTTTTTTTTCTCTTTTCTGTTGACACGTCATATCCTGAAGTGAACTTTCTTTTAATCTTTGATCTGTTACTGTCCAGTTTTTATTCCTCTGCACCGGTGACAGTCAGAGCAGCCATTTTTTATTTTCAGGTTGTCCCTCCGTCCGTCTCATTCACGTGGACACGACATCTCAGTAACACCTCGACGGAACTTCTTCAAATTTGGCACAAACATTCACTTGGACTCAAGGATGAACTGATTAGATTTTGGTGGTCAAAGGTCAAAGGTGAAGGTCAGTGTGACCTCACAAAACACTTTTTAGCCATAACTCAAGACTTCACAGCAATTATGACAACACTTCACACAATGGTTCATATTTTCTCTGACTAAACAGGGATAAACAGGGATGTGACCTGGAACTAGTCTGAGTGGAGGAGGCAGACGACCACGAGGAGGTGATTATAGTTATTAAATGTAAATACAGAAGCATTTCCTTCATCTTTGAGAAATCTGGATGTGATTACAGAGGAGAGGATTATCCACAGCACGGCTGTGTGAAATCTGATCACTCCATCGCTTCGTGGTGAACTTGTGTTTACGCCTGTTTGGCTGTGAGCGTAGATGATGTGGTTTAACTGTGGTATTAAAGTCTCTCAGCTCTGCTCTCTGCTGCAGCTCTTTGAACCACAGACTGGGATCTCTCCAGGGGATCGTGTCCACAGAGACATCTGCTTCCCTGACACCAAAGTGCCCTTCACACCCTCCCACTGTCTGATCAGTGTGGTGCTCATGGTGAGAAAAACTGCAGCGAGCGCGGCCAGCTGTCCTGTCCACAGCGAGACTAATATATCTGGTTATCGAGCTGTTAATGACATCTTTGGGTCTCGGCCAGTCAGCGCTGTCCGTGTCTGTGATGATGGAGGATCCTCTGCTCTTTACTCCATCTTCACACTCTCACTCGGCTTTAAATGCATCTCAGATCAGGGGTTATTTTTCAGGCCCACAGACTTTGTCATTTTGATTTCCGACTTTTTGGTTCTTTAACTCTTTCCACAGCTGCTCACTGGAGATAATCATTATTATGTATGTATTTGTTTTTTTTCTTTATTAGTAACTTTGTAAAACAAAAACAACAGTAAGTAACACTAAGTAAATGACAATAAAAACTATAAACAATGTGTTTGTGTGTGTGTGTATTTTTTGCGGTTGATATGTGATGTAGTTGTAGACTGTATCTGTGAGAGGGTGAAAAGAAAAGTATAGTGGACAGTAATGATGTAATATCAATATTATCATAGGGAGAATGTAAAAATATTAAAAATATAAGATATAATAAGATATTATAAAATGCAATAGAATATAATGTAAAATAGGGCAGAATAATATAATAATAGTGTGGTGGTGTAATGACAGAATAGTATGTATTATTATGTATTATTATCACATAATAAAATAATTCTAAACATGTTTTATTATAATAATATAATATACATGATTATATTAAGTAACAATTATAATTTAACAAACGTGAAGTTGGGCCCAGGGGATGGTGAAGTTCAATGGAGATATAATAGTCATAATGAAAATTTAATTACAATATTTCATTTCAAACAGAGAAGGCACAATACAGGAAGACTTCTTGGGGATAGGACGGTAAAACAAATTCACTTGTTTTCACAATTGAGAAAAAAGAAACTTTGAAAAATGATCCTGGTTAAAGTTTTGACTTGTTTGTACAGTTGGAAAAAAAAAGAGATTACCCTGGAAAACCCGTCATAAACACAGGAGCGAAAACACTGCCTCTCAGTGCTTCTGTATTTCCAATACAGAACATACAGTGTGTGTGTGCGTGTGTGTGTGTGTGTGTGTTTCTGCAGGATATAGACAAAATAACAGCACAGATGAAAACATTAAAACAGTTCAATCAGCCTCTGACAAACAGGAATCTCTTCTCTGACACTGAAATGAGAGTGAGGCCGTTCAGAGGGGACAGCGGTGGCCTATCACTCACACACACACACACACACACACACACACACACTGCCCTTACTTAACATGCCTCGGAGAACAGTGGGGGAAATCACAGGAGCAGCGGCGGGGAGTGTCCGCACAGACAGGAACAGACGGACATTTAACAGGACGGATGTTCCAGACATTACCACGGCGCAGCTCTGATCGGGCGCCCAAGGAGCTCCAGGAGGACGGAGGCTGCTCCCAGGAGCAAATACAGATCCAGCTCAGCACAAATAATCTGTTTTATACTAATATTACACACCCATCAGTCACTAGAGTAGTTACCTGTGTCAGTGTGTGTTTGTTCTGAAAGAGTAAAATACAGCTGCAGTCTGTCTTAATGCAACACTCACTTTTTGTTTATCTATTTTTAATACTTTATTGTCTTGATTGTGTCAGTTAATGTCAATGGAACATTATACATTTCTTGTTATTTAATTTATCTTGACACAATCTTTTTTTTTCCTCATCCCAACCCAGAACACAGTGTGAACATGAAGCAGTGAGTAAAGTATAGTTATTACTGATCATTATCTCCATACCAAATTTACATACATATCTATACTGTAAGTAGCCATGTTCACACACACACACACACACACACACACACACACACACACACATATATATACATATACTCATATATATATACATACACACATATATAAGTACACAAAACAATGTATTTAATAAATAAAAGGTTTTGATAAAACTTTGTCTGTATTAAACCAGTCCAGTCTCATATCATAACCATAAAGAAGTTTAATAATGCCACAAATAATAATGTTGTCACTACAAATTGATTTTGTTTATTTTGGCTAAAAACAAATAAAACATTACATTACAGCATTACATTTCCTTCAAAACGGATTTGCTGTTGAAAATGAGATGTACATAAATGTAATGAGACTGATTCATACGTCATACAGGCGGCGGAGTTCTCCCTTCACACACTGTGGAGGACAGAAGTCAGAACCTGAGTCTTTGTTTGGTGCATAGATACAGTATATTGTAAAGATGAGCCTTCATCTGCTCCACACACGCCGAGTCAGACACTGCCAAGATGGTGATGGTGGAGCAGCTCACTCTGAGCTTCAGAATCCTGTGATTGATGTCACAGAGGCGACATCCATCTTTATTTTTTTCAGCTTTCTCATAGTTTCATTGTGAAGCTGTTGAAACTAACAACTACACGAAAAAAGCCTTTGGGCCATTTATGATGCATTCATGATCTGGTGAGAGGCTCGGAAATATGAGATATAAAAGTTGGCAGGTTTGTGGAAAAGCTGTAAGTGAGCAAATATAATGCAGACGACAAACAATATGCAAATATTAATGTGAGGAAAAGTAGAAGATAGCTCTGACAGCAGCCAGCAGATGTTCTATGTTTAACTGTGATTATACAAACACAGAACATATTGTACCTTCCTCATACACTTCAATCAATTTGATAGACTTCAATCAATTTGACCTTTTTGGCTTTGTGTGGGGGTGTGTGTGTGTGTGTCTGTTTGTTTGTGTGTGTGCGCACAGGGGGTGAGTGGAGCTTGTGGGGCTGGGATGGGGGGGGGGGGGGGGGGGGGGGGGTGTGTACCAGACAACTGCTGGGCCAGTGAGAGAGGACGACTTGTAGCCTTTGCTGATCCTCTGTAGCCAAATCCTGCTTTGTCTGTCTTTGGGAGCAGTGATGAGACAGGAAGAGAAACAGCATGAAACTGCCTCCAGATTGAATTATGCATGCCTCCATCTGCTGACAGAGGACAAGTCTGTCAGGCCTCCTCAGTGTCATACACACACACACACTGATACACACACACACACACACACACACACACACACACACACACACACAAACACAAAAACACACAGACACACACAGCTCACGTTACTCATGCAGATCCATAGTTCATCAGGCCAGTGCGTCTATAAGAACACGGTCCCTCAGGTTAACTGTGCCATTCACTTCACTTCAGTGACTTAAACACGAAGCCTCTGTTCTCCCACAGGACTCAACCCCCAACAACACGAAGGAGATGCATGTACTTTAAAGCTGCCGTTGGCCGACATCACGTACATTTTCTTTTTTTATCAAAATGCTGTGGTGACTTGAAAGTTGCTGGTTGAACACCTGGGCTGACAGAACGAGTGTAACGCTCACTGCCGTGTAAACACTTTTACTGTATGTCTGTATAATGCTGGCTGACTGAATGTAAGCAGCAGCAGAGTACACACACCAGAAGAAAAATACACTATACACTAAAGTGTTTTACATCTGTGTTTTTATTTTATGTGAACATATGTTCTACCTTTGTGTATGAAAATGTTTATTCATGTTTAATTTCCTTCAAAAGAAATAAATGTAATAAATTGAAACGTAGGAACTGAAACTTATAAAAAGGTTATTATCACTGTATTGTATTATAATGTCATTATAATAATGTCATGGCTGTCATGTAAATATCTCTCTCTCTCTCTCTCTCTCTCTCTCTATATATATATATATATTATATATATATATACATATTGTGTGTGTGTATATATATATATATATATATACATGTATATATATGTGTGTGTGTGTGTGTGTGTGTGTGTGTGACCACATAAATGAACAATATATAAGAAAACAATATACAAATATAGAATATTTGATATATAATATATAAACTATATATAATAGAATGATTATAAATAATAGGATATAACAATCTGCAGTTGTATGCAAAAGTTTGGGCAAATGACATATTTTGTTGATTTGTACATAAACAGATGTGCAGAGGTTTGGGCGCCTGTCTACCTGTGTAGAGTCTCAGAACTTCATGAACTTGCAGGTCATTCGAAATTGTCAGCTAAGGATCAATTCTCTCTCTCTGAGTGTCATCCAGCATGTTTCTATCATATTGTTGAAGGTGGGCTAAAAAAACAGAAACTCTCTGTGTGTAATCCAACAGCAAACCGCCTCCAACAGGATCCTACAGTTGAATCAAACACAGTTTCAATAAAAACATCAGAGCCGCCATGACGGGGGATGTGTTGATGTGTTACACTGCTGTATCAGACTGGGAAGTTTACTTTTGAAATGTAACAGGTTATAAATTATTTATTACCCTTTTGAAATGTTATACATAACGCAATGATATCAATTACTTTATCAAAGTAAAGTAACTTATTACATTTGATTACTTTTTAGTATCGTTCCCCTTTAGTCTGTTAGTGCACGTAAGTTAGTGAGAGCTGTTAGATCTCTCACCTGTCTCACCTGTGCTGTCGCTCCTGCTCGGCTGGAAGATGCAAAACAGAATCAACCAGTTGTTTTACCAAAAACAATAAATTCAAATGCGACTCCTCTGTAATCACAACATTTTGATTAGTAACTGTAATTTATGTAACTAGTTACTCCCCAACACTCCTTATAAGCTGCAGTGTAGTTGTACAGTGTAGCACGAGGTCAGACACTGTTTCTGTCAGGTGGACAGAACTGATATCCATGATGATTGTTCATAAATAATGCTCACGCCTTGATTCTGACCAATATAATAACTACTCTTTCTTTAATATACATTAAATTGATTCTACAATTTCAGCCATAATAAATCACTATATGCTTCCTAAACATAACACATGGTCACCTCACTGACTCATAAACTGATTATATTCTATAATTATCATCATTATTGTTGTTGTTGTTGTTTGTTCAGAAAACAAGCCACATCTTATAAATCATTCTTTAAACAGACTCTTTGCGCTTCAAAAGTGAGATAATTTAATTGAAATAATAATAATAATAATGATATAAAAAATAAAATATGAAAATAATGATATAAAAGTGATATAAATAAATTATAATGTAAAATAAATGTGAATTTAAAGGGGACATGCATCCTGCAGAGTGTCCTTGCATGTATGCTTTGAAAAATAAAAAGAGTAAAGAAGTACACTTGCGTCTTGTAGAGGCTGATAGCATGCCAGCCCTCTCTATTTAACATGCTCCTTGTTATTTCCAGTGTGTGGCTCTCAGCTGCTTTTCATGTCTGTGTTGTAGCAGCTCATGCATGGCTGGCTGTATGGCGGCCTGGTGGGGAGATGGCTGTGTGCTCCGGTCCTCCCACCCAGATGGCACCAAGTGGAGAAATTACTCACACAGTAATCATCCTGGAGACACCTGGAGAACTGGAGCAGCAGCGAAGAAGGGACATGTAAACCAAGTGCTAAGTGAAGCACTCAGTCAGGCTAATAAGGACCCAAATTTTCTCGTGAATGAAGGTTGCACTCGCCGTCCCTCTCATTCCACAGATGGAGCCCTGCGAAGGAAAAAGGTTCCACAGCGTTGATTATAAAACTGCATCAACCCACAGCATTGTCTTTGATGGACCTGACACATCCCCTCTTCTATCTAATGGTAGAGGTCTGTAAAGTGCTGCACGCAATTTAGCATGAATACAGGTACAGTCGAGCTGTATCCATTATAGAAATGACTGCGTCCTTATGTGAGCGCATGTATGCTTCATGTTTAATGCAGCCGGCTCCTCAGAAAGGAAACATTTCTCCACATGGTCATGTGTCAGTGTGTCTGCCAGCTGCTGCCTCTCTCTGCCAGAAGTACACAACAGTGTGACTGTATGAGCTCACACAAACTGTTCATTTGTAACACTGTGTGTGTCCCAGGGGACGACCACAGCTCTCTGAGGGAGAGGTCTCCAGCTGAATGAGGGGTGTAGGGCTTTTCCACTTGGGTCATGGATCTCCTAATAACTGTGTTTGTAGACATTTGCTGTGGTTTGACATATTCACAATACAGTCTGTGACATATTTGCTTCTTTGACAAATGCATAATAAGGAACATACTTATTCTATGAGTCCGGCCTGTAAGAAACGAGCCCATAGTTCATCTGTGCAGCAAGTTTTTATGACATTATAGTTAGGTTTTGTTGCTAGGCAACATCTAGTGGTAGTAGTATTGATGACAGGAGTAAAGGGAAAAGTGCGGTGACGTAGTATAAAGAGAGACAAAGTCCACGTCAGGAGGAGGTTGTGGTGGATGGATGAATATGACACAGGAGAGTGGCGTTCCATTCCCATGTGAAACAAGCTGTTTATGTTGTGACCATGACAACGAAGATCGTCTAATGTTGAGGAATTACTTATTTTAACATTTTGACAACCATGGTCCAGTATGCCTGCTGCTGTAGGGGCGCTGTGTCAGGAGACACTGCTCTGGTCGTATCAGAGGGTTGATGGTTGTTCAGGTTGGAGGAGGAGCTTGATTCTAAACAATATATAGAAGATGACTTTACAGTACATACTCATCCTTGGTGTTTAGCTCTTCTAATTTCACTGTGCTGGAAAACAGTGGATTGCCCCCCTCTGAGTGAGAGGGTGAGCTGCTGCCCCAAGGGAATGAGTTGAAGTATCAGTGTCTTGTTCACAAATGAGCACAGGCTGGAGCAGGAGATTGACAAGTGGATCAGGGCAGCGTTGTACTGGACTGTTGTGATGAAGAGGAAGCCGAGCTTGAAGCTAAGCTCTCGATTTACAAGTCGGTCTTCATTCCCACCCTCACCCGTGGGCATGAGCTCAGGGTAGCGCCTGAAAGAATGAGATCACTGATACAAGCGAATGAAATGAGTTCCCCCTGCAGGGTGTCTGGGCTCCGCCTCAGGGACAGGGGGGAGGAGCTCAGAGTAGAGCTGCTGCTCCCTCACCTTGTGAGGAGCCAGTTGAGGTGGTTAAGGCATCTGGTCAGGATCCTCCTGGGCGCCTTCCCTGTGGAGGTCATCTGGGCCCGTCCAACTTGTAGGAGACCCCGGGTAGTCCCAGAACTCACTGAAAGGATTATATATCTCATCTGGTCTGGGTCCGCCTCAGGATCCACCAGGAGGAGCTGGAAAATGTCGCTAGGAAGAGGGACGTCTGGAACACCCTGCATGGCCTGTTGCCACTGCGACTCCACCCCAGATTTGGTGGATGAAGATGGATCCATCAACAGCCCATTTTAAAAATTGACCATATGTAGTATCATCCCACCAGAGAGGGACAGGGACACACCTCCAGTGTTGTTTTCAGTTGAACTTGAGAGAGTAGATTCCCTCACTGGCTTCCCATGCTAGAACACAGCCCGTCGTGTTCTTGGATCATGACCGTTCCATATGTATGAAGATTACAGCATTAAACACCACTATACCACTGCCATGACATTTCTAGAACTGGTTGTACGGTGCAGATTAACTCTTAGAAACCGGACCACCATTGACATTAGTGCTTGGTTCCTGTTCTAAATGAATGGCCCAACAAACACCAGAAATAAACAAGATAAACCATGCGTTTCATTTCATGTGTGAATCATATCTGCATTAATCAACGAGTGCTAATCAGCCTGTTTCATGTAACACTGTGTCGCCTGAATAACAATTTACCCTTAACAAAGAGGAACAGATGTTGAGTTCTGCAGCTGTCAAGCAACATGGCGAAGGCCAGACAACAGTAAACACCATGTTTCATTTCATGGTCACAATGTCTAACATGTGCAGCATATGCACGGCATGGTGACTGAACTAAAGCCTCACTGTGTGTTTAAATGGAGGGAGCTGCTGACTCCCTGCAGGTGGAGGGGGTGGGGTTTGTCTCTGTTGTCCATCCATCCTGTGATAACACCTCTGTCTGTGCTGTCATGACCTCTCTGCAGTGTCCGAACATCCTCACTGTTCACTCAGATAGCCACACAGTCATGGCAGGACAGTGTGGTCCTACCTGGTAAACAGGTGGAGACACAGTTTAGTCCCATTGCTGAATATGATCACATCGTGTCTGAAGCTGTGACTGTTCTCATATGAATGAAGAGAAAAAATTTAAATTATTTTTCCTGCCTCCTCTTCCATCTGCTCTTTTCATTTTACTCTTGTGACATTTGCTTTTATCTCAGCGTCGTCGTGGAGACTGACAGGTGGAGAGAGGAACAAAGCTCATGTCCCTCACTGTTTGAGACGGGTGGTGTATTCCGGGCCGACGGGACCACCTGTTATCTCTTGTTTTTGGGAAGGAGGTGAAGGTCAGATTTGTGGCTGCCTCAGTCCTGCTCGGACACCGGGGGGATAACAGGGAGGAGGAGGAGGAGGGGGACGACTCCATTACCGGCCTCCCTTCCTCTCACAGTCATCTCTGGTCTGGCGCATGACAGCAGGCAGCAACAAATCGATACACAAAACACTGGAATCCTGGCAAGACGAATGGCCTGCGAACGTGGACGTGAAGTGGGAAATGGATTTTTAAGTCACCCTGCAAAGTACTTGCAAGTGGCATTTAAAAGAGGAGGATGGGGTGGGAAAGATGGCGCTCAGTCTCAGCTGGTAAAGTGCTGGATGTCTGAGAGCTTTGAGCTAAACAAGCGCTGCTGGAGTCAGTAATATCGCCTGAGTGGCACAAACATTAGCAAACATGCTTTCTATTGGGATGAGCTTGTTTTTAGCATGTACCAAGATTTCCCTCCTGAAGGTAATGCACCGGTCTGATGGGTGACTTCCCTTAATTAATTTAGAAAATATTGATGTTTATACTTGCTTTTATTCACTCACCACTGTATTCAGAACCATATCAACAAATTGATCTCAAAGGTTTCTGTAATTGCATGACAGCTGTGATGAATGCTAAGTACCATAAGAGTGTGGGAGGAAATGTGTTAGCGGAGAGGAAAACACAGGCTGCTGCTGCTGAACAGAAAATATTCTACCGTCTTCAACTTTGTTAAAACATCAGTGAGGAGATTCCTTCTCCATTAATAACAGGTTTAAGTACAAAGGGATAAATTAACACTTCTGTTTAGACAAAGCGACATCAGGTGGATATGGAAAACTTTCGGACTCTTAAAATGCCTCACCACCATTAGCACACATTTTGAATCATGCTAATACGTAGCTTCGTTATTCACAAAACTATTACACTTGATACCATGTTGAATAATGACCCTGAGATATTTTACTCACCACTTTCATTTCTAACAGAAGTTTGAATCCTGATGCTGAATTGAATCTTTGAGGGTTTAAAAGAATCTGACAACAGAATAAAGGCAAATATTGATTTTTAAAACATTTATATAATAATATACTGCTACTTTATACTTTATTTGTGTAGCACTTTTCAATCTTTTCAATCACTTTTCAGTCTTAAGACGTGAAGAAGATAAAACTGAAGTGAAGCTGAGCCCTGACACTAAAGGCCCCGTCTCCTCTGGTTTTCAACTAGATCTTAGAATGACCAGCAGTGAACTATCAGAGGATCTCAGTCCTGGATCACAGAAGGATAAAAACTCAGAAATATAGGCAGGGGTCAGCCCAAACCTGCTGCTTAAAACTCATTAAAAGTAACATTTAAAATCAATCCTAAAATGAACAGGCAGCCACTGTAGAGATGCTGAGACCGGGGTGATGTGAATATGTTGTATGGCCCGAGTCTTCTCAACTCACTGTAGGTGGTGGATTGATTCCTGACTGACACAGGTGTAGAGAGAGTTGCAGCAGATGAGATTCTCCAGTGGCTGAAATAACTTAAATAATTCCCCAAGTTTTCCATGATCTGGGTTCTTTTTGCGGATGGACCAAGTACGATGTGATTTAATTGTCTGACACCCAGTATTTTATGATGAGGGTTGTTGTGCTGGACTGGTTACCAGGTCTGATTGGTAGGTAGAGTTGTGTGTCGTCGGCATGACAGTGAACATGGATGTTATGTGTAGGAGCATGTAAAAGAAACACAACAGAAACATTTTTGATAAGCATTCCTTACATTTAGATGTTGAAGAGCATGACATGTACTGAACAGCATATTATACATATTGTAAAGGTATATACTATATATATATATATATATATATATATATATATATATATATATATATATATGTGTGTACAAAACTGAGTGGGCAAACGGGATGACAGTGTGTCCATCCACAGGGCACAGGGGGGTCAAGTGAAGCTATTCAGCAACATTTTCTATGTAACAAATCACTTAGTTACAGGTGAAAGATGACTGTTTGGGTCATGTAACAAAGGCCCATCCATCCACCCCCAGCCTCTGCTTTCTCCAGACTTTGTAGCTCTATAACAAACTCACTCCATAAATGATTCTTTTCATGCCTCTGTGCTGGAGACAGTCAGAGACAGAAACATCATGTTTTCAGGTTGTTGTCCGTCACATTCTCTTAGACACGATATCTCAGTAACACCTTTAGGCAGCTTATTAAAATTTGGCAAAAACAATCATTTGGACTCAACAATGAACTTATTAGAATAAGGTCGACAAAGGTCAAGGTCGCAGTGACGTCACAAAAAATATTTTTGGCCATAACTGACAAATTCATTCATTAATTATGATACAATTGAACTCAAATGAGTATAAGGAGAAAATGAAGTGGTGACATTTTATATCCAAAATATTCACAGGTCAACTCCACAGTGACATCATAATGTTCAATAAAAACACTTCTGGCCAGTACTCAATGCTGTAATCAGAGAGTGTAAAGAAAGATGGACGAAGCCTCTGTGATGTCACCCACAGGTTTCTGAAACGCAGAGTGAGCTGCTCCATCGTCACCATCTTGACAGTGTCTGACTCCGCCCCTAATCCTATGGTCAAAGAGAAGGGGCGTGTGTGGAGCCAGATTGTGTCAAGCATACACTCACCCACCTGTCACTCAAAGAGGCCACGCCCGCAATTCTCCATAACTTTAGTCCTTAATAGAATATAAACAGGTGAAGTCATGAAGATATTTAAATAAAAAACACAAGATTTCTGAGCATTTATTCCTCTGTCTGTCAAAGCGGTCATATAGGGTGCTGTGGCCAGCTGTGTCCAGCTGTGGCCATACAGATTATAACATTGTTTCTATTTCACAGTTCTCGAGTATTTTTTTTTTTTTTCACTCATTGTTTTCATTTAACATTAGACCTACATCTTTATATGCGGGTCCAGAGAGAGAGCAAGAGTCACTTTGTCAGGACCTGAGCAAGGGGGAAGCTGATGGTTCAGTGATGAGGAAAGTCACTGTCGGCTGGCACATCTGTCAGCATGTCCACTCATGACACAGCCACTTCGCAAACGTTATTTTGTGACTACAAACTAGACCTTGATCTGGTAAATAGTCGGCCTGCAGGCTATAAACAGTAAACAACATCTAAAATCTCCCTCATTTATAATCAATAAAGAATTATAAAGCAGCCTAAGAAATCTCAACTGTGCTGCTGGCGGCTGTCCAGTCCAGTTCACACGCCACACCTGTGAGAGCTTGTATGCTAGGTCAGATCCAGGTGGAGCGATTGTAAAAAAAAAAAAAAACCTCTGGCTGTTGATAATAAACAATAACAAAAAATAATAACTGGTTCTTCACTGTCGATGCTTCAGGTTGATGTGTGGCTGTGACTCGGGAAGGGGAGGTTGTGATCATATTCGCTGTAGCTTGGTCGGCTGGTGGAGGAAACAACTGTGAAGCCGTAAATCTAGTTATCATGAGATTTTGATTCATCAGTTCAGACAGGGGAAGTCTCAGGCTCTCAAACAGCAGGACCCTTTTGGACACGGAGGCTGCTTCCACATCACCATCTATGAATGCGGCTTCTCACCACATCCATGACTGATGGGTAAACGCTGCTCAGTTTTGGCTGTTTGCTGAAGCAGCAGTTGATCTTGGGAGGACGGTCTCTGGTGGTCTCAGTGAAAACCATGAAGTGGGCTGTGTAACACAAATGCGCATAATTGTTTTTTCATCTCTGACCTACATGCTGCTGTGGGAGTTACGCTGAAGTGTGGGGCGAAGCCGAGCGACTAAACTGAGCCGTGCAGATCATGTGTGTGAAGAGCCGTAGCTATAATACAGCTGCTTGGATTACACCGGCCTCATGCTGCTCATATTAGCCGTTTCTTACTCAAAGCTCTCTCCACTTTTCTAATTATGGCTTCCTTCATAAATGTGTGTGTGGACATGTTGGTGTGTGTGTGTGTGTGTGCGTATGCAAATATGTACATACTCCGCATGCCTACAAGGGTGCTGCACATTTCTAAATGGAAATCACATAATCTGTTTTGCCAGATTGCCTCTGCGGACTGTTGTCATTCTGTGTCATTTTCAGGTCATTCATTGAAGTGTAAATCAGAATCTTTTTAAATGGTCAATTTAATTCACACAAATGACAAAAACACACTCAGCTTCAGGTGGATCCAGATGTGCAGATGGTTTTGGTTTTATCTGACCAGGTTCTGAGAAATCCAGATTCACACACTGCAAAATCACATTTAAAGCAATCCTACAGCAACGTCTCCTCTCAGAGAACTGAGCGGTTTAAGTGATGAAATCATTTGATTTAAGCAAAGTATCAATGCAGTAAATCTCATTCATCTACCTCTAAAACTAAGAACATCAAGGACATCATTTTAAAACAATGGCACACTCTTCAAAATGATTCATTGTGCAATAAACCTTTAAAGTCCAGTGTCAGTTAATAGGCAATAAGACACTTCTAATCCTTATAAGATGCTGTTATTAACACAATTATGTGTTAATAACAGCATCATAAACATGTTATTTATAAATATAACAATTAACAATTCATGGAAAAGCCTTTAACAGCATTAGAAACTAATTTATTGACTTCAACAAACTTACCTTTTAGCTCATTAGTCAACCTTTTCTTAGCTTTTTTGTTGCTTTTTTTAAAGATTAATACAAACATTAATATGTATTTATTATCATTATTGCACTTACTGGATATGCTCACTAACTGTGTCTGTCTGCTCTCTGAAGTAAAACAGCTAAAACTCTCTAAGGGGGACTGCAGCTCAGTGATAATTCTTTGTGGGCTTGTTAAAGCACCTGCTTTTACCTTACATATAGAAAATATATCCATCATTAATATAAAAATATTAGTGCATCTTTAATTTTGTGTGGGACCTGCACATTATCCATATGGTGAGGACTTAATGAAATGAAAACTAGAATCACCTCCTCATGGTCGTCTGCCTCCTCCACTCAGACTAGTTCCAGGTTACATCCTGTTTATCCAGAATCATAGAAAATATGAACCAATGTGTGAAATTTTGTCACAATTGCTGCGAAGTCTTGAGTTATGGCTGTTTTGTGAGGTCACACCGACCTTGACCTTTGACCTTTGAACAACAAAATCCAATCAGTTCATCCTTGAGTCCAAGTTAATGTCGAACAAATTATTCAAGTTGAAAATGTTTACTGACGTACATTGTATAATTTGTTGAGAACAAAATGACGTAACAACGGTCATTGGAAACCAAATCATCAAACCACTGAGGGCTGGATTCACAATCACACTGAAAATCAAAGTGAGAAATTGAAATCACAGGCTGATCCAACTCATAATGTGACTCAGTGGTGGGTACGGACGTGTGCCTGTATGCACTCGTGACAACGTCTGGTCATGCTCCTGATGAGTTGACAGATGTTGTCCTGGGGGATACCTGGATCAGGGCATCAGTGAGCTGCTGGACAGACTGTGGCGGTACTTGGCGGTATCGGATGCACCGATACATAACGTCCAATAGGGGCTCAACTGGATTTAGGTCAGGGCAACGTGAGGGCCAGTCAATGGCATCAATGCCTTTGTCATCCAGGAACTGCCTACACACTCTGGCCACATGAGGCCGGGCGTTGTCCTGCACCAGGAAGAACCCAGAGCCCACTGCACCAGCATGAGGTCTGACAATCACCTAACAGCAGTCAGGGTACCGCTGGCTGAGACATGGAGGTCTGTGCGACCTTCCAAGGATACGTCTCCCCAGACCATCACTGACCCGTCGCCAAACCGGTCATGATGTATGATGTTACAGGCAGCATAACGTTCACCACGGCGTCTCCAGACTCTTTTTCACGCCTGTCACATGTGCTCAGTGTGAACCTGCTCTCATCTGTGAAGAGAACGGGGCACCAATGGCGGACCTGCCAGTTCTGGTTTTCTCTGGCTAATTCCAGTCGAGCTGCAGGGTGCTGGGCTGAGAGCACAGGTCCCACTAGAGGACGTCTGGCCCTCATGCCACCCTCATGGAGTCTGACAGTTTGGTCAGAAACATGTACACCAGTAGCCTGCTGGAGGTCATGTTGTAGGACTCAGGCAGTGCTCCTCATGTTCCTCCTCATACAAAGGAGCAGCTACCGGTCCTGCTGCTGGGTTGATGCCCTTCTACAGCCCTGTCCAGCTCCTCCATGCTCTTGAGACTGTGCTGGGAGACGCAGCAAACCTTCCTGCAGCCGCACGTATGAATGTGCCATCCTGGAGGACTTGGACTGCCTGTGCAACCTGATTGGGCTGCAGGTTCCGCCTCATGCTACCAGTAGTGACAGGGACACCAGCAAAACACAAAACGAGAGAAGAATCAGTCAGGAAGGACCAACAGAGAGCAGCTGTGTGTGGCCACCACATGTAAAACCATTCCCTTTGTGGGGGATGTCTTGCTTTTGCCTCTCCTCTCATTTGCACCAAAGCAAATGAAACTGATTCACAATCACTTGTGCTTCCTAAATGGACTGACTTGGTCTTATACTGTGTTCCCTTCATTTTTTTGAGCAGTGTACATTTATCACATACCATCGTGCACCATCATCGCTAAAGGAAACATAAGACTCATTAAACATAAGACACATGAGCAGAGAGAGCAGAGAGAACAGAGAGAGCAGGACTCTCTGCAGCTGAGCTAAATAAAGGAAATACCTTGGTTGGAAACTGTTGTGGATCTACTGTAAATGACCCTGATGACACAATGGAAACTTTTGGCGCCGAATCGTTTTGAAAGAGCGACAGCCAGTGTGGAAAGTCCGATCAATGGTGTAATTACTCAACTCTATCACTCACTCAGTCACTCAGTCACAGACATTCAGTCTAGCCAAAAAATACAATAAATACACAACAAAATTTAGATTTAAAAAAAAAAAAAACTGCACTACTCATGTGTAAACCAACCTTGTTTTCCACCTTCGTACGTCCTCCCCAAAAACTCCTCCTGTCCGACCCATTTAAACACTCCTGGAGACCTGACTGTGGAACACATCAGAGGAAGAAGAAGGTACACGATGACAAGAGTCGTTCTCTCTTCATCCTCTTAATGTTTAAATCTTGGTGTTTAACTCAGAACTTTCTTCTCGTAGACAAAAGTAAAACTGTCGACAACATGACGTTCACATTTTAACTTATTTATTATTAGCGAGCTCCTCATGCGTGAAATGCTCATAAAGTTTTCATTTTTGTACATTTAACAAAAGCTAGAAAAGAAGCAGCTCGTTCATTATTAATTAAGGCAGAGTTTCCTATTTAACACAATTCAAAGCTCCAGCACCTCCACAGCAACACACAGACAAAAGCACTTATACACATAAGCACACACACATTCATCTATCTGTCGCCTACAACATGCTCTACCCACATGTGCGCACACACACACACACACACACACACACACACACACACACACACACACACACACACACACACACACACACAAACACTCTTTATGTTGTTTGTTCTTATTCGTTTGTTTCCCATGTAACACTGGGCCCTGCTTGTTTCCTTAGACCACATTCATTATCACACCACTACAGGAACACATACTGTTATCATGGCTCTGTCAGCTCCAAGCTATCTCCACACACGCACACACACACACACACACACACACACACACACACACACACACACTGGAATCAGGTAAATCACAGTGACTTTTAATGAACTTTTAAGTTTCTTTTAATGTTAGAAAGTTCAAGAAAGCAGGCGGCAAAACACATGGACAGGAAACTAAACAGAAGCACGAGGGAACACAAGGGAACTGAACAGATGAACTAACAAAGACAGAGGGGACCATAGAGGCTGCCGTCAAAAAGTCTTTTTCGCTCAGGAAGGTTCAAACTGGTGAAATGAGCTGACGTATCTCTGAGTCAGCCATGATCACAGCTGCTCCGCTCGGTGCTTCCTATCTTATCTCCTTCAGCATAGGAAGCACCGGAGCTTCCTTTAGCAGAGGAAAGGACAAATGCCATCCCACAGTTCTTTCCTGCAGCAACAAGTAAAACCACAGCAGAGCCACATAAATGTAGAAAGAACAGAGGAACTGTTTAATGTTTGTGACACGATCCAGAACTGATGGAAATCCTTGTCTGAGCAACTGAAGCCCAGATCCATAAATATAGATTTATTCCCTTTAAATCAGTTAGGAGTCAGGAAGAACAAGCAAGATGAATTTATAGTTAACAATATCATCATCATCATCAGAACTAATATAGTCTAGACATAAATATTATTTCATTAAATCCTGTCCTATTGAATATAGACCAGAAATGAATTTTCTCTACTGAACAAATGTATAGAAATTTCACGAAACTATAAACTTCTGTCTGAATATAATTTCTCCTGATTTATTGCTCATTTCATTACTTTCATTTAATTATTATTTTAATGCCTCAACTCTCTCTATTTGTATCTTTCTTCCATGTCATCTTATTTTAACATTTCAACCCTGTTTGTTTTTGTGTTTAGGAAACAAGTGTTTATCGTCCATGAGTTAGAAATAAAGTTTAGAGTTTAAAGTTTAAAGCTTAGAGTAAGTGAAGTCAGACTCTTTTCCTCAGTCCTGATGAAAATCTCCTTCACATCTTTGACCTCATGACGTTTCCATGGAGATCGAGGAGACAAGGTTAGAGAGGAGATTATTTCAACTGCAGCCAGAGACTAAATATACCTGGAGGGCAGGGCTGATTGGGAACAGGTGTAACTTATTGGGGTGGGCAGGCAACCACAAAGGTGTGGGGGGGCAAAAAGTAAAACAACCAGCAGACACAAGGGAAGTAATTTCAAAGTAAAACAAGAAATAGCTACAGAGAGACCAGACAGGAAGTCACACGGAGGGGCAGATCAAGACAGTTTAAGTTGACGAGTTAAATTGTGTTTCATGAAATAGCCTTGTGACCAGAAACCTGTGGGTGACGTCACAAAGGCTACGTCCATCTTTATTTACAGTATGATTCTGACTGACTGACTGACTGACTGACTGACTGACTGACTGGATATAGAGCCACTTGTAGGAGGGCAGGGTTTCCATCAGTCCATGATGTTGCCACATGGAATGAGCTCTTGAAAACACATGAGAATATGAAACTGAACATCAAGTTTATTTTCAAACATTGCATTCATTTATTCATTTTACAAAATAAGGCTTTTGTGGATTGTGAATTGCTTTAACAGAAATGAAAAGTAAATAGTGTTTTGCTGTTGCTGACACTGAGACAAAACAGAAAAGTTTCATGTTTGTTTTTGATTGATTGGATTGTGGATGACAAAAGTTCTGAAAGGATAAAATTCTGTAAAATTTCATATAAGAAACAAAAATTTAATTGAAGAAGAAAAAAAAAAAACAATGTGCATCAGAACATCTGTAATCAGCATAATCAGCACAGCAGATGGGATGTCATGGAGGAACACTAGTTTGATCCCCGTCCTGGAGAGCAGCACTTATCTAACCTCTGATCCAGGCCCTTAACCTGATCACCTGATCACCTGATCAATTTCACAATCATGGGTTCCTGTAAACGAGAGGACGTCGCCTCTGAGTGAAACTACTCAGAAGAAATAGAGCTTTTAAAAAAGAAAACATTACATAGAAGCAATAAATGGCTACAAACACATCAGACAGTATTCATGTATTCCACCACTGAGGCGTAGCAATAGCGTTGTATTGAAAAGCACAGAACACATTACATATTTCTCATCATTTCTTCTCTTGCCTTCTCTTCTCTTCTCTTCTCTTCTCTACTCTTGTCCAGGACCGGGGGAAGTCCTGGAGTTAGCAGCCGGCCTGGCTCTGTATGAGGATAAACTGGGGGAAGAGTGGAGCTCGTCTGGCGGGGCAGTGTAGTTCAAGATGCTCTCCTGGTCTTCCTGGCAGCCTTAGCTGGGGAACAAGAGGATTATAGGTTTCAGGTGTTCATCTAGGCAGCGAGGACATAGAATTTCTACAGAATTTGGAGGGATTGCTGGGGAAGGCGGAAGCCAAGTAGTCGAAGTGGAAATGGCTGCTCCCCCAGCCGTCCTACAGGGGAAGAGAGTTCTGACTATCAATAACCTGGTCGCCTCTAGTCTGTTGGTTCTACCACTAGACCTCATGGAGGCACTGCAGCGGCTCCTCTTGGACTTCTTCTGCTCAGGTCATCACTGGCTGCGGACGGCGGTACTGTATCTCCCTGTGGCGGGGGGGGGGGGGGGGGGGGGGGGGGGGTGTTATAGACATTAGATCCAAGACGGCGGCCAGCTCAGAGGCTGCTGTACAGCTGCGCTCTCTCCTGGTCGGCTCCCGCCCAGCTCATCCTTAGAAAGCTGGGGCGACTTGGCCTAGATAGTCAGCTGTACTTGCTGGACTCCCAGTGTGACCTATCTGGACTCACGCCGTTCTACAGGTCAGTGATTGCTGACCTGTAGAACGGCTGTGATAGCTGCTGTACAACAACAGTTTCCTGTCCAGTGTCGTGCCCTCCTCGGCCAGTCTGAGGACTTGCTTTGTTGAGGCTGGGGTCATCAAGCTGGGTCATCCAATGAGGATGTCGTTGGACACGCTGACTGAGGTGACCAACATCAGGTCGATCTGGATGTTATTAGGGATGTGTGGGAGATCAGGCAGGTCCTGTGTTCAGTTAGAGAGGATGGGTCACTGCAGCTCACTTTTAGCTTTTTAACATGTAGGTCGGAGTGTGTTGTGTTTTTTTTAATTGTGGGTTTTTGATAGTTGACTGCTAATTTATTAGTAGCTGTGAAATGGACCATTTCAGTTCAGTTCAGTTTAGTTTATTTCGAACATGTGCGAGTAAAACAACAAAGTAAACTGAAAAACAAACAAATCCAATAACAATAGTCAAAACAGAAATAATACTGTGTCCGAAAAGGAGTAGGATGAAGCATATGCTTATTTAAACCTACCCCTTCTCCACTACTCAAATGATTTCTCCCCAAACATATATATTTACATAAAAAAGAAAAAAAGAAGTAGAAAATAAATAGATTAACTAAACAAATACATAAATCATTTATCATTCATGAAAACACCTGATTATTAAAGCCCCTCTTCCTCCCTGTACCTGGTGAAAACCATGTGTTTGTACCGCTTTTTAAACCGGATCATGCTCGGACATTTGCTTGAGTCTGTTCCACAGCCTCACTCCACAAACCTTTTAGTGTTGTACGTGCCCGCTGATGTTTTAAGGTGAACTCACCCCTCAGATTATAACCCCCAACTCTGTAAAAAAAAAAACAATAGCTGAATATTTCCAGGAAGTAGATTGTTTATTGTTTTGTACATAATTTGTGCTGTTTGGAAATGAACCAGGTCAGTGAATTTTTATGTTTTTGATTTTAAGAATAGTGAATTTGTGTGATCTCTATAACCGGTATTATGAATTATTCTTATGGCTCTTTTCTGCAGTATGGATAGAGATTGTATTGTACATTTATAAGTATTGCCCCAAACCTCTGCACAGTATCGTCAATATGGTAAAATCAGTGAACAGTAGAGAATGTGGAGTGATTTGTGATCCAGAATGTGTTTTGCTTTGCTCAGAACTGAAATGTTTCTTGACAGTTTGCTTTGTACATGTTTTAAATGAGACTTCCAGTTTATTCTATCATCAATTGTTACCCCAAGAAACTTGTTTTCATATA
This sequence comes from Seriola aureovittata, assembly GCF_021018895.1. Classification (NCBI taxonomy): domain Eukaryota; kingdom Metazoa; phylum Chordata; class Actinopteri; order Carangiformes; family Carangidae; genus Seriola; species Seriola aureovittata. Next base: position 27,539,534 of record NC_079370.1, read on the forward strand.
CTCTTTCAACGTCCACCCCATGTATTTGTAACTGTACTTGTGTATTCTCGTTGCAATTGCCGAATAACATGAATTTGGTTTTACTTAAGTTTAACGATAATTTCTTTCTGTCAAACCACATTTTCAGTTTGCATTTAAGAACTTAATAAAGTTGTGTGGAAGTCAAAGTCTTATCTTCTCTTCTTTTGCCTTCTCGTCTTCTCTTCTCTCGTCTCGTCTTCTCCTGTCTTCTCTTCTCTTGCGTTCCCTTCTCTTCCCTTGTTTTCTCTCCTCAGACTGGAATCACACCTCTCTGTGAGTCAGTTATTCATGCCTGGCAGACTCTGAACACAGACATCAAACCAGGCATTTAGCATTCAGACATCTTCTTTCTCTGAGGACACCAGAGCTGGAGAGGTCAGAACTCCAGCAACATCATCTCTGCAGGAAGCTTTTGGGACAAGTCTTCCCCGTCTTTTGGTTCATCTTTGGTCTTAAACATGAAGCCAGGAAAAGATCAGGTTTTAATCAGGTTTTATTTTTGGAACTAGACCAGAATCATATGCTGGAGCTGTCAAAGGTCTCAGTTTGCAGTTTTACATCACTTTTTCTACGTTTACACCTGGCGTCCACATGAGGTGTGGTTTAAGAGTTTCACTTTGAACCACGTGCATCCTACATTTAGTCGTTACCTGGACTGTGTGTGTGTGTGTGTGTGTGTGTGTGTGTGTGTGTGTGTGCATGTGTTCTGGAGGCCAGTATCGAGCGCCATCTCAGCTCCTCTATGGCCTTGATGAAATATAAAGCAGAGTGTTTTTGCTGAATCAGCATGCTGGTAATTGCATGCGACAATAATTGATTTCCTGTCACTTTTGGGCTTTATGAAGAGGCCTGAGAATATATATATATATATATATATATATATATATATACATATTTTTTCCTCACAACGTGTTTTGAGTTTCAGCATCGTGAAAGGTGATAAATCGGCAGACACTTTTATCATCCATCGACACAGACATGACAGAATCAATCACAGCTCCACAATAAGACACAGATGGTGGTGGTGGTGGAGGGGGGGGGGGGGGTGTGTGTGTGTGTGTGAGGGGTGGTTCTGTCCTGACTTCACTTCCTTTGTTTTGTGTGCAGTTGTTCTGGAGTGTTTTTCTCAGCCGGCTGTATTAAGTCCAAACTTATGAATCGACCAGAAGAATCTCTCTGCCATAATTTATTCCTGTCCTGAGGAATAAATTACTGAGTTGACGAGTTTTCCACTTGACAGTAGAATCTGATGAGAGAAGCATTTATAGAAACACATTAAAAAGTTTCTGGAATTGAAGAAAAACAAAAAAAAAGAATAGCTGCCCTGGATCAATATGGTTCCACCAGAGAGATTTTTCATTTTCTAAGTAATATAAAACAACATCTCGTATTCAAGCTTTATTTTATGTTTGTGTAAAGACAACAGACGAGGAAATGAAGCGTAAATGGTGAGGGGACGAGAACGTGAGTGTGATCCCCGCCCGCCTGCGTACGCGTTTTTCCAGCCAACCAATTTCACACACTCAGCCTTGCATGACTGGTCGTTCGGAGGTCAGTCAGTGAACCGAGGCTTATGGGAGCCTCCGGAGCAGCTGGGGTTCCTTCCTTGGAACAAGTGGAGGAGGCTGTCAGGCTCTGATGATCTGGAGCTGCTGGTTTTGGATTTTGTCATTTTGTCATTTTGTCATCAATATACCCTGTAATTATTCCTTCACCCCCCCCCCCCCACACACACACACACACACCACCACCAGCATCCCTCATTAAGAAAAGACCACAGAACAAAAAACATGAAACAAAAACATGAAATTACTTCACACTTAGATTAGAGAGATTAAAGATTAGAAGATTAGAGACTGAAATGAGTGTTTGATGTGAAGTGTGGCACCTTTGATATTTCCTCTCTCTGCAGCTCTGGGAGCATCAGGCTCTGGGACACGATGACACATTAGCAAGCAAAACTATTTATATAGCACCTTTCAGTCCAGGTGGAAGCACAATGTGCTGCACAAAGCATGAGTTATCAACCCAAAAAACCATGTGGATACAGTGAAGAGGAAACATCAGACACAAACACATATATAATACGTATTAGTTAAGGAAGCATTAAGAAAATAAAATACACAACAACCATCAGTAAAAAGATATGTAAATTAAAACTATTGATAAGTAGGAATAAAATGTGATGAATAAAATAATAATTAATCTAATACAAATAGACATAAATAGACATAAAGCGAGAGATCGGAGCTCACAGAGAGATACTGAGGTGCAAAACCATGTATGTCCCAAAAAACAAGCATTAACATTTTAAAATCATTTATAACATTTACTGGAAGCCAACATTAGTGTCCTTCCTTTTTTAGTAGCATGCTGTATTTGTCAGGAGCGACATTCAAAAAGGTCAGAAAACGTAATGTGTAATAAAAACTCAACCTTTTTAAAAATGTGAAACTAATGAAACAACCATCTGTAACAGATGTGTGTTAGTCAGTGTGTTCGTGTCATTAACCAAAAAAGTTCAACAACAACAGAACATAAAGTGTAGGTCTGGGCACAAACATGTAAACAGTCACACAAGATGCAGCATGAAGTGTAAATGTGTCTCATTCAGCTTCTGTAAAGATAACATGAAAAATTCACAAACCAACAAACTCTGAGGTTTGATTGATTTAGATGAACCAACTCACAATGAACTCATCAGTGAACTGGACGGACCCGCTGCAGCTCTGTGGCTCATCACTGCAGTTCATCAACAATAAAATACTGGACATCATTAATACACTTAAAGGTCACTGGTTGTACACTGAGAGCCAATCAGCTGTGAGATACTGCTCCATCTGACACCAAAACACAGACTGATGTATGAAATAAACTGGCAGATACAGTTTCAGTTAGTCATTGTTTTCTTTTATGAAGCCTGGTTTGTATTCGTATTCCAGTTAAAATGTTTCTTCACATCTAGTTTTCATTAATTTGTTAGTTGTATTGAACGATAATAATCTTCATCAGTCTCATAACCTTTTTCACTCTAAAACGCCATTTTGAGAGTCACTGAGTCTCCCATCTTGAAAAGGTCAGAGGTCGGCGCTTCAGAATGTGTAAACAAAACGTGTGTAGTGTATTGTTTGCGTGAATAGCAGGCGTATTTTAGTGTCACAAAATATGAACATAACGTGACATTTGAAACGTGACTGCAGAATATGAAACTTGATTGTCTCGCCTTTCTTTGCAAAAAAAATCACAACATGAGCAACACAACTGTTTATGAGAGACTGTCCTGTAAGAAACAAGCCCATAGTTCGTCTGTGCAGCAGGTTATTATGAGCCATAGTTGAGTTTTGTTGCTAGGTGACATCTAGTGGTCGTAGTAATGATGACAGGAGCAAAGGGAATAGTTTTTGTGACGTAGTATAAAGAGAGACAAAGTCCACGTCAGGAGGAAGCTGTGGTGGATGGATGAATATGACACAGGAGAGTGGTGTTCGATTCCCGCATGAAACCAGCTGTTTATGTTGTTTCTATTATCCATGGCCGTTCCACACAATGAATCATGTTGTTATTATTGTATCCATGACAACAAAGATCATCTACTCTCAAAGCTTCTATCTGTAAGTTTTCTCTGCTGCTGAACGTGGTTTCTTGTCAACAGCAGCATCGTTGTCTTTATAATACAAGAAGTTATCGTACGTCCTCTGAGCAGCTTCGTCTTCAGGACAGACTGGAGGCTACAGTGAGTCGCTATCAGAAATTGATGAGATGGACTAGAGCTAGCTGGTTAGCATGCTAACTTCAGTAGAAGAAAAGAAAAAAATAGAAATAGAGGAAAAGCAAAATGGTTTGTTTCCACCACTAGAGACAGATGTTGGTGAGTAAAGGAATGAAGTTTGATGATGAACTCACCGTTTCTTCTAGACTGGTAAGTAAACAACTGCTAATGCTAATGTTAGCTATGTAGCAATAGCAAAACTTACATATAGTTCCTTTAATGAAATATTTTAACCCAGATCACCATCTTTTCCTAAACCTAAAAAAATCTACGACAGTTATTATGGTAACTCCAATAGGGGGCACTATTTCAGGCTACACTCCTGCGGGTGGTGTCAGAGGGTTGATGGTTGATCAGGTTCGTGGAGGAGTTGACTCCATGTTTTACAACCACACACACAGACAGACATTCCATTTATCTTTTTCATCAAACACTGATGTACGTGATCAACCATGTGCTCTATAGTAAAACCTTTCACTATCTCCAGCCTCATCCACCTCATCCACCCCCCCCCCCCCCCCCCCCCCCCCCAGGACTGAGAGGACCGAGGGTGAACACAACCTCTGCTGATTAAACTGTGTACTTAACTTCAAACCTGGTGATCGCTCACAACGAGACATTTCTACTGAGCAGACACCTGTTGTGCAGTAAAAAACAGTCCATTTGGAGGTAAGAGTTAATGTCTGATTGGTGTATTGTGTGCACATAGCCATAAGTGATGGAAATCAAGAGGTTTAACATTTAGATGTAATATTTCGATGAGCTGTCAAGAGGCAGAAAAGCTCTTTGGCACACAGAGAGGACGCCTCTTAGTACTCTGGCGATAATGGATGCAGCATTGTTTGTGCTTCATTTCTGTTGCATCAAATTTGGTGGAGCTGCACTTTAGAATTTTTAGAACAGGTTCAATAGCATCAGTGTCAACTACCTCATTGTTATAAGGGTGCTATCCACTCTCCAGTTTAGAGGTTTGGTTGGGCGTCAGTAAGAATTTTTCACCCTGGTCTGGTGATGCGAACAGGGAGTTTTATTGTGTTAAATTCTCCCATGTGTCCTTCCTCCATAGAGACCAAGGTTGTTCATTTTAGCTTCACAGTTGAGAACAACTACCGATTGATTTTGGGTATGTCTTTTTTCAAAAGAGGCGAGGGCTAAAGGGGTTAAGCGTTCTTCAGAATCATTTCCAGAGATGAAAATAACATCTTATTTTATCTGAACAGCACTTCATTCCTTTTATATTGTTACCCAAGAGGAGATCAAACCTACAGCTGCTTTGTAGAAGCTGTCAAAATGGATACAAAAAACCCAGTATATATATATATATATATATATATATAGTTATCATGTAAAGAAAAAACAAAAACCAGTTTACCAGAGTAAAGTCAACTGTTCAGTCAGTCACCTCCTCCACATTTGGCTACAACTCAGTCATAAGTAGCATCATTATACCATCAGTCAGAACTGACCTGGTCGAGCAGCTACTTTTCACCTAAACAGCTCCAGACCTGATCACTGACCTTACTGTCCCATGGGAGGAGGCGAGACCAGCAGCACCAGTTCAAGCAACTAGTTTTGGGCTGATATTCGATAATTTCAAATATGGTGATATTTCCCGTCGTGTGCAATAATTGTGTTTTAGTCCGACCCTCATTTCACTGCTTTCTTTACTGCCATGCACAAAGGTGAACCTTAGGTGAGAACTACACAGTAGTGTGGGGAAAATGGGTTTTGCCCTTTTTGTTTATTATTTTCCTTCCATGGGAATGTATTGAATGGGGGGTGGGGGGGTTGATGGCGAGGCTGAAGAAAGGAGCGCGCAGAGAGAGGAGTGTGCAGACAGGTGAGGCAGTGGCGTTTGGTGAGTTCAGCTGTTCAGTTTCCAGCGGACTTTACTGAGGACTCCGGCATGTGGATTATACCTGGCGGACCGTCTCTGGTCACTGCCAGACTCAGACCTTCCTGCCAAACAGACTGTGGTGAGATTATTGTGTGGATTATTCTTAAGAAGACTTTAATAATTTGTGAAGGTAAGCCCACCTCGCAGCCTTTTGTTTGGCATGCCGTCCATGGACACGATTTGATATCTGCGCCGATAGTGCCGCCCTTATTTCTGAACAATTTCTGTCTCATAAAAAGTGTATTTTCTTTTTCTTTGGTGTTTTTTTTCCCTATCTTGGACAGTCAGGAAATGTACTTACAGGGCAGGTATAGATCTGCCTGTTTCCTTCTATAGAGCATGTGTATGTTTCTCCTCATACTTCTATAAATAAAGTGAACTGTTACAACTCTACATTGTACAGTGGCCCTGAGAGCTCAATGTAAATGCAAACAGACAAAACACAAACAACTTCAGAAAACATCTTCATCAATATGACATCATGAGCTGCAAATACTCACAAGGGAATATACTGGGAGGAGCAGCACCTGTACAACACACTGACAGTATCCTGTGATTTCTTTTATCTACAAACATCAGACGTGGCATTTAGAGGATTCTCACTCAGATACATCTTTAAATGTTCTGTCTTTGCTTCTGCATCTTTAGAACAGTTTGGACCACCTTTCATCAATCCTCACACTTTAAAATGTGAATATTTGATTTTATGTTACTCATAAATTTGAAATGCATCCTGCTGCATACATGAACCTGCATCTTCCTCTAAATCAATGTCTCAATAATATTTAACAGGGAGGCAGAAGACAAAGTACAACAACAGTCATCACTTCATCCTCCGACCGTCATTTCTAATCTTCCATTTTCCACATGCAGGAGACACACAGCAACATTAAGTAGTGACTGTAGCCTACACTCCTAGATGAGGATTCCTTCTAACACCAGAGAAGTCCTGGGCACCAGCAACCCCCCTTCTTTTGATTGTTATTAATGAACTTGATAAATATTCTTAATGAAATAATGACTTCAACACTAATAGCTACAGCTATTACAGCGGGTAAAATCTGAAGAGATGGAATGGAACAGCAAAGACAGTTATAGAGAATGTAAGTGAACAACAGCTGCTAGCAAAGACAACAAGGTCAGTAACACTGTAACTCATTATCATGTTATTTTCACCACTGGTAGTCCAGGCTGATGAGAGCCAATCAGGAGAGACCGTGGGTGTGACATCATTGTTTCCAATGGTCTCAGTTTCTGTCTGTCCAGACTACAGCACAACCCCAGAGTTTTCAAAATAAAACACAACCCCATAGTTTTCAAAATAAAACAAGTCAAGCAGAGTTTCCAGACGTCTCAGGTTTAGAGGCTTGAACACTCTGGAGTCATGTGGATGCAAAGTGTAAATGTAGCAGAAGAGATGAGATTTAAAACTAAAATAAAGTAGTGTTCATGTACAGCCTAAAATGCTGTTGGATTGACCCTTTTTTTTTTTAGCAAAAATAAAGAAAAATACAAAATTTGACAACTTGACATTTCAAGGGATGGTTGATGAAGCTGTGCTTAAAATGGAAACTGTTTGCCACGACTTCTTTCACGTTATTTTCCTCGGTAGCACCACAGAGTTAATCCAGTTTGATTGCACTGTAACCAGAACAGATTCTTCATGTTTCAACACAAATGACAAATTAATGCAGGTGTAATGCTGCAGTCATTAATTTTAGTCTCTCAGACACACACCACATTTTCTAATTAGTCAATAACCTGAGCTCTGTGGAAGAGTGTGTGAATGTGCTGTCTTGCATGTTTTTCCTCCCTCATATTCAGCACTGCCTTAAGCTATCAAAACTATTAGTGACGATGTTGAGCATAAACACCATTTGACCCAGGTGTGACCCTAAAATTGATACAGGGCTGGACATGGCTGAGCGCGTGCGATGGCTCTGTAATAACTGCTTTTAAGATGTCTACAACGTTACATCAACATAAAAGGGAAGGTTTTAAGTGCACAAGCTTTCTGCTGCCAGCCTCATTAAGAGGGGAACATCAAACACTCTGCTGGGAGATAATCCCAGACAGTTTCCAGCGCTCAGGCTTTCAGCAATAATCAAAGAATACAGGTAGATGCAGAATAAGTTAATCCTGCAGATTAGTGGGAGTGCATAAAAAGGAAGAGGACGGAACAGAAGGAGGAAGAAAAACACTTCAGAATACATTGGATCAGAAAAAAGCAGAGATCCACAAGACCCCGGAAAGGGGGGGGGGGGGGGGGGGGGTAGGAAAGGAGAGGAGAGAAGAGGATAAGAGAGGAGACCTGTGACCTTTAACCTATCCTTTAATGGTCAAATTTATCAATTACATTAAGAGACACACATAAAGATTAACACAGAATACTATTGTACATATTTTATAGCAACCTTCCCCAAATATGCAAAACAAGGACAAAGGGATTAGTCTACTACAGTACATAAAACGTCTCCATATCCCAGGAACAAACTCCTCCAAGTTAGAAATCATTTGATAGTACGTGAATTCAGTTTTCAGCCCAGCAGCCACCAGACCCCTGAACGTGAGTGTAGCAGTTATAGACCCTGTTCCCTATCAGGAAGTAAACCGAGGTGCCACATCTGCGCTGTGCTGCCTTGTACCTGGGACAAACAGACTGTCATCCAACGCCTCTTCTAAACCTCTGGTCAACCGCTGCAAGACAGAGAACAGAGGACTCAGTGTGGGCCAGCTGATCCACAGGTGCTGCAGAGTTTCCTCATTATTACAGAAGAAACAGTGACCCTAGAATCTATATGTGCCACACACATGTTTGTCGCCACGGTACCCATGTACCGCCCTCTGCTGCAGATATGCAGTGCGTTTCTCTATGGCGGGTTTGTACAGAGACCTCCAGCTGCCCTTTGGGAGATGAGAACCTTGAGAACCTTCACAGTGACTGCATACAAGGCCTTTTTCTTTGATACTCTTGAGAAGTCCTGTAGTACTGGGTTGCATCCCAATCCACTGATTACATGAACAGCACTCCCTGCTCCCTGCTCCCTGCTCCCTGCTCAGGGAATATCAGTTAAGGGAACTTCCCTCCACTAAATTCCTCCATTCGGAGCACCCTGCAACGCCACCAAACGCAGACATCCTCCTCACCTTCCGTGCGTCACCCTGGTAACATAAACACCTCGGATACGTGTTGCTGCTACTGTGGATATTTTACACTACTGAAATAAAATATTAAATATATATTGAAACAAAAACTGATGCCATTACAAAACTTGACTAATATTATATAGATTATTATGTGATACTATATGTCGATTATTTACAGATTATCACATTAGTTTAGCTTGCTAGTAACGTTAGTTATAAGGTCAACAATAGCTTGTTTCCCTCATATTTGATTTCTAGATTATTTGAGCTTTAACCACAGACTCCACTCCGAGTGCCATTCTGAAAGAACCAGGAAGTGCACCGATCACCTCGTCCAGCAATCTCTCCATTAGACGAAGCGATTTAAACCAGTCTCCTGACTCAACATGGCAGCTGTTTCCACTGTCCTCCTGATCTTGGAGAAGCTATCTGAGTGAGTCCAGCTCTTATGAGACTTCTCCATACACTGACAGATTGGAGCATCCTACAGTGTATCAGTGGGTTATAGAACTGCCATAGACCTGGGAGCACTCCATCTTAGCGTTCAAAACAGTTCCCCAGGCACGGAGAACAGACTGATAAAAAAAGGCGTGGTTGTGAATTCCATGTCAGCTAGCTTCAGAAGAAAGCGGTGCTTATCATAATTCCGGTTCATGACCCTACGAAGCAACACAGACACTGTTTCACTCCAAAGCTGCTTCTTATGATACAACAAGAGCTGCACAGTTTGAAGGTGATGCTGGGACTCATTCAAGAGACCAGATGTTTCTTTGCTCCACAGACAAAGGAACTCACTTCCCCACAGTTCCTCACTGTTCACACCTAACTTAACAGTGCTAAAACAGCCCACGTACAACTACAATGATCAAGTCCCACAATCCGAGCAGTCTGTGAACACTCGATGTAAGTCTTTTCCCATCGGGGTCCAGAACCTCTTGTAGAACTCTAAGGGAAGTCCATCAACTCCAGAGGTTTTGCCACAGCTGAGCTGCTGAACTGCCGCAGACATTTCATCATAGGAGTCTGCTGAGCTGTGTGTCTCCTGTAAGAAGAGCACATCTATGTTTTCAGTTCCACTCTGCTCAGCCGCCATTGCACACTTATCCCTATCTCGTCCTTCCATTTATATTTAAGCTTCCTACCCTCAAATAATTTTCCTTACAGAAAAGAAAGAAAAGGAAGGGGAAGAGGACAGTAAAACCTTTCCAGGAAAAAGATTATGTGCACCACCAGTTCTTATTTTTATGCATTTAGAGAACTGTTTCCTTGCCTTTCTTTCCTGATTTTAGTCAGAATCTTCTTTATATACATATATATATATATTTTTGGGGCTTTTTGTGCCTTTATTGGACAGGATAGTAGAGAGAGACAGGAAATGGGGAGGCAGAGAGAATGACATGCAGTAAAGGGCCGTCCGATGCGGGATTCGAACCGGGGCCTGCTGCAGCGAGGACTGTTGCCTCTACATATGGGGCGCCTGCTCAACCCACTGCTCCACTCGACGCCCCAGTCAGAATCTTCTTTAAGCAAAACCTTTTCTGTTTGCTCAGAGATGAGGATCCTGTCCACATTTGGGAAGAAATCTATTATTTCCACAGACTGCCTGCAGTAAGTTTCATCCAGGAAGTCATTAATCTCCTTTAAGGAGGATGACTGTGGATCATCTTCTGATACAAAATCAGAAAACTTTGACAAACTATCATCCTCAAACAATTCCTCTTCTTCATTTTCAGCGTTTACACTGAGTGATTCGGCTGCTGCAGAGACCTGACCCTCAGCCTCAGCTGACTGACTTATCCGTCCACTGTTTCTGCATCCAGCCTCCACCTCAGCATCATCCACACCATTGTCAGTAACATTATAGCCATCTTGCTCAGCTGCTTCTTTCTCTTTGTAGCTGGCTGCGGGTGAGCGGTTGTGGTATCTTCTGCTGCCTGCAGAGCTGTTTGTGGAGCACCTGAGCTACTGCCCGCTGTGTTCGCTCTGTGCGGGCAGGATGAGCGTTAATGACCAGCATCCCCGCACTCAAAGCACTTCATGTTGCCAGAAAATCGCATACACTGTGTAGAAACCATTTTTGTGTTTCAATTTGAATGACACCTCTAGAGTTTGCGATAGATTATTAGAATACATGAACACCATCTCCACAGGGACTGAACGTGCTTCAGTCTCACATCTTTACAACCCAAACAAACTCCTCAATAACCACTGGCAAACTTTCTGAACTGGGTTTTTCAAGGAGCTCATTGGGAATGAATGGAGGAACACCTGGTATGGTAATATATGCCGATGGCACAAACAACGGCGAGGCAGCAACAAACAGGTCATCCAGTACCAGGCCTTTCTCAACCAGCAGGTGGACCAAACGCTCAAAAGCCACGACCGCCTTATTCATCCAAGAGCCGTACATGATGTTTTCAGAGTGAAAGTGTCAAAAAAAAAAGTCTCCCATTCATTCAGCAACTCCGTACACTCCGCAACCACTCACTCAAACTCCCAGCATGCAATGCAGAGGAGAGGAGAGGAGAGGAGAGGAAAGGAGAGGAGAGGAGAGGAGAGGAGAGGAGAAGAGAGGATAGGAGAGGAGAGGAAAGGAGAGGAGAGGAGAGGAGAGGAGAGGAGAGGAGAGGAGAGGAGAGGAGAGGATAGGAGAGGAGAGGAGAGGAGAGGAGAGGATAAGAGAGGAGAGGAGAGGAGAGGAGAGGATAGGAGAGGAGAGGAGAGGAGAGGAGAGGAGAGGATAGGAGAGGAGAGGAGAGGAGAGGATAGGAGAGGAGAGGAGAGGAGAGGAGAGGAGAGGAGAGGAGAGGAGAGGATAGGAGAGGAGAGGAGAGGATAGGAGAGGAAAGGAGAGGAGAGGAGAGGAGAGGAGAGGAGAGGAGATGAGAGGATAGGAGAGGAGAGGAGAGGAGAGGAGAGGAGAGGAGAGGAGAGGAGAGGAGAGGAGAGGAGAGGAGAAGAGAGGAGGAGAGGAGAGGAGAGGAGAGGAGAGGATCTCCTGCTGTTACAGCTGCCTGGAGTCAGGTACAGATCAATACAGCTCTAATCCATACCTCCATACACCACTCAATACTCTACTTACCTGATATCAGTAGCTAACACATACTATTGATTACATGATGTTTTATGCAGTCATGAGGATCTCATACATGCATTTAAACAGCTTCATGTTTGTGCTAGTGAAGGACCCTGGTCACGCTACAATCCCACAATCCCACAGCACAGACGTCCACCCTCACTGCTTTTCTAAAGAGATCAATTACAGCTGCGATCAAAGGAAAACTTAATGTGTTCTTGATGTTCTGGGTCACTATGCCACAAACATGGATTCATGTAAAGACTGCACAGCGCATCACATCAGCATGTATTAAGTCAATCCACTTATCACTCAAATCAAACACCTCATCAGCAAATAAGAACTGATGATGACACTTTCACCAAACAAGTAAATAAAAGAAACATGCACAAGAAGCTGTGTTCATACATTATTGGTACATACATGAATAAATACGTTTACATCCAATTCCAATTAAATCGCTAATTGCCTTAAATCGGCAGTTTCCCTATGGGATTTCTGCATCGCTACCACGAAGCTAACAGAACTAGCACCTAGAGAGTCTGTCCTCCTGTAAGAAACAAGCCCTCAGGTTGTCCTGGCAGGAGGTTACTGTGACCCAGTCATGCTAATCGCTGTGCTAACAGGAGTTATTGAATGACACTGAAACAACATTGTGAAGATGTAACTCACCACTGAGTGTACAAAGTTTAACAAACGGGGCGTTCAGAGTGGAGTGAGGGGAAGAGGAAGTGACCTCGCCTAATGCGGATATATAATTCTAGAGCCATCCAGGATTGGCTCGAATAGTATAAGTGGTATTAGTTTTAAACATGGGTTACACATGGTTTGCGGGCTGAGTGTTGAATTGAATATAACAACGTGAAGTCAAATGACAAGGCTCCAGAACTCTTCAGGCAAGGCCAGTAGATCTTCAGGTCAATACTTTTGTTCAATAACAATATTAATTTTGTTTCAAGTAACATTCAAAAGTCAAGAAACATACAGAGACAACACACAGCCTGATTCGAAGATTTACTGATCTGTAGGTAAGATACGGCAAACTGAGGCTGGTTCATGAACACACACACTGAACTAGAATCCAACAAACGTCTCCTTTTAGAGTCTCCATCTTTGTGGGGCTTAGTCCTCAGGGCATCACCTGTTTTCCATCATTATCTCCAGGTTCTTTTCTTGGAGTTTGGTTATCTTTAGGCAAGTTATGTTTTGTTTTCAGGCAGACTTCTTTTCTTTGTTGTTTTGGCCTGTGTCCACCCTGAAGTTATAATTTGCTCATTGTTGAAAATAAAGACTCCCGTAGATATATTTAATAATTGGATTTTGTGGCTACTTGGGACTCATGGAAGATGTGGTATTCGTGTTGTGTGTTAGCCACCCCTAGACGGGACATAACAAAAGTGCAGTAATGTAAATGTTTTGGGTCCATTCGATGTAAGCATCAATGTTTTTAATAATGCACCAGGTTAGAGGAACACGTCACATCATCAGTTCTCTGAGAATCTCATTCATATCCAAGAAAAAATTATATTGTAACTTTAATCGTCATAGTTGCCATGACGGACAATTTATGTTTGTGTTTAGTCATTTCCTGTTTTGTTTTCTAGCCACTTTAATGTGTGTCACCTGTGTTCAATCACTCTTGACTCCCTTGTGTCTATCTAGTCTCTGTGCTGCCCTTTGTCTGGGTCAGTTCAGTCCAGCCTACCTCAAACCGTGACAGCAAAAGCTCTAACTGAATCAATATCGAATTGGGAAATCAGTGGCTATACCCAATGTTTACTACCATCAGAGTTTGTGTGATTCTACTTTTTTGTGAGATGAAAATACGTTTATCTTGAAAAACAAAGTAAATTAGTTGTGATCTTTACTGATTGTTGTTTCACATCAGACTTTCTACACGTTGTCAAAATGTATGTTTCTTGCAAAACCATCAAAGTTGTTGTGTTGACAGCTTAAGTTAAGTCAGTGTGTGTACTGTGTGTGTGTTCATTAATAAAGCAACGGGTTACTGCATGCAGACGGAAATCTGACTCAGGTGTTTACCTGACCCCTGATGACACGGTGGACCGGGTTAATGCTGCCTCTGATGAGAACCTGAGCCCAGTGAAGGTGAGCAGGTCCAGTAAAGACGTTGACATGACAGCTCCAGTAGTCAGGGGTGTTTACCAGAGCAGGGGGAGGATTGAACGATTAGTGTCCAAATGTGTTTACTGATCTCCAGCCAAAAAACAAATGCTCCTCTCCGCCAGGATTCTCAGGCAAGACAGATGCGATTGGATTAGACACCTACTGCTTTGGCTGTGTAATGTCCGCAGAGACCTTTCACTGTTGTGAGTCCTTCTGGTCAGACAGAGCAGGCTAGTAGTCAAAGTTGGTTACAGTACATATAAGTGAAGTGAAGCACCCCCCCACCCCCAACCCCCCCTTCCGAACAACAAAGCAGTTACCAAGCCCCATCCACCTGGACCAACCATCCAACCTTGCAGGATTTGGTTTCTCTTTGTTTACCTGAAATCTGCTGTATTTATATTTAATCGCTGAGAAAACAGTCAGCCAATCGGAAGAGAGGCTCAGAGCCTCCTCTCTTCTGATTGGCTCAGTGACCTGTTGTTACTAAAGCTCCAGAGAGAAGACTGAGAGAGGAGATGTAAAACTACAATGAGATGAAGGTTAAATATATTAAAAGAGTTTAGAAAAAATATGAGTTTCCCAGTCTTTTCCCAACTTGGATGATGGGGAAACTTGTAATTACAATAACTCTGATGTGACATAATTGCAGCATCAGTCACACTCATTGCTAACGGGTGAGAAAAATCAAGCCTGTGGCCATGCAGCCTCACGACAAACTGCAGCTGGTCACCATCAGCATTGGAATGGCTCATACTGAAGAGGGCAGTGACGTCAACATGGCACTGCTTTTTATTGTAAAGTGGAAACGTCTGGGAGGAACAACAGCTTATCTGCAGAGTTGCCATACAAGCTCAGAGAGAAGGACATTTCAACATTCACTACCAATCTTCAGCTGACCTCAGGAGGGAGGGTCTTCATTATGAACATGTAAACTCTCCACCATTAGATCCTGGAGCAGCGTGACTGGACTGAGCTGGAGCACTGACTGCAAGTCGCCCATCATCAGTGACAGTCTCTAATGCTCTCTCTGTAATGGGGCCAGGGTAGGGCTAGGGTTGCACAAAACACATAGTTAAGATTTTCCTTCAAGTCTGAGTCAATGTTTCCTTAAAATAAAAATGGTTGCACGAAACGCCTTAGTCTTCTACTTAAGATTTCCTTAAAATGTTCACTCAAGTATTTAAGCAGTTCTCCTTGTCTTAGTCTTATTTTTAAGAAATCACTTAAAGTCCAGTAAACTATTGCTCAAAAGACCTTTAGAAACCCAACTGAGGGGGAAAAAAACTGAAGGTACCTCTGACTCTGTCTTAACTGCGACTTACTTTAAACGAACACATCCAAAGAAGAGTGGGAGCACCCAGGGGACACCCTTAACAATGAGGAAGTGGTCATATTACACACTCCTTTAATGTTGCCAGTTTTCCAAAAGTGATCGCAGGTATCACAAGCTAATGCAAGCAAACAAACGTTCTCCATGGAAACAGGAGAACTTTACCACTGTAGCGTCTCCTTTACTGCTGTAAATTACTTAACTTTTTCACTTAACTAAGGAAACCTTTTGAGAGATTATACAACAGCCTTAAGTAACTCCCTCAGCTAAGGATAAATTAAACTTTAAGTGTCACACTTAAGTAGAAAATGTAAGGTGTTTTGTGCGACTGGCCCCTGGTTTGCAATGGGAGGTTCTGTATGTTGGAAAGCCTGAGAGCAAAGGAGTGGAGGCTGTTAAAGCAGCTCCTTTATGCCTGTAGTGTTAGTGGAGACAGATGTTTCCTTATGTTATTGTTTTTTTGTGTGTTTTTTACATTACTTACACCTCAAAAGCAGCCAGCTACTGTAGATATGACATGTTACTGGACATAAGAGATTCAATTATTACTTCCATCAATCCAGAGTCTCTCCGCTGGGATCCCAGCTCACTCAGAAGGCAGATAGCTCACACACGACAGCGGTGCGAGGGAGAGGAGCCAGGTGCTGGTGCCATGCCAACGGCCTCCCACTTCCCAGCATTCTGCTAGCCAGCGTACAATCCCTGGATAACAAGCTGTGCAAGTTGAGAGCGGGGATCTCCTTCCAGCAGGAAACAACATTGTAGCAATCTTTTGCCCCACAGGTTGTCAGACGAAATACCGGACCCCACCTTCTCCTCCGGAGACAAGGCAGTGGGAAAAATAAGATTTGATGA
The DNA here is from genome assembly GCF_021018895.1 of Seriola aureovittata. Taxonomy (NCBI): domain Eukaryota; kingdom Metazoa; phylum Chordata; class Actinopteri; order Carangiformes; family Carangidae; genus Seriola; species Seriola aureovittata. The sequence continues at coordinate 27,555,759 of NC_079370.1, forward strand.
TTTGACCTCAAAGGGTAATACAGAGAAAAGAAGATGACTCACGTAATATGTGACAGGACTACACACAGTTTTTTTTCCCTGTTTTGAGGTTATCAGCCTCCCAGAGAAAGCCGCATAACGCTCTGGTCATGTCTGAGGCAGAAGTCAGCAGATCATTCTTGCACGTCAACATACGCAAGACCAAGCATCAACCTCGGGGGCTGAAAACTCAACACTGAAGAACTAAAAGCTGCAGTTCCTCTAATGACCACTAGAGTCTGGCTCCAACAGTGAGTCAGTCTCAATAGACTCCCATGTTAAAATGTGTTCCCATGTTTTGGTCTCTAATTTCCTCCTTCATGACAATTGTTTATATAACTCACCTGTTTACAGTTTATGAAGGACTAAAGTTGTGGAGAATTGAGGGCGTGGCCTCTTTGAGCGACAGGTGAGTGAGTGTATGTTTGCCACAAACTGGCATGCACCAAAGTCTTAGCTCCACACACGCCCCTCCTCTTCAGGCACTGCCAAGATGGCGATGGTGGGGCAGCTCACGTCACAGAGGCTACGTCCTACGGCTAACCCCATCTGTATGTTCCCGCCATCCTTGGAGCCTCACCAAACTGTGTACAGATAAAACACATCTACAGATGATGCCACAGCCACAACACTCCACACTACCTTCCCCCACATGGAGAAGAGCAATTCTTATGCGTTGATGTTGTTCAAAGACTTAAGTTCACCAGGCTCAGGGGCCTGGGATTCTACCTCAGCCTGGACAGCTGGATCCTGGACTTCCTCTCAGGTCGACACCAGGTGGTGAGGATGGGCTCCAATGCCTCTGCTTCTCAATGCAGGAAATCCCCAGGACTGCGTCCTGAGTCCCCCCCCCTACTCCCATGCACATGTTCAACCTGGTGATTAAGTTGGCTGACGACGCAGAACAGAGAAAGGCCTGATAACAGACAACAACAGGAGAGAGGTCAACAACCTGACACAGTGACGCCAGGAGAACAACGTAAACAGCAGGTCCCTCAGCGTAGAGGACCTGACGTGGGATGTGCACACCGGTCATGTGGTGAGAAAGGCACGGCAACACCTCTCTCACCTCAGACGGCTCAAATATTTAGACATCAGACCCAGGATCCTTCAGCGGCATCACTGCATGCTATGGGAGGTGCTCTGCCCTCAACCATGCTCCTGCAGTGCATCAGTGGATGTGAGTTTCCCTCCGTGCAGGATTTATGCAACACACAGTGTATCAGTGAAGACTGCAGGATTATCAAAGACCCCAGCCATCACAAACACTGACTGTCTGAGCCGCTGCCGTCTGACCCCTGACCCCCCTGAATCTGCAGGTGACCACAATCATCAGCAATGGACAGTAACGGTCCTTTGCCTGACACACACACACACACACACACACACACACACACACACACACTCACACTGACATCACTTAAACAGCATATGTGCTCTCTCAGCCAGTTAGACAGTCTTCCCCTGCAGCTACAGCGTGGAGGAAACATTTGATTCCAGCTGTTGTGGCACTGAGCACACACTCTGATGTTTCATTAAACCTTTCATTTTATTATCCAGCTCTTCAGTTAGCTAGCTGAGGTGACAAAGAGATGGACTGAGGTTAAAAGACTGATTACGAAACACACACACACACACATGCACACACACATACACATAGCTGTGAATACACAAACACACTCAAACACACAAACAATGTACAATTGCATCTCTTATGAATGAAGTTAAAATATAATACATGAGTGTAACATGTCCACAGACCTACTCATGACATCGACTCATTTCCTTTATAGTAGCTGATGTGTTTGTGACAAAGTATCATCTGACAATGTCACAACAGTGTGACGATGGGGGGGGGGGGGGGGTCGCTCGTAGTGATGCAGAGAGTGATCTCATGAATGTGCAGCTCCCTTCAACTGAGGTCACCGAGATCCGGACCTCTGAATCTGTCCTGAGATTTATATTAAAAAAATTGTGATAAATAAATAAATAAAATAACTCTACTTTGGTGCTGCAAAGATATTGTATAACGCCAAGATGAGTTACTTTCTCATCTGATCACTGGTGTCTTTACCATGGGTGGAGTGAATGATCTTGTCATTACAACAAAAACGTTACTGAACACTGTGGTTCTTTGATTGTGTCAACACACCGGACAGGCGGCTGAATTCGCTGAAGCTTGATATAAGTAACTACACATTATTCCCACCGGACTGTTTGTAGTTCAGTGCCTTTCATCCCCTGACATCATTTTGGGTCCTCTGTGTGTCAGTCAAGCAGCAGATCTGCTTCACCATACTTGGCATTCACACATTTTGTGTGAGTGAGAGAAAGAGAGAGAGGGGAGGGGCTGGTTTACCTGCACTTCACTTACCTGCCACCAGACATGCTGAAAACTGGTTGCTTAGCCCCATTTCCCAATTTAAAACAAGAAAAAGTTTCATAATATAACATATTTTGTGTGAATACATTTAAATCCCTTTCCTATATTGACACTATTGATAATTCCTGAGGTAAATGTTATCTGTAGCTAAATGGCTGGTTACCAAATCTAGCTAGCAAACTGTTTAGCTTTTCGATCTGTCATTGACTGAAAATGTCAAATAGGGTTGTGTATGTGGTTATTGTGTCTGTTGGTATAAATGTAGGTTCCATTGATCTCGCTAGCAATTAGAAAGTCTTATATCCCTAAAATCTCTCTATGGTCGGTAACATTTGCATATAAATATGAATTGACCCTGTGTTTCCTTTCTTCACTAACTCAGGCAAAAGTGAAAAGACTGGAACAATCAAAGCTCAGCTTCGGAAAGGGAAGAGATAGAGGACAAGATGAGGAGACTGACAGAAAAAGATGGAGATGAGAGAGGAAGAGCAGGTACTGCCCACTGTGCCCAGGAGAGGATTAACATGATGTCCCTGCGCTAGTCAACACAAACAAAAACCTGATCACATTCAAACAATTTAGGCCTCATTAACACAGAGATATATGTTCTTTGATAATTACAGTGGAACCTATAGGCTCCATTTAACAAATTATTAAATATTTACATGAATATATTGTTGTATAAAACATATTTTGCTGACACATTTCTGTAATTCAAATCCAGAATGATGCAAACTCAAAGACAAAGATGAAATAAAGACTAAATAATTTCACTAAATTATTTTTTTTTTAAAAGGACAGACGAGTGAGGAGTCACAGAGGAAGGGTCAGGCAGTGAATACAGAGGGAGAGCAGGAACACAGAGTGGAGGATGGAGAGAGAAATAAACAAAAAGAATGTAATGCTGAGCCTCTTCTGTATTTCCAGATTGTAAGTGTGGATCATTCAGTTCAACATTTAATCTGATTCTCATGTATTACTGCCTGACAATAATTTATGTTTTGGCCCATTGACATGATTTTAAAGCTAATGTTATCCAATTTTTCCCCCTTAAAGTCTTAAAAAGCTCCTAGCAAGGGGGTACGGCCATGTGTGTAAACAGGCCACCGTTAGCTAACAAGTTCACCATATCAAGGTAAGATGTGATGATATGTTACGGTTGTGTGCAGAACGTATTTGCACAAGTGTCCAGAGAAATCAGTTATTCCAGGTTCAATGACACAATCTTGGAAGACTCAGTCTGACACTGATACTTTAATGTAAATCTGGGTTGTTCTTCCCATTGAGACCAAACATCAAACACATTTAACTAGTGCAACAAGTCCTCAAAATTAAACACTAGAATATGCTGTATGTCCAAGCCCTCCAGAACAACACACAGAAGAGTCCAAAACTAATCACTGTTAAAAATAAATCTCTTCTATGACGTGACCATGCTGTGATTGAGGTTTGTTTGGTTTTAGGCAAAACTTGATTTGGTTGGATTAAACTGATTTTGCTAAGGTCAGCATAGTTACAACAATTAACACGAGTTTAGAATTGGAACAATTTGTGCTGATGTTTAAAAGAAACCAAAACTGACTGAAATTTCCTCTGAAACATCTGTTTTATGATGTGTCAGACTCTGGTTAAGGCTTGGTAACCATCTTAAGGGAAGATGATGATGGTTTGGTTAGATTGAGACATTTATGTGGTTTATTTCTACTTGTGTTAAGGTTACTAAACCTTATATACTGTGTTTCAATGTTCAATCAAGGCTTATAGTAAGAAAAATACATAGTAGTGTGTATTTAGACCTCTGTTCTCTCCACCAGCAGTGCACATGTGGATTAGAGAGCAGGGGAAATGAGAGAACCAGAGACCCAGACAGAGAAGACCTCCATCATGGCTAGTCCAGTGAGTCCATAGGTCATCCATGGGATGATGATAATGGACACAGCCATGCCAGAAGACACTGTCACACCAGGATCAGGGAAACACCACATAACTACAGTACATGCCGAGATGTAAGCTGGTGCAGCAGGAGAAGACAGTAGCGTCTGATCCCTGCTCGGTGTCTTCACCTGTGTGTTGGCCTCCTGCCTGCTTCTCCCACAGGCGCTGGTTATGCTTGCCTGATTGCACTGCCTTTATATAGCTGTCTGTAATCCTGTCTTTGACCACAGTTAGCTCCCTGCCAAGTGTCTGCTAAGTCTGTGTCTGATTTGGGTCCATATCCTGCTTACCTGACTAGATCCAGAAGGAAATTGCTAGCCTAGTACTGGCACACACGCCTGCCAACAACAGTTTCTTGCTTGTTCAACACGAGCAGGACAAAAATGAGACACTTAAGAACTGTTAATACCTCGCAGCTATTTATTTAGCAGAGGCCCTGTGCAACCTGTGTGTGCTGAGCAGCTTTCAACCTCAAAAGATATGTCTTTAAGAACCTTGGAGGTGCTCTTTGATTGAGTCTGACTGCAAGTTTCCCGCCTCTGGTCTCTGTGCTAATAAAGGCCTAACACATTCCTGGCTGCATCTTTAAAGGAGAGATCTGAATTATCTCAGATATATCTGAATGTAATGCTCAGATGCCACGTACATACCGGCCATTAGAATATCTCCCTGTGCTGCTATGCTAAAGAGGCCTCAGCGCTCTGATTTAGCCAAATGGATCTTAGAAAGCTTCTTGTTATGGATGGAAAATCCATTATGGAAAATATATACCCCTCTACATTTCAGCCAGATCTAAAACATTTTGAAAAAAGAAAATCCAGCAGATTTTTCGTTGCACTGTGGTGTGGGCATAAACAAATATAAAAGTCCAATATGTCTCATCCAGAATAATAAAGGGAAACGTGCACTAACATCATACCTGCCAGAAACACAACGAAGGCGCTTTAATAAACCAACCTTGAAAAAAACCCTTAATAAACACTGTTAAGGAAACAATCTCAGTCAATTTCCTGAGCCTTTGATCATATTAACATCTTTTCCAGCAGGTGGAGTTTGGCCACTCACCATAGAAGAAGTGTGGAGGTTTCAAATTTCCATTGTTTCTAAGCTTCAGGGACTTCTCTTTCATGTGAAAGGCTTGAACGTTTAGATTGCAATTTCATGCTTGACCTTGAAATTGTTGTACTGTTGGACTGTGAAGCTGTAAAACAGCTTGTAAACGGACCCTGTGCTGAGGCTTTCTCTGCGGCTGTTAGTCTGAAGTTATGAGCTTTAGTCTCCGCTTGTAAAACCATGATTGGTTTTAGCACAGAAAGTGAGAAAAATGATAACACTGTACACTAAATATGAAGCTAGCACCGAGAGATGATTAGCTTATTTTAGCTTAAATATTGTTACAACTCTTTATTTTTATCTGTGTACAAACTGACATACTTAAATCAACGGATTGTGGTTTTACTTGGCACAATGAATTCACATAATCAAGAAATACTAGCTGTTTCTAGGCTAGCTAGAAATACTAGCTGTTTCCCTTGTTTCCATCCTGCTAAGCTAAGCTAAACTAATGGCTCAGGCTTCGTGTCTAATGTACAGACATGAGAGTGATATCAGTCTCATCTAGCTCTTAGAAAAAAGCAAATAAATGTATAAATAGATGTTATTCACTTTTAGCCAAATGTCAAACTATTATTAGTCACAGTTTTGTGTCACCTAAGCCAGCTAACAAAGAGCTGGATAATAAAATGAAAGGCTTGATGTCAAACACATGCATTTAATGAAACATCAGAGTGAGTGCTCAGTGCCACAACAGCTGGAATCAAATGTTTTCCTCCACGCTGTAGCTGCAGGGGAAGACTGTCTAACTGGCTGAGAGAGCACATATGCTGTTTGGGTGTGCATATGTGTGATGTCAGTGTGTGTGTGTGTGTGTGTGTGTGTGAATATGTGTACAAAAGCTAATACGTATCAGTGTGTCCGTGTGTTCCACTGAATGTGGGTCATTTTTCTGGCGCGTTATCTCGGAGCGAGCGTTACCTCCAGGCATCCTGACTTGAACACATGGAGCACATGTTTGGTTTTGAGGGCCGTGACCTTCACCGCTGCGGGGGGGGTCATTTGAAGTAAGTCCATGTTTGAGTCTGCTCCTCCGATCTACAAGGAGGAAAACATCAAATGGGGCACAGCCAGGAGTCAGCTGACTGAAAAACCAAGCATATAAGGGAGGGGGAGTAAACAGCCTCCACTCTGTAGTTAATTCTGACCTCTGAGCGCACTCCATCCACACCAGATACAGGAAAATGAGCTTTGCACAGCTCGCCTAATACTTACTTTATTTGCATTCAGCCGCCTTCTGCTGAAATTGAGCGCTGAAAGGAACCAGCAGGTCTCTGTCTCTTTAGCTCTGGTCTTTTAATCCATAGGAGCAGTTCAGGTTTGACCAACATTTTTGTCTTTTTTGATTTGATGCTACTGATATTTGTGCCTGTATCTTTAAAGGTGACCATTTCCATTTCCAAGAGAAAAATTAAAAGCTCCTTTCATTTCATTTCAATGTTAGAGGAAAGTCCTCACAGAGGATGAATGATCTGCTCAGTTTCCTGATATCAAAATGATGATGATGTAAAAGATACAATCTGGAGGAACCTGAATTTTATCGACTAGGCCTGTACAATTCATCACATTGAAATCATAATAGTTCAATTCTGCTGTGTTAGATATCTGTTGCATCAAGCCAAGTGTGAATAACTGCCTGAAACTGCAGAGAGAGATGAGGGGACAGGACATGGATGTAAATAAATCGTATGTGTTCAGGAGACAGGAATAGAAAGAACATTGTCAGAACTGAGGAAACCCAGTGATGGTGAGGAAGAACAAATAGCCTACGTGTATCTACCCAGGGCTCTGACAGAAACTGTAAATGCTGCACTGACAGCTACATGGAGCAGGTTCAGAGACAGTGATGACAGTCACAAGCTTTCTCTCTAAGCAAAACACCACAAATTTGTGTAACATAGAAAATTATTTATGATGAAGATATAAAGGCCAGGAAAACTCCCATACAGTGATACAAGTTTATAATATATAAGATATACCAATAATTAAATTTGTATACGTACATATCTTAAAAATATCTTTGATTAATTCTTATTTGATAAAATGTAGCAACCACATATGTTTATACAAATTCTTTTTATATAAGCAAGTTTATAAAAAAAAAACCTGTATATATATATATATATATATATACATATATGGACATATAAATGTTTTTATTTCATATACGGAATTTCAATATATGTACATTTATTACATTTGCATATGGGTCCATAGGACAATCCCTGTTAATCGACCACTCAAACATCCATCCACAGCAGGAGCCTTAATATGAGCCGAGCTGCCACTCACTCAGAGCTCACCAAATACAACGACACAAACTTCATGTCGTACGACTTGCTCTAATGTTATAGTTAAGTAGTTAAATTCACGTGTCAAAGTGTTCAAGTGTTCAAGTGATTTCCCCAAATACCGAAGCTGTGTTTTGTTTTAATTACATTTTTGGGAAGGAAAATGTTGGTTCAAAGTTGTTCTGATGTAAAGAGCAGACAAGAGACTATTGATTATTTTTTGATTTAGTATTTCATGCAGTTGCATATTTGTTGTCACTGTTTAACAACAACAACAACAACAACAACAGAAAAAAACTCTTCTAGGTAATAATCATATTGCTTATTCTCTGTGCATGAAGACAATCTTGCTTTCTCATTAAAATATGGTGTTGCTATGAATTATGGGATAATATTGTTATGTAAATTTTAAGTGGAAGAAAATCATGATTCTCATTTTGACCATAACTGCAGCTATCAGTAGACGACGCTTAGTGAGCGTTTGCAGGTTATAAATCAAAGGTGAACAGGAGCATCCCGACGTGTCTTTAGTTGGTCAGTCTGTAGATAAACCTTCAGTAACATGCATAGTGAGTGTGTGATTTAATACATAGGAGTGGCACAGAGTCATGCACAAGCAGGACCGTGCATAGAAAGCAGGCACCTTGAAATGAGAGCGAATTTCCCTCCACCCAGGAGACCTTCAAAGCACCTTGGAAAATGATCATCTATTCAAAGTGATGTTGGTGTAGCCCGACTGGAAGCAGAAAGATGAAAAAATGTAGCAGTGATAATCAGAAGGCAAAGCTCCCAAGGACATAAACAGCCCACCTAATGTGACCCAGCGTTGGATGGCAGAGTGCAGCAATTGGCCAAGATTAATCCCCCTGCTGAGAATAAGATGGTGCCAATATTATTATTAAACATTCACAGGAAATCAGCACTGAAAACTGGTATCGCACACCAATGTATTTAAAGATTCAGATTTTATTAAACAATCCATGTAGCAAATACCTTTATTTTGACATAGCACATCACATTAGAGAGTTTAAAGACTAATTTTGGACCACAGCTTGATAATGATGTGATAATACTAATAATAACTACTACAACAACTACTTTGTCTACTACTACTACTACTAATAATAATAATAATAATAATAATAATAATACTAATAAAACATTAATAAACATAAATGAAAGTCAAAGACTGAGCTGTGAGTTCAGATTGACTGTATGACATGATTAGAGTTAGAAAAGACACAATATGTTTCTTTTTTTAAGTTATTTTTTCAGGCATTTGCTTTTATTACAGTCATAGAGAGAGGGAGAGAGAGAGAGAGAGAGAGAGAGAGAGAGGATGACATGCAACAAAGGGCCACGGTCTGGACTCAAACCTGGGCCAGGTCAAGGACTAAGTCTAAATGTCAGGTACTCCACCAGGTGAACCTGAGACAGACTATCTTTCTTATTCAGTCTCTCACACAGAGCACATCCTCCGTCTGGATCCACAATAGTTTAGTCTTTATTTACTTCAACTCCAGAACGTCAGACTTTTATTAGAGGCAGGTCTTTATGTCTGACTCCCTCTGTTTGATATGTAGAGTTGGTCATAGTCGCAAGTATGAGGCCTCGTTAGTGATGACTTCTCTCTCTCTCTCTCCCTCTCTCTCTCCTGCTCTCTCTGCTCAGTGTGTCTTATGTTTAGTTATTCCTCTGCCTCCTTTAGCAATAATAATACATGGAATCAAAGTAGTTCATTTACTGTAATGGAGGTGAGGCTCAATGTATTGGAAGCGCTCCTCTTCTTCCCTGCAGTTCCCGAGCGGCAGGGAAACCAGAGCAGCTAAGTAGACAGAAATATCATCAGTCAGTCAATCAGTCAGTCAGTCAGTCAGTCAGTCAGTCAGTCAGTCAGTCAGTCAGTCGGAACGTATTAGAAAGTATTTAGATATGGACTAACATGTTGATAGTTTTGGTGTGTGTGATGAGGCTTTATTACCTAATCCTGAGACTCTACCTTAAAGAAGATCCTGTGTTATAACCTTACAGACATTATTATTACATCTAATATTGCCCTCATATGCTACACATGCCTAAGTTAATGTTTTAACCAAATTACCACATGGCAAACCTGAGGTCTTGTTATATTCCTATTAGGAATGCTACACTGCAGAGACAGCTGGAGTAATGGGGGGTTCATAGGGGCCTGGCAGCTCTTTTTTTCCCCCCCTGCAACACTCCCTGCAGACCATGTCTCCAAGCATTGCCATTGATTTTAGTGACCCATGACCTTTCATCTAACACCGACACTGGGCCAAAATTTAGCCTTCGATTGGGCTGTTTTTATCATGGTGAGGACATACGTGGACAGACAGACTGTTTGACATCAACTTCTGTGAGGACACCCAGGTCAGGGGACAGGGAGTCAGGACAGAGGGTCCAGAAACTGTGTCCCAGTTCAGGGGCCACATCTTTCAGAGGCGGCATTTGAAGACTGACTGCATCACAGCAGCGCAACTACACTGTCTCATTTCGAAGGCTCCTTCAAATGCATCCGAGAAATGCATCCTTCTTTTTCTGAGCAACAGTTGGATCCTTCGTTCTCCAAAATATCCCAAGATTCATTGCACGCCGGTAATGAAAGCAAACAACACAGGGAGCCTGAGGATTACACTGCTAATGTATTGAGTTTCAGCTCAGTTCATCTGCTAATAGTACAACTGTTAAAACCAAGAGACTTAAAACAAAAAGTTTATGTGAAATGTTGTCATGGTTACTAAGTGACAGGAGCTGCGCTTTGTGATGCAACGAAAAGGGCAGGAACAGCTGTGATGCGCAGCGAAAATCCTTCGTAGACCACACCGTCTCATTTCATTTCAGTTCACTTTCTACAACGGCTACAAAGAGCAATACCTTCACACGCCACGTCCTCTGAAGGTGTGGCCCCTGAACTGGGATACAGCCAATCCTGACCTGATCCTGCACCAGCTCTCTGATCCAGCTGGAAGGCCTGGAGAGGCCTGAGGACCATCACTGGTCACAAGCCCAGCAGTCAGACAGCAGATGGAAATACTAACAGCGCTTCACATTGACCACTTTGATCAAAATCCACACCTCCAATGACTGTTGACTGCTGGTCCTGACGCCATCAGCCCAAGGGTGCTTATGGCCTGTCCCCCCCAGCATTATGTCATACCCCTGCACCTCTTTAACCTCAGCATACATCTGGAGAAGGTCCTTGTCTTATGGAAGACCAAATACTGACCAGCCTGCCCTGCCTTGAGAAATGTGTCAGACACCATGGTTCTCTTTCCCCTTTACACCTAGGACCTCGGGGACGACATGGAGACCCGCCATTTACAGAAGTTCTCAGATGACTCTGCAGTTGTTGGGTGCATCGGGGGGAACATTTGTCAGAACACCAGAAAGGTGGTGAACACGTTTGTGGACTGGTGTGATCTGAACCACCTGCAGCTCAACATCAGCAAAACAAAGAGGCTGGTGGTGGACTTCAGGAGATCCAGGACTCCAGGACTGCAGGACTCCAGGACTAAGGGGAGAGATGGTGGATATGGTGTAGGAGATTTGTACCTCCTGGGTGGACCAGGAACTGAGATTCACTACAGGAAAGGCACCATACTGGCCAGAACCATTTTGTACACTATGATCTGCTGAGGCAGAAGCTTGAAGGTGGCCGACACCAACAGACTCAACAGACTGATTCAGGAGGCTGGCTCAGTCCTGGGGGTGGAGCCAGACCCGCTGCATGTAGTTAAAACTCCTCTCCATCATGAACAATGTGTGCCACAATTTACCTTCACTGAGGTTAAATCACATCATGAACATTTTTGCACTTTTGTCCACGCTGTGTTTCCACCTCACATATTAGTTTTTGCACATTTTCCTTTGTGCATGTTTCTATCCTCACTGTGTACTACTATTATTGTTTTATCATTATTGCAAGTTTTATGTGTCTGCACCGGGTTGTCCGTCTGTCTCATTCTCGTAGACATGATATCTCAGAAACGCCTTCAGGGAACTTCAGGGCACAAACATTCACTTGGACTCAAGAACTGATTAGAGTTTGGTGGTCAATGGTCAAAGGTCAAGGTCAGTGTGTCCACACAAAACACTTTTTAGCCATTACATCATTCAGCATTTATGACCAAATTTCACACAAATGGTTAATATGACACCTAGTCTGAGTGGAGGAGGAGGTGATTCTAGTTATAGAAGTTTTTATATTTTATTTATTTACCTCTGACTCTAAATCACCTGCAGGTGTGAATGAAAGTGTAGAAGGTTGTTTGTCTCTATATGTCAGCCCTGTGATAGACTGGCGACCTGTCCCCTGCAGTATTTATGCTGGACGATGAATCCTAATTTGTTATGACCCCCACTGACCTTCCTTGTTGTGCCGTCATCAGGCCAAGACTTCCTCAAAGATATCATAATCTAATGAGCAGATTCCCTTATCATCCCTAAACACTGTCATGATCCCTGTGGATGAACCGTTTTATTATTTCATTTTCTTTTATTTTGTTGCACACAGGATATCCCATATTTGACTATATCATGCAGAATAACATGAAATCTGCTGAGCACATTCATGCTTCAAAGAGGATGAAACCTGAAATGGAATGACCCTTGACCTCTCTCTTGCTCTGCCCTCACACACTCATGTTTTCTTGAGATATTTGTACACAGTTTGCTCCACCCCAGCCTCCATATTATGTGATGAAATAAAAACTGCGGCATCGACAAGGATTTGGTCTTCAGCTGTGTAACACACTGAGTGCTGCTGTGAAGTGTGCTTTAGTGTAGAAGTAGCACAAACACAAACTTTGAAATAACAACATGGCGGATATCCTCTGCTTTCATCTTGGGTTGATGATATCATTTTGATAGAATTATTAACCTTTAGCGTCACATATGAAACTCCACTTTCTGCTCATCATAGGAAGTGTAGCAGCGAGTGGCAGCAGCCAGCACGTCCGTGAAGTTGTATCTATGAATAGGTCTGCCCTCATTCAGGGCAATTTCGCCTCACTCACATACACTGATGCAATTACATTATTCACTGCATGCTCCTTAAGCCGACACATATTCACATCAGTGTCCCCCCTCTCATCCCCCCTCAGCAGAGACACGGCCGGGGCGTGTGATGTTAGCAACCATGATTTCTCTGGCTTAGATGGTCCCAGCCTCCCCCGCACAGTTAACACCCCAGCCACAGTGGACCTGGACAGGGGCCAGATCCCAGCTCAGCACCCTGGGTTTGACAAGGCCTGAATGTATCCAGGCACAGAGGATCGATGTATCACTTAAAATAAGCCCTGTACAAAAGTCTACCTTCTGAAAACAGCTCTTTGTGATGTGTGATTACAGACACTGGGCGTGTAGCTACATCCAAATGAAAAGGTTATTAGGTTTGTGTAAGGTTTGGACAAGCTGGCGTGTATTAGGCAGGGCCAAAAGCTACTGAGCAGACTCACCAAGAAATCCTCACAACAAGAGAAGCCGCCTCTCCCTGACTCTCTTAGATAAAAGCAGCTAAAAAGGTCACACTCAAATTAGGGTTTAATGTCCCTGACAGTGTTATCCAGCATGAGCGGTACAAATCCAAATGACATGGGGCTGCATCCAGAGATTAGATAGCAGTTACAGTTCACACAAAACAAACAATTTAAGCAAAACAGTAACAGAAAAGAACAAGACTGCAGATGTGCACACAGAGGATGATGGGCCACCACGGTTCACATAGAGGCATTTCTCTGTATAAAGTTCACATGCATATATGAAATCCCAGACGACACTTGTCAGATTTGACCAGGGGCGCATCTGAAAGATGACAAGAGTGAGTCCTGAGAGGGAAAGTGTGTTTAGGTGAGGGAGAGGGCCGAGCTTTCAACGCCTCTCAGCATAAACACTGCGCAGAAGGTGGCCTGAAGTCTGTGGCCTTATTAAATATTAAATTACACATTAAGAGTCTTTTGGCCACGTGCTGAATTAGTCATGTCTGATAATGGTGTGCAATGCAGATGACAGGGCTCTGCAGTAACCAGGGCCCTGCAGCACAGCCTGCATGTCCACATCAGCCAATAGAAAAGAGAAGTTCAGCGTGGTCATTTCTATAATAGAAAACGGACAAAATTGAACATTGAAGCCTGAGGTGTGATTGTAGTCGCATTTAAAGGAAATATGCTTGTTTGCTGTAAAACCTGGTCACAAAAGAAAATCGATATCAATTTCATCTGTGGGTGTCCAGCACAGAGATAGCTCCAGGATGTGTTTAGCCTGTTGGAGCCGAGCACAAAAGCTGGAGGCAGGAGGAGAGCAGCTACTGTTGCTCTGTCATTACACTTGGAGACGACTCAAAAGCTATCTGAGATACATAATGGTATCTCGTTAACAAGAAGGATGGTCATCAGTCCAATAATCCAAAAGAGGTTTGTCCCATCACATGCAGCCCAGCATCCTCAGGACTTGTGTTCATGTTGTGCACAATTTACATATAATTCAAATGTTCAGTGGCAGTGCAGGGCACACGGCATCCTTCATGAAGTGAAGCAGAAAGTAAAGGTGTTGAGGCAGCGTTGGTGGATTTCCTTTTAGCGTGGCTACAGTCAATTCCGCTCTGATGCTGGAGACTTACAGTGGGGTTTTTATCTAACTGGGCCTATAAAAGAGGTCAACAAAATACAACTCCACTCAGTATAACAAGTAAACTAGAATTACCTCAATGCAAGTGTCTTTGCTAGTTTCAGACCAACACAGTTTTCATTTTCCCGTTCACGTTGTTTTAATAGCAAAATACACCCATGGGTGTGTTGGTCTGGAGGTGTGGTCAGGAGCATCGTTATCTTGAGGCAGCAAAAAGTGATTGACCAACAAAAGCCTGGCCTGAAGTCACAGACAAAGAATTTCACTGTTATTTTACTAAGGAGCATTGTCAAGAGAGTGTTATGTGCCAACATACGCAGGGAAGTCAGGTGGAACCTTATAACACAGTCTGAGAAGCTCGGAGCTTCTCTGCGACATGTTGTGTATATAACCTTGCCATGTGTCATGGACGTCTCTCTCACGAGGCTCTGAAGAGAAGCTTCTTTCTTACTACCTGGTAAATCCTGAACAGTGTTCCACATTCATCACCTAAATTCGTCACCACAGTTTCATAACGAACTGGAGATTTATTCACACTTCTCATCATACAGCATGGGATATTTCTAATGTGATTTGCGCTGTTACTTCACTGCAGAGCTGTGCGCAGCAAGATGAGTCACTCAGACCTTCCTTGCCCATCAGAATCACAGTATATGGAGGCAAGATTTTTTGTTGGAGCATATGGAAAGGATTAAGGCACCATGCTGAGACAGTGATATGAAAAGCAGCACTGTGTTTGTTTGTTGTCCAAATAACTGTGATGTGTTCAATAATTATTTGACTTCATTAAAATTGTACAAAAAGGCCTTACAGTGTGAGATATGGAAATGTCTTGAGAGAGAAGACGAAGATGATTAAAAAATGTTTTAAAAAAGATGTTTAAAAGGTCTTTTGGAAAAGGTGATTGAGAAGATTTTACACACTGATAGAAGTTTTAGCGGTCAGTGACAAGGTTCTATTGGTCCTGTAGGAGTTTCTAGAGGATTTTAGGGGTCATCTAGATTCCCACCACCATTATTGAAACATTAAATGAGGGAACGTTCTTTGGAAGAATGCTGTAATACACTTGAAGAATTAATGACAAAGAGCACTGAAGATGGCTCATGGTGGAAAAATACATGGCTTACACACTTTATGTTGGGTTTTACTTTCATTTCATCAGTAAATTATTTGAAGAATCTTAAAAAGGTTCTAGGAGTCCTTTACAAGGTTCTAGTAGTTACTGAGGAGATCTGGATTGTGTAGGATGTTATAGTGGTCAGTGGGAAAGTTTCAGGTGTCCTTTAAGTTGTTGTACAGGTTGTTTAGAAGGTTTTAGTGGTCTTCGAAGAGGTTCTGTGGATGGTTTTTGGAGGTTTCACTGCTCAGTTAGAAGGTTCTAGTGGTTCAGGAGGTCATGGAGGTCTTTAAGAGGTTGGTGTGGTCAGTGTGGAGTTTCTAAGGGACCTTTAGGAGTTTCTAGAGGTCTTTTGGAGGTTCTAAAGGTGATTGAGAAGATCTACACATAGTGTTAGAAGATTATCAGTCAGTGACAAGGTTGTAGAGGTTCTTTAGAAGGTTAAGGGGAGTAGGTTGAAGTGGCCACTGAAACATGAAATGACAGACTGTCCTTTGGAAGAACGCTGTTCACCCCTCTAGTAGAGTTCAATATACTTGAAGAATTTATGACATGTAGCCCTAAGGACATTCCCGAGGCTTGTGTTGGAACATCACATGACTACACTTTCTTTTCTTTTCTTTTTATTTGTCCCCCATACTTATGTTTTATTCTGACATTGAACTTAAATAGTCCAAATTCCTAAACAAATTTGATACCATTGCTATTTACTAAAAGCTACTGACACAAAGTGAATCTGGGGCTTTTGGGGTCGGGGGGTGTCAGGGTGGTAACCCAGTCTTGTTCACAGGGATTCAAAACAACAAGACAAGTTAAAAACCGAGACTCTTTAAACCACAGTGTGAATACAGACTGTGAAATGTGGGACCACATCTATTCACAGAGGTAAAAGAACATTACCGCCTCACCACAACGAGGTCATAAAACCGTGTCACAACATGAAGCATGTTGGCAATTAAAGCCAATGTGGCCAAAATTACAGCTTCATATTCTCAGCAAAAATAGGAAGATGGCTTTTGTGCTATTTTAAATGATGTTGAATACCCATATTCATTCATGCCAGGCATTAATGAATTCCTGGAAACGTAGGAATCGTTAATTCCTCCATGTCAGTGTGAGGTATTAGGAGACGGGGTGTTTCTTTTTAAATGCTCTTTTATTAGTTCAGCTGCTAACACAGCTGCTTACCCCTCACACTCATCCCCATGCTCTCCCTGTGCTCTTGGACTCTAGCTGAACATAATTCCAACACAAAAGGCCTCAGAAAATGCACTCTCAGCCTCCTGTAAATGCAATTCATGACGAGGCTGCAGGAGATTGTGCCAGGAATTTGATTGCTTCATGGGTGCAGCAAAAAAGAGGAGATGTTGGCAAGCGTTTCATGATACACAGTACTGTATTCTGCAGCTCGAAGAGAAAATCACCTAAAATATGTTTGCAAACATAATCAGACATCACAATACTAAAGAAAAGGTTCAAAAACATGCAACGCTTCAGTCACCCAACATACAATATTCAGAATTGAAACAGCTTCTCATACGTACCTCTGACAACTCGGTTTGCTAAGTGGTCTTGAGATGGATTTCTGTGTGTGTGTGTCCTCATGTGTACTTGTACATGCCTGTTTGTATTTGACTGAAGTGGAGACAATGATGGTGAAGGAGGGAAGATGTGTTTGTTTGTCGTCCTGCCTCTAGAAGCCTCTCACATCGCTCTGGGTTCACATCAGAAGGGTTTCCCAGCCGCATGGTGTGTGTGTGTGTGTGGGGGGGGTGTGTGTAAAGGAAGGACAGTGCCTGAATACAATGTGCAGCTTAAGGAGAGCGAGCATGAGACTGAGGAGACAGATTAGCATTAGCTTCTTTATACAGAGACTTTGCAGCCATGCTAGCGGCTAATTGCTAACATCGTCATGCTAACAAGCTCACAGTGATAAGCAGACACCCTTTATGCACACTTTCAGTAAGTCTGCATAGTTGTTGTAGTTCATAGTGTTGTGACATTACACATGGACTTGCCATGGTTATCAGGGGACGCCCGTAAGTATAAAAAACGGCAAACAATGGCCATGAAACACAAGAAATAATGAGATACAAGTAGAACGGTTAACAAACAAGCATGAAAGGAATGAACCCTAATGTTAGCATTACAAGAAAAAAGAAAGTATATGACAGTACAAACACAGAGCTCACTGTGATTCAGAGCCAGAACTGTGGAGTTATTTGTCCTATGAAGACATGATGGTGAATTCCTAATATCCAAATTGGATCAGATCTGATCCAACATTATGTTTTTTGTTTATAAACAGGGAGTGAAGGCAGGGAATAAAAATGTACAATCAAAAGTCCCAAACCCACAATTGAATGCAAATGTTTTAGCACTGTCAAGGTAACATGATATAAGTGCTGTCACATTCCTCTTTATACCATTTTGAGTCCTTCAGCCTCTCACACTCAAACACTCACCAGGTGACGTCACTTAAATCTACGAGGCTTCAGGGCTTAGGGTTTACGGGGGGACCTTGGGATCGTCTATCGCAGGACTAGAGCTGTCCATGGTGCTGATCCTGTGCCAGTCTCTCCTGTCTACATCAGGATGGTAAGTTCCAGCCAGTCACTCGTCATAACCATTAACTTCACTTGTTGTGTAGGACAGACAGTATGTATAGACCCCTTTATGTCTTTTATGTCTTTATTTCTTTAATCTGTGAAAGTGCATTAACAGTCTCCTCAAGCTGATTTTCACAGAGTTGTGAAACGACATGAAAACAGTGGAAGCATGTAGGGTAACCATAAACCTTTATGGTATGCTTTTATAACATTATGTAAACTATACATAATTCAATGTTTAGGACTAAAACATGCAAAGAAACCAGAATAGTTGATTATGTGACAGCTGACAGTACAACATTAATGACCACCCATCATCAAAGGTACTGCTGAAATCATAAAAAATGGAAGTCATTTCAAACATTGTGCTTTCAAAAATCTGCCTGGACTGGATCCTGATTTGTTGTCATTAATTCTAAATCACAGCAGTATATAACACCTGTGTAAACTCCATTCAAATAAACATTTGCATGTAGTCTCATAGTCTAAAAGAGTTTTAGGTGAATGTTGTACTGAATGTATATGTATTGTGAAGGTGAAGGTGGTGCTACCAAAGATCTGTTCATCAACTGCCAGGAAACATCAGAAGAGGCCTGTGGTGCCTAAATGACATTTGTAAACCGATGTCTTTGGAGTTGTAGTGGTGAGACATATGTAATTGTTTTTTCTTGGCTTTTATAAATAACTTTGTGTAAAGTAATGTGGCACTGATGAGGGACTGGGGATGGATGGGTAAAAGTTAGTAGTTCCACCTGTGCTTTTTCTGCATTGATCAGTCAAAATGGCTGCTCTGAAAAAGACCTAGCAGAACAACCAGTCATGGTTGCCATGGCGGCGCCAAGGGTATCATTACCTGTAACACAAAAAAGCGTCATCTACATGATCAAATGTCCCTGTGGCATGTGTTGTAAAGAGAAACTCTACGCTGCCCTCAGACCCGTGTCTCAGAACAAAGGCAGCAGACGTAGAAGCGATGAAGAGAAGCCTGTGGCTGTGCACTTTAACTTATTAAAACACAGAGAAACACAGGGATCCAAGAGACCTCTAGAAGGGGAGTTGACATCAACAGCATCCTTTTGAAGAGAGACACATTTTATATATTTTCCCTCAATTTTGATTTTGATCTGAAACCTCTTTTGTAAGTGGAAATAGATGAAAAAAAACAAATGACTTCTTCCAAATCTGACAAATCAGATTCTTTTTACATCTTAATGAAGATGAAGGTCTTTTTCAAAAACCTGGATGTGTTGATTTAACCTCCCTTTCAGCTCCTCCCTTGATTTTCATCTTTGTTGTTGCAGGTGTCCATTGTTAGAATGAGCTCACCTGCAATCCACAAAGTCTTGGGCTGATATCATATTACTATTTTATACTTGATATGTATTTTACTATATAGTCATCTTTCTGTTCTTCTATTTAGTGGCTTTTATACATGTGACCTTATGAATCATATTTGATGAATTGCATTCTATGTGTGTCTATATGACTTTAAACTTTGGCTTATGTTTCAAGCTGTGCTCTTTCTTTAGGTGATGGTGACAGAGATGGAAATGTTGCTGTTTTATTAACATTTCTGGGAGCTGTCAGCTCAGTGAGCAGATCTTTTTTCTTACTTAGTTTAATCTTTTTGCTTGACATCCTGTGGAAGTACATTTGGATATGCGTGCTTTACATCACCTTTTGCCATGGCAGTGCCAACCATGACGTCACCATGCCAACGATGGACAACCCAGCATGAAATGAAGAACTGAAACCTGGCTACATAGCAACAGTGAGGACACAGGCATGGAGCTGGACTGGCTAACATGCTACAGAAACCACAGGGAATCATCACTGCTGCCTGGTGGGACACGTGGTGCTGGATGGTGTGTGTTTATATCCACAAGGAAAGGTGAACCCTTCTGCGCTGGTGGAGTTCATGGTCATCACCATATTATGTAAAAAGGGATCTCATGGCTGCTGTCATTGCTGCAGATCCTTGCAGCATCATCAGCAATCCTCAGCCATCCTCACTGGACTCAATCCTGCAAATTTAGAGACTGCTTCACCGAAATTCCATCTTGTTAATATTCACGTTGTCCATGATGTTTCATCTCCCTTTACATGTCATGTATGTGTGGAAATGAAAGTTAAACCTAACCAAAGTTATCCTGCCAGTGAGTGGGACCTTCTGATTTGTAATGATGATCTTTGTATGTTGACACTGTCAGAAACACACTGATCCTACCACCTCCGTGTTCAAACACTGTGCTGGTGTACAGTGAGCGGGAAGAGTGCGGCATGGTGATGTGGTATTTCTATTTACACCCCAGGGCCACATTGCAGCGCATGATGTAATACTAACAAGTGTCTGTTATGACAGTAATCTGTTCAAGGTGAGATGCAAATTTATGCTCCATCTATCTGAATATGGTGTAACAGCTTCAGACTGTTACATTAACTGTACATATAAACCTCTGCTGGACACCATTGGGAACAATGCACAGTGATACATGTCCATTGCTAAAGGGATTACCATGGAGTATTACACTATATTTTATTCAACATGTATATCATTTATTTCAATGGGACAATATTCAAACTAACACAAAAATTAAATGTAGGAAAATTAAATCATGCAAAACTAGAATCACCTCCTCTCGGTTGTCTCGCTCCTCCACTCAGACTAGTTCCAGGTTACATCCCTGTTTATCCAGAGTCATAGAAAATATGAACCATTTGTGTGAAAGTTTGTCATAATTACTGTGAAGTCTTGAGTAATGGCTAAAATGTGTTTTGTGAGGTCACACTGAACTTGACCTTTGACCACCAAAATCAAATCCGTTCATCCTCGAGTCCAGATGAACATTTTTACCAAATTTAAACAAATTCCCTCGAGGTGTTACGGAGATATTACATTCACAAAGCCAAAACCATGTTTTGTGAGGTCACCATGGTCTTGACCTTTGACCTTTAACAAGCAAAATGTAATCAGTTCATCCTTGAGTCCTAGTGAATGTTTGTGCCAAACTTGAAGAAGTTCTGTGAAGGTGTTACTGAGCCACTGGCTGTCGCCAGCATGGAGGCATAAGCAGGGAGTTGAATTTGTGCACAATGAATAAAGTGATTTTATTAGAAGTACAACATCTCAGTCATGATTTCTTTTTCAAAAATGAAACAACATTTTACTACAGCCACAGGATGCAACAACCAATTAAAAAAGTTAAACACCTACGACAATTACATTGCAAACACTGACATTCCAGGAAAACTGTCCTGCAGTTTATTGATGATAAAACAATGAAGGGATGAACCTGCTATGTGAGGAGGAGGAGGAGAAGGAGGAGGAGGAGGAGGAGGAGGTTAGACTGTTTGAGGCACGGACTGATGGAAAATCAGTTGGCTATGACTTTGTGGACAATGAAGCTGCTTTGATTGGCAGCTCAGCAGATAGCAACTCCATTAACTTTCCTGTTTAATTGGTCACTTAAACAGGGACGTGTCCCAAAGAGAGGGAAGCGTGATAAACTCTGTCCCATTCCTACAGATAATGAGTAACCTGTAACGATCAATACGAGCGAGAGAAAAAATACATTACATATACACAGTACATATATCAGATTTCAGGTAAACCCTGAGAGAAACCAAATCCTACAAGGTTTGGATTGTGGGTCCATGTGGGTGGGGCCTGGTGACTGCTTTGTTATGACATCACAAAGTTACAGAAGTCCTGACGGCTGGTTTTAAGGCTCAGTTTCTGAATACAGGCTGTGTGCATTTCTCTGTGGACTGAGGCTTTGATACTTTCACAGTATTAATATAGAACCTAGACTTGCTTTATAATCAAACAACACATGAACATCTACCTTTATACTGTATATATAAAGGGTAAACTGGTATTACAGGAAAACTACACAAATTTTACACATCAAAATCTTATTTCATATTACGAAATAACATATTTTGAAAAATTATATAATTTAATGAGGTTTTGCTCATTTGTAAAGGTTTAATATAAACTAGAGCATCATTTTAGACATTTTGAGAATGAGTAAGTACCATTCTTAAAATTGTAACTACACCCTGCAGAATGTGTTTCAGTAAATACAGCCTGTACATTTTAACTTTCTTTTTATTCGTTCCACACAAGCATTGCAGAAGTTGTCATTTCAGCACTGGGCTAAATATATAGAAGCTGCTGTGCAGCAGCTGTGTGCTCTGGGTACTTAAAGCCAACTTGTTGCACACACACAATCCACAGAAAGTTGGAGCAACCAGTGAATCGATAACTTAATTTGCCCAAGAGACCTCATTGCTGGTATGTTGGAATCCTGAGGTCAGACATTTAATTTTGTGTCTAAAAACAGCTAGACCTAAAGCATTTAGTCTAAAAGTATGAGAATGAACCTCAAAACCCTCCTGTGTAATTATTCTGTATGCACCCTGGGGTTGTATACTGAGGACATAACCTCACACCCCTCCTTGGTGATGAGGTTTGAGTTTGACATGTTGTTTAAACCGGCGGATGCTCTCTCTCCCACATGAACTGATGCATCACTGAATTAGCCACATCCCCTGAATGCTTTCTAAAAATCCTACTGCAGCTGTCAATTCTTAACATGTTGTCTGTGTGTGGCAGATGTAGGTGGTGACACAGACACACACAATATCCAATTGACACTGTTTGACTCCAGAAGAGGGGGCTGATGGGTGAATTTTCTATTGAGAGGAAAACCCCTCAGCTTTGAACACAAAGGCAGAATCTGACAGGAAATTAGACGATTTTGCCTTCAAAATAAAAGAAATCCCAAAGGGGAAACCTCTATAAATAGTATGTTGTTGTATTATTGATTTTTTGGGCACTGCTGTCATGTACCACTAAAAATAATAATGAAGTTTGCAAATTTCATGACACACAAACAGATATGTAACAGAAAAACACACATACACACATTTACTCTTTTAATTTTAAGAGATTAACAGATTTTGAAAATGAAACAGATGAAAAAAAATAACAGAAAAGAATGCAGAAAATTTTTTTTACATTTAAAGGTAATTTATTCTTGATTTAAATTCATTTCTCTCCACAGTGCTGCTTTGATAAACAGCTCCTCCACACCAGCAATGCAGCGCTTTACCTCCTCAATTAGTGTTTTTTTTATTTTGAAAGATTTGGCAGGAAGTTATTTTGGTATAACTAGACTCTCTTGACGGCAACGCGAGCCCCGGGCTTCCAAATAAGGAATCCGGCTGTTGCTGCGCGCGGACACAAAGACAGACAAGGACGCACCGGAGCCCGCGAGCTGGAGACGACGGTTCCAGAGAGTCGCGCAAGCCCTCTTCTATTTGCCGCTCCGGTAAACCTCTGCGTTCAGCTGGAGGACCGTGTCACCTGAAGGCGGGAGGGATTTCAGAGCTGGAGAACTTTTTTTACAACATTTGTGGAATAAAAAAACAACAGCTGTTAAAAAAGGATTTCCTTCATATGTTAAAGAGGATGTTTAATGTTGGAACAATGTGAGAAAAGAACAGTGAGTGAAGAGACTCGGGATTTTCTGAACCTGTTTTACGCACTGGAAGCTCTGTCGGAACTAACGGACTAACTCTGAGTTTCCTCCTCTTCTTCATCCTGTTTATTTCACTTTATCTGAGACCAAGTTTCCCATTATAATAATGCGTTTTGAGGACTTATTCTAGGCCCCGGGCTTTGGAATTGGTGACTGCCCTGTGAACGCACCGAGTTTTGACCACTGACAGAATGCATCAAAGGGACTGCTAACTCACTCAAGGTAAATTCTCATTTTCTTCAAAATCATTGATATCCCGTCTTATTCTACCTCCCCTCGCCTTCAAGTTTACTGTGCACACATGTCACCACAGCTTCTTCACTGTTTCTCTGCGCGTTGTTTTGATGAGATTCATGTCGTTTTTGGCTCGTTTGGAGGAAAATTAGCAAAATAAAAAAGAGAGTGGCATCAAGTTAGGGAACGATGTAGATTTTATCCTGCTGCTGTGTTGAACCATGAGAAAGTGGTCTGCCTTTAGTCAGGTTTGGGTGAGTCTCTCACACCCAGCCGGTCTGTGCTTAGGGAGTCGCACCGCTGGTGGACAGTCGCCGTCTGGATTAGTGAGTCAGCCCGGGAGGATGGAGCGAGGCACGTTTCTCTGGGGATTCAGTGTCACTTAACTTCATTCAATAATCGCTTGATTTAATGAGTTTTTGCCCATTCGCAAAGGTTTAACAGCAGCTATAGC
The DNA here is from genome assembly GCF_021018895.1 of Seriola aureovittata. NCBI lineage: Eukaryota > Metazoa > Chordata > Actinopteri > Carangiformes > Carangidae > Seriola > Seriola aureovittata. The sequence continues at coordinate 27,580,104 of NC_079370.1, forward strand.
TTCGTTGAAGACATTTAGAGAATGAGTAAGCACAACTCTTTAAATCGGCATATATCAAACACACCCAGCAGAATTAGATTATGTCATTATATTTTATTACATTTTAACTTTTTTATTCCTTCCACTCACCCTTTGCGGAAGCTGTCATTTCAAATGTTATATTTTTTTCAGCCTCCACAGGTGAGGCAATTGTGAAAAATACTGATGATAAGCTACTTGCAGAATTAGTCTTTTGGAAGCAGCGTGTGTTTTTGTCAGGGAGCGAAGCCGCATTTAAATGCAGGATTTTTGAAGTAGAGTTTGGTCTCTACATCCAAGAAACCGCGGCGCGTATCCGGGCAGACCTGGTGCATGACTTATCGGAGTGTGTCAGATGTGGAAGAACTTAAGTTAAATAAACAAAATTATTAGTATTTTAATAACAGTCTGAGGTGATGGTCTTAAAGTGTGAAGAAAGACAAGGATGCTCCCTCTTTGCCACACACCCTTTAAATGGGAGAGCTTAATAAACTTTAAAACTCCATATGATGATTAGTCATCTGTAATACATTTTCTGCATGTTTTGTTACCTGGTGAAATGTATGAAGAATGTGCTCAGGTCATGTGATGATGCTTCATGGTGATGAGGCAGGTGAAATCATGCCCAGTGTCACTTATGGGGGAGAGACCAGAGGCACGTAGCTGCTGTCTTCGCAGTAGAGTAGGCAGATGAATGCTCTGAGCTGTGGCGCACTTTCACTAAGCCTGGCTTCACTCATCGATGGACCAATAGTCTTATTTGCCACAGAATGGGTTGTCGTTCACTGTCCCCTTCTGGCACAAGGAGCCTCCCTCATCTCTCCTCGTGCTGCAGTAAGACTCAGTCATGTCAGTCTGTAATGTGTGCTGCATGTTCTCACACACAATGATGAAGAGGAGGAAGAGGAAGAGATGAGTGCTGCTGTATTTGAAAAAACTTTCAAAAACAGTGTTTTCATTGGATTTCCATGTTTCAAATGTAACACCTCTCTGTGCAGCTCCATGCCCTGCTTGTCTGCTGTCTAATAATTTAGTCCAAGCGCAGACATTTTCCAGTTCTCAGATCAAACTAGTGGGGGCGCTATAAAAACACATAACCCTGTCCCTTGGATAAAACAGGTTAAATTTCCATTTAGCTTCTGCTAAACTGGACAGTGTGATTTAAAATGTTGGCGTTCTTGCTTGTGGACGGAGCTAAAAAAATGCAGTTTCATACTGTACATATCATGAAAAATGTGAATATGTAAAAAAAAAACAAAAAAAAAAAACAGTTTAAGGCTAAGTGAGCTCTTGGCATCTGAAAGTCTCGCAGCTTGTATCAACTGTTCTGATGAATACACACTTTAATACAGGAAGGTTTATCCACTTGTTTACTGTCCATGAAGGAGAAGTAAACTTCAGACATCAAATTTGGCTGGTATATAATTTTGAAGGCCAACGCCAGTATTTCTAGACTCAAATCAATAGTTGATTTAAAAAATTGTCTGAAAAAAAATGATTACAATGCAATAAAACCCTGTACAGAACAAGATGAATGAAATTCTTTTGGTTTAGCAGTTCTCTAAAGCAGCCCAGTGATGCATATTTATTCACAGGCAGGAATACATTAGGCATTTAAAGGTCAAATTATATTCGAAGTACCCTTACCACGTTCATGCTTAGTGTCCCTTGGTGTGTTGTTCTGTTCAACCAAACCCTTTTCTCTCCATCTCCATCATCCTGCTCGGATCAGCCATCATATTAAACTCTGCTGGACTACCTCTGACCCGCATCACTGCGGCTTGTGTTGCTCCTAAAAAGAAAGATTGTTTACATTCCCCAGAGGATTGCGGTTGTTGCCGGTGGGTTGAACTTATTTTTGACCTCTAGTTAATATAAAAATGTTCAATTCAAAGCTCTGCAGATGATTAATCAGCGTCCCGTGCATGAAACCACAGAAGAAATGATGCTGTTGCCTGAACCTGCCTCAGATAAAAAACACTTTTTTGTCACAGTACTACTAAAACCATGTGTGCACAGGACGGGTCCACTTCTGTGACAGCACATGCAATGCTGGGACAGGACCAGATTCAGGATCTGAGAAGCCCCTCACGCCCCCAGGTATGAATATTAGCAGTGGACTGTTTTATCCCGGAGAAAGAGAGCAGATCACAGAAATAGACTCAGCAGTACTGTCCTGACAGGAGCGGCTGGCTCAGAGTCACAGGGATGAGACAACCCAGGCCTTTTCAGAGGCATTCATGCATGTTTTTTTAACCTAGATGTCCTCCTTTGTTTCTGCGTCTTACATCCTCCCGCTGCTTGGGAAAATACCCGTGCCGTGTCGACTTGCTCCCCTTCCTTCCATTTTCTCATCCTCTGATCACTCCCTTCCAAACAAGGCCGCAGTGTCCACGGCTTGTGCGCTATCAGAGAACCTCATATCTGAATTTGTGACATCAGAGGGAAGAAGAGGAGACAGTGAACGGGGGGGGGGGGGGGGGACAGAGGCAGTCATTGAAAGAGTCGGAGATGAATAGATGGGTGACGAGGAGACAGTCAGTGGTACGATAGAAGATGGATTAAAGGCGAGATAGAGAGGGACTGTAGACACAGGGCTGTGTGACATAGACAGACAGTGCTATTTTGCTGCCTTTGAGCTGCACACATCACTGTGTGGGTGACACCCACCATGCTTTGGAGTAAATGCACAGCAATCAGTCAGCACAGACAGGCCCGTCTCACACACACACACACACACACACACACACACACACACACACTCTTTTGAAATACAGGCACTTTAAAGGTGAACATGCCAATATCCTGTGTCCTGAAAGCTCCTAATGGCTTCTCAACAGGGCTGTGGGGAGAATATCTTTGCTTGGAGCGACTTGGAGGTTGACCAGATCCTGCAAAACCATTGGCTCCTCTAATTAGAGACTAAACGAGGAGCTTGGGAAGGGTGCTTAATGAGGCTTGGCCAATGTGCGGAGTTAGACGGGAACTTAGACTGACGATCATGTAACAGGCACAGAGCTTTACCACAAAGAGCCTCAGTGGCTACATTCACACCTCCGCGGCGCTGTTTGACTGAATGATTGCTCACTTCAAGGATGGAACTCGTGTCCTATGACCATGTCAGCTGATGAAGGCATTGACGCAGACGTGCAAAGTACCCATGACAAAATGCAGCAACAAGTCGCTAAGTAGTTTTTACTTTAGATGATAAATTTAAATTAGTGGCGACTTCCCCAACAAATAGGCTACCCATCATCCACCTGTCAAGTCGGCAATGTCAGTTTCAGTCTGTTGTTTTCTCTTTGTTACCTTCACTCCTGTGGCTCAGGAGAAGGTTTGTGGTTCAATCCCCAGCTCCTTCAGGCCGCATGTGGAAGTGAAGACACTGAACCCTGAATTGCACCTGATGGTTTTTCCATCAGTGTATGAATGTGTGTATGGATTTTCTGTTTGAATGTGTGTGAATGGGTGAATGTGGCATGTATTGTAAAGCACTTTGAACAGTTTACAATAAGTGCAGTCCATCCATTTATCATTCTCCCAGGAAAAAGATTACTACCTAAGTTGAATTTGGTCATATGATGTACTGTTTATAGCCTCAAATCTTTGTAAGGAGGAGGTTTGAGTAGGTGGATGGTGATATAAAGTGTTTGACTCTGACACAGGAAACAATGGTTGGTTTGTGGTTTCCTACCAACAGTCAATTTAGGATTATTTTAAGCATGGACATGATCCTCCCTTCAAGTGTTTTAGGTGTCTAACCTCAGCCATGGTGTATTTGACATAACCCTGAACCTTAACCAGACCTTATTTACCATGCGTACATGCAGTAAAAAAAAACCCCAAAAAAACACACACAGTTGTTACATGTACAAAAAAAGGTTGTTATTGGACGTAATTCTATGTTTTTAAAAATGTCGAACATTAATTATCTTGTCTGACTATAGGATTGACACCTCAGGTGACTTTAATCAGTTTGACAACTCTTTGTTCAGGGTTAGGGTTTGCTACAATACTCTGAAGCCGTCTTAGTTTAGAATGGTCAACAGTATCAATCCTTTAGATAAATGAATAACCAGGTGTGTACACTGTTGTACAACAACGTTTCCTAACAATCATACCACTCACCGGCTTTAAACATGTGGTAATTGAACTGTGGTGTTTTCTTCTCACCATAAGCTCACTCACTGTGACTCCACAGTTTGGCCCCTACAAGCAGTTTAGTACTGGGTCATACATTGTTTCAGGTAGTGGCTCAATCCTTGTAGGTTTGTGCGAGATAGTTCAGATTTTTTTATTGAGGATTTACTGCATTAGACCTTTTGAAAACACATTCACAGGGTTAGGGAAACCTACACAGTTGTGAAAAGGAATAGAAGAAAAGATGGCTACCCCTGCTGTGATGCTGGTGGATACCTAATGTAAAGTCTGATCTAGAGTGTTCAATCTACACAGCATTTGTATTTTAATGCTTATAAATACCTTTGTCAACCAGCCAGCGCTAAGCAGTTTATGCTTGGCTGCTCTCTCGACAGTTGTCTCCAGACAAAAGGCACCATGTAGCATCTCGCCCTACCTTTATAGCTTAGCAACAGGAATGATTAAGTGATCACACAGTCCCTTCCACGCTGCTGGCTCTCACAAAGACTGCTCAGTCATGAATGAAACAACGGCACAGAGAAATAAATAGAGCTAAAATGAATTATTTAGTTTAGAATGAATGTTTTCTCACTTCCTGGCGAGTCAGTCCTTGACATCGGCCGTAACATCACCAAATTCAACAATTGGAACAGCAAGAGTTATGCTCAATTTCTAAAAAATGATTCCTGGGGTTTCTGTGGTGTCTTGGTGCCTAGATAGTCTGAACTGCTGCTGCATCGTACGTGGCCCCATCTTTCATGGTTCAAGGACCTTTGTTGTTCCCTCTGCATACGTTTTCTGTTTTCTGGTAATTATTAGCTCATGTAGCTGTTTACCACTGTTCCAATGAGTGCTTTAGTGTCTTTTAGCCAAAACGTTTTACAGCGTGCAGCTTCACTGATTGGTTAAGGAGTCCAGGAGACCAAAAACGGAGCGATAACAGTGTAAATTTTAGACATAAACACGACTCCAGATGAATGATGATGTTGCTGGATTATAGTATGAACAGGTAACAACAACTAATGTGTTTTGCTTGTTCTGCTTCCCCCAAGTGACAAAAAAATCTATTTAATGTTGGTTTAAGGTTAGGGCAAGATAAACAGTGGGGTCCAAAAGTCTTCCCAATGAGAAAGTGGAACCCCACTATATATAACATCAAAGGTACCTGGTTTCTGGCTTTGGGAGCCCATAGGATCTTAGCTGTTTCGCTTATGAGTCAAGGTTTCAATTAGCAGGATTCTCTTCTCTGTTTGCTATTTTTATCTCGATGTTAGCAAGTGTGTGAGAGAAGCAGAGGAAACACCTTCACACCTCAGCCTGCTCCTCTGGAAGCTTCTGATGAGAAAAGACCTAGAAGCCAATAGATGAAACCATGTGGATGATGTCAGTTTATACAGTACACACATCCAGTATAACGCAACATATGACAGAGCAGAGATGGAAGAATATACACCACAATATAACACCTACAGTGACGGATTTGTCTGCCAAAGTTTTTGCATGTCATAGATGAATAATCAGAAGTGGAAGTGTCCTTTTGATTTTATTGTAAAAATATTGTAAAATCTGTATTTCTTATCATTAAGCGGTGTTTGTCAAAAACATACAGTTTAAGCAAAGACAGGTGCACAGATAATTCACAGACATTTTGACATTTAAAGAAAGCCTTTGCAAGTGTGGTAAAATTATACAAAGAGATAAATACATAAGAGAATGTATCTTATTTTTGGAACTCATTCCATTTGTATGCAGCTTAGTATTTGAACCCAGTTCAGTGTGAACAAGAGGCACAGCTCCTGTTAAAATGTCCTCCGACCTGACACTGTAAGTGCTGTATTTAGGCAGTTTTGCAGTAGATCCTTATAAATAAACAACATACATTGCTGCTCCCTTCTGTTTGTCAAAGAGGACATTCCCACATGTTCCTATAAGATACAATGATGAGTGAGGAAAGTATCACAGGGAGTCAAGAAGCTTTAAGGTGGAGGGAGAAATACGCATATATACATTATCACCATAATCAAGAACAGACATAATTGTAGATTGTACAAAGATCTTTTGACTAGTAGAAGAGAAACATAATTCGTCTCTGTACAAAAATCCAACTTGAACCTAGGTATCCCACATGGGGTCTTAATAGTGAGTTTCAATTTCATGACCATGAAGGGTTTGGATGTGTGCAGTAGGCTGGGTACTCTTAGGTGACCCAGAGAATAGCATACCTTTAGTTTTACCAGAGGTTGACAGAAGCTTATGTTTGCAGAGAGAGATCTGAAATGTGTCAAAAGTAAACTGTAGATTTGTAATGACCAGCTTAAGAGAAGAGACAGTGGTATATAAAAAAGTCTCATCTGCATAAAAGTGAACATTACAGTTTGGGCTTCAGAGAAGATATTGTTAATATGCATGGTGAATAAAAGATGACCAACATAACCAATATACCGTTGTGGAACACTTGTACTAACACTGAGGGGACTTGACTTGGAACCAGTGGAGAGACTCATGAAACGAGTTTACCTAGTAGAATACCATGATCGACTGAATCAGGCTTTGGTCTATAAAAAGTGCAGCATGTTGATGTTTGTCCAGGCCTTCAGTGATATTGTTAAGTAAAAATAATGCAGCTGCTGTTGTGCTATGACATGATCTCCAATTTGATGGTAATTTTTCAAGTCGCTAGTATCACCACAGTCATTTAACTTAATGTGTTTCATAACGTGCAGAAGCCCAGATTTTTGGAAGTTTACCTGATGCCAGGGATAAGTTAAAAATGTAAGACAAAGGTGCTGCAATTAGATCAGCCCAGGGGTGAAGGAGGGAAAGCTGTAAACTATGTTTACCCTCAGTTTGGTCAGGGGTTATTGTAAACCTGAACTCAGTTTACTGGTCTAAAATGAATTTATTGCCAGAGTGAGAAATATTTGATGGACAACCTGCACTCATGGACATACTAGTGAACTGTTTGTTAAACATGTTTCAGGTTAAATGAAATAATGAATGAAATCCTCATATTTGATTTGTTTATAATGATTTGATTTTAGGATTAGGATTACATTTTTGAGGATTTGATTATTTTAAAAACCTCAGATGCTTTTCCAGGTGATTTTGTAAGCAAGAAGTCAGATATCTCATGCAGACCTTGAGGGAATCTTTTAAAATTCGGCACAAATGTTCACTTCGACTCAAGGATGAACTGATTAGAATTTGGTGGTCAAAACATCAGAGGTCACTTTGACCTCACCACACATGTTTTTGGGCATAACTCAAGAATTCATAGACTAGTACCGACGCAATTGAACATAATTGTATAATAGGATAAAATGATGAGTTGATGCTATTTTATATCTAAAAGTTCAAAGGTCAACTTCACTGTGACATCATAATGTTCTGCAAAAACAGGCCATTATCAAGCAGCAACCTCTGCAAGTGTTAAGAACTGCAGTTCCTCTACTGACCACTAGAGTCTGGCTCCAACAGTGAGTCAGTCCCCATAGACTCTCATGTTAAAATGTCCAACTTTACAGCAGAAATAAACATGTTTACAGCCTGGTACAAAAACAGTTTTGGTCTCTACAGCTAATTTCCTCCTTCATGACAACTGTTTATATAACTCACCTGTTTACATTTTATTAAGGTCACAAACCAGCATGAACCGAAATCCCAGCTCCACACACGCCCCTCCTCTTTAACCATATTTGGATTAGTTGGGAGTTAGGGGCGGAGTCAGACATTGCCGAAATGGAGACAGTGAAGCAGCAAACTCTGAGCTTCAGAAACCTATGGGTGACGTTACAGAGGCGACATCCATCTTTATTTACAGTTTTTTTTTCCAACACTGTATAACTTAGAAACACAAGGGGACATTGTGACCATATTTCCTATAACTCCAGGTATTTCCTCTCCTCACAGGAGAGTTCTACTGTGTTGGAAGGCAAAAACTAAAATCTCAAATGAATCCCAACTTCTCTTCACCAGCTCCTCCACTCTGACAAGCTATGAGTTGAAGAAATGCCACAGAAATTAGTCACTTGCACGTAGGCATGTTCATGGCATTTCCCCCCACGCACATACTGTACATAGACACCTTGCTTGTGAAATCACAGATGGTTCCCTCTGCTTCCTCCACAGCTTTCTCAGTGGTGTCGTGACCCTGCTTTTGGCTGAAAATATGAGTTCTTATTAACACATTATGCTGTAAATTTTTGCACTTTTTAAACTCCTGGCACTTCATTCATTATTTCATTAAATAATGCATAGTCTAATCACCATTTTCAGACGCATTTTGTTTCCTAGATTATATGTGTAGCCACATATAAAATGATAACCATATGTGCATCAGTCTACACATATGCAGATACCCGCTACCTCTGTTTGCAGACAGCTCTGCTGCTCTGCTCAGAATAGCTCAATAACACAAACACAGGTAGTTTCATGGTGCAGGTTGAAATGATCTTTTCTTTATCCTCTGTGATGAGACCGAGGGAAATCTTTGATCTGGAGTGGCTGGATAATCATCCGTAGCTGAGCCCTGATTTCCATCTCTGTTCAACTCTCCCCTGGAAGCTCCGTAAGCAGCCATCAACACTGGAACTAATCAGGGTTATTACCACTCTCCCCACTGCATAGCACACTTCTCCAGATGCGGGAACCGCTACACCGCTGCTTCTCTTCTTCATGTTGATATTACAAAGCATATTGATATATACAGAGGGGCCTGAAACCACTTACAGAGAATGCAAAGTGGTCTCAGACTTTTGGACCCCTCTTTGTCTGTTTGCTGATGCATTAAACATAAAGGTGAACAGCCTCTGATGTTTCTGACCACTATTTCTTTTCTTTTTATTAAGGTTTTTGAGATGAGTTTCCAAGGCAGGGCTGATATCTGCCTCATTGTAACATCAGATGTTTGATCAGAGATCTTATTACGCTGTAATTTTACCTGCACTGAAGCCGGCCTCACCCTGCCTTTAGGAGCTGCTAACCCTCCTTAAGACTTCTAAAGCACAGGAGGAGAAAAGAAAAAGCTGCTGCCATCTTTTCACATGTGCTTGTTGTTTTTGAAGTTTCCAGTCTGTTAAAGTCCATCTCCAAAGGGAGGTCCAATTCAGTTCTCCAATCTGTCTCAGGTCAGAGCAAGACTCAAATCAAGTCTCAGTTCCTTAAGGGACAATCCATCAGAGTATGAAGTTTCAGTTTGAAGTAAAGTCTTGAGTCTTGCCAGTGTGATCCTGGCATCCAGTCCGTTGGAGAAGTCCAGATCAAATCCCAAGTCCTCATGATTGTGACTCAAGTCCAAGTCTTGAGTCCAGAACCCGAGTCCAAGTGTCAAAACTACAGCTCATGTTCAGAAAAGAAGAAAAGACTATGCCCAGCTCAAGATTCATGGTGGGGTGATAAAATATAAACATCATGATGCAATATGATCAGTTGTGCTGCTCTACTGTCATTTCTAATTTTGTGTATTGTTCTTCTCTTGCTCTCAGACTTAAAGCAGATGTTTACCAGGGTCTAGTTATCACTGCCATGAACAGCTCTGACCTTCTCCTTCACACAGATCCATGTATATCCAGGATTCATCTGCTGCAGTTTGTCTTCCATTAGACAAATGTCTTCATGAACTTTCCGTCCTCCTCAGACAGAAAGCGCTGACTGTCCAATCTGCCGCCGTCAGCTGTGTGTTGTACAACAGCCTTTCTGTGTGACCCCCTCCGTGTTCCAGCTCATTACATCTGCAGTGTTGTTTTCTCCACTTAGAGGACAGTTGCAGCTGGATCCTGAGCTCGGCATATTTTCTCTACTTGTGCACTTGTTAATTTGCTGTTATGCTCCTTCATGTGGAGCTAATAGTGGCAAAGAGAGAAAATTAAGAAAACAAGCAGGCGTGATGTGAAAGATGTTCATTTTTCCCGTCCTCTACCCAACGCTGACCGCTCTTTAATCTTTTTTTTCATTTAGTTTCAAATTCTTCTACTTTTCTTATTTCTCTCCTTTTAAAACTTCTCCTCACAAATATCCCCCTTCCTTTCTCTTCCTCTCCTCCCGTCTCCTCCATATTCTCACTTCTGTCTTCTCTGTTCTCTGTTTTCCCTGTTTTTCTCTCAAGTCTATTCTACTCCCTCACTTTCATCATCTCTCCTCTTCTCATCTTCTCAGGTGATCTCTTCTTCAATTTCATCTTCTGTGCTCTTTTCTCCAAATTTCTGACGTTTTAACTCCTCTCGCTCATCTCTCTCATCCTCTCTCCTCTCCTGCCCTTTCATTCTCTTCTCCTCCTCTCTCTCCTCTCCTGTCCTCTCTCCTTTCCTCTCCATGTCTCCTCTCCTCTCCTCTCCTCCTCTGTGTGATGGATGGTGTGGGTCAGTGTGCAGTCTCTGACAGTGATAGCCTCTGTCAGTGTTCAGAGTCTGAGGGTGTTAACGTTATCTCCCCCCTCCTCCCCTCTCCCCTCCAACTTTATCAGCAGTCTTCTCAGGTCATTGACTCAAGTCTGTAGGAGAAGTGGGGAGAAGGTGTTATTTTTGTTATTGGCTCACTCTCATCCAGAAGCAACAGGAGGCTTGATACTGATGAAGGGACGGTCAGGACTTTCTGAAAAGCTGCTTGTTACAAAACTTTTCCTGAAATGATTCTTTGTTCTCTCAGAACTGCTCACATGAAACCATCAACCCAGAGGTGGCAATATACAAGATGAGGATTGAAATAAAGCTTAACTCGGGTAAAGATAATGTATTTCTGGTTGACGCCAAATAAATTTTTATGAGTGTAGTTTTTATGAGTTGGCTTGGGCATATTCCAAAATTGAAGACCTCAATACAGTACAGCCCAAGTATTGTGATATTCAATATTATCACAGGCTGTTTTTTTACTTTCCTTTTTCAGTATTATATAATAGGGCCCAAATGTAGACAACGAAAAAAGGGGTTGATCTAAAAAGGTGTTTTAATGACTAACAGAAACTTCAAACAATAACAAAATCAATCAAGAAATCAGGCAGGAAACACTGAACGCAGATAAAACAGAAAATCCAAAAACACTGGGAGACACAGGTAATGTCACAAATTCACTCTGAAGCAAACAACAGAGAACAGAGACTAAATACACACAAGAGAGGGTGATTGAACACAGGTGAAACACATTAGGGCAGGGCAGACAAAGACAGGAAGTCAAATATCTACGAGACGCACAAGGGAAGTCATTTCAAAATAGAAACAGGAAATCAACCAGAAGTAAGTTTTCTGTCACATCGTGTTGATGTCGTGCTGAGCTTTTTCCTACTGTTTTGGGCCACTTAACTTCCTATTATTTTTATAATTCTTTTGTACAATTATTTTTGAGCTAAAATTCAATTTAAAAAAAAAAAGAAAAATCAAGGATGTTGTCATTTCATACATAACTTAGACTCCATCTGTGGAAACCCACACCAAGTGGGCATAGGGTCTGCATTAGGCCTGTGTTGGGTCTGTTTTGGGTCTGTGTTGGACCTGCTTTGTACCTGTATTGGGTCTGTGTTGGGCCTGTGTTGGGCCTATGTTGGGCCTGTGTTTGGCTTTTGTTGGGGTTGGTGTGTTGATCCAGTGAGAGGGTGAAATACAGTCCAGAAGATCCAGTTTGATGAACATGTCCATGAGTTTCAAGGGCTTGATGGTGTTTCTGGTGTAAGAGACGGGACTTTAGGACTCTGAAAGGTGATTGGCTAAAGAAAAATGAATGTTAAGAGTTAGTGCATCAATGTAAACAGTTGGTGGTGCCGTTAAACTTTTACAGAAGAACAGGACACAACGTCTCCTCTCTTCAGTGGAGTACAAACTGCAGCACATGTTCAAGTCATGATCACGTCTGTTTCAGGGACACTTTATTTTTATTAGGTTACTAACTAACTAACACCTCAGGCAGGTGTTAGAATGTCAGATTCTTTAATATGCACATAAACACAGGTGGATGGAATCGCACTCTTTGTGATCTACCAGAGATGTGGTTATCATGGATTTGATTTGCCAGTGTGGTGTGCTGGGGGATCACATAGGATTACACTGTGTGTATCTACAAGAAGTACAATGACACTTCCACACATAAACTCATTGAGACAAATGAGGATGATGTGTTTATGACCCAGTGCTGAACGTGGCTTAAAGTGGTTCTTGAAATAGTAATAGCCTGTCTACAGTTTGTATTTGTATCCACTCATTGGTGTAATGCACATAAACTACAGTATGTGAGTAACTTCAAAGTGTCACAGTCAGAAATGGAGCGAGGAGGTCACACTGACTTTGCCTCAGCGTCTTGCCTTTGGCTGGGGTGAGGCCAGATGTTTCCCAGGCAGCAGGGTGTGTGGGGCGACACTGAGAAATGATTAAATATGTTACAGAATGGTTGAAAATATGATTGATACGTCTCGATGGTGATATATGAAGAGTTCATTTAAAAGAACAGTTATCTCAATTTTTCTTTATTGTGTACTCAAGAAAAAATGTGACGTTTATTTTTTGACAAAAGCTGATAAAGTCAAACAAGTTTCTTTTAAGTCCAATATTTAAAATAAAACAAGTCGGTAAAGAACGGAAAATTGTTTTGTTTTCTGCTTCTCTTGGTTAACTCCTCTGACTGCTATCATTGTTTCGCCCTGAAGTAGATGACATCACGGACTCTTCATCTCCAGCCGAACAGAGCCCTGCACCGTGATTGGCTGAAAGAATTTATCTTGCTGTGTTCAAGAGAAGCAGTGGCGTTTGACATGCTGTAAAACCTGAACTTGCCTTGACAATGGACAATAACGCCTTTTGTGACAAAACATATTTAGGGTTCAGAATGTGCTACGTGTGAAAAATAGCTCAGAGCATTCGTTTTGTTTATTAAAGGATGGTTTTTATCTGTTTTGGCAAATTAACCCTTCATATATGATTTGATAAAAATCAACGTAGTTTGTCACAAAAACTATTTAAAGAAGTATTAATTGTTTGGTTTTTTTGGCCACTTGGTGGCAGTAGAACTGTAAATACTAAAGTTACATATCCTGTAAACTTTACAGTTGCGGACACAGAGCAACATCAGTGGAGTTTGTGAACACCAGATGAATGAAAGTTCAGTATTCACTCATCTTGTCTGTTTTTTTGGGCAGCACCAACTCTTTCTTCAGCTGCTAAAGCTCCTCCATGTTCAGCAGATGGTGCTGGACGGGTTGTGGACAGTAGGTTCAGTATTTCGGTTTGTCTCGGAAAACAGCTGCTTCTGCTTTAAAGAAAACAAAGCTAAAAGAGGCTAAAAAGCCCCACAGAGCTGAGGGAGGGTTCGGGAGTAATTCTCTGTGGGGGTTTTCATCATGTGTGTCAACGTAAGCCACGTCCTGCAACACTCATTGCAGTTTGATGAATTCCATTAGCACATGTGGTAACAGTGCTGGTCTGGTTAGCACACAACTCATTGTAAGTGTGTTTCAAATGCTCATTGGAGCGTTTGTGTTCACGGCGCTGTAAAGGTTCAGGAGGGTATGTTGAAGGGACAGTGTCAGCAGGCTGTTAACCTCCGCCTGCACCAGGTCTGTCAGCTCCCCAGGCAGCACACGGGAGTTTAGATAGTCTGACTCTCTGTCAGGCAGAATATCAAGCTGCCAATTGGGAGTGTGTTTGATACAGAGCCATTGTTTTGCTTTGGCTCCGAGTCAGAGAGAGAGCAGTGGAAAAAATAGGCAAATACCAAATCAAGTGTCTCTCGTCCTACCTCCCCCTCCCGTTCCCGGTGTGTGATGAAGACACTAAACATGTTGGACGTGCTCTTTGTTGTTGGTCTTTCAGCTCTGTCCCTCCATCATCTGCCCTCCCTGCCCCTCTGGAAGCTTTTACCTCTGCTGCGCTGGAAGGAGATTTTTCTAATGTTGATGAAGTTTGAATTTCTGCAGCTGGCTCTGTTTTCAGTTTCTGCTCAGCCACAGCTCATGCTAACTACCCAACTCTCCACTTCTGCCAGAGAAATGGAAACAGCGCATGCCTCACTTGCTGTGCACCCAGGGATTTTTCTCAGTAAAGACCTCACAGGAACTGTTTCACAACGCCGAGTGTTCAAACTTTTATGAACTGGCTAAACTTTTATTTCCATCAGTGTGAAAGCAGCAAAACAGACATTAATTTAAATGAAAATGCCACAGCCCATTACTTTAATGTAGAGTTACACAGTGGAAACAGAACGTGGATGAAAATGTCTGTTCTGTTGGGATGGGGAGCAGAAAGTTTGTGCAGTGGGAGATGCCGCAGAAGCTGAACTGTGGCGACTACAGGAGGGAGCAGGTAGCTGTACGGTGATGAAGCAGCCTGTCAGTGTGTGTAATCAGCCATGTACACTGTGGCCAGCCACCAGGGACACACACACTCATTCTGTCTCTCACAGTAACACTCACAGGCTCTTCATTCTCACTCATGATCCACTAATTCACTAAAGATTCAGCACTGTGATGTCTCTGCTGCTTTGTGACTGTGCACCTATTAACACTTATAGAATGGGGCTAGGGGCCAAGGTCCAAGTCCCATCCACAGCCCCTCCCCACAGCCCCCAGGCCCTCAGAAATATTTGACCAGACACCAAAAATGAAGTCTTTTGTATTTTATTTACTTACTGTGCTCATATAAAACTCATTGTTTCTGTTGAATACAAACATACTCTTGATAACATGCCCTTAAAACAACAGTGACTTCCGACCAGGTCTTTGTTGGTCAGTCGGTTTCTTAGATAACAGTGCGCCAACAATGTGTCTGACAACACCTCATTTTAACACCAACAACCAAAAACCAAAACCACAGTCTTTTCCTTAACTTCACCAAACTTGCCTAAACCCTAAAGTCTTGCCAAAACCAGAGACCAGGACTCTGGATCTGAATCCTAGTCTCTCATGTACTTTTATATGTTTCTTACAAAAAGGATTTGCTGTTGCAATTTAGATTTCTATATATATCATATCTAAAAGACACAGTTGGTCATGGAGACAAATTAATTGATATCACAGAAACTAAGAGTGGATGTTGTGATGATGTAGATTCTGTGTGGACACTTCCTGCTGTTTCTGCAGCTGTCAACTACTGGAGAAAGACTTGACTCTGTCATTTTGTTTATATTTAATTATACTGTTAGTATTTTTATGGATCATGAGTATATTTGTTAAAGATACACAGATTGTTCCAGTTTATTCATAGAAATGTTAACACAAACTGTTGTTAACCTCCAGCCTCCCTCTCCTGCCCACAACCTCACTGTGCTGTGTGTTGATGAAACCATGACGCTGTCCGTGGTGCTGAAGTAACAAACTCCTCATTGATATTAAATTGTCTCTAAAGCAAATATCAAGAGCTCTCAGCTCATTTTAACAGACAGATCTTATCGATGTTCAGAGACCTCGGTTTCCTAAAGTGAATAAGCTGTCGTCAGAGTTAAATGTTTCTTAGTGATGTTTGATTTCCATCCCTACTGCAACACATTGGAATGTATATGGGCGCCTTAGTGTCACTTCAACCGTAGCTAACATCAAGTCCTAACATCATGAAAACTAAGCCATCTCCATGACAACTCAAGTAGCTCCGTTTCTTTTTTACTGCTGTTTTCAAGGTGAAGAGTGAACTTTCACACGTCCATCTGTTCAGGCGCCACATCGCTACATGGCCGTCCCATGTTGAAGGCACAACTGAAGTTAATGTTAGCTAACTTCAGTTTTACACCACAAAGACACATTTCTCTCTGAAAAACAAAATTTGAAGTGCTCTGATTTCTCTTTCCCGACCCAGTTGGACAAGCAGTGCCCCCCCAGTTTTAAAATTTAAAACTGACGTTGCCAATTACGTTGTAGCTTCCCATTTAAATAGAAAATACACCAGTAGACAAAAAAAAAAAACGGGATTAAGATATTGGATTAAGGCAGATTTTATTTTTAATAACCAGTCCATGTAAGAATAGATGGTTAAGGCTTAAGTATTATTAGATCCTATGAATTTAGTTTAAGAGTCTGGCTTCTCTTAATGCCCCCCCCCCCCCTATCAAAGCAGTCTAGACCTGGGCCTGCTCTGTAGACTTGCGATCTGTGAAGACACGTCTTCATGGAACTCGTTCTCCGAAGCAGGTGACCCATGAAAGAGCCAGGGGAGTTTAAAAATGCTTTATGTGAAATATAGCTCTTAATAGTTGTAGACAAGGCGAGTTATTTGTAAAATAAATCCTGGACTGCATCAAATCTCACACAGGGAGTTTTTATTCTAGGTGTTTGTCTCTCTGTCGTCTGAATCCTCACACGCTGAGTAGTGAGACACATATAGAAAAATGCAGATATGCTGTAGGACGCTTGAATGAGCCAAAGAGACTTATGAGCATATGGCTGCAGCGAAGTGAAATGCTCACAGGCTATGTGTGAGCTGTTTATGTATATGTGGCCGTTGGCTCCATATGGAGGGTGGGATATCATAAATCCATGGCTCGGGGGGGTGGGGGTTGGGGGGTGTGTGTGGGGGCTGTGGGGAGGTGCTGTGTGGGCTCTGCGGCCCCTTCCCTTAGGGAATGATTGTAGAGGAACCACAGTAATAGTGGCTGGCATTGGGTAATTGTGCCCTAAAGGCATGTCATGTTTTTTCACTCTTGCGCTGAGGAATCACACCAACACCCCACGGCTGTCTAAAAGAAGTTCAGCATAGACGACCACGTCTGGGGAAGGAGGAGATAGAGAGGTAACAAAGAGATACTGAGAATCTGGTGTCGTGTCAGATTTACAGAGAAAGTGAAGGTGAGAAGAGACCTGGAGGACAGTTCTGAGCTCTGATGTCACAAGATGTGGAAACATAATTAGAGGGTGTCATGACGGGTAGACAATTTGAACCCCAGTCACTTAGATGTAAGAAGCTCTGAGTTGATGACAGTGGTGATTACCTCACCTTGAGCCGAAGCGACCAATCAGAGCTCTTCTCATCCCCCTTTAAAAGCAGCCAGGGAGGGGGACAGACTGAGGTCGAACACAGGAGAAGAGAACATTTTCATTATCAAAAATGAATTGACAAATCTGAATGAACAAACAGCTGATTTATGCTGGTTAAAGTTGTGCAAACAATGAAGTTAAACACTGTGCTTCTCTGCATGTTGTAACGCTCTCATTTTATTAATAAATAGAGACTCGTGTATTTACTGATTTATCCAGTAGAACAAACTGAAACTCTTCAAACAAACTGACACAGAACAGTTTTGTTCCTTTTCAGGAGCAATGCTCAAGGTCAACTGACATTAAATCCGGGTGTCCCAGCAAAAAATGTAAATAATTAATGGAGGTGATGTGAGCGGTGGCAGCAGAGTGTGAAGTAAGCAGGATGGAGAAGTGTGAGTCCACCTCTGGTCCACGGAGCTGGACCTGAGCAGAGGGAAAAACCACTGAACATAATCACTGAAATCATGGAGGGTCTTTCTTTTACCCTCAGTGTCCAGCAGCAGCTCTCCACCTGGATTTAATCCTGGCTCAGGTCACATCTTCTATTACCTCATTCAGTCCGGTCTGGAGTTATTGACAGCAGGTAACAGATTGGTAACAGATCGTACAGGTTTTTGTATTTTAAAACAAGACCAGGTCAAAACCTAGTATTAGGCTGGACCATGTCATAGGCTATTTGCATTCTGCCCAGTGTCAGCTGGTTTCTGGTCTCACGTTGGGAGCTGTCGTCATTGGCGGCTGTAGTTCCGTCTCCATAGTTTCTGGAGCGTCTCAGTGCAACAGCATGTGATCTGTCAACTGGCAAAGTGAACCTACAGTGCTTTGTGTTCACAATGCACAGGTGAAGGGAACTGCAGCGTGGACTTGAAGCGTGATGGTGACCTCAGTTCAGTTCGCTTCAAATTCACTATGTTAACAACACTGCAGCTGTAAATGTTGGTCCACGTGATTTTACTGTTAAAATCTTTCCAGTCTGATCTCCAGAAAAAAACCCTGAACAATATTTACTCTTGACTCTGTCACCGTGTCTGAAGGATGAAATCATTTATGAAGAGGAGCTGCTGAACCATCGAACAGCTCACAGAACAGCTCACAGAACAGCTTATAGAACAGCTTATAGAACATCTTATAGAACAGCTCATAGAACAGCTTATAGAACAGCTCATAGAACAGTTTATAGAACAGCTCACAGAACAGCTCACAGAACAGCTTATAGAACAGCTTATAGAACATCTTATAGAACAGCTCATAGAACATCTTATAGAACAGCTTATAGAACAGCTCATAGAACAGCTTATAGAACAGCTCATAGAACAGCTCACAGAACAGCTTATAGAACATCTTATAGAACAGCTCATAGAACATCTTATAGAACAGCTTATAGAACAGCTCATAGAACAGCTTATAGAACAGCTCATAGAACAGCTTATAGAACATCTTATAGAACAGCTCATAGAACCGCAGTATTGATGTTTGGGTCACTGGATTAAACTCATGTTGTTGGTAATCTTCCTCAATCTGAAGGAGATGGGAAAAAAAATGGAGAGGCCACACTTTACTTGAAGAGAGGTGTGTGTGTGTGTGTGTGGGGGGGTGTGTGTGTGTGTGGGTGTGTGTGCTAAGTAAAGCCACAAAAATTGCCCCATGCCGTGATAAGAGGTGGTCTGAGCAGGTTTTAACTCAAATGCCATTTTGTGCAGAAATGAGCTCTACTCTCGCTCAGCGTTGCCCAATCAGCATAATCACAGCCTCGGCAGCAGCTCTCCTCCCACAGCAGCACAAACATGTTCATTTGGTGTGGAGACGTTTCCGAGCGCAGCCAAAAAAAATAGATGCAAGCCTCAGGAAAACTGCATTAAAAAAACTGTGTTTTACGAGAGCTGACATCACCTCTGCAGGGAAAAGACAGACCACAGACCTCAAACCTCAAACCTCAAACTTTAACAATGAAAATATAGAATCATCATTTTTTTTTGTTGTTTTTTTTTTTTTTGCATTTTATTTTTTTCATTTAACCTCTAGAAAAGGAGAAAAGGAGTAATTTTTACTACAACCACACATTCAACATGGCACTGAGGTAAATGATCAAAGTGAAATTCTACATTAACACAGAGAGAGCTTTGTTAGCTCTGGCACATATGACAAACTACAAAGACAGAGTGAAGAGGACAACACACACACACACACACAACACACACACACAACACACACACACACACAACACACCATTGTGTGAATGCGAGCCCTTCGCAATCTTGAGTCCACAGGTGCCAGCCATAAATTTCCCGCCATTGATTTGTAGTATATATGGATTTTTTCTCCCACCCTAAAGCCCCAGACTAGAATAAGCTTTGTTTGGCAGCTCATGGACTTGTAAATCTGCCTGTGACATTTTGATAGCGCGTGACACACTGCAGGGAGAGCAAATATCATTAGAATGGGACGGGATTAAAATCTGTCACTCAGAGACTCTATTATCGACAGAAGCAGTGTAAGACACTCAGAACTCCACTGAAGCTCTGACACAGGAACAACAGGAGGAGCACAGAGGGGGGGGGGGGGGGGGGTGAAGGTTTAGGGAGAGAGAAGGAGGTGCTCGGTGTGGTGTGGTGGGGGGGGGGGGGTCGCGTGGGGGGGCTGTCAGTCAGGACGACCCTGGTAAACAGAGTGGTAAATATTTCAGCCGTCATGGCCGAGTGTAGGCAGCTGGTCCCCTTTGCATGGAAATGAGAGGGAAGGAGGAGAGCCCGTCTCAATGGAGCCCTTCAACCCTGGGAAACCTCCTCACTCAAACACACACCGCACACACACACACACACACGTACACACACTCACACCAGCTGAATGATGCCCACAGGACAGTGTGGGTCTGTACTGCCGCTCTGGCTTCTCTCTTTATTCCCAGAGTCCGGCTCCTCACACCTCCTCACTCTAACACACATTTATTCTTCATTATTGTTGAACCTGAAACACACAAAATAAACTTTTCTTACAAATGATAATAATGGAAATATTGTTGATATTTGTTTAATTTCATCAATGTTGTTGGATTTGTTGGATAAACTTTATTCTGCCTCTGTAGCATGACGATTCTTTATGATGTGATCTGCAGTGTATTTATAATGTAGCTACTATAACCACAGCATTACAGTTACATAATACAACCTCGACAGCACCGTCTGAAGATGGTTCATAAAGAGTTAAAGTTACTACGCTGACACTGACAAAACCAGGTGCAGCTGTTAACTTCTGACACAGCTGATGAAGAGACACATTACTACAGGACACCACACAAAGCTTCATAGGAAGAAAGTTTGTGTTGCTCATAGGAATTTGAACCAGCAGAGTGTAATAATGAAACTATTAATAATAATACAGACATACCTCAGCCAGCAGAGGTGGGATTGTGGCGACATCCTCAGCAGCGTCCCTTCTCAGGATGTACATGCTACATCCAAACAGTCTTCATACAGGTCACTTTTCCCCACCCTTGTTCTGTAGGAGCGTACCAGCGGAACTAAACCTTCATCATCATGGTAACATTCATAAACATATGCTATACACACACTATACACACACAAGGGAGGACAGACTAACATGTGACACATACAAAATAAAACAGGAAATGGCAAATGTCCAAATATAAAAAGTCCAACAAATTCCAAAAGTGTTCAAAAACAGTTCATGACACCTGGATGTAGCGTAGGGACTCAACACATCAACAGTGAAATCTTCCCTCTTTACTCTTAATGACTTTTCACATGTTGCATCATATATTATATCATCTATTGATTTATATCTATATATATATATATAGATATAAATAGATATATATTGATTTTTTTGGGGGGGTCGTGTGTAATGGGGTGCCCCCCCTGTTGGTGACGGGCTCAGGTGGCAGGTAGTTGGACATGTGTTTCTGTGTGATAGAAATCATGCTGCTTTTTCCAAATGTCTCTGTCAGAGTAACAAGCTTTTATTTTGTTGAAATCAGTGTCAGGTTGATAATGCTGTGAGATCGAGAGTGTGGCATTGATTTTCATCCTGCCTTACCCATATTTAATTCACTGAGTCATCTGAGTCATCACCGGAGGCTGAGGTCAAACAAACACAACAGCATCAGATGAAGTGACAGGAACAAGAATCAGCCTGTTTTTATCCATAGACAACAAAGAGTCAGTGGCTCTGTCAGTCTGCCGCTTTGTTAGCTGCTCTGTTTTATTTTATCTTATCCTATCTTATCATATCTTGTCTTATGTTATCTTATCTTAAATTATTTTATCTTATCTTGTTTTATCTTATCTTGTCTTATCAGCTGATATAAGCTGTTGCAGGTTAGGGCTCATAGGGTGATAGAATGGTAATATTTGGCGGCTGCCTTGCTGATCCTACGTTGGTTCCATAAAGTTTTGAAGAAGAAGCAGCAGAATGTCTGATCACTGTTTCTGTTTTTGCAAAATTTTCAACGTTAAAACACTGTATTAATCTGACTGTTTAGTTGCATTTACGTTGTGCACAATAGACTGTCCTAAGGAAAACATTGTGGTTTTGTCGGCAAACCTTTTAATCCCCATAGACTCCCATGTTAAAATGTCCAACTTTACAGTAGAGATAAAATAACTGAAAATAAATAAAATGTTTACAGCCTGGTACCAAAACAGTTTTGGTCTCTGGAGCTAATTTCCTCCTTCATGACACCTGTTTATGTAACTCACCTGTTTACATTTTATGAAGGACTAAAGTTAATTGAGGGCGTGGCCTCTTTGAGTGACAGGTGGGTGAGTGTATGCTTTCCACAAACTGACACGCACCAAAGTCTCAGCTCCACACACGCCCCTCCTCTTTGACCAAATTTGGATTAGCTTGGAGTTAGGGGAGTCAGACGCCACCAAGATGGCGATGGTGGAGCAGCTCACTCTGAGCTTCAGAAGCATGTAGGTGACGTCCATCTTTATTTACAGACTGTGATCAAACCCTTGTGAGTCCTCCAGCTGTTCTGACACACTGACACATGTGAATGTATCCTTCCCTTAGAGAATATCAGCTACAAAATTGTACTGACCAAATCTGTTCCAGACAGATGTACAACATCAGAAAAAGATGTTAAGTTTACCTACGTATGTAGATCTAACACACCTGCCTGGCTTTAACTATAATTTGTCCATCGTTTTTATCTGAAATATTTTACTCACGCTCACTCACTCACACACACACACACACACACACACACCTCTGAGCTGACTGTGTGTGGCAGGCTTCCTCCATCATCTGTCAGTGAATTACAGTGATTCATCTCCAGACTAAAATAGAGCTCAGCGTTTGAAAAACCCCACGAACAACCTGTGAAATCTGATTTCAGTCCTGAAATAGTTGAAGGAGGAATTCAACACACAGGTTTGTTCTCAGCGGCTCTTTCATTCTGCATAATGTTGTGAAAGCACCTTCTGAATCTCACACTCTCTCAGACACACACACACACACACATACAGACACACACACACACAGACAGTCTGCTTATTCCACCATTCATTTTTCTCACTCTGACTTTTTCTTTAGCTTTGTGATGCACAGACTTAGTAAATGGGTTTTAAACACTCATACAGAGGCTTTTTAGAATGACGCTGCTGATTGATGATAGTTTTTACAATGATTGTGAATATTTCAAAACTACAGACCATGCTGCAGTGGGATCACACCAGCTGCAACGCCTGTCAACACATCTTCAGACTCTTCAGTTTGATGTCAGCTGATCACCTGTAAATAATCTAAAACTATAAAATATATAAAAATATATTGATGATGAAAACATATAGTTCCTGTTGCATTAGGTGTCTCCAGGATCACATTTTGCCTTGATCACATTGCTGTCGGTGTTCCACACAACTAAAACTGAGACTTTCAGAAACTGCTGGACCCGTTTCATTTTGAAAACTCTGGGGTTGTGTTTTATTTTGAAAACTCTGGGGTTGAGTTTTATTTTGAATTGATAGATTTGATAGATTTGTTGTGAAACACAATGTGGCACAATAATTGTTTTACCTCCGTTATGTTGTCTTCACAGTGGAAGTGGTCACAGAGCCGGGTCGACATCTGTAGACAGACTTACAGACACTGACGTTGTAGAATTACATGTTATGCCTCTGAACAATCGTATCTACAATCACACAGTGGGGCGGCATCACGCCGGCATCATGCCGGTATCAGGCCGGCTTTGTTTGGTCAGTGTAAACAATGAAGGGTCTTTTAACAGCAACACAGCAGGATCTTAAGAGGGGCTTTTATAAAGAGCTTAAACCTTCATTGTCACAGCTCAGATCAGCTTTGCTCTGATATGAGCTCATGATGCGTCATGACACCAACTCTCATTCAGCAGAGTCTGGGAGTGGAGATCAACCTGAAAACTCATTCTGACAGTTTCTTCTTTCAGACTGACCATCACACTGTAAGAAGTCGTCCTGTTGATCCACTAATGTCTCATCAGAACGTCCATCAGAGGCAGCAGGGACACCCAGCCTCCACAGCCAGACAGCCACACTGACATCTCACACAGCACAACACATTTTTTATCGTAATATATTTCTGATATTATTTCTTATTGTAAATTAATTTTTTATGAAACAGTCCAACTCTCTGCCACATGAAGCCGACACCAGAGGTGAAGTAGTGAAGAAAAGATTCTCAAACATCACAATGAGCTCCACAGTCGTACAGTCAGAAGAGACCAAGAAAAAAATGAAGGCCAATTCAATTCAGAAGAAAAGACTTACACCCACACAGGAAGTAGATCACCGCAGGAGGTGATCCTGTGCAGTGCTTCCCCTGGGTGGACTGCTTCTGGGGGCGGGTGGTCCAGGGGAGTTGCTGGCAGTGCGGGGGGGGGGGCTGTCTGCTTCTTTTTGTAGCTGTAGCAGCAGCAGAGCTGTTAGCATCCTCACCACTGGTGCAGATGTGCATTTAAAAACTCTGACTTTCAGAGGTTTGGGGTCGATGTCTGTCCATCTTTGGTTTCAGAGACATGTAAGACACGTGTTGGAAAACTTTAATTGAACGTCACAAGCTGTCAACCTGTCTCTCCTGTGTTTTTTTTTTTTGGGGGGGTGGGGGGGCTTAGACACACATGGTATGACCAAGAGGAGAGAAGAGAAACGTCACTGTAGCTCAGACTCTGGTGGTGGTGGTGAGGAGGCTGGGAAACCTCTGGGTGGAGGGTTTGTGTGTAGAGGGTAAAGTGTCCACAGGTGAGGTGGTGAATGGCGGAGGTGAAAGTCTGACAGCTTACAAATGATTGGCTGAAAGCAAGTGTGTCAGGTTGTGAGTGGATGAAGATGAGAATGAGCTGGTGGAGCTGACGGCATGTGTAAACTGATCTCTCTAATATTTCCTCTGACACCAAACAAGAGTCCAACATGCAGAGGAGGAAGGAGGACAACAGAGTTGAACTGTATGAATGAATATGAACAAAGCTGTGGAGATCAGTGACAGAACTGACGACCTCTGGACAACAGCAACATGTGGCTGATGCGCTCATGTAGCTGGAATACAGGATTTATTTAAAGGTCAACAACAAGATTTTCTACATCCACTCTGTTCCTCAGTCTAAAGCAGAAACGGTGTGTGACCGGAGAGGGCAGGTAAGTTTCACTAGATGCTGAAAAACCCCCATAAAGTGTTATAGATAGTCGATCTGAGTCTGTGTCAGATGACGGAGTGAATGAGAAACACATGGATTTGTTGTTAGCATGCTACCTGTTATCCAGCAGTCAGGACCAGCTGGTAGCTGATGGAACGTCCAGATAAACACAGGGCTGTGGGAGCAGCTGTGAGATGTATCAGAGAAGTCATCTTCTTCACTCTGGCAGAGATTATGTTTAATGTTTCTCTGACTTGTGGCTCTATTTGAACCATGTTCACAGTAATAAATCTAAACATTAAATATGTGAAACCCTGTGCAGCAGATTGTGTTTATTTAGCCAAGTAAATATATGGAGATGGTTCAGAAGCTGCTGGGTCACTGCTTAATGCAGCAGACAGAGTGGAGCTGAGGGAGGGCTTGAGGCAGAGGGGAGAACAGAGTTTATGAGGTTGGTGCAGAGATGGAGGCTCCACATGTTGACCACAGGACTCCACAGGGAGGCTATGACCAGACTGCAGTGGAATAGTGGGACACTGATAATGCTTTGAGCTGAATGCTAACATCAGCACGCTAATGTTCTCAAAGTGACAACGCAAGCATGTTGATATTTAGCAGGTGTAATGTTTACTATGTTCATACATTTATTTTAACATGTTAGCATGCTAGCATTTGCCTATTCACACTAAGCACAATGTAGAACTGAGGCTAGTGGGAATGGTCCTTTAGGTACTGGTAGGGGAGACACTGAACGCAGCACTGTGACTGTGCTTGACCACAAACTTTCCCTCACCTTAACCCAATGTAGTGAGTCTAAACCTAACAGATATGTTGGAGGTAAACACGTTGTCTGTTGGGTTCAGTATTCATGTATTTGTGACTTGCCAAATAAGTGAATTAGCAGCGTTTCCTCATCATGTCAACAGAAAACGTTGCTGTTATGTTTCCTACAAAATGAATCTGCTGCTGCACTTTAGTTGTATAGAAAACTCATGTGTACGACACGATGTCTGTCCACCACCCTGACATCCACACAGTTACTCTCACACATAAAGGGCTGCCTCCTCCGAGAGGCTCCAGTATGAATGGAATTCCTGGGCTGTGCATTCAGATGGGTTAAAGGTTTCATACTTTGATGCTGCTTCACTGAACAGCAGGAGGTGGCAACGTATGAACAAGTGGAGCAGATAGAGATGAAACGGTATAAAAATATAATATCATGATTCAAATGATCACAGTTATCAATATTGTCACTGTATTGTTGAAATGTGCTGGGAATGTTCAAAAAGTAAAAACACACAACCTGAAATCATTTCACCAAGTGAATGTTTCATTTAAACGTAAAAGTAATAACATGTCACAGATGAGGACCAGGGACCAGTAGCAGTACTGGGTTTGTCTGCTGCATTCCCACTCTGTGAACAAGGGAATATGATAATTATTATTATTATTATTATTATTATTATTATTATTATTATTTTCCTGATGTGACGTCTTTCAGAGACAGACACTGTGAACACACCTGTCACCTGTCCAGAAACCAGAAACACCTCGGTTACACTGCATCCAGCGATGAAAGAGTGAAGCTGCAGCCCTGAGATAAGTTTCAAAAACACGATCACAGATGGAAGCTTCTCAAAGGGAGACTCCCCAGTGTTTGTGTCGGTGTCAATTGCCTTTTTTTAGCAGGTTAAAAATATATTTTAAAAACCCGCTCATACATTGTAGTTCTGCTGCGAAAGGAGTAAAAACAATCTGACTTCCGCCATATTTTTTGAGTTAAATTAACCACAGTAATTAACCACATTAATCAACCACAGTTGATAATTAAAATTTCAAGGGTAATACCAACCGTCTGGCAACTCTACCGTGATGTAGCGTGAAAACTGTAACTGTCTCATCTCTAGTAGCGGTGCGCCACCAAGGGCACAGAAGAAGAAGAAGACTGCCAGCCACATGGATGTAAACAATTCAACTTGTTTATTATGCCTGAAGGATACACACAGTGAATGTTTGATGGCACAAAACTCCATTAGCAGTACTTCAATATTTATAGGGCTGTTTTGTTTCACTAATTTGTCTTTGTTAATAAGATTTCATATGAGGATAGAATGAAGTAGAGATGAAAACAGAGATCCCACGCTGACATGTTGTGGTCGATAAATGATAAATAATGATCAATTCATGGATTAATCAACAAATTGTTTCAGCATTTTAATACTTCATTAAATGAAAATGAGTATTACCATCATTAAATCATAATTAAAACAGGAAATACCTGGTGAAGGCATCCAGACACAGCAGCAGTGTCGAGCTGAACGCTGACATGTTCTTGTGCTGGTGTTGGGATGATCGAGGCGTCTGTGTGTGTGTGTGTGTGTGTGTTTGTGTAATTGCGCATATGTTTGCATTGGGAAGTGATTAATATGCGTTTGGCACAAATAGGCTCATCATGTAATTCTGTTCCCATACATCGTTAATGATGGTCTAATGGATAGAATCATTTTCATGCTGCTCCTCCACTCGACAGCACTTAACCTGCAACTGATCAGGGATCTGCTCTCTATTGATGTGGAAGCAGCCATGAAAGAGACACATTACCAACAACAATGCAGCAAGATGGCTCTAAAACTGAGCAGTTCTTCAGCAGAATTAGAAACAACTCCAATGTCTGTAGCACAGAAAAGGTTTTAGATGAAGTGGGGAATGTTTTTGAGGTTATTGTTCAAGATATTTGTTCTAAAATAAATGAAACATTATTTTAATATGGTAGGTGGCAGGGTTGTAACAGGCAGACAGAGTTCCTGTTGGAGCGTCTCTGACCCAGACCAGCGTGGAGTAGCATGATTGGTTCAACGAGCCACTCCATCAAAATATAACTACACAACTAAAGTTTGGAACATGAATTGTATATTTTGTTATGGATCAGTAGGTATGGGCCAATCTGGTAAAAAGATCACATGAAAATCTTTAATGGGTAGAATTGCAATCCGTGGTCTGCATTTTGTTTTACAACAGGAAGATGTGATTCATATCTCCCTATGTTATCATATTTGACTCTGTCATTTTGTTTATATTTAATTATACTGTTAGTATTTTTATGGATCATGAGTACATTTGTTAAAGATACACAGATTGTTCCAGTTTATTCATAGAAATGTTAACACAAACTGTTGTTAACCTCCAGCCTCCCTCTTCTGCCCACAACCTCACTGTGCTGTGTGTTGATGAAACCATGACGCTGTCCGTGGTGCTGAAGTAAAAAACTCCTCATTGATATTAAATTGTCTCTAAAGCAAATATCAAGAGCCCTCAGCTCATTTTAAGAGACAGATCACAGCGATGTCCAGAGACCTCAGTTTCCAAAAGTGAAATGAATAAATGTTGCTTATTGATCTTTGATTTCCATCACTACAGCAACGTGTTGGAATGTATACGGGCACTGTCGCCGTCGCTTCACCCGTCACTGCTTAAAGTCCCTTTTTAGCCCTGGTTAACTGTTTACAGTTTAACAGTTAACATTGTCTTGTTAGCAGAGACTGAACATTTGAAAGTAAATATCTAAATATTATGGCACCCTTTAATGATATGTACCATTCATCTGAAAAGTAAATCATATGCCAGAACATCTGATCCCCCACAACTACTGATGACATTATCAAAGGACTCTGAATATGCTTGAGATGAAGTTGGATTATGTAAAACTGTTGAATACACAGATGGGTGACAGATGAGGTTTGAAGGTGTCTAAGTGAGGAAGTTATGATAATCACATTGAGTGGACATTTCACTGATGTTGTGTTTGTTTAAGTCAGTGTGAGAGCTACAGCCGTGTTTGCTGAGAGCAGTTAATGTTCGGTACTCTCTGGACGATCAAGGGAATATGCAGATTTAAGAGCTGGTTTTCAGCAGCAGCCTATACAGCTGCCTTGGCCTCATCCTCACTTTGACATGTTTTTGTTGCCAAGTAACCATTTCTCCTAAAAACTACATGAGTATACTACAAATGTTCAACTTTTGATATGTTTCCGCAAGAACACAATGTCACCTGTTTTTTTCATGAACATAATGTGAAAACTTTCCAATGAATTCCTCTGCAATATCACAAAGTACTACTGGGCACATACAAATCTATGTAATATTAGGTTAATGTTAGGTAAAGATAATGGTCCAGGTTGAATATTAGGGAAAAACAACTCTCCACTGACTTAAAGTATTTAACCAAAACCACATTCCCAAGTGTAGCACAATGTAATCCAGGCAGCAGATAGCTGCAGTGTTCAAATGTCATTTTCAGAAGAGGGAGTTGCATAAGAAAATAACAGCCTCATTGTTAAAGCCTGTCTAATAAGTAGCTCATCTTCCAACCAGTGAAAACACCAGAAAAAAATCATGGTAAGTGCAGCGTTCACAGGTCTGGAACCTATAGACAAAAAATCTATCTGGTGGCTTTTCTTTTTTGGGGATTTGTTTTTTTTTTTAAAAGTCCAACCTTCATTTCGCTGCTTTGCTTACTGAAATATACAATAATACAATAATATAATTATGTATTATTTAAAAAAAAAAATACAATTGAATATCATATATCGTGCTATTTGGGCGGGACTGTATCATGAGATATTACATTTTTGATTCCATCCAATAATTGGAGCATCTTTCACATTTTATTGATGAATATAAAATATACTTATTTAATATATAACTGTGATGAGAACTGACAGTAAATGTAAATTGCAAGCTGTGGCAGGCTTAATACAGTGGACTGTGGGAGCAGGCTGGTTAGAAAAACAGATCTGTGCTGGGCTCCAACACAAATCGATCATAATCAGATTCTTCAAATATCAGCTCAGCCTCCCCCGGGAATGCATGTTTTAACATTAGAAGGAGGGGTAAAGAACCTCATTTTATTCCAGCTGATGCAAACACATTGAGTTCACACATTTGTGGACTTTCAGAGGTTTGTGTAAAATGTGCTTTACAGTTGGAAGGAACAGAACTGAAATGAGATTTCAAAGCTCTCGGTTGCATGTGATGTCCTCTTTCAGTCTTAATCCCCTTCCCTTTGTGCAAACACATAGCTTTTCTGATTAACTAATTTTCATCTGAATGTGATCTGGCTTGATTTGATTTGCTATCCAGAGCAATTGCCTTTCATAATAATGCGATTACGTCATAGAACAAAGCCAGCATTATACAGAGACTTATGGTGCTAGTGGAAGAAAGGACCATCACACTGCCATCAGTAACATCCCTACTGAGAGATATGGGTATTAGGAAGGGGAGATACTGCAAACAGGCACACACACACACACACACACACACACACACACACGCACAGAGGCACATGCATCATGACTCTAATCTGGCTTTGCCTTTTCTCCTGGCAGTGGGCAGAGCACCGCTGTGACTGCAGCCACGAGTGCTAGAAGTGAGAATCCAACAAAGCCGAGGATCTGTTTGTCATTATCAGCTCATTAATGTGTTTGTAAAACCACTTGCGCTGTTTGCTCCGTATGTGGTAAAACTCTAATCTGGGGTTACATATGTCATAAATTCTCATCTCAGTGAAATCCAATTAAGGCCGTATTTAACTCTGAAAGCACTTCAACACTGCCATCACCCGTTGTGTGTGAAATAATTGCTCTCTCCGTTTTCTTTCTTCATTTCACACTCAAGGACAGAGGCGCTGCACAGCTCCTACAGTACACAGTCTGTACAGTAAACCTAATAATAGACATGTTCAATTACACTCATGGAGCTTTAGTGGCTCAAGTGTTACAGTGTTGTAAACAATGCTGACGTCTGTTTGCTGTCCGCACCCCGCACTCCGGGCTGTGACTGATACAGACTGACAGCATCGCAGGACGACAGCGTCAGTCTCTCAGTCGCCGTCTGTCCAACACTTCAGTCAGAGTGCGAATTATACAATGACAATCGGGGGGGGGGCAACTTTTTCTCTGGTACGACCCAGTTCAGTGTTACAGACCTCACAGTATCTTGCTTGATTAATTAAAGCTGTCTAATAAACGTTGTGCAGTAGAAAGTACAATAGTTCCCTCTGAAATGTAGGAGTGGAAATATACTACAGTACTTAGAGTAAATGTACTTAATTACTTTCCACCACTGCTACTTCAATTACTGAGCCTTCAGCACACATGGATTTTAATATTGTTCAATGAGCCAACAGGTAACAAGTGAAAACACACAGTGTGACTGTTATAGAAGCTAATATCAATTAAACCACCACAGTGACACAAAGACTGTTAATATGAAATAATAAACTCTATATTGATGTCAAAACATTCCTGTACAACAACTAATCCTCCACTGTCTCACTGCTCATGACTGAGCACCAGTGTTTGTAACAGTAGATCATATATTACACTTTATATAGGTAATGAAATGACAAGCTAACAACGGAAATGAAAGGGTGCTATCAGCTAGCTAACATTAGTTAGCCAAACTATAACCTAAGGCTAAAAGTAGAAACTAGCTAACATTAGCATTTATACTTGACACAATCTAATTGAGAAACTCTGAGGGTAAGAAAATAAAGTGTATTAAACAAGCTAGATAGTTAGCTACTGCTATTACCAACAGTGTCTACAGGACGAGATGTTCAGCTAACATCAAGGTTAGGAAATGGCATGATCCACTTTAGGGGTGTCTGAAATCGTAGTAATATATTGTACTTATATTTACAAGTCTTAGGTTCAAGTCTTAATCGGGGGGGGGGGGGTTATACCCTCCCAATCCCCCGCATAATTCAAACCCAGACTTCAGTCCAGAGCGAGACACTAATGAACAGATCGCTACAAAATTTACTGCCGATGTTCTTGCTCCTCAGGTGAAGAGACGTTAGTGACCCCTTGTGTTACACCTGTATCAGCTCAGCACAGGAATACTTTCCATCTAATGGGCAGATTGCTCTGACGCTCATTTTTGCTCCCAAGAGGAAGAAGCATTTG
The DNA here is from genome assembly GCF_021018895.1 of Seriola aureovittata. Classification (NCBI taxonomy): domain Eukaryota; kingdom Metazoa; phylum Chordata; class Actinopteri; order Carangiformes; family Carangidae; genus Seriola; species Seriola aureovittata. The sequence goes on from NC_079370.1 coordinate 27,611,800, forward strand.
CCATTTTTGACACTGAGAAAAATGAAAACTGCTGAAATTTGCTGAGTATATTCTTTGTGCCATTTTTTAAAGTCCCCATGGCCTTTTCTCTAGTGTCATTAATTACATTTCTTTCTTTATATAACATCCTAGAGACATTTTGTAAAATATTTTGAATAGACAGAAGAGACACCGGCTGTAGAGAAGACTTCAAACATAGACTTAGAGTCTGAATTCAGCAGCTCTTTGCATTTTGCCAGTGTTAGAGTCACTTGCACCAGTGCACACAAATGCTTTCACATTAACACTAATGTTCACTTGCATATAAGAGTGAAATGCTGCACTGTAGAGCTCGGCTGCTGGAGCAGGGTGGAGCGCAGAGAGGGAAGGATTGGATTTTGATGCCAGTCTATTAAAATGTGCTCAGATCAGCCCAATGCTGATACGGAGGGTCGGCTCAGGACGTCAGATTTTTAAAACCTGCTTTGTTCTGGCTTTTCTTGGTGCATTGCCACATTTTTTCACATTTTAATACCATCCATTGATAATTAGGGGAACAGCCTTTGCTGTAGCCCTATTTTACATCTATAAAAAACAACCAGGTGAACTGGTTGTCTGTTATGGCTTGGGGCACTACATGTAATATGAAGGCTGGATGGATGAAGTATGACTGTTAGCTGACCCCTTTTCATGTAATAGACATGGCCAGACTGTTTCCACTTTTTCTGCAGTCTGCATCGTGTTTCACCCGCTCCTCGTCATCTTTTATTGTTTGCATGTTTTATAGATTTTCTTTACCATCCTTTGCAGATGGCAGGAACGTGTTAAAGGTTTTATTTTAATTGTGTGTTATAATAAACTTGTCAGTTTCTGGTGGTGCTTTTAACACTCCATATACTTTGTTCATTAGAAAGTTGTAGCTGGAGTGTTGCCTCCTTAACGCGAGGAGAGACAGGTTGCATTGCAGATTTTTGGACCGGAGAGAGAATTCCTCCCACACGACTCGGGTATGATTTCTGTGTTCTGTATATGGGGACAAACTTATTCTTTGACATGAAACACTATGGTTCTTTTCAATTTAATTTTTCTTTAGTGTTTCTTACAATCCACTGAAGTTTATTACTAACTGTAAGACTTCCCACTGAGCTCTGTGGGAGCTGTAATGAAACATATTCAAATAATAGTGAGCAAGTGTGTATGTGTGTATATATGTGTGTGTGTGTGTGTATGAGAGAGAGGCAGATCCCTTTCCTTTTGCTTATTAGAAAGGCTTTGACATTTACCACGGTAAACACATTCATCAGCAGAGACAGATGATTATCTGTTTAATTTTGGAGCCTCGCAAGACGTAGCAGGTTGTGTTGTTGCAGTCATCAGGGTGCAGGTGTACAGAAACAGCAGCAATTTGTCGAGATAAGACCCTGCCGTGTTCCCTCCTGCTTGTGTCTCCATTAACCTTCCAGGCTCGGGACAAAACCAGGAATCCAATCACAGATTTTGTAAAAAGGGTGGAACTGGGTCGAATTGAAGACGACTGACTTGCGATGCAGGACATTTAGTGCATTTACACTGCGGACAAACCTTATAAGAATTCTGGACACAAAATCTATATGTGTTCAGTATCAAATAGTATTTAACACAGTTAAGCAACTTTCTCTGGGAGTGATGATTTACTGGTGAAGCGACACAAATGGATTCAATTTTGGCGATATCCAAAATGTAATAAATTGATACAGTCCAGCCCAAATATCATGATACAATATAATCGTATAACATGGAAATATACATATATAATTATATTATTATAACATATATTGTTGTATTTCATGCTTGAGTTGTTTTTTTTCAGGTGTTTTTTGATAACATTTATTATTATTAGAGCTGCACGTTATATACAAAAAAAAATCATATTGCAATTTCAGTTGGAATGGTTGTTTTTGCATTTACTTTTCACTTAAAAATATAACAATGATGGTGATGTGATTTTTTGTTGGTCTTGTACCAAACAATAATGTTCTTTTACGTCTGGAGAATATGATTATAGGCTGGGGGCGTCTCTGTGGCACCACAACATTTATGGTGCTAACAATCCACAGCAATGTCACAAATTACAGCCTCATCAAAAAAATGCAGCCCGTATGATTTAGATATTGCACTTGAACATACTGTGATTTCAATTGTATTTTGATTAGTTGTGCAGCTGTAATTATTATATCACTGTATTTTATGTTTCAGGTATAAGTGATGCAGTTCAAAGTTTTATTCCTCACATGCGAAGCTACAATGTGAAGCAAAGCAGTGACATGAGGGTTGGACTCAGCAGCAGAGCAGACTGTGCAAAACTGCAAAAAAAATAAATAAATACTGCATATAGCGGGAACTATTGCAATATTCATTATTCATTATTCAATATTATTGAATATCAGCCCAAGCCCATACTCCACAGTAGGGAAGGGCATTATGGTGCAGAGTTAATGAATTTGTCTTTGCTCTGGTTCTGGGTTGATTATAGAATCCATTATAATTGTTGTGAAAGTTGAATAAAGCTACTGTGGACACGGTATTACCAATATTACAGGTGGTGAGTCATTAATAGTCAAGAGATGGATTTTCAGATGAGTATATTTTGTATAGAAATTTATTATAATTGTGAGCACATTAAAATTATTCACTTATTGGTTGGTGTAAATTCCACATTTGTCAAATTATGATTACACAGTATTTATTTTAAATTAATATAATGTTACAGTTAGTTTTTTCCATTTTATATTAATATACAGTATATTATAATATATATTATTTTTTCCTTTTTTATTTCTAAAGTTATTTCTATTGAGTTTAAATTTCCAAAAATGTTCAAAATTTAAAATTCAATAAATTTCAATCAAGTTGTTATATTCCTGCAAAATAAGAATAAGACAACGTGTTATAATATGAATATGGTCAGGTAAACAATATAGAATTTCAATTTGACATGAATTCATTTCTACAAAGCAGCACTGTCCTTTGAAAACAATATTTTGTTATGATCAAATTGCTTTATGCCACCAGTGGTAACAGATATTTGAGGAAACTGCTGCATGTTTCTGCTGCAGTTTAATGAAAGAAAACCTCAACAGTTTTAATCAGGATTTTAGCTCATGCAGAGAACGGCGTTAATCAAAGATCAATATGATAGTGTTGGTAACAGTGGCAATGATGGCCGAAGGGATGGATTTCAATCTCTTTTTATCGGCAAGGTTTCCAAACAGACGGTTTGACGTGAAACAGCAGCTGCCGTTTGAAAGACCTGCATGAGTATTTTCCTCAGCACTCACTCCACTACTGCACAACTACATCTCTTAAATGTCCATTAGCTCAGTGTGACAGCAAGTAGGAGGTGACCTTCAAAAATCAATCCAAGTAAGAACAAAATCAATAACCAGGACCAGGCTCTTGCTTCAAAAGGCTCACACTGCTAAATCATCTGCACTGAGTGCTGATTTAAAGAAGCTCTATAGTCTGTAGAAATGTTCCTTATATGAATGATCAATAATGATGAAGTACCTTCACAATATGATATAAAAAAATAAATCATATTGCATTTTTGATAAGCTCCACAATGCTTCATTTATGTTCTGTTGTGACACATTTTACCTTTATCTATAAATGTGCTGCTCCTGCGATTCAGATATTGCTTTTGGCCGATTTCAATAATATATTTTGAGTAATTGTTCAGCCCTAGTATACACACTGTCGTTTTCCAACATTTGATTTCATTTCATCTTCTCCTTAGATATTCTCAATTTCTTTTTTCTCAAGCTGGAAACTCTCAATGTGTGAACTGATTCCTTGATGTTTTCACCCGGTGATGTCCCTTCTGCTTCGTTCGCAATGCTGAAGAGTGATTTAATGCAAGTGAAATGATTTTTTCTTTTAATATCCACTTTACCTTTCATATTCTTGTAAGATTGTACGTGAGTCATCGCTACAGCTAGAAGGCCTCTAAAATTTGTTAAACATTAAGTAGAGTGACGGAAAACATCATTCATTTCAAGCATTTATTATGCATCTATCTTCTGTGTCACTGACGTGTTGCACTATTTTTAGGAACCTAAGTCTTTGGTAAATACATTTCAAGCACCAAAACAATTCATCCACATCAGTTTGGGTTTGTTTTCACAAGAGATGCGAAGAATTTCAACAAACTGGGCTAAGTTTTTTCAGCATTTGGGCCAAATGATCTCTTTGCACAGGTACTCATTATCGAAGCAGCTGGGGTTGTTCTGAAAACCCTGATATTAAACACTTGGGTTTTATTTTGCCTTTAAAAATAATATAGAAATGGAGAAAATACCCTTAGATCTCAGAGGGTTAAACTAAAAGACATATGAGTCTAAACTTCTAAAATTGAATGTGTTCTTTTTCATCTTCCACCCCCACCCCACTTCCTACCCCCATGTTTGTGATTGCTCCCCTCAGTCTCGTATTCTTGGACAGAATAGCCTACATGATCAATATCCACTGGCACAATCTGCTCTGACTGATGTTGCTGCCAGATGGTTTTGCATGTGAAAGAATTTGATGACGCACAGAAGCAATTTTTACACAATTTGTAGTTGAGAGAGGAGGGAACCCGTCTGCGTCTCACAGTCAGACCCGTGGCTTTCTGGCTCGTGGTTTATACGGCGGAGTGTGGCGGCACGTCCCTGTGTTACTCCGCTAATCAGCCTGTAATCCCTGTGCTGCTGATGTGAGAAGTGATGCTCCATGCGACTCTATCATTTTCTCATCAGTGCTCTCTTTGTCTCCGTCTCTATCTCTCTCTTCCTCTACATATCTGTCTGAGGGACTGTTGCTTCTCTGTGATTGGGCCATTGTTCCCACTCGCTCACAGAGCTAGCCTGTTGGGCATGTTTACATGGATTCATGCTTCTGGGCTGCTGGCTAATGCAACACCTTTGTTCTTTTAATTGCTTGCTGTTCTAGCCAGAGGCTGAAAGGAATGAATAATTCCACAGCTACATAATACTAAAATTCCCAGCCAGTGAAGAACTTCTCACTGTGAATACCAAATGTGCCCAGACAGCTCGGTCTGTGCTGTTGTTCATTATTTCCAGATTCTAACTGAATAATCTTAAAATCAACCAAATGTTGATTTCACTGAGAGAATTATTGTTCTCCTCCAGGTGAGATTTGGTAGACGTCGATGAGAAACACACGGACGACAAAAATCACCTCAAGGAGCCAAAGAGTTAAAAATCCTTTAAAGTTGCAGTGGAAGCAGCTTAAGCCACAGCGTCTCACATTATATCACCTTATAAAGTTGTCACAGTGAAGACTTTCACAAGCATTTCCCCATTTACAGATCCAGCAGACACAAAGCAGCGTGTCCTGAGAAAAGTATGTGGCTCTAAAAAGCTGCTAAATGTTAGTTGTTGACGTTGTGCTTGTCATATAGTGCACAGTGGCTTTATCACAGCTTCTTCACGCCACGCTCCCAACTGCTGCTGCTCGTATAAACATATAATTATATCAACCCAAACCACAACATAAATCGAACCGTCCCACAGCCCAAGTTTCTTAATGTTACCATGACGACAAAGGTCAGTTAGACCTGGCGCAGGTACGTTCCTACAGGGTATGGACAAATGATGATTATGGTGGTTTAGGTTGGAGGAGTTCAGATATATCTGTGACACATCAATCTGAAAGAAGTGGATTCCATGTCTAGATAGATAGATAGATAGATAGATAGATAGATAGATAGATAGATAGACAGATTGATAGATAGATAGATAGATAGATAATGAGCCAATATATTGGATGATTATTAAATCCACTGATATAATACATGAAGATCTGTTTATTCCTCAGTGGGAGTAACTCACTCCTGCGTTACATGAGACTGTGGAGGTGTGGAGTTTAAAAAATGGGCATTTATCAGCAGGCAGGGTGTCATGCTTCTGAACTGCATTATGGGAAATGTTTTTGAACTTGACCCATAGCGGGGACTAAAAGTGAAGATACCTCAGCCAACGCTTCACCACATTTGTCTTTTTTTATGTTTCTGTGTCTGAGTTCTGTCCCACCCAGGGGCAGAGACCCTCATCATTATTCTGCATTCAAAATACATCAAGGAAAATTTGTATGTGCCTTTATGTGCCTCCTTCTCTGAATTCAGAGCTCCATTTAGAAAAAGCCTAGAGGAGAAAATCCTGCAGCCCTGATAGCTTTTCATAATACAGCATGTATCTGCAGAGCTCCAAAGAGCGGCATCGATTCATTGACAGGGAACATCAAGTTTAATCTTCAGGTCAGACTGCTGCTGCAGCTGGAGCTCAAACCTCGTCTCTCACAGCCACATCCTGCTCTCTGTTGCAAGTAGATGAAAGTGTGTTAATAGCTGCTCTCTGTCTGTTAGCTTCTCAAACACAGAGATCGATAGACGTCTGTGGGGGTGTCTGTGTGTGTGTGTGTGTGTGTGTGTGTGTGTGTGTGTTTCAGGGTTGGAGGTGGCGAGGTGGGGAGGTGGGGGCCAGTGCTTGGTGTTAATAATGAGCGGAGCAGGAAGCTTCAACAGAGAGCGCTGCATGTTGGGTGATCAGACTCCCAGACAAGGGTGGGGTGGGGTGGGTGTGTCGGGGGGGTCGAGAGATAGATGAGGCGGAGCCATCAATCAATAAAGAGCAGCTCTTTATCCTCCGTTAAAGCTCTGTTCATTTCATTACTGTCAGGCCTGTCTGCTGGAGGAGGCCCAGGACGTTTCCCTCTACGCTGTTTGGTATGAAGTGAAGTCAGAGAGCTGCCGGGATGAGGGAGGACGAGGGAGGACGAGACAGGATGAGGGAGGATGAGGGAGGACGAGGCAGGACGAGGGAGGAAGAGAGAGGATGAGATAGTACGAGGGAGGACGAGGGAGGATGAGGGAGGACGAGGGAGGAAGAGGCAGGACGAGGGAGGACGAGGCAGGATGAGGGAGGACGAGGGAGGAAGAGGCAGGACGAGGGAAGACGAGGGAGGAAGAGAGAGGATGAGATAGTACGAGGGAGGACGAGGGAGGATGAGGGAGGACGAGGGAGGAAGAGGCAGGACGAGGGAGGACGAGGCAGGATGAGGGAGGATGAGGGAGGATGAGGGAGGACGAGGCAGGATGAGGGAAGACGAGGGAGGAAGAGAGAGGATGAGATAGTACAAGGGAGGACGAGGGAGGATGAGGGAGGAAGAGAGAGGATGAGATAGTACGAGGGAGGACGAGGGAGGATAAGGCAGAACCAGGGAGGGCCAGTAAGGATCCAGGTTCAGATATATGAAACAGGATGAATGAGTGAAGCAGACGTTGTCAGTGATGGTGGATCTTTTTTTTTTTTTCTTCCCAGAAATGTACAGACTGTGGGTGCTGTGACACAACTGATGTTCTTTGAGCCCAAATTTAACTCGATATAGTCCATCCATAATATGGCAATACACCATATTATATTCATAATATAATTATACTGTGGTATTTTTTGTTTCAGTTGTTTTTTTGAACAATGCACAAGTATATTGTTTTTTATGTGTCAGGTTTAAGTGTTGCTTCCACTAAAGAGCATTTCAAAGCTTGAGTTGTCATGACAAGGTTCAATATACATTAAGCAAGGCAGTGAAATTAAGGTTGGACTCGGCAGATTGTACCAAACTGCCAACAAAAGTACATATACAGTATACATATATATATATATATAGTATGTATATATATATATACATATATATAAATTAGGGCTGGGTGATAAAACGATAGCAATGATTATCGCAAAATTATTTTCCTCAATAGAAACATAAAAAATGTTTGATAAATATTCAATATAATTAAGGCTTATAGCATTCCTCATGTCGCAGGAATAGAGGTCCACATTGTGCAAGTTAGTTCAGTTCAGTTCAGTTCAGACTTTATTTATCCCCCATTCTTTGTCCATAGGCTGCACGGTTACAGGTATAAATACAGGCCAGCACGTGACATTATTTACAGATTATACAGATGATATTTGCAGGTGCTGACAGGCAACACCACAAACCTGTTTCATCATTTGGAACAATATCACCCATTAGGACACACAGAAAGTAAGAAATTACAGGAACCAACCGAATATTAGTGGACCCTCGATGAGCACCAGGCCAGTACCCAGTGCATATCCTCTTGGGTCTATTTATTTTTATTTTTTTGCTGTATCACATCGCAGAACTTAATTTTCTATTTATATTGTTGAGTAAAAAGGACTGAAAAGGATATTGATTTTAATCATGCATACTTTGTTTGTACCAGAGTTTTTAAGTGTTCTGTTGTTTGGCAAGTGTTTGTCATGTTCTTACTAAATAGAACTGTTTAAAACCACAGTTGACTGTCTGGTTTCTTGAACTTTCACTCAGATGCAAAAACCAGCCTGAAATTTTTATTTTTAACTCACCTGTTTCCATTTTATTAAAGACTAAAGTTATGGAGAATTGAGGGCGTGGCCTCTTTGAGTGGCAGGTGGGTGAGTGTATACACCAAAGTTTCTGCCCCACACATGCCCCTCCTCTTTGAATATTTTTGGATTAGCTGGGAGTGAGTGGAGGAATCAGACACTGCCAAGATGGCGACAGTGGAGCAGCTCACTCTGAGCTTCAGAAACCTGTGGGTGTAGCAATACAAACAAAAACAAAAGTGTTGCGTGTCATGAGTGAGAGTTCAGTTCATCAGGTTTCAGTCAGAGCCATAGCTCATGAATTAGCAGCTGTGTGTGTGTGTGTGTGTTCTCTTGTGTCCACCTGTTGTTCAGTGTGTTGCTCTTCTTATATGTTGGTGGACACGGTTGTTATTTTGTATTGGGGGGGGGGTCAAATCTTTAGCTTTATATTAAGTTGTATTTCCATCTTACAAAAGAAGCTGCCATGCAACAGACCACGTATCATTATATAGAATAATGTATGTTTTGAATTCAATGTTTAAAGGTGTACCTTCCAATATAATGAAATATCTCATAGAATAAAGAGGAAAAAGCAGAAGTAGAAAACAGAGATTTATGACCTGCTCTGTTTTGAGCTTTGTGAAGTTGGTGAGCTGTGTGAAGAGGCCTTCTACATGTGCTCGTTATCATGAAAGCAAAAAAAAACGCCTTTGTTGATGAGACCTGATAAACAGTTTGATTAAAGTTTGTTTAATTAAGTTTTCTCAGGAAGGAAACTTAATTGTGTGGAGACAGTGTAGTTTCCCCTGAAGGCCTGCTTCACAAGGACTTTTTCTTTAGACTGTGCTTTATTGGTTCTGAAGACTTATCTTTATTGGTTTCTGACAATTTGTCTTTTACTCCCTCACACACACACACACACACCACACACACACACACACACACACAACACACACACACACACTCTCTCTTCCTGTCAGCCTACAGATCATTATGATTGATCCGAGCTGCTGTCCTCAGCTCACTGCTCACTGTGACCGTCAGCTTCTCTCCCTCTGAAATCTATACCACGGAGCTGGACATGGATCTAGTCGTCCCTTTTGTCAAACTTACTGCCACATTTGCCTCGTTGTCGTTTGGATCTGTGGCCTGGTGGAACTAATGTTGAGGTTTGTTTCAGTCTGGAGACCTGGCTCCAACACAAGGAGCTGGTTTCACAGAGACACGTCAGACTGGTCTGTGGTGTTGCTCCAGTCTTCAGTCTGATGTTAGTCACACTGGTTCACTAAAATAAAGACTGACTCATTTTACCACCTTACCTCCAGACTAACCCAGGCCTAAGACCAATGTTACCATGGTAACAATCAACGACACTTGCGCTGACAAGTAGCACCCAACAACAAGAAACGTGGCTCATAATTTGTGGTTACTAACATTGTTATGAAGAGAGCAACGTGAAATGAAAGAGAGAGTTTTTTTCCAAATATTAATTTTTATTTTTTTATTTTTGTTTATTGTTTCACTCTTCAAGTAAAACGTCTTGTAACTGTTGAATTCTTCCTAAAGACAAACATGTTCTGCTGAGGGTAAACAGAGCTGAGCGGTTGGATGTGATTCCTCGGACGGCCATTTTTTTAATTTTGAAAAAAGTCTTAATTTACCCAGAATTCATTGTACCACAGTCTGTCTTAAGATACTCAAGAATAAAACTGCTTTGAGCAACAGAGGAATTTAGACTCTAGAGTTTAGAGTCTATCTGAAGTCTGACTCTTTGTTGTATCGAAGAGTCTGTCTTTGTGAAACCAGGTCCTGACCAGACGGGGGGCGCCAGCTTCTGGATGGAGGTCTGGATAGTGGACTGGTCAGTCTATTAAAAACCAGGCTTTAATGAGTCAGTATGAGTTTGACATATATTCTGAATATTAAAAGCCTCAGTTAGAAACTTAACACCTCATGCACATTCAGTATCTTCACTAAGTGTTTCTCCATGTGACGACACCAGTGAGTAGTCGTTACCTGTTAGTCTCTATGAGCTGCACCTGTGTCATTCATCATGAATTTGATCCTTTGTTCATATAAATGTTGCAGCCAGTGACACAGGAAGTTGCTAGGGGAGCGTACTGTGACTTGAAACAACTTTATTGTTCAGACAAAGTGAAGCCTGTGGCATCACTCCAGGCAGCGAGTCAAGGATGGAGTTCAAATGTCTTTAATGATGAGGGAATATCTCAGTGAGAAATACTTCAGAAAAAGGAAACACGGAGCTGCATCTGTAAAACATATCTTTCATTCTGATCATTAATATACAAGATATTGATCAAAATAAAAACACAGCATGTTAAAGGTCCAGTCCTTCTGTATTTTATTTGAAGTGTTGATCCGTAAGAAGATATAATTAAACCACCTCAGTGTAGTTTTACATCTCAAAACGGTTCAGTGAGCCAATCAGAACAGAGGAGGTTCTGAGCCTCTCTTCTGATTGGCTCACTGTTTCCTGAGTGATCTAATAAAATACAGAAGATTTCAGGTAAAACATTCACAGAACCCAAATCCTGCAAGGTTGGATGGTGGGTCTCGGTGGGCTGGGCTTGGGATACAGCTTAGTTGTGACATCACAAAGTTCCAGAAGTCCTGACGGCTGGTTCTTAGGTATTAAGGCTCAGTTTCTGAATACAGGCTGTGTGCATTTCTCTGTGGACGGAGGCTTTGATACTTTCACTGCATTGATATAGAACCTAGACCTGATCTATAATCAAACAACACATGGACATCTACCTTTACGCTGGATGGAGCTTTAATGTTGCAGTCTGGTATGTTTATCAAAGTTGTATTACTTTTCCAAAACTCCTATCAGTTCAGCTTGTTTTAATGCTGTGTAACTGAAGGTCACATGATATGCCTGTCATAAAACATCCTGATGACACACTCAGCACTCAGTCTTTTTGTCCATGACTTTAACAACAGACAATAATCTCCCTAAAAAGTGCTCATCTCCAATCAGCTGAAACTACAAATCTCACTGAGAGAGCAAACCATGATACTGTTTACCATTCTTAAACTATTTCCATGTCCAGGCTTTTCAATAAATCAACACAGATGATAACAACTGAAAAGTGTATTGAAAGTGAAGTTTACTTCTGTCACCATGTATTTTAAGGCAGAACATCAGCGAATGGTTTCAGCCTTAATAAGCGAACACAAAACAGATGAGTGATCCTGACATCAGTGTCTGTGGCGCATCCCTCATGAAGTGGAGTAATGAATGACTGCAGGTGTTGCCTTTTTTGTAATTAATAGTATTATAATTGGACAAATGAATGAACTGGCAGATGAAATATGGGAGCAGACGTGTGGAGAGCAGTTGTCTCTCAGGAAGAGACCGACCTGAACTCCAGTAATGAAGGAAAAACCAAATCAGTGGCTCCCTCCCTCCATTAGCTTCTATTCATCCTGTTTGTCTGTTGGCCCGAGACGCTGCCGTCGCTCTTAGTTTACAGCACAAACAAACGCAGCTGATGGAGATTTCTGGTTGCGGAGATAAATACAATCAGTGTAATCCCATTCCGTTGTCTGATCAGATACAAACTCTAATTCATATCTTGTCTCTTCCATTCCTCAGGTTCTGGTGAATCTCGGGGTCGACTGATGCCGCCATGGGCCGATCGCTGGATCTTTGAGAGAAGCCTTCTTCCCCGTTATCACCCACCCCCCCCTCCCCCCTCCTTCTCTTCTTCCTTCACCCTGCGCAGCTTTAAGTTGAGTCGTCTAGATACTAGCCGTCGGCCTTCGATACGTTCTCCTTCCCTCCATCTTTTAACCATGGCGAGCATCGTGTCTCAGACTCCTGGCCCGGCGAGGCTGCTATTGTGTTTCGCCCCTCTGCTGCTGATGAAGGGCGGGTGTCACGCCGCCCCCTCAGGCCCGGAGTCGGACTCCTGCTCCACCTTAGTCCAGAGTCGCTTCTTCGGCTTCTTCCTGTCATCATCGGTGTTTCCCACCACGCCTTGCTCCTGGACCCTGCAGAACCCCGACCCGCGGCGCTACACCATCTTCATCAAGGTGACCAAACCCACAGAGTACTGCGTGCCGTCGCAGCTGCGCACCTTCCAGTACGACTCCTTCCTGGAGACCACGCGCACCTACCTGGGCATGGAGAGCTTCGACGAGGTGGTGAGGGTGTGTGACGCCTCGGCCCCCGTGGCCTTCCTAGAGGCCGGAAAGCAGTTCCTCCAAATGAGGAAGGGGCCCCCTCGGGCGGGCGCGGCCGCTGCGGACAGCGACTGGGATTTCAAAACAGAGTACCTGGTGGTGGGGAAGCGCAACCCCAGCATGGCGGCATGTCAGATGCTGTGCCAGTGGCTGGAGGACTGTCTGGCCTCCAGCACGTCCAACCGGCCCTGCGGCATCATGCAGACTCCATGTTTGTGCTGGGAGCCGCCGCCACAGCTGAGCGAGGGGAATACCTGCTATCACAATGGAGTTTACCTGGAGAACTGTTTACCCAGTGTGAAAGAGAGCGGGAGAGACGCCGAGATAAACGGTGAGTGAGAAGCTTTTACACTCGTTTAACTGGGAGAAAATTGACTTCCAGCAGCAGCTCTGTCTAAGATTCATCTGTGCTCCTCTGGGGAAAGATCAGTTTACTGTTGGTTCTGTGTGACCTCAGAGTCACCTTGGAGTTTAGCACGCTCTCAGCACCATGAAAGAGAGATGACTTCTTCAGGAGCAATCAAGCTGCTGTAGATGTGTGTGATTTGTGAAAAGTGAGGATAATGGTATGATACTGGTGCAAAACAAGTGGAGTGAGTGCTCTGGCTGAAGTAGAGGAGGGAAAGATGGACGGAGAGAGGGAAATGGAAGGTTTATGGTTTCATCTGATGAAAACAAGCCCTGTGACCTTGAGAGGTCGGCGCCGTTTTCCGCCCCTCTGTGATCCAGGGACGGACACTCGATCGGCTTCTGGGAAGCCTCTGGAAACAGAGGAGAATCAAGTGCTGATATGTGATAGCTGTTCAGGGAAGATGCTCAGAGCGGGGGGGGGGGGGGGGGGGGGGGGGGGGGTTGGGGGTGCAGAGAGACACAGGAGGATGGTGGAAGGAGAGAGGCAGAAATAAGACGGGATAAGGGCCTGTGGCTCCAGGTTTAATTGTCTGCTGCTTGATCCCGGACCCCCCCCCCTCGGCAGACAGGATGTGGCCTGACATCTCTATCCTGGCTCCGTCAGGACTGTGGCCAGAGGGATGGAACATTTCTTGGCTCCTCTTTCTCCAGCTAACCTTTCCACCATCTATCTCTCTCTCGTTCCTCTGCTTCTCTCAGTCGCTTCCCCCTAATCAGCCTGTGGTCTCATTCTCCCGGTCCTCCTCCTCCTCCTCCTCCTCCTCTCCTCCTCCTCCTCCTCCTCTGAGCCACCATCGCTGCCTCCCCATCTTTCACACCCCAGGCTGATAGTTGGCCGATACCGAGCCAGTCGTGGGAAGCCAACCAAGCAGAGATGTTGCGGTGGGTATCTCCTGCCTGATCCTCCTCCAGTCTCCAGAGCGGCTAATATCCCCCCCGCTCCCCAGCCCCCTCTCCTCTAGTTATCGCACTTATGTAAGTCAACAGCGGGGTGTGGGCTGTTTGTGCCTCAAGGTGTGAAAAATAAAAAAGAAATATACCCTCACTGTCGGTTCGTGCAGAGATAGAGAGAGGAGGATGCTCTTCCTCTCACACGGGCAGAGCGTCTCTGAGATGATAATCAGAGGCTGAGAGTGAGCGAGTGGCTGTGGAGGCTGTGATGAGCTCAAATGGAAGAGGAGAGCAGAGTGTGAATATGTGGCAGGACGGGCGACTGGATGGATTGAATTGGTGGATGAAGATAAAGAGGGGCCGGGGAGATGTAATGGATTTTGTGTGGAAATAGGTGTGTGGAGCCGGTGGTTATGGCCCGCTGTGCAGTGAAGAGGGGGAACAGACGGGTGACGGTGGAGAGTGATGAATGAAGGAAAGACAATAGATACAGAGGAGAGAGACAGATCGGCAGAGGGGAGTGAAGCAGAGTGAGGAGGCTGACGAGAGCTTGGGGGGGGGGGGGGGGGGGGGGGGGGCTGATGAGGACAGATAGCTGTTGCTGGAGTCAGACCTGTTGGTCTCAGCACCTTCAGTAACAGAGCACTTCATAGATTACAGTCTGTCTCCCAGACCTTCACTCCCTCAGCGAGGGAGGCAGCGAGGGTCCCCCCCAGCAGCAGATGGAGGGGGGAGTCGCACTGTAAGATGATGGGGTGAGATGAGGACCGCCTCTCTCCCTCTCATATGGACCAGGCTGACAAGAGATTCTGAGACCAGACAGAAAAGTTTCATTAGAGCAGCAGATGAGCTTCTATATGAAGGTTATTGTACATTTTATGATTAAAGCATGAAACTGTCTCCATGTTTCTATAAACCAGGAAGTTTATTTTCAGATGTGACCTCTGGGAGGGGCAGAGCCCCCTGAAGACCAAACTAACATGTTAGCTCCTGATTGGAGTGTTTGCCAATGTGCTAGCTAGTCATGTGTCTCCATAGAACACACAGCAGAAGTTGTCAGTGTTTTTAACAAGCTATAGCTACCTTAACCTGCAGCCCCCCGGCAACACTCTAAGCAAAATTAGCAAATTAGCATCTTTATGCAATTTTGGCAAAGATACATGATTATAATGGAGATTGATGGGGGAAAAAAATGCAATGCTGGGGGCAATGACCTCTCTAGGTCACCAGAGGTCAGATACAACCTGCCTCCACACCTGAAATGAAACCTCAGGGCCTGTAGATCATCTGCTGAAACGTTCTTGCTTCAGTCAGAAAATGCACGGTTGGTTTGTCTCTCTGATCCACTCTTTTCTTTTTAATAGAAACTTGAAGTTGATGTGACAGCTTTTATCTTGTAGCTTCATAATCACTGTGAATTTCCACGTCACTTCATGTGCATTTTAGACAAGTGTCCCGAGTTATAGGCCCACAGTAGAAACACACAGTTTATCTCCAGTGCCCATTATGTAGCAGGGTGGATGGTGAAGGATGAAGAGGCCTGACTGTATGAACATCAGACTAAAATTAACCTTAGTGCCATAAAAAACTATAATTTCAAACCTGACCAGACCTCATTTCACATATTGCAGAAGGCAAATAATCCAGGGTTCAGCAGAATCATCCAGTATGACGCTCTGATCTGGAAGGTGGTTGGGTTTTGAGTTTGGTTTACAGTGAGAATCTGGAAGGTTTTGCAGCTGCAGTTTGTGGTGAGGGGAAGACAAATGTGGTTTAATATGACAGATCACACATAACAAACCACTCTCCTTTTAATTCAATCAGCCTTTTCCCATCATTTTCTGAGCAGCTGTGATCTGGTTCGATGCTGCACGCGGCCTGAGTCAGGAACAGCAGGGTGCAGCGGCAGGTGTTGGTTACCTGGCTGAGCAGGGGGAGGTGGGCGGCTCACTGTGGCTGCTGAGTGGCCGTTGTGTTGTTGATGAACAGTAGCAACACATGCTCAGCTCACTGACAAACACATTTCATTTCCTGTATGTGCTTCATAATAAAAGTCTACTCGTTCTTCTCCAGTTAAAGGCTTTTAATGTGAAGCTGCAGCGGCAGGTTCTGTTTCAGTTATAATACTGCAAATAAATATTGTCATGCTTTGATCAGCGGGACAAAGTCTGAATTTGATCTCATGTATATATTTACTTGAAGGTTTTTCATGATGCTCAAACAAAAAGGAAAGTGAATAAGATATCACAGCTGTATCATCAGCGGCATCTGGAACTGGGTGTGTCACCATTTCTCTCTCTATTTGTCATGAGTTTAGCTCATTAGCTGCGAAGATGTCGTCTCGCTCTGATTGGTCCACTGTTTCTTCAGCTGGGAAGTGACTGGATTCACAGTTTGTCTGGTCCACACACTAATGATTAATTATAATCTGTTAATCGTATTTTCTGGTGTGGCCTCTCCCCCACCTACATGAATATGATAATTACCATCCTGATTATCATTATTATATATTATTACATTATTAATGTATATTAATATTATTGTTATTATTATTTTTGTATACAATCAACTCTCATTAGAACATCCTGTCATGTGCACACACACACACACACACACCTTTGTCGATTTTATTTTATGGTCACAATGTCTCCTGTCACTTTTTTCACCACTAAAGTTGATCAATACATTGACTTATAGATTCATGGGGGTCCATTATATCCTTTTATTAATAATAGAAATGAGACGTTGCCCGGGCGACCTCTGGTTTTGACGTAATGCAGCTCACTTGTCTCCTTTAGTGCGTCAATAGGATCATCAATAGGAAGCTGTTAACCTGTATTGACTCTGACGTGACCTCTGATCATATTCATATAAGGATGAGAGGAAGCGTCACATGTTTTTATCAATATCACTCAGGTTTCAGTGAAGAGTGTCAGCGTCTCTGAAAGCAGGAATTCAAAGCAAACATCCAGAAAATGAATTTAATTACAAAATAATAGCAAATATTTGCAGTGAGCTGCTTCAGTCAGTTAATTAATCATGGCTTAATACATTAATTACAGCTAATGAGCAGGAGTCTGTGTTGAACATGTCCACAGCTGACTGTCTGAACACTGTGTGAGAAATCTTTAACCTTTAAGTCGAGAGCGCTGCTGATCTCAGGGCTATTTTTGGATGTTCTGACATTCACATGGTCACAGTGAAAGGTTTGGGCTGCTGGCCACTTCACTTCAGAAACACTGTCCATGACGATCCACTCTGTGGACCTCCAGTGTGTGTTTGTGCACGTGTGTGGACGTGGGGTAATTTGGGTCTGGATGTGTGTCAGAGCGGGCAGGGATTCATTTGTCAGTCGTCAGTGGACAACGGGGAGGCCGTGAGTGATTAGGGGAGACGAGAGGACGCATGACTCAATCTCAATCACATTCTGAAAGCTTTGAGAAAAAAAGCAGCAGCAGTGAGAGTGAATCTGAAGGAGGAGGGGTAAACTCCCCCCCCCCGTGCTGTGGGATCGTCTGGGTCGTGACCTTGGTTTTCACATCATGCGCTCTCACTTTCAGCTTCGCAGCCGTTTTCAAGTGTGAAATATTTAATAAAGCAGAAAAAACTGGGAAAACAACCAAACAAGACACAAAGCTCTCAGCAACAAACAGGCCGGGTATGAAATCCACTCTGCTGGTACGAGGCCGTTCTCTGTTTAATGTGCAGGTTCTTTGCACTCTGTCTGTATGAAACATCAACGCCTCTTTAACCAAAGACGTGAACGTGCAGGTCAAACACCTTCTGACACTTCAGTGGCAGAATCTGTCAAAGTTTGGATCATCAAACACCAACAGCTGGTACATCCATCACACAGTTCTCATTAACTCATAAAGCCATCAGACCAATGAAAAAGCCACTGACGGATGAACGGAAGCTCGTATATAAAATGATTAAAAAGGTGTTACACAATGAATAGATGTGGACCATTTTCCAGGGATCTATCAGTCAGAAACTCATCAGGGATCTGATCCTCCCTCCCTCTGGACCAAAACAAAAACTAATGACAGTGCACAGTGACAAAAGGTGAAAGACTTTGTTACAGCTAATATTATTCTTTGGCTTTTATTTGGAGGATCATGCTCTACATGTTTGGAAAAGGGAGTGTGAACAGGGAGTATGATATGAAATAATATATCCCTTGATGTATTGGGGGGGGGTGTTTATGCTCTGAGCAGTCTGCTTTATTCACTTCAAACAGGTGAGGGAGGTTTGAGTGGAGGCCAACAGTCCTCTGCAGCTCCACCTCCCTCTGTTCTGCTCTGATCCAGATACATTCACCTCTCAACTAATCAAGTCCAAAGGACGGGGTTTAAATCCCCCTCGTGTTTATGAACCACGTCCACGTTGGGTTTCACTCAGAAACATCATGAGTCACTTTCACTGTAACATGGTCATAAACTTAAATCAACACCTCTCTTTAAAGACACAGCCAACAAAAAGCTACTTTATATTAGTTATGACAACTTAACACTTAAATCATTGTTATTGGTTGATGTTATGTGACTCCCTGCTTAGCTCCTCCCACCTCCAATGTGAGCTGAGCTGTAATCTGCCAGAGACTGTGAAGTGAGTGGAAAGGCCTTAATGACCAAATTCAAGCAGTCCTTATCAACAAGACCAGGTCTAAACCTAGTCTATGTCCAGACCACATGAAATCCTGATATTATAACTGTGACGTCGTCTGACTAAAACACCAAACACATAAACACAAAGACTGAGCTGTGAGTTCAGCTGGATTTACTGTAACATGATCAGAGAGAAAGTTAGAGACAGACTAACTTTCTTAGTATCTCAGTATCTCACAAAGAGCACAGCCTCGGTCTTTATTTACTTCAGCTCCAGAACGCCACAGAGTTTAGAGGCAGGTCTTTATGTCTAACTCCCTCTGTTTGATATGTAGAGTTGGTCATGGTGTATTTTAGTATAAAGTCAAGTTGAAGAGCTGAAGCACTTAAAGATCCGTTCATTGTCAAAGCGTGTGTCATGAGGAGAGCTACTCAAAACAAATGTAATGGTCTAAGTGGACATATTGATATTTAAGGTGTATTGATCGATTCACGTCAACTCATGCACTGAGTAACAAGGAAGAAAAGATTCCACCTTAAAATAAGCCGGTATCTGCTGTTACCCTCTGAGCGGCACAGTGAAGTTTTATTCTTCTTTCTACCCAACAATCGCCATCCACTCTCCTGGCCTTGCTTTGTCTGGGATGCATTTACACAGACTTAATAATAACCTGCTGCTGGGAATGAAACTTATGTTTTCATAGCCAGTGGTGATCCTGGGGGGCCCAGCCAAAGAAGTCCATCGAAGGACCCCCCACCCACATGCAGGCAATAGGTACACACCAGCTACAGCACACATCAGCAGGGGCCCCACTGAGGGGGGGTTGGGGGCAACAAGGGGGTTTATAGTTGTATAGTTGTCATTACGAAATGTCCCAAAATGAGGGGCCCCGTCTCCCCTTGGTGGCCCCAAACATATGTTCGTATCTGACACCTTCATACCTCTGAGATTTTCACTGCACAAATTCACAATAACAATATTATAATACCTATAGAAGAACTGACATTGCAATATTATCATGTGTATTATTAACATGATTTTTAAATATCATGGTTACCATCAATACCAGTGTCACATCAGCCCTGGTGTAATAATCTCAACATGATGAAAGTCAAACATCTGATCAGTGTTCAGTTATAGCTGACTAAATAAACCTGCCAACACGTGTGTCACAGGTGCACTCTGGTCCTTAAACAAATGGCACCACACCTCTGGTCTGCAGGCAGCAGAGAGGTGGGGGTCAGGTGAGGGTGCAGGGTGGGGTGGTGTATTAAACTGACAGCAACAGGAACAGGACTTGAAACTTGTGACTCTCTCCTCCTGAGCTCTCAGTGCGCTGCCTCCACCGGCCATGTGGGATGCCAGGAAACTGTTGTGATACATCATTTCACTGCTTTGATCACAGTCTAATCACTGCTGTCCCACATATTGATTGTGATGGACGGGTAAAGAAACGGCGAAGGACCAGACGGAGCCACGGTCCAAAAAAGTGACAGCACGAGGAAAGAAGAAATACTCATGCAGCGCCCAGGCTTGCAGTTTCCTGCTGCTGGCAGCTGCAGCTGAGGAAGATGAATGTGTGTGTCTCTGCAGCCTCTGCCTGGCTCAAACACATTGTTGCTAAACTAAGGGATTTCCAACTCGCCTCCGTAAGGAGCACTGAGGAATCCTAAAGCACGGCTAATGCATTAGCTCCTCTTCACACTCACATGCATGGAGGTGCGTGCCCGTGTGCACACGCATACACACTGTATACAGCACTCACACACACGTGGTGAAATGTCACACCAGAAAATGGCACATACACTGGTGCAACCACGCAGCGGTCCCTCGTGACTGAGTGTGGGTGGCTGACTGAGAGAGAGGATAAAGCTGATTGTGTGTGTGTGTGTGTGTGTGTGTGTGTGTGTGTGTGTGTGAGTGCGTGTGTGAGCAGAGAGCGAGGTGTGGTGTTCGCCACAGTGGGCGCCGTGTGGGCAGGAATAAGCTGAGGAGAGACGGCGGAGAGATGCTCCACGCTGGTTGGAGGTCGCTCCGCCTGCAGGGAGCCTCGCAGCCCGTTTGGGAAGTTTTCATTTCCTTCAGAAAAACAATTAGCTCACGCGTGCGTGCTCTTGTTTGTGGTCACAACATGTTCACCTCATTCTTCATCAGTGTAATTATTAGAGAGCGGTGGCTGATTATGAGCAACACTGTTATTTCCTTCCAAATTATTATTTTTTTTTCTTTTTGGCTTTCTTATGACAGAGACAGCAATAGAGGTAGAGACAGGAATGACAGAGAGATAGAGAGAGAGAGAGCGAGAGAGCAAGGACTGAACCCAAATGGCAGGTGTTCCACCAGGCCCCTGAGTGGACGTCCGAGTTCAGATCAAAACTTGTGAGTGTACGGATCTAAAGTGTCCCGACTGCTCCAGAAAACAAAATGGATTCTTGTTTTGAAGAGATGTTGGTCGAGGAGATCTGCTGTTACCCACTTTTAAATGATTTTTCTTTGAGACAATACAAAGAGCCAAATGACATCAAACTCTGACCCTGTTCTCATCACAAGGTCATACCGCTTGTCTTCTTCTTCTACTTCCCATTGGCAGACAACGTCATGGTGCATTACCACCACCAACTGGGAAGGAGGCTGGCTCAGGAAATGTACTGTAGTGACAGAACCACAGTACGTCTGAGCCTGTAACTGAACTGCCTGATCAACATATTACTGATGTTGTTACACAGGTTGCATCCAGCCTGTAGACACAGATGTGGGGTCAGATATCCACAGAGGCTGAAAGACTTACAGTCCCTCACAAAGTGCTCACACCCCTTCACTTTATTCTCACTTTGATTTGTTGTAGATTTCATCTTAAATGGATTAATGGATTTTTTTCCCACACACGATAACCCATACTGACAAAGTGAAAACTATTTTTTAGTTAAAAACCTACACTGCAATACATAACTGTTTCCATCATGAGGTGGTAGGATTTCCATACACTTCTCCCATGAAGAAATGACCCATAGACTGTTGGTACAAGCAGGTTATAGTGGTTTTGTTGTTACGCAACATTTAACACAGTGGTCGGCAACTGGCGGCCCGCGGGCCAGAACTGGTGTCAGCCAGATTATTTTTCTTTAAATCAAAAAAAAAATTGATTTCCGTTGCTAAAATAGATTTTGTCTGAGCAGCAACAGCTACAGAATCACTTCCTCTCAGCGATTTTGCAGAGAAAATTTTTTTGCAGCAGTGCTTTATTTGAGGCCTGTACTATGAAGCGAGTTCAACATATCCAGGATCACTTTTAGTTATCTGGGTTAACTGAACCTAACAACGTCCTGATAACTTGTACTACGAAGCTGCTTATCAACGGGCTCAGTTAACTCTGGGTTTACCTGTCCAGCTACGAGCGTGTTCATGTCAAAGAGACGGAGTTGTTAATTATAAGCAACATCGTCTGAACCGTGAATGAAGTTCTTTATAACATGAGAAGAAACGCTGATGCCTACCAGTAAGTTCGGTTATAGCAACGTCCAAAAGTGATGTTCAACAAGGAGAAATGTGAACAACATGATCGCATGACTGGAATAAAAAACTATTATTTCCATGTCTAAATATAATTTCTATCAATGTCAGATTAAAGATAAATTGTAAATAAGTGCATGAATTATCATTATGTCTGAGTATTTTCTCTCTTCAGTCTGATGATGAACAAACTGTTATGAACACGTGATGCAGATAAAACAGCTAAAGTTCATGTCAGACTGTTTCTGCTGCAGAGAGGAGAGAAAGAGAAGTAGTTGATGTCTGATGAGTCAGAACGACTGAAATGTTTTATAATCATGGAAATAATTAAGTGTGTTAATTGTTCTAATCAAAGACATCAGAGGTTTAGTTTTTATTTCCAGTTGTGGTCACAGAGTGTCCTCATGTTGTTCTGAGCTGCAGTGATGAAGAAGAGAGTAAAAGCTTCATCAGTGTCAGGAATCCAATATCTGTTCAATTAAAATGAAGTTATAATAGTTATTATAAAGGCTTTTTATTTAGCGTGATAAACTCTTTTTTTAGAAGCTTTGTTTTAAAACCAGAGTGGACACATGGAAAGACCCAAACAGGAAAACTATTCCTCAGACTTTTTATATCTTATATCTACCGCTCGTTATTATTGATCACTTTATTGTAAACTCTTTTGTCCCTGTCAGGATCCTGTAGGAATGATGACTCGGTTTTTCCAGTGATTTGATTGGTCAGTAGTTTGGCTGTTGACAGGTTTTGATCTGATCCTCTGAAGTTAATCTCCACTGGAGCAGATTAGGATATCAGCGCAAGTTACCATGGTGATTTACCCCGGTAATAGGTGAAACACCGTCTTAGGACTGAAAACCCAAAGTTAAACCTGAAGTTATCTCGATAACCTTAAAATCCTGCTTCATAGTACAGGCCTCTGGTAGTCCATGGCAACAGTTCAACAAAGAGCAGCCTGACTCTCAGGATCTGGGTCTCTGCTGCCTCTGGATCTGGACCAGCTCCACATCACGGATGGGGAAATGAATACACAAGTTTATCAGGGTCTCCTCCAGCATAATGTCAGGGTTTTTTTTTTTAATTTGTGTGTTATTAGCTTAAGCACCTTGTGTTTGTTTACACTTGTGACTTAGATGAAGATGACATCACATTTAATTACCAATCAATGAAAACCAGATCACTCCACGGGGTTCACCCACTTCTTTATGCCACTGTATTTTCTCACTGTGTTTCTTTTTTACATAATCGATCAAAAATCTTCAACCCTTCATGTGAGAGTCAGTGAAACCAAAACAGACATCACGCTCAGACTGCTGGAGTCAGCTGATCTGTCTCTGATTTAACATCCGTGACAATCTGATTAAAGTCATATTTTCACATTAAATCAGTGTTAAAGCTGAATGTTAGGGAGGTGTCCCGGCTCTGTTTAGCAGTTTGATGGTGTAATTCTCTTGATAGCTGGTGCATATCATACACAATAACACATCTCAGTCAGGCATTTCTTACACAGCTACACTGGCTTTTAATTAGATTTTTTTTCTGTCTCAAACAGCAGCTGATTTTTCTTGTTGTGTGGTGTCAGTCCGATGAAGAGTTCTCTCTAGGTTCAACTCTTAAAACTGATGATCCCAGGAGTTTAAAAAAATTCATGAAAATTAACTTTTTACCATAAAAATGTCTTCTCAATCAATTCACATACAGATACAAGATCATTTAAAATTGTGTTTAAGTTTTTAGCCACACTAGCGGAATTAGCTCTTATGGCTAGTCAGCCAGTCCATCGCTATGGTTCTGAAAGGCTGAAATATCTTTCATGCTTTTTAATGGGAATGAATTTTGATGACTTTGGTGATTCCCACATTTTCATTAAGCACAACCAGCGGGTCAACGTGTTCACTTATCTTATGAAATACTTATATAATATCTTTTCCACTGACATTCCCGGTTCATGAATCCTACTGTGTGACTTGTCCTACAGCGCCACCAGCGGGTTGACATTTGTGGTTTTGAGTGAAATGTCTTAACTGTTGGATGGATTAAGGTTTGATTTGGTCCACACCCCCATCAGGTGAATAACCTCCTTTTTATCTAGTGCCACTTTGTTTTATGCTCAAGTACCTGCAGAATTAACGACATCCCCATCAGCCTTAACTGTAGTTTGTGTTTAGTGCTACTTACTAAATTTAGCATGCTAACATGCTAATCCAAGATGGTGAACATGGTGAACATTATACCAGATTAACAGGAGTCAAATCAAGTTAATTTTTATTGTATAGCGCCAATTCTACAGACACTTTTCAAACAGAGGAGGTCTATACCTCCTGTTTATAATAAGCATGTTAGCATAATGAGCATGTTAGCATTGTCATCATGAGCTTGAAGCACCACCCTGCTGTGGTGCATCCCAAGATGACGAGCATGGTATCATTATAGCAGATTAACATGAGCATGTTAGCATTGTCGCCATGAGAATGGTAGTATGCTATCATTACCATGCAGTGGTCCACTAGCATGGCTGTAGACTCTGACAGATAAAGAGCTACTCACAACATTAAAGGGCTTTTTCTGGCAGCACACTTATTCTGAAAATGACGGATGGTCGTCTTAGCTAAGACATGTAGTTGCTGGGTCTTTATATAAAAGCAATGAAAACCTGTCCTGGGGTTAAGGTTACAGTATTAGCTCAGAGGCTGACACACACAGCATCTACAGAAATGAACAACTTAAGAGTTTTAACAAAGTTCAAGGCAGTGACCTCACCACTAATGAAGTCTGTGGCCTTTATCAGCTCCACCTGTTCTCTGTCAAAGCACTCACTTGAACTTAAAGTCAGTGTGAAACGAGTTGAGGAATTGTCTGTCTCCTTCCCAGAGGCTGCCTGTAAATGGAGGACCTATCTCAGGTCCCTCCTCACCGAGCCCGAGGGTTTATTAAACATTCATGCTTTAATTAAGCAATTTTACCGCTGCTACTTACCAGGTGATGATAAAAGCACTGCTCCAGGATGAGCATGGCGAGCAGACAAACGTATACAGTGTGTGTGTGTGTGTGTGTGTGTCTGTGTGTGTGTGTGTAAAAGTGTCCTACATAAGAAGCCATTAATTTCCTGCCATTAATAAAAGTGTGAGGATTAGAGAAAAGACAAGCTGAACTTTTTTCACCGGCCTCATCAGTCATGTGTGACTGCAGGAGAATGGACGACGTTGGGATGTGATAGGGATCCCTGTGTTTCCTGACAGGCACCACTCACTGCTGCTCTTTCTCTCTTCACTTCTCCATTTTACACTTCGTCACACCATCACACGCCTCTTTCTCTTTTTTTTTTTTTTTTTTTTATTCTTTTTTTTGGAGGAATCCGTTAGAGTGGAGGAGATTTGAAACCCTATTTCCCCTCTCAGAAGAGTGCGGTATTACTGAGAAACTGCGTTGTGTCTTCGAAGGGTGAAATTGTGAGGGAGAAAATAGAGAATTAGAGTGTGTGTTCATGTTGCCAGTCTCCTTGGCTGTGAGGACGTTTAATGCTAGTCCGACTGTCTCACTGTCGTTTTTCAGATTTGATGACTTGGACAATGAAGATGAATTACCTCAGATCACACAGCAATGTACGGGTTTACTGCTGCTGTGCGTCAGAGCTGGATGAAAACCTCCATATATATGTGTGTGTGTGTGTGTGTGTGTGTGTGTGTGTGTGTGTGTGTGTGTTGTCACGTCTGCGTGCCTCTGTGTCCTTGTTAAGAGCAGGAGGTAGCTCTGCGGGATGGCTGTAAAGGCTGCTCTCCTTGGCGGTATCACCTGGAATGACACCCAGAGGTGACACTCTGTCAGAACACACACACCCGCACAAGACACACACACACACACACACACACACAAACACACTGATACACATCCACAGTAAACTGAGCATATCTTGGCCAAAGCCTGCCAGGTCCAAGAAAAGAACTCATTAGTGCAGACATATTCCATGTGCTCACACACTCACACACACACACACATATACACACACACACACATATATACACACACACACACACACACATACACACACACACACACACACAATACACACAGTCACTGCAGCACACACCAGCACACCTGGGCCTGTTCATACATGACTGACTGAGTGTTTAAAGAAAAACACCTGACTTCACATGGACACTGTGCGACTGAGCTGCTCAGTATGTATCCTGCAGTCCTCAGTCTTGATTGCTGTTTTGGACTTATCTGGATAATTGGCCGATCATAGATAGTGAGGCGTTTCACGGAGGTATTTCTTACAGCTGCAGTGGACTTTAATTAGATTTTCCTCCACTGAAAACATCAGCAGACGTCAGGCTGAGGTGTCAGATCCTGTAAACTGAAAATTCTTCTGAGGATCTTCACATGTTCTTCAAACCTGTGTTTATTAGCCTCAATCATCCAGAAGTTAGAGGTGTGCCGCGAACCGTGTGTGTGTGTGTTTGTGTGTTTGTGTTTGTGTTGTCAGCCTGTTGTTGATCTCCAGTCTCACCTGGGCCACGTTCTTTATACGTGGAGAACTGAGTCATCTGGACCTGAATGTTAATGAAGAGTCTGGATTTCGCTGTTTCTTCAAAGCTTCTTGAAATTCTTCTGAAATTGTTGTGAGAGCAACAAAGTCCTTGAGCCCAAACCGGAGACCGTGCATGTTTATTCAGTTAGTTTGATCCAAACTGCAGTTCCTTTAATGGTTGGCTCCAACTGTGAATCAATCGGACGTTGTAAGTGATGGCAGGGTTTGATTAGGGACACCTGATGGAAAGCCAGACCTGTTCTGTTGTTCTACTGCAGTGAGAAGAAGCAGCTTGGCTTCTATCAGACCATTACAAACCAAATGCCACTTCAATAACTGCTTGATTCCAAGTGTGCCTGGTTTATACAGCGGTTTCCACATTCACTCAGAGCTTTCTACATATTCTTAAATAATCTTTTTGTTGTTTTCCCCAGAAATGTACAGACTCTGGGTGCTGTGACACAACTGATGTTTTCTAAGCCCAAATTTAGGATCTCGATATAGTCCGGCCAAAATATGGCAATACACCGTATTATATTCATAATATAATTATACTGTGGTATTTTTTGTTTCAGTTGTTTTTTTTAACAATGCATAATTATATTATTGTTTTTTATGTCTCAGGCATAAGTGGTACTTCCACTAAACAGCATTTCAAAGCTTGATTTGTCATGACAAGCAAGGCAGTGAAATTAAGGTTGGACTCGACAGACTGTGCAAAACTGCCAAAAAATATGATAATCGATATCGGCCCAAACCTATTTTCTATAGACTCCCATGTTAAAATGTCCAACTTTACAGCGGAAATAAACATGTTTACAGCCTGGTACAAACAATGAGTTGTTGTGTTTGCCACAAACGAAGTCTCAGCTCCACACATGCTCCTTTGACCATATTTGGATTAGCTGGGAGTTAGGGGCGGAGTCAGACACTGTCAAGATGGTGATGGTAGAGCAGCTCACTCTTAGCTTCAGAAACGTGTGGGTGACGTCACAGAGGCTTCGTCCATCTTGGTAACGTGTTGGCAGAGTGGCTGCAATAACACCACCTCTGAAAATAAAATCTAATATTAACACTTTTAAAATTGCTTTAGCTGATTTTATAGGAGCTACACATTACACACCAATACAACAAAAGTAGCTAATTTCAAGCTAATTTAGTGAGCTCTAGTATATCCTGTTCCACCTTCCCATTCAAACATCACAGCATACTGTAGTTAGCAATGTAATCATGAGCATGTTAGCATGGTGACGCTAGCATTGAACTATACAGCCTCATAAAGCAGGTAAGATGACTGTGTCCTGCTGTAAAGACAAAAATCTAAATATCAAAAGTCTTTTCATAAAAACATGAATTAAAACTACAAAGATCTTCTATTGTTCTGCAGCAGTGTTTGAGGAGAGTAGAGGTGAGTACTGTGGAGAGAGAGAGGGAGAGAGAGAGATAGGACCCTGACCAGAATCAGACCTGGCTTGTTGTGTCATCTGATGCCCCATTATGATTATTTCTACCTCAAACCCAGCCCTGCTTCTCTAACAGCAGTCCAACTTAATTACAAATAACAACAGAACATAATTATCATGAGAAATGCTCCGCTTGTACCTCAGCTCTCTCTGTGTAATGCTTCGGTTTTATAATCAACTTGTAGTAGCTGCTCCTCTTTTTCTTCCTCTCAGTTTAGATTGATTTATTCACTCTCATTTATTTCTCATCAAAGCATCACAACATGATTAGGGTGTGCCTTTTAACACTTTCTCATTTACGTGCTTGATGGACTTCTTATCTTTTCATTGCTTTCATATCCGTTAAAGATTGTGCTGCCCAATCTAATCTCAAACAAAAATAACAATTAATTGTTCTCAGGCATTCTGAAAAACACATTGTATTACTGCAGCTCCAGTGTGGCTACATCTCCTCGGTCTCTGCTCTCGGAGGAATCGCCTTTACTGCGTCCTGTTGTTGTTGTTCAAACATCAGCTCTCAAAGTCAAACTCTGTTTTCTTACACGCTTTTCTTAAATATACTGAGCTTCCAACTTTGTGTCATCGGTTTGTGTGTGACCCTTTCTTGTCTTAATGCGGCATCGCTCCTGTACACAAAGACAGCTCCATAAAGAAATGAAGAACCTGACCGGCCTTCCCAGAGAACCGTTCTCAGCCAGAACCTTTAGAATGCGCTGGAACACCAACTGTGATGCTCTTGTGTGCCGAAGCTGAGAAAGGCCATCCTCCTAATATTTTTCTATCCCATTATTTCAAGATAACAAAGTTTGTTATCCCGAGAAAATGAGATATTATCAGGAGAAAAAACAACTAGTTTTTTAGTTATCTCGAGATAATGAGATTTTATCAGGAGTTTTTTTGTATTCGTGCTATTTGTAAAGCACGTTTCATACAGGTTGGTGCAGTTCAGTGTTTCACAGACGACTGATGAGCTAAATAAAATAGATTTAAAAAGCTAGAATAACAATAGCAAACAAAAAACATTAGAAAATTAATAATAAAAAAAATACATAAAATAGAATAAAATACAATTCACAACATAGATACCATGAAATAAGTGAATAAAATAAAGCAACTAATGACTTAAAGAGACATCACTGTAAAAGTCTGTGGTGAAATAAATGTCTCCTGTGCCAAAAAAGGTGACCATCTTGAAAATTTTAAAATTTCTAAAGGCTAATGGGATTTTTCAAATGAAAAAGGCTCCAGAGGAATAAACAGACCAATTTGGTGCCTGTGTCCACATTTGAAAGATTATTTCAGTTATCTGCTGCACTGGAACACAGTCTGACATTTTTAATCCTTTCAAACTAAAATTCTGAATGTCTCTGCTACTTCCTGAATACAAACAATTTAAAAGCTCATAATAATGTTTGGCTGCTGCCCAACATAAATAATAAAAGATAAAAAGTTCAGCAGTCCAAACACAGAGTCTAATTCGTGGCTGAAAAGGAAGCTAAAAATATGTTCACATTTTTAGAGAATGTATGAATATTTTCCTCCTACACTATTTTATCCACCTGCAGTTAATCAGAGTGTTGGCTTTTACAACCAGGTTGGACTATAGCACATATAACATAACTGGACCAACGACGGATCAACCTAAAGCTAGCGGGTCCACCTGCATGTGATGGACCTTCTCTACATGTTTCTGTAGATTGCTTATGTTTTCTGGCCTTACGTGAAAAAGAAGCCAAACCACAACTTTTCAACGTTAAGCACAGTCTGTATGTGTTGGTGTGTAGGTGCTCTCAGAGAGACAGAGATTTGCGAAAATGTCTATGTATCAATAATAAAGAGAGAAATCTATTTTCTTAATCTCTCCAGTACTGAGAGGAGAACTGATAACGTCAGAGCTTATCCACACTACAGTCTTTAATAGTTTAAGAATACCAGGTTTCTCTACTTTCCGTAACCATGACTGCGCATTTTATTGTAACCATGATGACAACATTGTTTGATTGAGGAAATGCTGCAGTGGGTTAGTATCAGAGGGAAAACAGACTTACCCGGTTGTAGGTTTGAGGACTAACTTGTTAAACAGAAAATGATATATAAAATAATCACGGGCTCAGTTAAAACAGTCACACTCTGGTCTGTAACTTCAGTTTCCAAAGTTTCTGTGAGAGTTCATCAGTCAAATCTTTATCTCAGCATCATCCTTAAAGTCCAACAGAGTTCCTCACATTTTATTATCATGGTTAAGAGGCTAAATAAACACGACCATGTGATGGGAGACAGCTTGCTGCTTTTAAAGAGTCGGGACCACGGCGGCATCTAAACCAGACACAAGTTACATTTGCACTTACATTCACATGCTGTTTAATGTGCCTCAGCTGAGCAGCTAATTACATTTCGGTGACTCACTGAAAAAGTTTGTTCATGTTTGTAAGTTGGAGGAGAAGGAGGAAGTGTGGGCTGTTGTTCAGAGTGTGGCTCTGTGTCGTGTAGCAGGCTACAGTCGGACGTAGGAATATAAAACTAGAGGATGAGCTCCTCAAGCCCGAACATTTCCTAATACAGGGAGGTACAGAGCAGACGTATGTGCTGTACAGGGCAAGGGTTGATATTTCATTTCAGCTGGACTAACTAACATTAGCATTTGTTGTTATGGTATGTTATTACAGAGGTGATAAGAAAGGGGAGGAGTCACTGTCATATGTTCAGGCAGGTATCACTCCTCGAGCAGGTGTTCCCGTAGTCTCTTAGATGAATTCTCCGTTGTTCATAATCTCCATAGAATATGACTGTCCATCTGTATCTGGAGATCTCAACCTTCACTTCATGCCACTGACTGGTTCATTTAAATCACGTACATGAGAATACCATCAGCACGTATGTCCAACATGTCTCCTCAGAGGAAAGGGTCTGTTAGTGTTTGGAATTCAGTAAATGAGTTTCTAATGTGACTTTGAGACCTTAAGTGAACAAAGATAACAGCTACAATACAATTAGCCTTTCTCCTGGTCCTGTTGACTTGCTCTGTCTGATGCCAAAAGTTAAATGATTCTGTGCCTTTTTGTGGTATTTTATTTCAGACACTGAAAAAGATAATGGTTTATTTGAAGAATGAAACTGAAATCAAACACAAATACTGGAAAGGCCATCTTAGATGGGTTGCATTGGATTTTTTTTTTTTTTTGACTCCTCACTTTTCATGCAGAGCTGCGTCTGTTGCCCTCTAACAAAATGAAAACTGCTGGAGCCCTTTTGTCAGATTTCACCCTGCTATAATTTAGAAATTAATTTCCATCCAGTGCTGAATGTGATGGGTCCCTTTGTGCCACTAGAGCCTTAAGTACCAGGAGCCAGCATAGCAGTTCATGTGTTTTAAATACTCTTTAATAAGAGACAAAGGCCTCCTACTGCTAGTAGCAGACTCATACTACGACACATTGCACATTTCCATCTGTTAGATCCTGCACAAAGAGAAACCAGGGTCCGCTGTGGTCCTACAACCACAATGACTCCAGGTCAACAAGTATTAAGAACCAGTGATTCTGCTGGAGAACAACCTGTATTCACTTCCTCATGAATTAACAAAAATGTTGCACAATCAGAGGATACAAAGCTTTGTGTTGCATTTGTTTAAGTTTGTGAGGAAGGTGTGAAGTCTAGACACATTTTTCACACCTCAGCCTCCAATAATAACTGAAAAGATTCACATAAATATAGATGAAATGTTTGTACACCACTGTGGTGTTAGGGTGTTATTTGGCTGTTTTTATTGAACAATGGCGGAAATGTTAAAGCCTATTCCTTCCTAATGAAGAAAACAGTCTTTAAAAGGTCAAAAGTGTGGTTTGCTTTTTTTTTTTTTTACAGAGTCTCTGTAATTTCCTAAAACAGCTGGCCACTGTTCTTTTTTTTTGTTTGTTTTTTTTTAATGGAAGACAGTGAACATTATATGTGATTGTTGAATGAAACCATGGTTGTTAATGTGCTGCTGTAACAGCCTCCAATCCTCTGGTTTCACCACATCAGCATTAGTCAACCATAATGGACGTAGACCTTAACCTGCATTCTTCCTCGTGGCCTGCAGGGGGCGACGCCACTGCCTGCAAAGGGAAGTCAGATTGTGTAGAAGTCTGTGGGAAAAAATGACCCTACTGCTCAAAAGTTCTACAACATCTATCGCAAGAAGTGTTGCAGAAGTCAAGACGTGCAGATTTGTTACGTTGTGATGTCAGAGAGCACATGCGGGAACTTGCAGGTTGCAATAACAGAGTTGGTCTTCTCTTTTGTGAACATGTAGTTCTCATGCAAAGCAGAGAATTACATGTGAAACTCACCACTAAGTATGAATTTTAACTGATGGACAATGACAAATCAACCAAGATTATGAAACAAATTATTAGGTTGGTTCTTCCACTTCAGCTGCTGCTTCCAGGTCTTTATGGAGAGGATTCTCCATGATACACAGTGTAATGGATTTGATGGACTGTCACCTGTCTGTGATGGTACCAGTTTCTCTTCATTTCACCATGGCGTTGAGCCTCCACCTCTGAATACACCCACTGACAAATCTGTTCCTGTCTTCAGCCGCCGATTTCAGACAGCACCATGTAATATTTCATATAAATCTTTTGTGAATAAATCTTGCCCACAAATGGAACAGAAGCAGTAGCACCAATTACACAATTATGAAATCTCATAAACGTGCATCTAATCATGAACAGGTGGCTGAAACAAGACATGCACATGAAGTTTGTGCAGGTAAGAGGGTTTGCTGAATTTGACACGAAACTATTTTATGAGCAAACCATTTATATATTTATTTAGTTAGTTCTTTAGTTAGTTAGTTAGATCCTCATCAGCCACTGTGATGTAACAGTGGCTCCTCTTCCTGGAGTCTCCTTAAATTCATAAACAATTCTTCAATGACACAGATACATCAATATATATTCATACTTGCAAAACTAATCACTAATACACACAATAGCTCTATTTCATCATTTAATTTCTTAATAACCGAGAAAAGAAAACTTTTCACCTTCAAATCAAATAGCTCCTGTCTCCATTCGCATTTCAGAAAACTTCAAAATAAAATTCTCATAATCAAGAAAGTCATAGTGTTCTATATTCTTCCTCGTGTAATCAAATACAATCTTGACTTTTTAATAAAACATATTGTACTGTTTTTTTATGTCAAGATTATTGGCAATGAACTCCACGAAGAGAGAGAGGTTTAGAATCAGAGTATGGAAATATTACGTGGCTCTGCTGTAACGCAGACTGCTGTGTGGAGACGGATGCCATCACACCTGTGGCCACATGTTTACTGGCGTGTGTAAATGACGTGTGGAGCAACACAGAACCAGAGGGCAGTTCATGGACTCCACCAGAGTGAAGGCGGGAACCAAGAACTTCCTTCCTCACACACCCACAGCCGTGTGCACATGACCCTCAGTGACCTGTGAGGCTCTTCCTTCATGGCCCACCAGGATGAACCCCAGCAGCCCCCTGCCACCTCCTCATTCCTCTCTCCGGTTCTCTCTCTATCTCTGTGTCTGAGTCACAATGCAGTCACCATCCCACACTGTGGGGGAGACAAGGGCCTCTGATGTATGAGAGTGTTATGAAGCGTGGGACGAGTAAACCGCATTGCTCAGAGATCAGTGTGTGTGTGTGTGTGAGTGTGTGTGTGTGTGTGTGTGTGTGCCAGTGGATGGGAGGCTTACAGGTTAGTGATCCCTGGACGCCTCTGAAAATATTTCATATACGTAGCAGACCATATGGGCTTTAAATGGAGCAGTTAAATGGGCTCCTGAAGAAACTTAAGAAACAGCGAGAGGAAAAACAATGAGGCATTTATCAGCTGTGAGTGAATGAGGAAGCTGCTCTGAGCTGAGGACACAGCAGAGCTGGAGAGGGGGCGATTTTCACTCTTAATAGCCAATGTGGGGGGAGGTTGAGGGGGTGGGGAATCCACTCAAGTCCATAGAGGAAATAGACTCAGAGGCTCTGGCAGTTCCCATAGGAACACTTTAGCCTGATGCCCAGCACGTCAGGGGAACAGGGAGGAGGACAACATCCAGCTCCGGTCAGCTCTTCTCAGCAGCTCTTTAACTCTGCACAGCACAACACGTCTGAATCTGCAGCGCGTCTGGGGAGAGAGCTGTTTGACAATAAACCCAGCATACACTGCACATGCAGCCGCTGTGTGAGCATGCCGCATGTGCAGAGATGGATGGGTTTCAAGGAGGACGGAAACCAGGAAAAAGCCTTATTCCTGTGAGCTGTCAGTCAGCTGCAGGAAAAGTAAGAAAAGCATCTGACTCCTGTGGTGAAAGACCTTCTGAGCCTTTTCTTATCGTTTCCTCTGAAACAGGGCATCCATCTTCGGAATTGAAATGTCTGCTTGGATGACCTGCACCTCAAACCAAAGAGCTGCCCACATGATATGTATTTATAGACAATGGGTTTGGGCCCAGAGTTTCAGAGACGCTGCAGAAGGCGAGGGGGCGGGGGGGGATGGGCAGGGGTTGGGGGGGGGGGGGTAATGGTTTGTGCTCGGCGGCTGATAGGGTTAAAGAGATGGCACAGTGTTACGCTGATTCAAGGAGCTGCTGGAGTGTGAGGGATTAATAGTTAGGTTGATTTGTAAGTGGATTACAACTGTGTGTGTGTGTGTGTGTGTGTGTGTGTGTGTGTGTGTGTGTGTGTGTGTGCGTGCGTGTGTGTGTGTGTCACAACATGAATCTGACTGATACATGGTTTTACGAAGCCTCCTCTCAGACCCACGTCATTGAAATGTGCTGGCAGTTTGACGTGATGGTGTCACACATGAAAAGACATCTGAGTCACATTTCTGTAAGAATCACAGCAGCCCGACATGCTGACCACAGCTGAGATATTTACCTATATCTGTGTGTACTGTTTGGCCTTTTTAACATCACTGCAACTCTGTGTATTTGTCATTTAACTATCATTTCTTATTCACTAAGAAATAATCAATTTTGATGAACCATTTTGCTCAGCTGCTCATGGTGTAAATATCCAGCACACCTTCATCCAGACAGAGGCTATAACAGCACTCCGTCTGGTTCTAATGTGCAGCCTCACATTTCCCGTCTTGTTTGGGCGGGAACACACTGGATGTTGTGGCTGACAGTTCCTGTCCACAAGGAGTCATCACGTCCTTCATCATCAGTGTTGTTGTACCTCCCCAGCACCACAACCCCGACCCTGACCCCACACCCCCACCATCCTGTAACCCTGTTAATGATGATGACAGCACGACTGCACTAAACATTAACTGAGTACAGAGAACCTCTATACTGAACTACACGAACTACAACATTTTCATAGCTTCTTATAGCTTATATATACATAAATATATATATATCTATATAGATATAGATATACAGCAACATGTTCGAGGCCCAGTGTTTTAGTTGAAGTGTTGATCCATAAGAAGATAGAAAAACCATATCAGTGTAGTTTTACATCTCCTCTATCAGGCTTCTCTCTGGAGCTCTAGTAACAACAGGTCAGTGAGCCAATCAGAAGAGAGGAGGCTCTGAGCCTCTCTGCTGATTGGCTGACTGTTTTCTGAGTCATTCAATAAAAGTATAGCAGATTTCAGGTAAACACTCAGAGAAACCAAATCCTGCAAGGTTTGGATGGTGGGTCCAGGTGGGCGGGGCTTGGTGACTGCTTTGTTGTGACATCACAAAGTCACAGAAGTCCTGACGGCTGGTTTTAAGGCTCAGTTTCTGAATACAGGCTGTGTGCATTTCTCTGTGGACTGAGGCTTTGATACTTTCACCTGCTTTATAATCAAACTACACATGGACGTCTACCTTCCGACTGCATGGAGCTTTAAATGGAGCTTGGCAAATGTTGATGTGTATGTAGATGCAGCATCATGTCAACTAGAAGACTTTGTAAAACAAGCAGCACAGCAATAATTCTGTCTAAAGCTGCAACAATAAGTCAATTAATAATAAGTCAGTAAACAGACAATTAATCAGCAGTTTAAAAATGGATTAATCATTGAACTCATTGGTCAGGTGAAGGTATGTTTGGACAGTTTTATGATTTACACGTTTTGATGTCACTATGTAGGATGATTTTACTGTTTTCTAATGTTAAAAAAATCATGATCAGATTGATTGACTGAAAATAATATTTAGTCCATGATTCCGGCAGATGTCAATTGAGTATGTCTGACCAGAGAAGTGACTCAGTGAAACCTGCAGTGAGAGCTGAGCTGCCTGGTCCTGTCTGAGGGAGCATGAACCCACCTCAAACAATTTCAGCTATCATTGGAGAGATTTAATGTCCCATGATGCTCTAAACACAGTTTCACAAGCTTCCTACTCCTGTCAGGAATAAGAGAGGTGGAGGAAACACCGCGAGAACTGTGAAGTGATTCCTGGAGCTTTTCCACTTATTGTTAGAGGAGGAGAAGAAACAGACGAACAGGGCTCTGGACTGGATGTGAACCAAGACATTTTACTGAGGGGTAGTTTGACACAGCTTGGGCTTATTTTCATAATTGCTATTGGTAATAATAACATTGTGCCCAAGCCCCTGAACAATTTCATTTTAACCGGCAAGAGAAAGAGAAAGAGTTAGACATCAGACAGGTTTTAAACAAGCCTCCAGACAAATACTCGACAGCGAAGGCTGATGTTGGTTGTTACAGACACTCAGGCTCACATTAGGCTTCACCTCCACATAAAGAGATCAGGTTTTCGAAGTGTGAGACTGTGGACCCCCCTCAGAAAAAACTAACCCACCTTAATTGACTTGCTTTGTTTTGAACCAATTTCTGGACGCCTGTGGGCTCATGATTATGTTGAGCTAAGACAGACTAATACTGCTGTTTGACATGAAAATAAAAACGGTCAGTCCTGATTCTTTTATTAGTTTCTAACTCTGAGAAAGTGGAAAAA
This sequence comes from Seriola aureovittata, assembly GCF_021018895.1. Taxonomy (NCBI): domain Eukaryota; kingdom Metazoa; phylum Chordata; class Actinopteri; order Carangiformes; family Carangidae; genus Seriola; species Seriola aureovittata. The sequence goes on from NC_079370.1 coordinate 27,648,749, forward strand.
ACCAACAACAACCATCAACCCTCTGATACGACCCAGAGGAGTGTCTCCTGACACAGCGCCCCCTACGGCGCCACGAATACCAGACCTTGGTTGTCGTGGTTACCATAATAAACACGCAGACTGTACAGAAAGTGGTGTACCTACCTGCATCGCTATGGTTACTATAATAAGGGTCATGGCTTGGTTAGGTTTAGGAAAAGATGGTGATTTGGGTTAAAACAAGTACTCTCTCAACATTAGACGATCTGTTGTCATGGTTACAATAACAACAATGAACGGTCATGGATAATAGAAACAACATGTGAATGGAACACTGCTCTCCTGTGTCATATTCATCCATCCACCACAACCTCCTCCTGACTCTTTACACTACGTCACCGCACTTTTCCCTTTGCTCCTGTCATAGTTACTACAACCACTAGATATCGCCTAGCAACAAAACCTAACTATGATGTCATAAAAACCTGCTGCACAGACGACCTGTGGGCTCCACGGTACTATTCCCCAGAACAACTGAATCTCTGATTTGTTTCCTTTTGATCACTGATGTAATAAGTTGTAATATTTTTTCCTTGTTTCCTTCTGTTTGAGTGATCGCACCACTAACCACATTACTGAGCTTCATTTAAAACTAAACGTCTTCTTACATTTTCACATCTTCAGTAGGAACCAGTGCACTGGAGGCTGAGAACCACGGTTGGAAAATTTAGGACATTGTTGGTTTTGGTGTTTTTTGAAAATCATCTACAATTCAAAAGCTGGTGCTGGTTTAAGAAACATTATACAACAATTAGTTCAGACCAAGAAATCTGATTGGACGGAGTCATTCCATGAGTGCTGATATAGAGTACAACAGCACTGGGACTTTTAACTACGCTTCACAGGTGTTCTATTAACCGCTAATCAGCGTCACATTAACGGTCGTTATCTCTCTTAGATTGTAACAAACAAAGATGAAAATATTTCCAGAAATAACATTTGAATGAAATGATGTGTGGTCGTCAGAGGATGAAGGAAGAAGTCTGGATACTTCAGCGCACACCTGAGGTAACGAGTAGACAAAGTAGCTAGCTAGTGTGCACTGTGCAGGTCAGGAAAATGTTTATGTGTTGCTTAGCAACAGCCCGATACGAGTCCAGCTGCCGAACTATTTGTGTTGCCGAAACCAAATAAATGATGAAATAAACAAACAAATCATAATCTGTTGGTGCTTATTTAACTAATATGGCGCTCGTAGAACTGTTGTGTAAAAGTAATGTCACACTGAGGGAGTGATGCTACTGAATATCAGCACGGCTGTGATTCAGTCATAGTCCTGCGGTCTCGTACTGAAGACAATCTCAAAGTACATCGCTCCCTCTCAAGTGATGTTGCTTAAACAGCATGAAATGAACTCTTCCAGTGATCTGAAGGTGAAACAGGAAACCAGGTGTAACAGAGGATGAGATACATCCAGAGACAGAGCGGTGGCAGGTTAAGTCCTGAATGTCAGGAACGACCTGGCAGGGGAGCTGATTGGGTGCTGGGTGCTCTGTGGCAAGTTCACCCACAGGTTAAGCTTCCCTCCCCGGGAAGAGGCTGATCGATGGGTGCAGTTGTTGTGTTGAGGTGACTTCTGTTTCTTTTAAATGTAGAAAACATAATAGAAGCTGCAGGGAAACATCAGGCCTGTCGGAGACGCAGATATTTTATTGATGTATATTAATAAGTATAATTCACATAATGTGTGTTATAGTATGTAAATGAGCAGTGTGTTTCTCACTGCTGCTGAATATCAGCCTGGTGAGTTCAGCTGCATATTTTCTCCAGGAAAGAAAAGAAAATTTTATCTCGGTGAGAATAAAAATAAATATAAAATAGATAACAAAGGTGCTTCTTCTTTCACGAGGAACATGTCAGCAGTTTCATTGAAGTGATATTCCAACATTATGTTCACTGTGCCATAAGCTTGCATTTTCTCCCTCTTTTCATTTCCCCCTCTCTTCTTATCTGACCTCACATTTTTTTCTCCCTCTTTCTGCTCCTGTCTCCCTTCATCTCCCGCTGTCCTCCCCCCTCCCCCTCCTGCTCTCTCCTTTCACCGCATGTTATCTCCACCATGCAGTTGACTGCTTCTGTCCTCTGGGTGTCAGCACTTGCCTTATCCTTCAGTCAGCCGTGCAGCTTTGTGTGAACCAGTCGCCCCATTTATGGAAGAGTCTCGCGTTTTCATGGCGACGCTCGTCTTCTTCTTCTTTCTGTCTTTCTTAACGTCCGTCGTCCTCACCCTCCTCTCCTCTCCTTCTCCTCCCTCCCTCCATCCTTCCTCTGCCGGCTGCCTGCTTCTTGCCACAACAATTGTCAACTTCAACATCATACTTCACCCATCCTCTCTCCACACACACACACACACACACACACACACACACACACACACACACACACACACACACAAACGTGTCAATCAATAATTCTGCAGTAACCCTATCTATAAGAGCGCTGTGTGCATGCAATTGTGTGTGTGTGTGTGTGTGTGTGTGTGTGTGTGTGTGTGTGGTGGGGGGGTTAGTGGCAGCTATTGATGATTTCAAAGCTCCAGTTCCTGGAGCTGTAATAGGAGATGCCCGACCACTCATCCCACTGCTCCAAATAGGAGGCAAAGGTGACTTTCAGGAAGTTCATTATGGACACACACACACACACACACACACACTCACACACACACACATTTCATGATACACATGCATGCACCCGGTGAACTGCTGAGCGCTCAGAATAATTGAGGGGATTGTGTGTGTTTTAGAGAAAGTGAAGGTCGGAGTGAGGCAGGGGATTCTGGGAGGTGAAGGAGGCAGAATGAGTCTGAGGATTACTGAGGTGACTTGGACTCTGCAGCTGCTCCTGCTACCAGGGCTGTTCTGACAAAAGGCCCCCCTGAATTACTGAGCACATAATAAAATGTCCTTGCAGAGGCAGAAAGACAACACTGTTACACTCCTCCCTCTGATTATTGGGCAGGAAAGGGGAAAAAAAGTTCCTCGTCTTGTCGTTTTGCCTTTTACTTTCCCTGTAGAAGAATGAATCTTATCTGTAAACGGAGCCTCCCCCCTCTCTTTCTATCGCATTGCCAAAGCCTTCATTTGACACAAGGAGCTTCTGTCCTTTGCTCCAAACTGCAGTTAATCTTCCTCTGTATTCATAAAGCATGTTTGTTCACAATAAACCCTGAATGATTCAGGATAGTGGCTGAAGGTCACTCTGCTTCACTTCAGTCCCAAAGCACAGGATCTGGAGAGAGGTTCACGGTGGATCAGCTGCTCTGTATGAAGGGAGGCTAATCATCTTTGTACACGTTCATTTAATCACCTGTTGGACTTTAAAATAATGATTATTTAATAAAGTCAATATTGAACTTCAGAGAGATCAGCAGTCACAAGACAGAAGAGCTGAGAAGTCCTGTAACAGGAGTACATTGGCTCACGAGGTAGAGCAGGTTGTCAGCTAATCAGCAGGTCGGTGGCTGGAGTCCTTGGGTGAGGTACTTAACCCCCGAATTACCCCACAAGTATGTGTATGTTAGGAAAACACAGCATGACACTGTCCACAGGTCGTCTGTGCAAGCAGGTTGTTATGACCCATAGTTACGTTTTGTTTCTAGGCGACATCTAGTGGTCGTAGTAATTACGAAAGGAGCGAAGGGAAAAGTGGTATCAACCGCAGGACACACCGCGCAGGTGGACTGTTCTTCCTCTCTCCTTCGTGATGTTTCCTTGTCCTTGCTAACTTTATAAAAGACATCTTGCCGAAGGCTTTGGACATAAAATTTTGCACGTCACCGAATGACGGTGACAGCTTGTTGTCATGGTAATGCCATTATGCTTCTGGTTACTGGACTGGTGTAAAAACAGACAAAGGCAACTCTCTGTGGCCCTGTAGTCTGCAACATGACTGTGTCACATGGTGCAGCAGGAAATGGATCTGTATCTGAATGATATGAAGGTGTTCAATAGAACAATCAATCAACAATCAGATACCAATGATTGATTCCTATCGAGCCTGTACACAAAGGAAACATTGTCCTTATGTTGACACTGGAGGTCATTAAAACTGCTAGTAAATGTTGTGGTCTATCTGTCTTTAGGATTGGGAGATATTGAAGTCAATGTTTATTTTTATTGTTTCCTGTAATAAAAATGAGATATTAGAGGAATTGTTGCAGGAAAGTGTAGACTGTATTGTTACTGTCATTTATCTGCCTGATGAATTTCACCTTTTCTTTTTCTGAATCTTTAGGCCTGTTTGAAAATGAAAAACAAACGTTTGATTAGAATAGTTTCAGTCCTTGAATGTTAATTATTTACAAAAGCATCCTAACCAATTATTACCGTTAGCAACACTGTATTTACAGCAGCAGTCCTTCACAGCCGCAGTCGAGTTGGACACCATCAAATGTGATGTGCACATGTTGCTCCATAACATCACACAGTACAGGGAGATATTACAACAAAGCAGGACTGTTTCCTGCTATGGATCCTGAGGACAGGAGGACGACTTACAGCTGGAACAGCTGCGTTCTTCCTAATATCATCAGCTCAGCTCGGCACAGCTTACACTTCAACACACCTGTACCTGACTGTAGTAAAATATGCACTTCATATCCAAACTGTGATATATATGAATCTTCTAAAAGGAATTTTATCACATATCAAAACACTACAGACACAGAGCCAGCAGTAACTGACCAGGGGGCTGCAGAGATAACACACTGACCGGCCGCTCATCTCAGGAGCTGGGCAGCGAGCTGCTGATGTGACCACTGGTCTCACCCGGCGACACGGTCCTCACATCTCTGAAAACACCCCCAGAAAATTTCCCAACAGACGTTATTTGGGTAAACTGACACAGATTTGACGTCTTAATGGAAAAAACATCAAAACTTAATGAAGGGATATAATAACAGTCTTTCCAGCTTTGAGCCTGGCTCAGAGTCCCTGCCGTTGTTACTATTTGGTGCGAAATGCATTCTGGGATACTTCTTTTATATTTCAGTTGTTTGTTTGTTTAATAATATATAATTATATTGTTTTATTTGTTTTTTTTAATAATATATAATTATATTATTGTGTTGTATTGTCTATGTTTCTGGTAACACGTCAGAACTGGGACTTTTTACTCATCATTAGTGCAGCCAGCAACAACAACCAGAAGCTACAAGGGGCTAGCCTAGTGTAGGTGAACTCCTCTCCACCGTGCACTCGCTCATCTCTGCCCTCACCACAAAGGAAACTGATTTGCGAGTAATTAAGAACGTGAGTGTCTGGATGTTGGCCAACTTCATGTACTATTCATGCAGATTAATACATATTGTCGATGCCTGTTGGGGGTGGGAGACATCTGTCTGTGACATTAAACATTCATGAGCTTGCAGGACAGAGAGAGAAAGACAGCTCTTTACCTGCTCCCCCCCTCATATCAGCACACATCTTAATGGAGCGCATTAAATCAGAATGGCCAAACAGGGAATTTCACAATGACAGTGACATTCATCACACCTGTGTTAAAGGAAGCGTCTCCCCTCAGTTCCTCTCTCTCTGCAAGATACTATCAGCCTGTTGTTCCATGCAGGACTGTTTTTTTGCACTGTTACACTGTTTATCTGTAAATACTGACAAACCAGTCTTTATATATGTGTGGATGTTTGGTCTAGTTCTGGACATCAGGGCCTGATAGATGGCAGCTCTCTGCTCTGTATGGTGGTCACTATCCTCCTTTGCCCTAGATTTCTCCCTGCACCACTGATGTCCACATGTAGGAAAGTTAAGAAAGCTTAAAGCTTTGGGGGGGCTTGAGGGGAAGAGCAAGGTGTGTGTGATTTATTTACATTCAGGCCGCATTCAGGACCGCACATCTAGGCAATGGCTTCCGTAGACATATACACGTAGATGCCACATTGGCCGCTGGGTCGTCTGTCAACATCCCCGCTTTATTGGACCGTGCAAGACTGCCCGGTAAACAACTAGGGATAAATGGAGGAGCTGCAGTTTCTCTGGATAAAAATCTCTGTAACGTTTATATTTCTCAACTGATTTCAATGAGTCCTTTATATAGTCGAGGTTTAAGATCTGTGTGGAGTAAAAATAAAAGTTTTGTCTCCAGTTACTTACAATCATGATAGTTCAGGCTGTAATCACTGTTCTCTATAAGGAGGAGTGAGTATCAACTTTAGGTTTACATGAACTGAGTAACTTACTGAAAATAATTCATTGTCATAATGAATAGTTAAAACTCATGTTACTGTATTTACTAAATTAAACTATTATTTATACTACATTTACTATTTACTATTACTACTCTGATTTTATGCTGTTACTATAATATGAAATATTCAAGTTACACCTTGTATTTAGGATTGTTTTTTAGGATATTATGTAAAAATGTTATCCTGCTTTCACATCTGAATTTCCCCTCTGGGATCAATTAAGTTGTATCTCATCATTTCACTGGTGAATTATAGAAAGCAGACTGACTGCAATTGTGTCTTTCTATCTTACTTCATTTATTTTACTCACCGGTTTACTCAACAGTTTTAACAATTCCTTATGACAGTGACTTTTCTATTTTCCATCAGGTCAGTAATTCAGTTCATGTAAACCTGACGTTGATACTCACTCCTACTTTATACTACAGTATAAAACTATCACTACAGACCAAACTTTTATTTTTACTCCATGTAGATGAACCTTGAATATAAAAATGACTCGAAACCGGTTGAGAAATATAAACGTTATAGAAAAACTGCAGCTCCTCTGTTCACCTGTGTAGGACCGTGCCAGTCTCGCACGGTCCAACATGGCGGCGACGTTGAGTAAGCTCCAGTTGCATTTATGAGACCGCGTACCTGGTTTACACACGTTCACCTGGAACTTATGAATTGCAGGTACGTCTGCTTCTCTCTGACGTTGTTTCTTCACATTGTCCGGAATGGGTTCAAGTTAACTTTAGCAGAAGTCCGCTGGAACAAGCGCTAACGTTAGCTAATACAGGTCAGCTAGCTAACCTGTGCTATAACACCTGCCCATCTCCTCCTGCACTGTGCGTGTCTGTGCGGGGGTGTGGTGCTGAGTATTGACCATTAGCGTGTAGATGAAACGTCTCAGTAACATTAACAACAAAAGACATCACAGGGCGGGAGACTCCACGACCGTTAACCACGGGTTAGCTAACTAAGGTAAGCTAACTAAGGTAATAGTTAGCTAACCCGCTAACGGTAAGGTTAGCAGACGGAGCTTAACTTCAGTTAACGGCTAACTTCAAGGAGGACCACACATGAGAGAAGCAGACTGACCTTCTTAGTAGTGACAGCATAAGACAAAAAATATCTAAATTAAATATAAGAAGATTTTTTATTATAGTAATGCCAGAGTTATTTTAGTGGAAACTTGTTTCAATGCCATTGTTTTCTTTTTCTTTTTCAGTTCAGGTTTTGTTTTCAATGCCAAACTTTAATGTCACTGTTCCACTTCATAATAATGTTATTTTTCTTAGTTGCTGAAAAATGAATTTAAATTATTCAGTGTTCTGATCAAGGCTTGACAATAATGCAGCGTTTTTTAAATGACTGCTGTGTGTGTCTGTAGGTGGCTGGAGTGTGTGGGGTCAGTGGGCGCAGTGCAGCAGTGAATGCGGAGGCGGGATTCAGACCCGGACCAGGACCTGCCAGTCACCTCCGGAGGAGTCGTACCTGTGTGAGGGTGTGCTGGAGGAGGGCCGACCATGCAACTCACAGCCCTGCACCGGTGAGCTGCTCTTTCTCTGTGTGTTTTTGTATACATCCATTTGTGTCAGGGAGTGCCCTTCTGATGCTTTGTGGGAGTGCGAGGTGTGTGTGTGTGTTTACAGCTCTCTTTCTTTACCTTTCCTTTCTTACATGTGGTTCATTTGCTTGTGTCACCATCCTCTATAAGTCAGTGTTTTGACTTAAGGAGTGCATGTTGGAAAGGGGACTTTGATCGATGACAAATAACAAAGACATGGTCAGGAGACCATGCATGTCAAAAATCATTACACCCACAAATGGCTAAAGGGACACAGAAAATCAACATGAGCACTTTTATGTAGAAGCTGTCTACCAGGAGGCGTTAGCTTCAGGATAAATCTACGTTTCCACGTGTCGCTCACACAAACAGCTCCAACAGCAGATTGTATTTAGAGGGTTTTTTTTCAGTCAGTCATGCCATCTGAGGCATTTTACTCTCAAATAAACATCATCATTACTACAACAGCTCAAAACACCCCATAAGAACCATATTTACAGCACATCACACACCGACAGCACCACAGAAGTCCCAAGTTTGGCTGATGCTGTTTTGGGTGACCAATCACGTCACGGTTGTGTCCCAAATATAAGCCATTAATGAAGGAGCTCTGGTTGCTAACCCCAAACCCCACTCCCCCCACCCCCTCCGACCTTGCCTCACCCCCCCCTTTAGGCAAAGGTCGCCATCTCTCTCGCAGCCAATCGCTTCGCTCGGTGGACAGCCGCAAGCGTGATGACGTAGACAAGCCCCGCAGCGGACAGCAGAGCCCTCAGACAGGTAAGACAACAGGACGCAGAGGGATCCCATGCATCAGTCACAGTAGCAGCTTGGGTGACCACCACACATGCACAAACAGAGACACAGCACTCACCTTTAAAACACACACATCTATCAAAATCTCCCAAAGTAGTACCTCGTCCACAGTGGACTGATTCCAACATGGACCCTGACTGAACATAGTGGAATTGTATTTTTATGTGAGGTCATAACAGGACACTGAGCCCTGTTGGTAAAACACTCAATCAGACGGAGTCCTCCCTCTCTGTTAAACAGATACTCCACCCAGAATCAGTGGTAGCAGACCCTCAACCCTCTGCAGGCCCACAGAAACACGTTCAACAATTATTCAAGGCTTTGTTTTTCCAAGAGTAAGATACCAGTCTTATGTCTGTGTGATAAGTATGGAGCTAGATTAGCCTAGCTTAGTAATAATGACTAGAAGTCCATTACCAATATGTCTAAAGCTCAGTGATGAACATGTCGTATCTGAAACAATGAGCCTTAGACTTCTCCTGCCCTCTGCTGCTAAATATAGTTTTATCAGAGGATGATGAACATGACAACCTCATGGAGAGAACAAGATCCAGAGAGTCACTGCACCAACAAGTAGTAGACTGTAAATAAAGATGGACGTCGCCTCTCTGATGTCACCCACAGGCTTCTGGAGCTCAGAGTGAGCTGCTTCACTGCCGCCATCTTGGCAGTGTATGACTCCTCCCTTAACTACCAACTAATCCAAAAATACTCAAAGAGGAGGCGTGTGTGTGGGGCAGAGACTTTGGTGTATACACTCACCCACCTGTCATTCAAAAAGCCACGCCCTCAATTCGCCATAACTTTAGTCCTTAATAAAATGTAAACAGGTGAGTTATATAAACAGTTGTCATGAAGGAGGAAATTAGCTCTAGACACCAAAACTGTTTTTGTACCAGGCTGTAAACATGTTTATTTCTGCTGTAAAGTTGGGCATTTTAACATGGGAGTCTATGGGGATTGACTCACTGTTGGAGCCGGCCCCTAGTGGTCATTAGAGGAACAGCAGGTTTTGGTTCTTTAGTGTTAGGGCTTCATGTTTCAGTCTGGCGGTTGAAACTTGGATGCAACACGTAACTCCCCCGCAAACTACAAATTGTGGTATTTACTTTTTTTTCTAAGTACAGATTAAAAAAATAAGATACATGTAGGGAGGTGCAATGTTTTAACTTGAAGAAAGCCAGGAGACATGTTTCCTCCTGTAATGCTAAGCTAGCTAGGCTAATCACCGCCTGGCTGCAGCTCCGTACTATATGCACAAACAGAAGAGTGGCATTGATCTGCTCATCTCACTCTTGGAGAGACAATAAATGTATTGTCCAAAATGTTGAACTCTTTCGTTATAAGGTAATGAGAAACATGTGGTTACGAGGCTGCGATCATCTTGAATTTGTGTCAGTTCCAAGTCGACAGGGGATGAAGGTTTGATACGACAAAGAAAGACTTTGGGTGAAGTATCGCTTTGATTTGCTAATCAATTCCTCACCTCCTCTTTAGTTTTCTGCCTTTTTTCTTCCGACTGCCTTTGTTCCCTGATTGGTTAATTTACTTGGCAGTCATGACTGACATATCCTAAGCCAGTGGCATTCACTTCCCCTGGAAGTCAATGTAGAGGATATGGCATCAGAGCCCCACAGATGGAGAACAGAAGCTGGGGTCCATTTCAGGGGCCGCCGCCTTTGAAGGACGGTGAAGGAGTGTGACGTTGGACAGAACATTAAAGGGCTGGGACTGTGAGGCTTTAACAATGGTTTGAAAAACTGAAAACCATCAAGGAGCATGAGTTATGTCTGCAAAAGAAGGCCTCATTAATCAGCCACGTTCATTAATCAGCCAGCCTGTGAATGAGACAGCGTCATCTACCTGTCAGGAAATATTAGGCCTCTGAAGGAGGCAGCCCCTAAAATGTGGCACAGCTCAAATCCTTCCTTTATCACACCACAACCCCTCCTGTTTTGGCCACAGAGGCTGCATCCTGCATGGTAATTAGTTATGGCCCTGTCCTTTCCTTTTCCTCCTCTTTCTCCCCCCTGTCCACCCATCCTTTCCTACCCCTTCCTCCCCAGTAGACTCAGCTTCAGGTGAGGAGTGGTCAGCGTGGAGTGTGTGTTCTGCCACGTGTGGGGAGGGCTGGCAGAGTCGCACTCGCTTCTGTGTGTCCTCCTCCTACAGCACCCAGTGTAGTGGGCCACTGCGAGAGCAGAGACCTTGCAACAACTCTGCTGTTTGTCCAGGTAAGCCCCCCCCCCCCAGTCCCTCTGTAGTGCCACCACCATGCGCTTGCTCAGCCCTCTCCTGGACCCCTACCTCACCCAGACAAGATCCACCTGACTCCCTTCCTCAGGCCCATGGTGATGATTTCTACCCCCACCCGACCGGAAAGGCTCTGCCTGCAGTTAGAGTCACCCCCACTATAATGACAGAGACTTCATGATGACTTTAGGCTCTGCTACACCCAGACAGGAAGGGAGACTCCTCAGCTTACGGAACAGTATCACCACAGAACAGAGGGTCAATCCAAGCAGTAGAGGAACTGATACTGAGTGTGTTGTTCAGTGTGTTCAGGTCTGTCTATAAATCACACCCTAGCTGCTTTGATTGCAGTGCACGGTGCGTGGGATGAGTGGTCGCCGTGGAGTTTGTGTTCGTCCACCTGCGGCCGAGGTTACAGGTCCCGAACGCGAACCTGCACCCCCCCTCAGTTCGGGGGAGATCCCTGTGAAGGCCCAGAGAAACAGACCAAGTTCTGCAACATAGCTGTGTGTCCAGGTGAGGAACACACCGAGCATCAAGATTCGCAGTCAGTCAGAGCATGTACAGTAACAAGCAGCAACGGAGTCAATGTGCTTCAACCAATAACAGCTTCTCTTTGTACTGGTGGTGTTCTGACAATCACACCCAGTTCACACCAGGGACCAGGTGTGTAAATGATGCGTACACACGAAAACCAATGTGACGCTATCTCCCGCTCATATATTACTATTTATAAACGCAGAATGTTTCACCCCACACATTCCTTTGACCACGTGAACACACAGTTTCACAAAGTGATCCAAGTTACTGCGAAGTGACAATACAAAATAAAAGAGGCACATTTGTTTATTGTTCATTTTAAATTTACAAACTAAACAGAACATTCAAACGTTCATTACCCCAAATTACAAAAAGCTCATGGTAAAATTTGAAAAAAATGAAATATAACTTTAAATATTATATATATATAGGTTGAAGTGGTTATAGACGAGATTCAAAATAAATTGAGTAATATGCACAAGTACAAATATATAAGTAATAATGAAAGAAAACACACATTTAAAAAAAAAAATATATATATATATATATATACACACACACACACACACACACACACACACATAAAACATTTAAAAGTAAATGAAACCATGACATGTAATTTAACATGAAATAAAGTAACCAACTTCATGAAGCTTATTCATTTTCATCATTATAAGTTTTACAATTTTACATTTCTTAAAAAGAAATAATTGTGTTTGTGTTTAATGTCCTTGTTAATTACCAATACTAATTAATGAAGCTCAGAGTAAAACAGGACTTTACATTAGAATGATTGTACTAAAGTAAACTGATGATATTTTTACCTCAGTTTCACAGTCAGGGAAAATGTTCTTCCTCCTCATCTTTCTTCTCTGTGTCTGATCACTCGTGGCACAGACAGTGTTTTTAGACAAACTGGTTGATTAAAGTCTTCATCCATTTATGGATAATTGTGGGAGTTGAAACGAGGCTCGTTCACAATGAGTGCGATTTATAAAGTGGAACCATATGAACGCAGGGCTTCATGTTTTATTTACACATTTCAATTGCAGATTCAATTGAAAAACTTTATCAGTGATTTTCATGTTACAATCCACAACTACAACAACAACAATAACCATAGAAGCTCCAGTCTGAAAAACAACCATATAACTGTGTAACTACAGGTTAGCTCAGCGAGAGGTCAGAGGTCAGACTGGACATTGCAGCAGTAAATGCAGCAGCAGACCTGCTCATGTTGTAGTAGTTTCTTCTTCTCTTCACTGGATGTTTCTGTGATACAATCCTATAGATCTGAGCTGAGGTGACACCAGAGCAGGAAACAAAGCTATACAACATTATCCTGCTAAATAAAATCAGACATGCTTCCTGTTGTTTTTTGCCTACTGTTTATAATGTAAAACTTGACTGGGGTTTATACTGGGAGCTGTACTGGGAGCTGTACTGGGAGAGCTGTGGTCCTGAACCCACTCATTTTGGATTGTTCTGGATTTTTCTTCTCTCTGAGCTTTTTAACCAGAACTTTGTGTTTCCTAACTTTGTTGCTCATGTAAAGTGAGTCAGTGACAGTCCGCTGCTGCCTCAGTGTTCGAACTGTGACAAAGATACCAGCACATGAACAGTAAGTGTGTGGGTGGAGCTGTGCGACCCAACAGGAAGTAGTTAGATGGTTAGGAGACGATGATGGCTGTACAGCCAGCTCGCCACAGACACATATATGTCTCTCTAATGAAAAAAAATCAGATATCATGTAAAAAATTGCATATGGCAGGAAAAATTGCAATATTAGTGATATTCAATATTATTGAATATTGGCCCAAGCCTAACAGAGACGTCAACATGTTTGTCTCTGCTGATGGTGGTGTTGTCCACACTGATCAGATCCAGGCTCCAACATGTTTGGATGGATCTGACATGTTTCCAATCACTGCTGTTCTGTTACTGTTTCAGTTACTAGTTGAACAGTTCATTTAACAGTTAGTCTAACATTTAACAGTTAGTTTAACAGTCATTTAAACAGTTAGTTCAACACTCTACCATCTGAGTCACCAGGGCTCCTGCAGCTTAATTTGTATGACTTTATTCTGTAACGTGTCGCAGACTGACCATCACGTAATGTTCATGGTTAAAACTAAATTACATTCATTTGGATCACAATGTGAACCGAACTGGACATCCTGTACCGAGCGGCAAGGCACAAACACGTGAACCGTTACCCCCCCCCCCCCCCCCGCTGCACAGTGTTCCTGTGCAGGACGGTACCTACTGACAAACACGATAGAACCTGTCTGTGTAGAATAATATTGTACATATATATTGTATTGTAACTCAGTGATGTAACTGTATAACGTTGAGTGTGGTTTTCAGCTATAAACACTTTCGTATCATCTGGTCTGTTTGAAGCACAATGACCCTTGAAGCTTATACATTTACAGTGTTGTGTAATGTACATCCTCATGTGTCTGATGACGTCATAGTCACTGATTTATTATAGAAACACAAGTAACATGATAAGATTTGTTTTGATCATCCACATTTATTATTCATAAATCTCTTTGTATTAGTATATTACCCATAATCCACCGCACTAACTGACACACCTTCCGTTCTGTGCTGTGTCCCTGCTTGTTGTCGACCCCTGCTGTCCTCAGTGGATGGGGTGTGGAACGAGTGGTCCAGCTGGAGCTCCTGCTCGGCCTCCTGCTCTAATGGGACCATGCAGAGAACCAGGGAGTGTAACGGCCCCTCGTACGGAGGCTCCGAGTGCAGGGGGGAGTGGCTGGAGACCGTCGACTGCTTCCTCGGCGAGTGTCCAGGTATGACAAGAAAAACCAGGAGCTGTGTTTGTGGTGTAATGAAGTTGATCTAGCCAGGCAAAGTGAAGCAATCTGGATCTGCAAAAAATTACAGCTCCATATTTAGTTTTTTGCACCGTGCAGATCTAATAACATGAAACAAAGTCACAGTATGTACAGTATTACAAAGCTGCTAAGATACGGGGTGGAGATCATTACAGGAATATAACCCCCGCATTCATTCATGCCCCACCCTACTGTGTTTCACTTGTGTCCAATCATCCCTGTGTCTTTCTCTCAGTCCTCATCAGTTCTCCTGCTGTGCTCCTGTTGAGCTTCCCTCGTGCCTCTTAGGGTTTCTGTTCCTGTGTTTTGCTGAGTTCTGCTTCACAAGTGTGTGACTCACTTTTTTATTGTTTAAAGACCTTTTTTTTCCCACCAACCCTCTTTTTGTGTTATCTGCATTTGGGTCCTTCAAACGTGACATATTTGGCGTAACCACTTCTTCAGTTGTGGAAGGTACTTGACAGGTAGATTGTGCAAAGCATCTTGAAAGAACTTTAGGAGTTTTTAATTATAAACAACATCGTCAGAACCATGAATAAAGTATTACTATGATATGAGGAGAAACACTGATGTCTACAGGTATCTAATCAAAGACATCAGAGGTTCAGTTTTTATTTCTTCTCATGTTCTGAGGTGCAGTGATGAAGGAGAGAGTAAAAGCTTCATCACTGACATTAAAGAATCTGTGATCAGTTCAAATGAAACTAGTTATTTAGTGTTTGTTAGAAGCTCAGTTTTGTGTTTTGACCTGATCCGGAGCAGGTTTGGAGTTGTTACCATGGTGATTTACCCCGGTAACAAGTGAACCGCCGTCGTTAAACCTGAAGTTACCTGCTTGTTAGCTGTTGCCTGCCACATCCGGCTTTGCAGTACAGACCTGTGGTGTAAGACCTTGTTAAACCCTGCAGGTGTCTAGGAATAAGAGAAGCAACAATTGCAGATGCGGTCTATTGTGTAGTGAACCCTGAAGTGCCTAAAACGTTTAACACAGAGCTATAGGTGACAGTAATCAAATGCTGCTCATGATGCTGATGATCTAGCTGATAGTGACCTTCATATGTCAGATAAAACCCCGACCTGCAGAGCTGCTGCTTGTCCCTGATGGTGGTAAAGATTCAGGTGTAACTTCCCACAGGTTAATATTGTGGTTAAAAGTCTCTCCTGTGTCCCCACTCTTCTTCTTCGTCTCCCCCTGTCTCAGGTCACCACAACTCCACGTTCACTACAGCTGGCACAGACTTTATTACATTACTCGTATTTTACTTACTAGTGTTTTCATGGTGATTTAAATTAATGAATGTGTTTCCTGCCTTCCAGACTGCCACCGCTTTCCATTAATTTCACAATGTTATGAATTATCAATGAAGTGCGTTAAACAAATTCCAACTCTGCAATTTATTTTAATGCTCTGGGGAAATAAATAGAAACCGACGGCATTTTCACAAAATCCAAAACAGCGCAGCGTGTTTGAAAAATGATCTGCAGTCATGTAAAGTAGACGTGATTTGTGTTGTGTTTTTGTGTTTATTTGTATTGAATGGAAAGAATATAAAACACTGATGTGGTGTGTGTGTATGAATGTGTGTGTTTTCAGTGGATGGTAAGTGGCAGCCATGGTCTCTGTGGTCGGGCTGCTCTAAAACATGCGGAGGGGGGAGCCAGCAGAGAAACAGGATTTGTTATGGGCCCTTTTTTGGGGGGCAGCCTTGCCCTGGAGAGCGAGAGGAGGTCCGGCGATGTAATGAAAAGAGATGTCCAGGTCAGTGTGTGGAAACAGGTCACTGTGTCTGTGAAATGACATCAGGGACAAAAAACTGTGCTGCTTCAGAAAGGGTGTTGACCCTGCTGTGACAGTGGTTTACATGCTACAGCACAGTGACACTCCTCTGTTCACAGAGCCTCATGAAATATGTGGCGAGGACAACTTCTCCAACGTTGTGTGGAAGATGACTCCAGCTGGGGACACGGCGGCCGTACGCTGTCCCCCCAATGCCATGGGTGAGCTCACACCACGTATATACATAAACTTTACCATGCACAAGACTAGACTCACACTTTGCTGATACAAAGCCCTTACCGCATGTGTCTCCACACAGGGCTGATCTTGCGCCGCTGCACCCTGGATGAAGAGGGCATCGCCTACTGGGAGAATCCCACCTACATGAAATGCATTTCCAACGACTATCGCAGCATCCAGACTTTGGTGAGGATCAAGAGCTTTTTCTCCTGGTACAACCCTGAACTTTCTGTACAACTGAGCTGCAAAACAGCAAAAGCTGACGGAACCACTGGATTATTATAAATAAATGTATTATTATTATCATCATTATTATTATTATTATTATGATCTCTGGTTGTCCGTCATATGTCTGTCACATTCCTGGTGAATGTGATATCTCAGTAACAACTTGAGGGAACTTCTTAGAATTTGGCACAAACATTCATTTGGACTCAAGGATGAACTGATTAGAATGTGGTGATCAAAGGTCAAGGTCAGTGCGACTTTGTAAAACATGGTTTTGGCCTCAGGTGTGTTGGAAAGTGTCACCCCACACTCTGCTCTCTGCTCAGCATCACAGTTTATTGATCATCCTAACGTTTCAGTCTCAGACCTCGTCGAAAGTATTCTAAAAAATACTTGTGAGTAGTGTGTGTGATGTTTTCGAAACTCATAACAGAAGAAGAAGACGGATTGTTACAGCCTTATTCTGTTAATCAGAGTTCCCCAACCACAGAGCTGTGGATCGGTTCTGATCCGCAGCATATTTTTGACTTTGTAAAACACGGTTTTGGCCTCTTGAATGTGATGATCTCTGGTTGTCCATCGTATGTGTGTCAAATCCTCGTGAATTTGATATCTCAGAAACACTGTGAGGGAACATCTTCAAATTTGGCACAAACATTGATTTGGACTCAAAGATGAACTGATTAGATTTTGGTGGCCAAAGTTCAGAGGTCAAAGTCAAGGTGACCTCACAAAACAGATTTTTGGCCATAACTCACAAAGTCATTCTTTGATTATGACCCAATTTAACTCAAATGTGCATAAGGACAAAATTAAGTGACGACATTTTATATCCGAAAGGTCAAAGGTCAACTTCACTGTGACATCATATTGTTTTGTAAAAACACTTCTGGCCAGTATTCAACACTGTCACTCAGAAAGGAGAGACTGTGAGCATATTTACTTTAACTTATCTGGTTGGAGGAGGAAACAACCATTCTAGTTACTACATTTATTAAAGGTGGTGGAGTCACTAGGAGGTCGGTGGGGGTGGAAGGTGGGCGTACCAAGCGCACCAGAGTCTGGGGTTTGCGTACAGAGTCCAGGCAACAAATGTTCTTCGGTTAACGTTAAGGTTAGAAAAAGATGGTTTTGGTTAAATGTAAAATAGAAAAATAATTGATTGTGTCTTTTCAAATGTTGTGTCAAGGCACAGATTTAATATTATTGTACAAGATACAGTTTCACCTGCAGACCTCAATGAAACAAGCAGGTAATGAAAAAAAGGAGCTGCTGCCATGAACAGACGTTCTAAGCTAAGAGGAACCACTTGTTTGCCCCTGTTAGACTCGGGAACATTTGTCCAAAGCGCAGCGCGGCCTTGTGGGAGATGGTGTTTCAGAGGTGATGACCAAACTGAAGGACACGTCCAGCGACGGGACCAGCTACAGCGGTGACCTGCTGGCCATCCTGGACGTACTGAAGAACATGACGGAGATCTTCAGGAGGGCGTACTACAGCCCCAGCAGTGTAGACATGAAGGTGAACTGATTGATGGATTTTCATGCTGTTTGAGGGTTTTTCTACAGTGAAGGTAAAGACTCTGATACATGATCTTATTTTACAGCAAGAGTTAATCAAATTTAGCTCAGAAGCACAAAATATCAAAGTTCAGGTGTTGGTCTGAACTTATGATGGACAAGAAAACATACGACGGCATGAGTCTGAAGCTAGTCTGTACTTTTTTTTTACTGTTAAAGGTTTTGTTTGTCTTGTGCACGTGGATCCTACATTTCCCATATTGCAATTTGATAGCATCTTTGATTACACCCACTCTGAATGGTAAATATGCGTGTCAATCTTGGTGCTGTAGTTTTTAGGAGATGCTACTCAAACAGGAGGAAACACTGCATTTGTTGGGGACTATTTTCAGTTGTGGATGAACACAGTTGGTGCTGTAATGAGGGGTGCATATGGGACCAAATCAACCAAAGTGTACGTTCATGGTCGTAAAGGAGAAGTTCACCCAGTGCAGCACTGTGGCTCACTGATGGGGTTTTAATCATTTATATCAAGCTTTGGATACCAGTGTTGTAGTCCAGTCAGTAAAACTGGAGTCCGAGTTGAATCTCGAGTCCCCAGTGTTAAAATCCGAGTCCAAGTCTGAGTCACCAAAGAGCTGACGCACAAATTATCTTTCAAGTTCCTACAGATACGTTTTAAAAAATCCTCTGCTGTGAGTAATATTCAGTTTAACATGGTTTCATGTCCTCTTACTTCCTGATTGTGCCCCGCCCACCACCTGCTTGCTCCAGGTGGACAGGTGAAAGAGCAGAGAGTATCAAGATGGTTAGAGGAGGAAACATGTTTGAGCCTCAGTCAGACCCAGACTCATGAGGAGGAGTCTGAGACCAGAACCAGAAACTAGCAGACGGATCAGAGCGGTTAGCGTAGTTAGCATCTTTTATTTGTTTATGTTGTTTGTTGGCTTGTAACTGGCAGTGGCTGACATAGTGTTAGCGGTTGTGCTAATGCTAATGCTCTCTGTACTGACAAGGTTTCAGGTTTATCTAGCCCCGCCCCCATCCCCACAAGTTGACAGGTTTGGTTCCTTTGGTTTGTGACATATGAAACCCTGGCTGTCTGAATCTACCTTTCATATAACAAGAAGATTTTCTCAATGAAGATATTCGCACATCCAAATGTCTCAGGTGTGTTGGAAAGTGTCGCCCCACACTCTGCTCTCTGCTCAGCATCACAGTTTATTGATCATCCTAACCTTTCAGTCTCAGACCTTCGTCAGAAGTATTTTAAAAAATACTTGTGAGTAGTGTGTGGGATGTTCTTTTTTTCAAGACTCATAACAGAAGAAGAAGACGGATTGTTACAGCCTTATTCTGTAAATCAGAGTTCCCCAACCACAGAGCTGTGGATCGGCTCTGAGCCGCAGCATATTTGCTATTGGGCTGCATTTTTTTTTAAAAATCGGTAAAATACAACAACTGCCTGATAATTTACAGTTGCCATGATTGGAGTTGACGAGACAGCTGTCACTGAACTTTACTGTAAGTGCAATAAAAAGTAAAAGGCCAATAAGAACTTCATCGAACAACCTGTTCAACAAACAACAAACAGAAAAGAGATATTTACATCTGTTTTGTCCGACAACATTGCGCTGGTTAACATAATAGTGAACTGTCTGTGAGAAATGTGTCTTTCTGAAACCGGTCCATGGTGAGGAAAAGGTTGTGGAATGCTGCTGTGAAAACCAGAGGACCTGTGACGCTGATGATGTCAAACATTTTCTCTTCGTCCTGCAGAACTTTGTGCTGTCAGTCAGCAACCTGCTGATGGAGGAGAACAGGGAGAGATGGGAGGAGGCACAACTGGTTAGTATCACACCATCTTTCTTAAACAGGACCCGCATCATCACCTGAACTATAATTACATCTTTTGTTGAACTCGGAGCTCAATAATAATAACAATAAAGATGCTGGCAGCTGCAGAAGCGATGAGTTCGTCACTGCGACAAAGACGCAGGTGGACAAACAGCCCACCTGCGTCTTTTCAGACCGACAGAGGTAGACGGGGCGGAGAGCTGCTGAAGGACAGAAATAGCTGTAGCTAATGAGCAACCAAGTCGACGCACACGCCCACTCATCCATCTGCTGCACTCATCCTCTCATACTACTCCGTCTTTACATCCATTCAGCCGTTCATATCGCTCTCAACCTGCAGGCTTCAGAGTCAAATAAACCAAAGTGAATTATTATTAAAATGATTATTATTGTTATTAACCTTTGGCATCTCTTCACCAGAAGTCAGTGTGATTAAAGACAGACTTCACATCACTGTGTAGGGTTTTATTTATTGAATGTGTCCCAGCTCCAGCAGCCAGAGGTGTCCTTTATTTCTCGAAGGTAAAATCAATAGTAAGTTGCGGTGACTTGAAAGTTGGGTTGGGGAATTTATCACGGTGGACAACATGTCTGCTTTTAATGTTAAGTTTGAAAATGAAAGGTGTTTTATCAAAGTGCCAAACCTTCAGTCTGGAGATCTGTTAGGGCCACAGATGGATCACCGGCCAGGAGAATCTGCCTCTGAGGGCCCAGAGCCACGGGGGTGTGTGGGGTGTGTGGGGGGGACTCCTGCTTCTGTTGTAATTTAATGAATTTCACATTTGTTTGTTAGTACTCTAATACTAATACGCACATTATAAAGTGAAACGATGATTTTAAGGCCCAGATTTAAAATGTCGTCAGCAGGCTTTTCTCTTATATTGTGCCACATAAAATTGTTGTTGATAAATCCACAGTGCAGAGAGATGAAATCTTTAACTCCAGCAAATATGGTTGTCACAGTTACAGTTTCATGATGTGGGGGTAATAATAATAATAATAATAATAATGATAATACAGAAATGATGACGAAACTAAAAGCAGACATGATGCTTTTCTGCAAAGGTAAATCTAAAACACTTTGAAAACATTAAAGAACAATTTAACACCCTGTTTTATCTTGAACACCCCCCTTCACATATTATGAAATGCATTTAATGGGACATGGAAAGCAGCACTGTAAACAGGACAGACAGTATCTGATATGTGTTCAAGGTCACATCACATTTTACACTGATTTTTTTTTTTTTTCTTTTCCCTCTCATCCCTGAGTTTCATCATTTATCTCCATTTAAAACGACAGAGAACCTGTAGAGGACATCACGTGTACTGCTGCCCTCAAACTGAAGAGGAATGATGCTCAAAGAGCTGGCAGCATTAAACCATCACAGGATGGTGTGAAAGTGTTTCTGTGTGAAAGACTTTGTGTGCGTCAAGTGTTTTTACGGCTGCTCAGAATATTCACCTCAGATCCATAATCCTTCCTCTGTGTCTTTCTTTCATGTGTCTGTATTGTGTTCTCAGCTGGGGCCGAACATCAAAGAGCTGTTCCGTCTGGTCGAGGACTTTGTGGATGTCATCGGCCTGAGGATGAAAGACTTTCAAGACACGTATGAAGCCACTGATAACCTAGGTCAGTCTTATCTCCATCCTGGAGATCTCCACAGACATTTCTGCTTATCAAAAAGACTCTGTTATCTTCCTCTGAAGATTGATCTTCATAATACATGGGGGGGGGCATTTCATGTGCCTTCAGTCTCAAGTTCAGCTATAACAGCAACCAATGTTACATCCAGCAGGAGTCGTGTCCCAGCCTCACACCAAACCGTCACAGACTCAGTTCCACAGTCAGAACCAAATCATCAAAGTTTTGCTCCCGTCATCTCGATGGTTTGGTGACAGGTCTGAGCTTCTGTTTCCGTCTGGACGATCCGTTAAAATCATACATGTTGAATATTATTAACACACATACACAACACACACACACATTACACAACAAGCTAAACACAATCAAACAAAAACAATAAACAATACAATACAATTACCTAGAAATGGGTACAGCTCTGGTTTGATAATAATAATAATGAAAATAATGATAATGATGGATTTCAAAGAGCGAAAATGTCCACCAGGAGCATGATGGGAAATAATCCTGAAGAAATCTAGTCGTAGTCTCACTAATAGTGACCCTGCCAGATCCCCAGTCTGAAAGAGACTGTAGAGAAATACAGTGAAGCCTTTGAAAGACGGTGCTACCTAGTATTGCTAGTGACTGCTGTATTTATCTCTATATGATCCCTGCACATGTGTCAAGTCAAACTGGAGCTAGTCTGGGATCAGAGGAGGCTTTGGCGAAATATATCGGCTCCTTGGAGGTTGTAAACTGACGGCCGTCCTTTAACTAATGATGAATGTCTCTGTTTCTGCTCCCCAGTATTTACATGAAGAGAGCGGGCCTTGGTAAATATGAATCCTCTCCAGGGTAGCAGGTCTTTAGATGCGTCTCATGTGATTCTAAATCCATATTCACAAACCACCTGCTGCCTCCTTCCTGAGCCCGGCAGCTGTAAACGCTCTGTTTTCCTCAACCAGGGTAAAATGAAGCAGTGTAGTCATCAGAGAGGCTCCGCTGACGCCTGAGACCTCCAGATAAAAACCAGGCAGAGTTTGAGTCGAGTCAAGGGAGAGTATGTGGGAATTGAGGCTAGATGAGAGGTCCTGTTTATAGCGGTGCCACCGCGCTGTCTGGAGCCAAATAGCCGCCCACACTGGCAGCGAACCCCCCCTGAGGTGGCTGACCTCCTCTCTCCTCCCACACCTCAAACATAAGCAAAGCCACACACAGGAACGCTCCCTCATCTGCCAACATATAGTTAGATCAGAGTTTCTTCCTCCAAACTCATCAAAGTAGTCAAGTAGTATAGAATTCACACAAAGACACATGAAGTTCAGCTGCAGAGTGGTTATTTTTATCTAAATGTATTATTCATCCATTCTCCCAGGAGACAGATTAGAGTCGATACAATGATCTTTTTTACTTCTCTTTAAAGCTTTTAAAGGCGAACTGATCCATGTCAATTTTATGGAACATTCAGATCTGGATTACCCACCCGCTCATCTTGACACCTGCCCAAAGCTCCGGACTGATTGTTTATTAGCTTGTGAAAATGTAATAGAAGTTTTCTTTGGAGGTTTGAGCTCCTCAAGCGCAACATTAACCGACGTGCTGAGAGCGGAGTTTGTGCACCTGTGTTAAAGAGGGTCCTGGTGTCAGAATCCAGCTTTGAAACCGTTTGTGTGCTCGTGTTTTGGAGGTGGAAGTGGAAGGAGTGAGAGGTTAATAGGGGCCCAGCAGGTTTATTCAACCATGCTGACATTACAACAGGTACACACACTACACTGCTTTTATTTCTTCTATATAAAACATATTTTGTAGTGCACTGACGTTCACTGAACTCAGTAGACTTTAGCTCTGTGACATGTAGCATTATCTTGCTGGAAGTAATAATAATAATACTAATAATAAACTTTATATTTACACAACCGTACACTCATAAGTCATAAAACTAAACAAAACACATATAGCTTCACAGGTTATGATATATAGGTGATATGTAGGTTCATGAGGCTTTCGTTTGGACACATATATATTGATTATAAACCACCAACAATAGAGCACTTTTCGTATGTACATAAGACATGCAGCTCAAAATGCTTCGCAATAAAAAAAAATCAAACAGTACAATAGATTAAGGGCGGGTTGAACGATAATGAAAATCGACAATAGAAAGAGAGCAGATGATGAAATATGTAAATGAAAAGAGAAACCAGTAATAATAGTAAAATGTGAGCGAAAGAATCAAAAGCCAATTTAAATAAACAGGTTTTCAGCTGTTGTTTAAAAATGTTCAGAGCATCTCTTACAGCTCTTGGCAGGTTATTACATGGTTTTGGATCATAGTTTTAAAAAAAAGCTAAACTGCCCGTTTTCTTTTTCGTAAAATTGTGTGTTAGGCCAGGCACATGAAGATCTGAGAGCTGGTGAAGGATTATAATACCACAGAGAATCTGCAGTGTAGGTCCCAAACCATTTAGAGATTTAAAAACAAATAAAAAGAACTTAAAATCTCTTCTAGAAAACACTGGGAGCCAGTGGAGTGAAGCTCACGCTTCTTTGTTTTAGTTCAATTGCAGCAGCATGGGTCTGAATAAACTGTCTGAATAAAAGTCTTTCCATTGACTGCTTCAGAAGAACAGTAAAACTATCACTGCAATAATCTGCTCTGTTTGAAATAAAAGCATTAATAAGCTTTTCACCATCTTTATAGATAATGGTCATACTTTGTCAGTACATTAAATGATAAAAGCTGTTTTGGTCTCTTCCTTTATGTGTGAAGTCAAATTTAATTCAAAGTCTAAAGGAGCCATTAGAAGATGGTGAACTCTTCCATGAAGGGATGAACATGGTCAGAACAAAACTCAGATCCACTGTGATATTCAGACCATGATTGAGACTGCTGCCTCGGCACAAATCCAGATCCATCAGACCTTATCTTAGTCTTATACTTAAAGAATCACTTAAAGTCAGTTAAACTGTTGCACAAAAGACCTTAGTGACCAAATTAAGGGAAAAAAGGTACGTCTGATTCTGTCTTAACTGCAACATGCTGTTTGTGGGGATAAATGAAGGAAATGAACACATCCCAAGAAGAATGTGCCGCACCCGGGAGACACCCTTAAAACCTTTTTTCCTTAACTAAGGAAACCTTTTAAGATATTCTGTGCAACAGTGTTAAGTAACTCCCTCAGCTAAGGAGAAATTAAACCTTAAGTGTCACACTTAATTAGAAAACGTAAGGTGTTTTGTGCAACTGACCCCTGGTCTTCACCTGCCCAGTGTTGGTGAGTCTGTGTCCGCTGCTGCCTCAGAAATACTCAAACCAACACCACGCCACACTCTGATGACGTGAACATTATCTGAAGCTCCTGACCTGTATCAGTGTGGTTTTAATGCTGCCACATGATTGGTTGATGGCAGATGTATAGCTGTTGGGCATGTGGTAATATTCGTGTAACCTGTCATTGTTCTGTTGCAGTGTTGAGCATCCACAAGCGTCCAGTTATGGGTCACGCAGACATCAGCTTCCCTATGAAGGGCTGGAGGGGCATGGCGGACTGGGCCCGCAGCTCTGAGGACAAAGTCACCATCCCCAAGAACATCCTGTCCACTGGCAAGCCAGGTGAGACACACCTGTGACACATCTCACACCCTGCAGCCCATCCCCCACCCACTGACACACCTCATGTACAAGTACCACAGGCAGGAAGTGTAAGAGTGACAACAGGTTATTGTGTGGGTATGAAATGTGTGTATCTTTGACAGGGTGATTTATAAAGTGTGTTTGTGTGATGTCTGTCTCTCTCTCTCGCTCTCTCTCTATATGTATATATATCTAAATAGTGTATACAGATACAGATATATATAGTCTGCAGAGCAAGGCCCCCCACTCAGACAGACACATGGCTGTATTTAATGTTGCAAATAAAACATTGCAGGAGAATAATGAAATCATTTTATGTCTCCTGCTGTTCAGCAGCTGCACAACAAAAGGACTTGTTCTCTTCAATAAGGCCGGAACAAGTTTCATAAAATGTTAATACAAAGCCCTTCTGCCTTTACTTTTTGATTGGCTTTAATTGTAAACGGGAGCGTTAACACAGGCTCCTCATTGGCTGTTTACAGACAAAGGGAATTATACAGCTCTGGTCTTAAAGCAAGAAAGAACTGTAATGTATGTGTGAGGGTTTAAATGTGAGGATTAGCTGCTTTCCTCCATTTTAACTCAGTGTTAATTGAACACCTTTGTACAGTGGCATTCAGAGCTCAATAAACTGCAGCTTAAAAAAAAACATGCAAACAGACGAAATACAAACAACTTCAGAAAACATCTTCATCAGTTTGACGACACATGAGCTGCAAATACTCAAAACACAACAGAAGTTTTTCCAGGGAACACTTAAAAGTCATGAACCCAATGCAAAGTTCATCACTGTTGCTATTTGCACTGTGTATTTGGTTGTGTTGTGTGTATTTAAATGTGTGTATTTGGTTGTATAGTGTGTATTTGGTTGTGTTGTGTGTATTTGGTTGTGTTGTGTGTATTTAGATGTGTGTATTGTGTGTATTTGGTTGTGTTGTGTGTATTTAAATGTGTGTATTTGGTTGTATAGTGTGTATTTGGTTGTGTTGTGTGTATTTGGTTGTGTTGTGTGTATTTAGATGTGTGTATTGTGTTGTGTTGTGTGTATTTGGTTGTGTTGTGTGTAGTTGCAGTGTGTTGTGTGTATTTGGTAGTGTTGTGTTTATTTGTAGCATGTTATGTGTATTTGGTTGTGTTGTGTGTATTTTGTTGTGTTGTGTGTATTTAGATGTGTGTATTGTGTGTATTTGGTTGTGTTGTGTGTAGTTGCAGTGTGTTGTGTGTATTTGGTTGTGTTGTGTTTATTTGTAGCATGTTATTGGTATTTGGTTGTGTTGTGTGTGTTTAGTTGTGTTCTATGTATTTGGTTGTGTTGTGTGT
This sequence comes from Seriola aureovittata, assembly GCF_021018895.1. NCBI lineage: Eukaryota > Metazoa > Chordata > Actinopteri > Carangiformes > Carangidae > Seriola > Seriola aureovittata. The sequence continues at coordinate 27,675,215 of NC_079370.1, forward strand.
ATTTAGTTATTTGCATGTGTTTTCCTAAGTTGCACTGAGTTGACCTCTCAGGGCCACCGTACCTTTGGTCTGATTAGACAGTCATGCATTATTATTCATTATTTTACACATATTTGACCCATCCATCCATTATCTATACCGCTTATCCTTATAGGGTGGCAGGGGGGCTGGAGCCAATCCCAGCTGACATTGGGCAAGGGCGGGGTTCACCCTGAACAGATCACCAGTCTATCACACATATAGAGACAAACAACCGTGCACACTCACATTCACACCTATGAGCACTTCAGAGTCACCAGTTAAGAGGAAGGAGTACCCAGAGAGCACCCACACAGGCACATGCAAACTCCACACAGAAAGGCCCCAGGCCTGGGGATCGAACCCACACTGTTCCACCGTGCCACCAAATTTTAGTGATTGATTAATCAATAAAATCTCTGAGAATTATTAATGAATCAATGCTGAACGCATCGATACAGTGTCCATTTACCAGACCATCTTCACTGAGCAACTCAACTCACATTCATTTGTATTGGACTGATGGTTGTTGACTAAAAACATCTTAGATAAAAGAAGAAAGTGCTGTATTCAGCTTATATTACTGTAGTTACCATTCATTAGTGTTGTAGGGAAACAAAAACACATTGTCTGGAGGTTTTCAGCGTCATCCATGATCAATATTGATTAGTGAACATAAAGAGCAGCAGCAGCTGAGCCCCCCTCCCGCCTGCAGGCAGGTGCTAGGTGCACTGTTTTTTTTTTTCTGGCTGTGGTGTTATTTGTCAGCCGGGATGTTTTCAACCATTAAAGACAGCCCTGTGTTGCTCGCATGCTAATGAGGCCGTCACTCCTAATCAGGAGTCAACAGGAGCCAATCAGGGGCAATTAGAAACAATTTCCTCCCCAGCTGGGAGATGTGTCTCCACGGTGCTAATGTCACACCAGCAGCCAGCCCTCTTTATGCATACGGCTTGGACCTGCTTACACGGATTAAAATGGCTCTCTGATGTCTTGTTATTGCTGATTGACTGGTCTCTCTCACATCTCTGGAAATGTTCTGAAAGAAGCCTTTTTTCTTAAACTGAAGAACACAGACGCCGTTCTCTCTCTAGGCGACAGAGGAACAGTGAAAGAGGCGTTCTCTGAACATGAAATGAAACCGTGGTGGGGGCTGCAGGCACAATTTGATTTACCTCCACTCTGCAGTCTGCGAACATGTAGAACAATAACACTCACCTACAATTATACCGCAGTACTACAGTTTACATGGTTAACATAATAATCAATTATCAAACATTAATCCTAACACTGAAAGAACTAGTGTGTTTACAAATCAAACAAACTTAAGAAGCTGTGCAGCGTTATGTTTTTGTGTTATCTCAAAGCTCCAGAGCTTTTCCTTCATTTCCATAAGGAGCAGAGATCTAGAAGTTTCTTGATCACTATGTGCAGAGGTGTAGTGCTGCCTAGAAAAGGAGTATACTCTTAATTTATACCCCAGATTTGCCCAGCAGAGGATGAATGCCCTGTGTTATAAACAGTGACATGTAAGACTGCCCTTACTGATTTAGTTCACTCAGAATGGAGCAGGAGTATCTGCACTTTATCACGTAACTCTGTTTCTGTTTGACTTCAGGGATTCGGGATCATGATGAAACTAAATACAGATGCAGAATTTACATCAATACTGGTTCAAAGAGTTGGAATTATTCATTGTGAGTGATCTATTCCTTCTTCTTCAGTCCATCCACACATGAACATTGGACAACTATTCTCTCACCTTGCACCTCTGCAGGCATTGCATTGTCAGCTGTGACACCTTATATAGACAGGTGTGTGTCTGTCCACATCATGTCCAATCAGCTGAGTTTACCACAGGTGGATTCCAATCAAGACGTAGAAACATCTCATAGATGATCAAAAGAAATGGAGGAACCTGAGCTGAATTTAACTGATGTGGCTGCATAACTAACATTAGCCACTATATAATCAGCTGCTGTCAAATAATACTTTTAATTGATTGTGGCTGCGTTTTATTGCTTGTGAAACAACTGGCTAACCCAGAAGTTGTGTTTTATTATGTGTGTACATAACAAAGAATACCACTTACAATAAAACAAACATATTTTAGCATGAATGTAACGATACAAGTAAAGTGAATTACTTTTTTACTTACTTTTTATTTTTAAAGGTTGTCAGAGTAGACCACCAGCATCTCAGATCAAAACAAACACTTGGTCAGCCACACCTCCCTAGTGCCGTGATATGCTCCACAGCAATGCTGGCAGTAAGCCAGCTAGTAATAGCAACATTTGCCGAACACTTTCATAATACGGGCAACAGCAAGTTAGCTAATGTTAGCATGGCTACTGTAGCCGGTCACTAAAGAAAACAGACATGAGACATTATGAACCAAGCTTCAACCTCCAGACTGAAACATGAAGCATCAACACCGAAGAACCAAAAGCTGCAGTACCTCTAATGACCACCAGAGTCTGGCTCCAACAGTGAGTCAATCCCCACTGACTCCCATGTTAAAATGTTTTGGATATGGTACGTGTATGCTTGACACAAACCAAAGTCTCAGCTGCACACACAACCCTCCTCTTTGTCCATTTATGGATTTGCTGGGAGTTAGGGGCGGAGTCAGACACTGCTAAAATGGCTACCGTGTAGCAGCTCACTCTGAGCTTCAAAACTGCTCACCAGAAACCTGTGTGTGATGTCACAGAGGCTACGTCCCTCTTTATTTACGGTCTATGTCACATAGCCGTCAAGTTACTGACACATGGAGGTGGAGAAAAAACGGTTCTGAGTCCAGCTGGACCCTTTAGCAGCTTGTAGGGTTCTCCATCTGGGTAAAGAACAGTTTTGACTGGGAAAGGAATTCATCCTTGGGCTGATCCACTGGGACTGGCTGCGTGAACGACACTGATGGAGCTGTTAAAACTTTATGGATGTTTTGACAGTTGGTAGTCCTAAGTCCAGTTCGCCTGTGCTCTGGTCTTATCTCTTTCTTGGAGGCATTTTTAGATGAAAAAATGGTTTCTTCTTCAGTGGAGGAAATTCTGGTGACAACACATCTGTGGGCAGAGCCTGTGCACAGGTGGGACTCACATGCACTACCAGACCGGTTACCAGAAAACTCAGATCAATCACACACAGAGGGGGTGTGGCTGAGGGGTGAGTTGTTCTTTGCTCAGGACGCCATTAGTTTGCTATATCCTTACATAGAAAATAGTTGTTTGTTGCTGTTTTGTTGTTTAAAATCTCACCAACAGAACCTTTAACTTCCTCACATTCTGTTGTTGTTGAAAGCCTCTGTTAAAAGGAAGGCAGTGTGAGCAAAATACAGCAAAGGTTCATGAGCATGATCAAGATAATATGTGACAAAGCAGTGAGACGGAAGTGAAATTTGTCTGTTTACCTCGCTCTGAATATGTGCTTCCGTTCAGGGTGATGGAGTAACGTTAGGTAAGCACACTCACTGTTGAAGGGTTTTCTACTCCACTTCTTCTCACCACTAACGGATGACAAGAGCTCTCAATGTGTAGACAGTGTGGGCAGAAGCAGGAATTAGACTGAGCCATAATCTCTGTTCATGTCATCTTCTCAACTAATTTTTGAGGTGATGTGAGTGAAGAAGCGTGTGGGTGACGACATGAATATTCGCCCTCCAACATATGCTGGTAGATATTCAGCACAGACATTAGACAAACAAACGTGTAGGGGCAGATACTTTGTACTTTGAACTGCAGCTTTCACACAGACACAGAACTTATTTAATCGCTGGTTCAAGTCCCTCCAGGCTCCTCTTGTTGGGTGCAGACTGAATCTGGCTGAGCATGTTGGTTGGGCCAGCCCAAGAGTGGAGAACGGGATACATAATTACACCCCCCACCCCACCCCATACACACACACACACACACACACACACACACACACACACCACACACACACACACACACACACACACACACACACACACACACACAAACACATACATATGTCTTCCTTGATTCCTCCCTGATGCCCACAGAAGCTCAGCTGTTGCCTGGGAGCTACAGCCTCTGCTGCTGCCTGGCTCACTGCTGTGTACTCTCAGGCGGCCGTGCAGTGTGCTGGAGCAGAAGAGCTGGATTTCTTCAGATGGCCCGGCAGATGGAGATGTTTTTTTGTTTTTTTTTCCTCTTTGACACTGTCGCTGGAGTGAAGTCTTCTCCTTGCCTCGGTCTTGTCTGTGACTTCTTGTAGTCCAGCAGTCGAGTTTTGACAAAGTTCTTCCCGTCTGTCTCTGCTCTGTGGAGCGGCAGCAACGTGCACGCGTAGATCAATGTCAGCCAATAGATGTCCTACTGTAAATACTGTATGTCTTTTGTGATTGGCTTATCAGCATTTTAATGGATGGATTCCCAACTGGGTCAATGTACATGTGCTCAGGTGTCACTCAGGTAACCATGGCAGCCTCAGTGTCAGCTGACACCATGAACCAGTGGGTCCAACAACATTTTAAGAGGCTATATCAAATCTCTTTATTATCCTATTAATGGATAAGAAGGAAATTTCAGAAATCACCATTCAATACATCAGCATTTTGTCATTTTGTAGTTGGGATAGTAGTTACTGGTTTTACTGGTGGAGTTGTGTATCCACCCACAAGGGATTCACAGACAATGATGGAAGCTCCTACTGGACAAACTGCCGACCATAACAGAGGATGCATGTGCAGATTATATAATGATTACAACGAGCACAGAGAATACAACAAGTGCAGCAGCTCATGTACTTCAGTCAGCATAACTTATCCATTTCCATGAAACTCACAAGCAGAATTTTATCTGCTCTCTAGTTGTAATGTCTACTGTCTAATAACTCCTACAGTCTTCACTCGTCTCTTCTGTCGGGCTGTGATGTCCAACCAGTAAATGTCTCGGGCTTATGGGAAATGGTGTTCATCAAAATCCACGCTAGAGGCTCGTGAAGAAATAATTTAGTAGTTTTAGTGGTGTCAGCTGCTTTTTGACAAGCACATCTGTGCAGATGTTCACACACTTTTCACCCGAGCCGCTGTTTCTTTACTCAGATTCAGTCTCTGCTGCCTCTATCTGATACTATGGAAATTAACAGTGTCATATCAGATAAAAGAGATAACCAATACTGTGTGTGTGTGTGTGTGTGTGTGTGTGTGTGTGTGTGTGTGTGTGTTTAATGTGTTCAAAAAGCAAGTTAGCTTTGCTTTTAACTTTTGATATCTGCCTGTGTTACTGTCAGTGTGTGTCTGAATGAAGTTGTAACTGTGCAGTTGTGCAAGTGTGTGTGTGTTTATAGCTGACTAGTCATGTAGGCCAGTTCCAGTGTAGAGCTGTGGGGGGGGTGGGCATCAGGACTGACCTGTATTCTCTTGTTTAGCAGGCCACTGTACCAACATAGGCTGAACCACTGGGTGTCTGTGAACGCTCCTGTGTGATGTGACCTCGTGCTCAGTGTTTGTTCCTCTGTTTCTTCCTGCTGCAGATGCAGACGACTCCTCCACGTTTGTGACCGGCATCGTTCTGTACAGGAACCTGGGCAGTATCCTGAGTCTGCAGAGGTAAGACCGCTCACTGAGAGGCTAGCTACAGCTAACAGCTAACAGACAGGAAGACAGCTGACTGACAGGCTAACAGACAGGCAATCTGATAACAGAGCCCACATTAATAGTAGCAAACGTATTGACAGTTTGTTCACTTGCCTCTTAGTCAGACAATATGTCACGTGAAAAATTATAAAGGAATGTCAGTAACTTTTTTCTACAGAACTGATAAAAGAAATCTTAAGGTGTACATTATTAGGTGGAGCTTTCAGCTGCATATAGGGTTGCCACCTTTTATGTGAAAAAATAAGACCCCACCCCCACCCCCCCACCCCCGGGGACGAAAAGATTTTTTGAGAATTTTAAAATGCAGATACACATTCTTTTAACAAAAAGTGTAGCCTAATGCTGATTTACAATTAGTATTAGAGAAAAAAAGCAGGGAGAGAGGATGACATGCAGCAAAGGGCCACGGGTCGGACTCGAACCCGAACCCACACCACCACGGTTTGGATTAAGCCTTAATGACATGCACTGTACCTCGTAAACCACCAGAGCGCCGTACTGCTGTCTGCTGCATTTTTTCACAGCACGCAGTCTGTTGCTAATTGATAGGCTACAACTGGTGTGGCTTTACTTGACATTACATTATTCACAGCACTTTGAGGACATAACATGAACCAAAATATGAGACAAATTGCGTTGAGTCCATATGAACGCCCCCCTCTTGTGGTATTCACAACCTTTGACCTCAGAATGTTCATGAGTCGTGAAGTGTTTGCTGACGTTTTCAGAAATGACAGAGACCATGGAAGATGTTCAGTTAATATATTGTAACTTTAGTTGTGTAGAGTTTTCTTTCGTAGTTTTCTAATACATCTGAGGAAAATGTTGATATTCCCATCGCCCTCATCTTTTCCCTCTTCGTCATCACGCCTTTGAATTCCCTGCATTACCTTAATCTCCTGCTAACTCGCTAAAGTGTTTGCCTCTGTGGCTTCGCGTGTCAGGTGTCGTTACTGCTGACGTGAATAACAATCTTATTTATGCGTATCGTCAGCCAGCAGTCTAGGATTCACCGTCGCCCTCCATTTAACTGCTTCTGTACATGACGTCCCATGATGTAACCATGAGCTCCCGAGTTTCATTTGAAGGCAGTGATACAGTCTTGATTCACCCTGAGGTCTCTGTCAGTTCAACCTTCTTTTGATCACATTTTGAATTTCGATGTGATGTTTCAGTTCAATCTGCTGCTAGATCTCTGAAACTGAACTATTAGTCGGCTGCACATTTCTCCAGTTAGGGATAGAAGTCAGAAATATCAACCCGCATGGAGGAGGATTCTTCCAGGAGGAACTTACTCCCACTAATCCGATGAACGTTGGTGATCTTTATAGTGGAAAAAAAAACAAAAAAACATGCATTTGGTTTAAAAGTGAAAGTGCCTTGGTGACATAGATCACATACCATTTAACAGCAATGATTATACAATATTTACCAGGAACTCCTCCAACCTGAACAACCATCAACCCTCTGATACGACCCAGAGGAGTGTCTCCAGGCCATGTTTGTCATGGTCATAATGTTAAACACGTGGAGTGTGCCGACAGCCTTCCTCACCATGGTTACTATAATAACAACCTAACTGGCTTGGTTAGGGTTAGTAAAAGATGGTGATTTAGGTTAAAACAAGTACTTCCTCAACATTAGATGATCTTTGTTGTCATGGTTACAATATAAACTGGTACTTTCACATGGGAATCGAACACCGCACTCCTGTGTCATATTCATCCATCCACCATAACCTCCAAGAGTTTGTCGCTCAACAAAACCTAACTACAGGTCACAATGAGCTGCTGCACAGACAGGCTCATATTGCCACATTGACGTTGCCCTTAATTAAAGCAGCCGCACATCGAACCGCAGGATCTGAGGCTTCTAGGTTCTACTACGACACTGTGCTGGGTTTTATGGATGTCACCGTTCGGTCAGGGCTTTTTACATCAGAGCTCTGGAGTGAATGTTTCCAGCTGAATGAAATCAAGGATTAGCAGCACACTAGCAGTGGGTGGCCCCAGTATGTCTTTTATCTCCGTGAGTAAAGAGATTTTCTTGGAGGAAGTTGCTTTTGCTGCTTGCATGATGATTAACATACATTTAACCCGGCAGTGTATGGTGCAGCTCTGTGTAATTATATGTGTGTGTGTATGTGCATACAGAGATTCAAGCTTGTGTGAGAAGCTGCCTGTTAGTTGGTAAGGAGCTCTCTGTTAGCATAATGTAGTGAAAGCACATAATGAACTGGTAACACAGAGAAAGGCAGAAGACCCTCACTCTCTCCAGTCCTCCAATGTTTGTTCACCATCTCTGGATTTCTGCTGCTGCTCTCTCTCAGCTCTTCACTGCTCTTCTTCTTTTTTTCCTTCACCACCTTGTCTTGTCTCTTTTTCTGCATTTGATTCCCCTCTGGAGGAAAATGAGATGAGTTTGAGGCAAGAGACTAGATGACACGAAGGTTTAAGTTGACTGATTGTGTTTTGGAATGGTGAGAGTGCGATTGTCGTGTAGAGGATATAGTGATGATGTGAGGAACTGGAAAACAGAGCATGGGCTGTTGAACATGTTTGGCGGACTGGAAGCTTTCCATGTCAGTACTTGCAGTAGCAATTCACTTTTTCCTGATTGTCTCATTCCACATGATTGATAGTACCTATGAAAAACAGAAATTGCAATGCATACTAAGCAGGCAGCAAGATTGTAAAATAAAATGCCAAAAATGGTATTAGATAAGCTGTTGAAAAACAATGTGCACCTCTTCAGATGCAAGAAAAATCCTCAAACTCTTTAGGGTTTACTTAACTGGTAGGATCTTAGATGTTTGCTCTGAGCCTTGGCAATGAGAGACATCTGAGTCAATAATCTGTTACATATTGGACTGTTTCTGTGGCAGCTCTGTGACCTAGTAGCAATGTCACAAATGTCAGTCTGTCCTTTTATAGGATCTTTCACATCGGTCCACCATGTTGTTCTAGACCAAAGTGTGTCCACAATTACTGGATGAACTGCCATGAGTTAATTGCTGTTCATGGTCCAAAGTGGACGAAACAAACAGTTTACCTTCTAAATATCTGAATATTAGCATTGTCACTGTGAGCTGATGTAGATGATGAGACTGAGAGCAGTGTGGCTAAGTACAGCCCCACAGAGCTGCTAGTGTAATAATAAGTCTATTTATACAGCATTTTTCAAAATAAAGTCGCATAGAGCTGTACATGATTTTCAACAGGAAACAAAAGCAAAACAAGAAGAACTTGAAATTAGGCAGCAAAATTACACATTTAAAATAAAATAAAGCAAAATTGTGTAAAATACCCCAAATATAAGATTAAAAACAAGTAAAAAATAAGTAAATTAAAAAAACAGTGTGCTACCAATTAAAGATGCTGATTCTACAAGAGTCAGATCTTCAGGCAGTGAGTTTAGGAGCTGAAGCCCAGTCTCCTTAGGAACAGCCAGATGAACCCTTTACAAAGACCGTTGGGATATCCAGCATTTTATTTCATACAGACCAGATAGTATATTATGAAAGTTGGCCTCTTCACTGGTCTTTATATTTTGTGTATGAATGATATGTCCCAGCATATAAATACAGAACAGGAAGGGGCTGTTAATGGAGAACACCACAGGTCAATGGGACCAAGAAGGACCAAGAAGTGCCACCAGAAAAGTTCTGTTTGCTAAGAAGGATTTTATTCCTAAAGCTGCTCTTTAAGGCGATCTAATAAAACAGAATGATCAACTGCCTCAAACAAAGAATTAAAATTGTCTCCTTCATCAGCTGGAAGTAAAAGATCATTAGTAAGTTTTTATGAGGGCAGTTCCAGGACTATGAAATGAGTGGAAACCTGAGTTATCAAAGAGTTTATAATTAATCATAAAAGAAGTCAACTTCAACCCTCTGTAAAACTTTGGATAAAATGGCCATTTGAAGATGAGACGAAGTGATTAAAATCAAGAGGGTCACGGCTGGTTTTTAGAGAAGTGGGTGCACTACAGCACGCTCCAGACAGGAGGGAACACAGACAGCTATTTACAATGGATCATACTGTGGGACTGGCACCTCCTTTAAAACCTCTTTCAGGCTGAACATCTAGAAGACGTGATGAAGGTTTGAGTCTGGAAACTGTGTCCTTTAAAGTGCACAATGACTCAGAAAAAGACAGGGTTATTACAATGATGTTAGAGAAATACTTTTACTGCTTTGTGATGTGTGGACATGAGGTCTTTGAGAAAGTCATGTGACGCCACCAGTCTGTCCTTTCTCCATGTTCATTCTGCTGGTCTGTATTTCCTCCTCATCTCTGGTTATTTAGCTATGAGTTGGTTTGACTCTCCTCCTCCTTGTTGTAGCAGCGGGGCCCGCCCTATAATCACAAATGTCACTGACTTCCTGTCTGACTGACTGAATGACTGACTGACTGATGATATTTCTGTCTACTGAGCTGCTTTGGTTTCGCTGCTGCTCGGGAACTGTAGGGAAGAGGAGGAGCACTTCCAATACACTGAGCCTCGCCTCCATTACAGCAAATGAACTACTTAGATTCCATGTATCATTATTACTAAATGAGGCAGAGGAATAACTAAACATAAGACACAGAGAGCAGAGAGAGCAGGAGAGAGAGAGGTCATCACTAATGAGGCTTCCTACTAACGACTATGACCAACTCTACATATCAAACAGAGGGAGTTAGACTTAAAGACTTGCCTCTAATAAAAGTCTGTGATGTTCTGGAGTTGAAGTAAATCGCTCTATCATTGCCTTAAAAGAAAAAGCCTGAAAAAATAACTTAAAAAAAGAAAGACAGAATGTCTCTTCTAACTTTCTCTCTGATCATGTTACAGTAAATCCAGCTGAACTCACAGACCAGTCTTTGTCTCTCATTTATGTGTTTGGTGATTTTGTCAGACGATCTCACAGTTATAAAATCAGGATTTGACCAGAGGTTCAGACATGTACGAGGTTTAGACCTGGTTTTGTTTCATGTTAAACAAGAGATTCAGGATATTCCAACAAGCCCCTGTTTGTCTGTGTGAGTCGGACTCATAGACTAAATTTTATTGTTTGTCTGGAGCATTGCTGCTTTCTGTCTGTGTGTTTATTGATTAATTGTCATCCGCCATCTTTGCTTGTGACGTCTAGAGTCACGAATTCGACACAGTGGCTGCTCTCAAAGCCAATCAGAGTGTCTGACTCAGAGGCTTGGCTGTCGGTTGTTATATACTCAAACTAGTTGGGAGCAGTGCTGTTTTATTCTGAGTTTAAAGTGAGGAGAAGTTGATCTGAGTTTAGTGTAGAGACAGAAAACAGACAGAAGGATGTGAGCAGTCACATATTTGGTGCAGAAGAGGATGAGGAGATGATTTTTTAAGGAGCTGACAAAAACCGTGCATGAATACTGCTCCAAAGAATGAGCAGAACTCATGATCAGATAAAGATCAGATCACCTCCAAATCAATCCAAACACATGTGTGCAACTTTCTACATTGAAGTTGTCTTTCTTTATTATGGTTTGCAGGGTTTATATCTGTAAAATAAGGAAAAGTCTGTTTTTGGTTTATCATGTTTTAATGGGCTATTAACCTCTATTATACTGTACTGAAGTCTTTATTGATATTAGCTGAGGTTGTACTGATTCTGAATATGTGTAGTACTTGGTGAAATTTTATAAAGCAAAACAAAGGTATGAAAAAACAGAAAAGTCTTAATGTGGTTAAAATCACCTAAAATCAAGACTTTATCAGAGCCTAGAAAAACTAAAGCTAAAAGGTTGGAGAACTCCTGAATCAGAGCTGTGTCAGATGTCAGGTTTTGGGGCTCTGCGGATTAAAACACAAAGTAAAGGGACGTTGACATTTATCATAAAACCATGGGATTCAAATGTGGAGAACTTCCCAAGAGCATGTGGGAAATATTTAAAGATATCTCTTTAAAATACTTCCAGGCCGCCCCCATGTCTCGTAAGCCTAAGTCTGGGCTCAACCAAGTCTCAGTAAGCATAAATAAATCCAACTGGTTTGATAATTTAAGTCGTGGCTGAAGTCATGGTCTTATTCACCAGAGATCTGACAAACCAAATGTAACTGCGTTGGAATACGGGTGTGGGACAAGAGTTGAACATCTCCAAGCCCTGTCGGTGGAGATACGGTGTGGAAACAATGTTGTGTTAGAGAGCTATTAGACGCTGAGCAACTGAGTTAAATAATTCCTTTAATAACTCTTCTCAGTGGAGCTGAAACATCATTGATGCCAGCATGAACAACACCAGTGCTCACAGAGGGACACTTCCTCATGACATGCCTCACCACGGCTTCCCCTCGCTGAGTGCATGAGGCGCAGTGTGTGGGAGACACGGAGAGGCAGCGGTGTGGTGCCTCCTGGCACTTGAGCCTACGACTGTCACTGCACATATGGCACTAAGGTGGCATTTAACAGCGGGTGGTTGTACAGTAAATCATTGTACGACAAATAAACGGCACAGAAATCACAATGACTGACAATGAAGAAGTCCAAAGTGAATTCAACTTAATAGAGACATCATCTCCTCCCGGTGTTATATCTGAGCCACTGTAGTCTTACTAAGTTTCCTCTGAGAAAATCTCCTAACAACCCACTTATATGATAATGTAGGCTTTCTGATCCCAGCCTGTTTTCAAAGGTGCACCAGGTCCTGCTGCCCATGAGAGTGTAGTACACTTGGCACACCTGTCGCCCACTGAGCAGGGTGCCCTGTACACCTGTGCTCTTACTGCCAGGTTCACACAACAGGGCCTTTGTTAAATGTTTCAACACTGATGTTTTTCTTCTCTATCTACAGGAACAGCACAGTCCTCAACTCCAAGGTGTTGTCAGTGACCATCAAGCCCACTCCTGCCTCCCTCTCCGCTCCGGTTGTAGTCGAATTTTCTCACCTGTACAACGTGAGTGACAAATAAACTTTTGTTTTCAATCAATTCCAGATATGAAGCTATTGTGATATGATGTGTTATACTAGTGCTGTGCTCTGTGATGGTAATCATATGGACTTCTCTTTTCATCCATCAGGGAACCACCAACCAGACCTGTATATCCTGGGACGAGAGCGACAGGTAAGAACCACTATATTGTTGATTTGACATGTGGCCATGACGGACTAATATCTCAACCTTTGACAGCTGATCTAAGATACTGTTGATTGCATTATGGGAAATATAATCCAGCATGTTTGGCACTTGCCCCATTCTAGAAACATGATTTCTTCGCACTGGAGACAGTCAGAGACAGAGACATATTGTTTTCTGGTTATCCGCACGTATGTACATACTCTCATTCTCATGGACACAATATCTCTGTAACACCTTGATGGAACTGCTTCAAATTTGGCACAAACATTCACTTGGAGTCAAGGACGAACTGATTAGATTTTGGTGGTCAAAGGTCGGTTTTGGCCTTGTGAATGCAATATCTTGCAATATCTTGCGCAAAAACGATGGTAATTCTAGTTAATCTATCTTTTGTGAATGGAACTGCAGTACAATGAAGTAGCACTTGAATGGTGCCAGTAGCTAATATTTAACTACCTATCCGTCCATTTATCCAACACTTTGGTCTAAACCAAGAAACTCCATGAAACTACTGGCCAGATTTTTATGAAATGTGCATCCATTTTCCCCAGAGGATAAACTTTAATAAATTTGGTAGCCCCACGATTATTCTTTTAATGCCACTATCAAACCAAAGGTTCCACTTGTACACAGGAATATCTAAGTTGAATTGGCAGATTGCCATGAAATTTATTTATGCACATTTTGATGTCATGCTTGGCTGAGGTGGAAAAGTTGGTGGACAACATGTAATGGAAATGTGACACAATTCAATGGAATCATACTTAGCAAAATAAATCATGATTGTACATAAAGCATGCAACTTAAAGGAGCTATTTGTAAGTTTTGCTATTGCTACATGGCTAGCACTTGCATTAACAGTTATTTACTTACTAGTCTGGCAGAGAACTTCAGCCATCGTTGCATTGTAGGTTAAAGTAGGTACAGTGAGCAGCACTACGTCTTCAGGCCAGACTGGAGGCTACAGTAACAAGACAGACCAACCAGCTAAGGCCAACTGGTTAGCATGCTAACTTCAGTTGAAGAAAATAAAATAATAAAAGAACAAAGGGATTGCTTTCCACCTCTGGAGACAGCTGTTGGTGAGTAAAGGAATGAAGTGTGTTGCTGAACTCACAAAGTTTCTTCCAGATTGGTAAGTAAACAGCTGTTAATGCTAATGTTAGCTATGTAGCAATAGCAAATCCTCCACCTCACTGCAGAGATGCCCTCTTCTTCTGCAGTGGTTTAATAGCACTAGACTGAAGAACCCAGAACCAACGTACGTAGCCAACGTTAGCAGAGTTCAGCATCAAACTTCATTTCTTTACTCACCAAGTGCTGTTGACAGAAATGTGCACTAAAGCACATTTTACTTTGTGAAGTTTCAGGAAATTTGTATAAACTTGAAAACAAAATATTGGAAACTTGACTTATGTTTTAGTCAACTCTTTTATATTATGTGTTGAAGTGAACATGGGCCACTAACTGAGCTTCAGCCAATTTCATGGCAAAAATTTGAGCAGTATTCAGCTTTTCGGCGACAGTTAGAGCCGGAGCCATATTGTTTTCGGTTTGTACATCCGCACGTCAGTCCCGTTCTTGTGGACATAATATCTCAGTAACGGCTTGACGGAACTTTGGCACAAACATTCATTTGGACTCAAAGGCGAACTGATTAGATTTTGGTGGTCAAAGGTCAAGGTCAGTGTGACCTCACAAAACACATTTTTGGCTATAACTCACAAATTCATTCAATAGTTATGACACACTTTAACCCCAGCTGACACTGAGTGGTCCAGATCCAATGGCATTAACATGGGAAACCTCTCATGTACAGTGTCTATAGCACATGGGGGAGTTCAGTGCTCAGAGTGGGTGTTTTTACACCATGTCCCCTCTGAAAGTACCAGGGCCGGCCGCAGTGTTTTTAATCTTGACAAAGTCAGTGCAGCGTTCTCCAGTGAAAGCTGCTGAGTGTGTTGGACAGCTCGGCAGCTCTTGTCTGGGGCAACGCTAACCCCACGCTATCGCTGCTACGACACTGATGCAGCATGTGGAAAATTAAAAGTGTCGCTCACAGCTTCCCTTCCTCTCCCACGCACACACATTGACATGTACATGGAGCAGTGAGAGAGAGAGAGAAAGAGAGAGAGAGAACTGGAGGCTAAAGAAAGAGTGAAAGATACATGTTCAATTTTAGTGCTTCTGTGGCCAGATTCAAAGCACTGCTCATTTGCTCCTTGCGTTTAAGTGCCCCCTTTGTTTAAGACAAGAAAATAGTGTGGCATGTTAGAGCATGAGCAGTGAGCGAGAGAGAGAGAGAGAGAGAGAGAGAGAGAGAGAGGCAAACACTTTGCAGCCTTATTGCATTGCAGGTTTGGACATTTGCATTTAGATGGGTGCATACACTTGTGTTACAGAGACGAAGAGCAGAACATTCATCGTCTCAGTCAAGGGATTAAAAGAAGTTTGGTTTGCTGCAGATAGACCTTTAGCAAGATGTGGGAAACACAGACAGAAACAGTTGAATAGATGTTAATACGACAGTCTGACTTAACAACACAACATCATAAATATAGTTTCCAAATGACAGTTGAGACAGTATCCACAGTCATACCTAATTGTCACTGACAGTGTTATGTGAAATTCAAAGCATTCAACATTCTTGAATAGGGGCTTTTTTCACCTCAGCTGCAGAGAGAACCAGCTTTTATATCAAAGACATTTCTGTTGATATATTTTGTCAAATATGAGTAAAACTTCCCCCTCTTGTCTGATCTGCTCCAGTTTCAAATTTACTGGTATAACCTCAAAACTAATTCACATTCTATAGCATTAATTTATCCAATTTCTTATTTTCTCTCATGGCTCACTTCAAAATCTCTAAAATGTTGGCAGCCCACATCCGACCCCATGACAACATGGAGGCCCGATGATCCCTTCAGAGCACTTTTCATTTTAATGATAACAATCCGACATTCAGGACTGAACAGAAAGCGGGACAAACATTTAGGAGGCTCAGTTTCTCTTTTTTGTTTGACGGGGATCATTTCGTTTTACAACATTTAAAGACAGATTTTTTTTAATATAATTACATCTTTTCAAAATATTGATCGGCCCATTTGCAACACGTTCGCGCCCACCAGTGGGCCCCGGCCCACAGGTTGGAAACCACTGCTCTGATTAAAAGAATTCGGTTTCATTCACTAAATAAGTGAAGCTGGTTTTACTTTGCTGTTTTTTTTTCCATCCATTACATTCAACACTTCCTGCACAGACATTTCACATTTATAATCCCTTCTCTTGCTTATTAGGCTTTTGTTGTGAAACAGCTTTAACAGCTCAACAGTGATTCAAAAAAAATGAAACGTAGATTATTGACTGAGAGCAGTATTAAAACAGAGATTCCAAGCTGCCGAGTGAGTTTGACTGGCTCTTGTTGTTAATTATAGTCCTGCCTTTATCATGCAGAAGCCTGTATCTATTAGTGCCATGGTATTGAATTCTATTTTCGGTACATACAGAATAATATCAGCTGAGTAAACGGTGTCGTCGCTGTGACATTGTATGAAGGTTATGTGTGTTTTTGACGGTGCCGACGTCTCAGACGACGCAATGACAGAAACGCAGCAAGGACAAAGAATCTAATCTGGTGGTGTTTAGGTCTGGAGTTGGTAGTTGGGGGTTGGGGCGGGGTGGGGGAGACATGTTCTATGCAAAATTAAAATCCATCTTGGACAGCAGCTATGATTAATGAGTTAATATTTGGGAGAGAAATTGGTATCTGAGGAGGCGTCCTTGTCATGTTGATAAGAGCTGTGAAGCGGCCTCAGCCTTCACTTCGCTTCAATCTGCTGAAATCAATAACAAGAGCATCGGCAGCGTCTGTGTCTGTCTTGCTCTCACTCACAGTGACATTATCACTCAGTTTTGTTTACAGTGTGTCTTACCTGATCTTCTATAAATACTTGAACTAAATGTGATTTGGAATCAGTTTGCAGCCTCAGATAACATCTGACAATTCCAACACTCTTAATGGGAACACAGAAAGCATTTGGTAGATTGTACTGCTGGGCAACTTTCCCGTCAGGCATTGTAAAGTTAGTTAATTATAAAGAGTTTTCATGATTAATTTTGGGGCATTTTATGGCATTTATGGGAGACTCGACAGGAAATGAGGAAACCCAGGTCTCCTGCCAGACGCCAACATGGGTTGTTGTAGTTCCTCCCCACAATAAAGGGCCCTGCAATGGAAGGACATTTTCAAAAAGTCAATCGTGAACAACTGAGAATTAATATTTGTGCAAATTCATTTGAAGTCAACCCATTTACTCTAATGCTAATTTAAATGGTAGAAGTGACATGTCAGTGTCAAATGCATTTAAAGACCGGCTGAGTCACAGCTGCACAAGAGACTGTCTCATTTCAAAGGCTCCTTCAAATGCATCCCTCTTGTCCCTCTTAGACCCGATCGTCTCATTTTGGTTCAGCCTTCGATCGTGTTCTACGACGGCGACACCTTCGTAAACCACTTCCTCTGAAGGATTTGGCCCCTGAATTTGGGACACAGCTGTAGTTTCACTCGTTTACATGTACTACTTTCTATTACTGTAACTAACTTGTCAGCTGATGACCTTACCTTTATCTGAACTGTTTCCATCTGTGGCAGATGAAACCAAAATGCTGCCACTCATTACTCCTCAGGTGGTTCGGTGGCAGGATTATCCATGTAGCACAGCTTGCTAGTTTTCCTGTATTAATCAACAAAGGGAACAATAACTTAGTTTACTCACAGTGAATTTCACCAGCGCCTCACAGCCTTTTAAGATAATTACAGACCCCGAGTTTAATTTTTCCCCATTTTTGCACAATACTATGAATAAAAAGTGACAGTGCTTCTGCAAACTGTACCTGATCTATAATAATTACAATATATATGTGAGCTTTAAGTTGATGACTCTTGAGGCACATGATAAAATCGCAGCCAACGTGTTATCATGAAAACAAGTCCTCTTTGTAACTTTACCTGCAGTGTTATCTTTCAACACAGCACCTGCTCAAATAAAAGCCTCCCATCATTAACACAGTATGTTCTGGGATTCTTATTATTTTCTGACAATATAAGCAACATTAGATTCATTAGCAAAGCTGGGAAAAAGGTGTCCTATGGATGTCTGAGTGTCTTTGTCTTGTTTTTTTAACCTGAGATCGACCATGTTTGCCAGCTCTGATTCTCAAGACAACCAGAATGCTTATTAACACAAGGTGTAAACACAAAGGCCCATGATCAGATGTCTGTTTGCAGGTAATGTATGAAAGTACAGATCGTATGTTAAAACCAGGTCTGACTGTTAGAACGGAACACCGGGGACTGACTTTTGTGTTTATGCTTGTCATCACTTAACAAATTAGACCAATTAAACAGTCTCACAAAAACCTGACGAGCCCCATTAACGTTTCCTTCGTTCATTATTAGTGCTGACATTATTAAACAAGCCCATTACCATGGGTCACTTCCTGTTCTCCATCACACACTGTTATCATGTATGTAATCTAAAATTAAATGAGCTTATTGTTGGTGTCTTGGAATTCAGATTTGGAATTCATTTATTCATAATAGAAAACAATTGAACAGGCTAGACATTTTTTTTTCCAGATTGCAGCCACTAACAAATTTTCACACAAATCAGCCGTGCTGTCTCAATGAGTTTACAGAGTGGGTGCTGATGTGGAGGAGCTGACCTCTGTGGCCTTTGGACTGTGGCATTTTCATCAATTACTGCAAGACAATTAAAGGACAGTTGGTGAAGTTCAGTGGACGGGGGTCATGTTTGTTTACAAGTGTGAACAGAAAGAGGACAGTCCAATGTGTTTATATTCAGAGCATGCTCACCCACTCTAACTCATATGCCAGTTGTTTGAATACCTCTCTGTCTGACTGTCTGTAGTCTGTGGACAGGAAGTCATGGGACAAAGTCAAGTGTCAGAATTCAAATTTGTGAATTTCAAGTAATTTTTTTTTATTTGTATGGCAGAACAGAACAACAGAAGTTATTTCAAGGTTTGCCTGAATGTGCTCTCCTCACTATCCAGTCATAGTACTGCTCAACTAGCCTGCCATGTGATGTGACATTTACTGTGGGCCATGACATAACTACCTTAATTACAGCTGTTTAAATAATGCAGTCATCTGCCACTTTGGTACAGGGTCATTATTTAGCCATTATGACCATAAAACAGAATAAAAGACAGATGTCTGCAAACACAGACAACTCAGCAGTAACCTGGAGTTGTGTTTACCTGATAAACTAGTGAGCAAATATAGCACTGTGAATATAAAAAGAAAATGTATCTGTTTCTTTGGCTGCTAGAAGCTTGTGATCTCCAGCTGGACAAAAAAAGCTGTAAACCAGAAAATCAAAACAATGAGCTGAAAGATGCTACAATGCTCTTTAGAACTAAGGAGGAATTACAGCATTAATTACACTTGAAAATAAGCAATAAATTATCTTAGATTGTAACAATGTACTGAGTCAGTATATCGACTGGTATGTGACAGTAAAGATGATGAGTAATACTCTGTATGTTCTTCTTCGTCTTGTTCTGTTGAAATGTCAGAATCTATATTTAAAGGGCTCCTCCCACACTGTGGTGTGACACTTCCATAAAGCTGTGGGACCTGTTAGACAGAAACCTGAAGCAGCAGGCTGAAATAAGTGGGTTTCCATCCTCCTTCTTTTATGTACATTTTCAATTTAGGAATATAAAAAAACAAACTTGAAAAAGTATTTCACGATTGGTTGAGGTGGAAATCTTGACATACATGAGGAAAACAGCCACAGACAATATCATCAGATCTGTGTGTGCTGATACTGAAACTGTTCCTTCTTTCATGGTGCTCTTTTAAATGTGTCACTTTGTCGCACCCTCTTCTTCTGCATTGGTTTAATGGCACTTGACTGGAGAAGTAGCACCACCAACTGTTTCTCTTGATGAACCATCACTTAATATTTGCATAACAATGTCAAGCTTCAGCTTCCAGACTGAAACATGAAGCATCAACAGAGAAGAACCAAAAGCTGCAGTTCCTCTAATGACCACTAGAGTCTTGCTCCAACAGTGAGTCAGTCTCCATAGACTCCCATGTTAAAATGTCCAACATTACAGCAGAAATAAACATGTTTACAGCCTGGTACAAAAACTGTTTTGGTCTCTAGAGCTAATTTCCTCCTTCATGACACCTGTTTATATAACTCACCGGTTTACATTTTATTAAGGATTAAAGTTGTGGAGAATTTAGGGCGTGGCCTCTTTGGTGCATGTCAGTTTGTGGAAAGCATACGCTCACCCACCTGTCACTCAAAGTCTCAGCTCCACACACACGCCCCTCCTCTTTGACCATATTTGGATTAGCTGGGAGTTAGTGGCGGATTGATTCTGAAAAGATTATTTGTCAAAAAGATATTATTGGCTGAAGTCCAAAATCTTTTTTATTTTTCAGAGCAGTGAACACCATGCAGGAATGATGAGCCCATGTTCATATATTTCCTCTGTGCTGGCTGCTTTTCATCCATGTGGCCTGTTCTTGGCAGAGGACGTCCTCCCATGCAGGGCTGCTGCACCAGCACCTAAATTATCCAATTAGACAGTGGGCAAGTCTGTGTGCAGGCCACAGTGTCTCACAGAGAGGCCTAATCACGTCAGCCACAGAGAAACTGCACTCACTCCTAATATATTGGATTTCTGTTAAAGGTGATGTGCTAATCTGCACACACACACACACACACACACACACACACACTCTAAGGACAGACATCTCTGTGAATGAACTGTTAAATATTCTCAGTAATCTTCAGCGTCACCTTCATGTCGTTATGGTTGTGCTGTTCTCAGGTGTTGTACAGACATGTGACACATCAAAGGAAAAACCTGACAAATAGAAACGGACCAGACACTGTGACATCTATGACTTTCACAGTCACCACATGTCAACAGTGAAGTGACAGTGAAGTTGAAGTTGTCAGACTTCAGATGGACTGATTCTGATTCATCTGTTGCAAAAAGCTGTTTAGTTCTTGACTATTTTAAGATGGACTGTGGTACAATGAATTCTGGATAAAATAAGCCTTTTTTTTTCAATATAAAAAAAATGGCAGACCAAGAAACCACATCCCACTGCTGAGCTCCATTTAACCTCAGCAGAATATGTTTGTCTTTAGGAAGAATTCAACAGTTACAAGACTTTTTACTTGACAAATTCAGTGAAGAGTGAAACAATAAAAAGTAAAATAAAAAAAAAAACGATTTGTCCTTTAAACTGTCACTTGTTTGTATTGAATCAGGTTTGCAGTAGAGGTTAAAGGTCATGGTTACTGCATGTGGTTAAATCGTGGTTCAGTTGTGTCACGGCTCGGTCACAGTTTGGTCTTTTTTAATGTCGATCTTTCAGAAGTGGAATGTCAGACACATTATCAGTGTTGTTTTGCTTTATTTTCTCACCATATTTTGTATCTTTATTTCAAGAATAGCAAATATTAGCAGACAGTGTTCTAATATTAATAAATGGGTCCATTGTACTGTATAATTATTTCCTAGAATGTTTCCTTTGTATTGAGAATTTATTATTAATTATAGGAAAAAACAAAGACAAAGAAGTTTCTGAAAGAAACTTAATTTATTGTTGAATTATGTATTTGAGTCTTGACACATTGCACATTTTTGGATGTTCAGCTGACTCTAGGTTATGCTATCTTAGCAGTTAATTGGAAAGTTGAAAGTATGGCGATTGAACATTGTCACTGTTTTACCTATAATTAGATTCTTTCCTCGAGACTTGCTTCACACCTGTAAAGTAAAACTTTAAAGAACTAAAAAATTGTTTTTTAACAAGTGAAGTGTATCATTACACACATATATAACCTGGGTTTCAAGGACCTATTTGTAAGTTTTGCTATTGCTACATAGCTAACGTTAGCATTAACTGCTGTAACAGTCTTACTAAGAGCTTCAGCCATCATTGTGTTTACGTACATGACAAGAGGCTATCACACGTCCTCTGAGCAGAGGGACCCCTTCAGGGTAGCTTTGACCCTACAGCCACTCCAGCTGGACTGGGGCTAGCTGGTTAGCATGCTCACTTAAATAGAAGAAAAGGAGTGATAGAAATAGAAGCAAAACCAAAGGGTTGTTTTCCACCTCTGGAAACAGTTCTTAGTGAGTAAAGGAATGAAGTTTGATGCTGAACAATATTTCCTGTGGACTGGTGAGTAAATAGCTTTTAATGCTAACGTTAGCCACTTAGCAATAAGTTTAAAAGTTTAAAAGAAAAAGTTTAAAAAGTCAACTCTGATGATTTAGCTGCACCATGCCTAAGATGCTCTCAGCCTCCTACAGTGTGGGGAGACTCCTGTTAATCGACAGTCATTTTCTAATAGTCCTCAGTTACATTGCTTTTATTATGATCATCTGACCAGAACCTGCAGCGTAAAGACAGAAGCCTTGAGTGAGACGTGCTGATGCTTGTAGCAGACGTTGGCAGCTGACTGGAGTGGTCGCCATGGAGCTGAAACAGCACCAAAATGTCCTGTGTGAAGGATGTATTACCATCACAGCGAGTGTGTGATAGCATCAATGCAGAAATCTTTTCACTGCAGGACCTGACACTCCTCTGAAACCACTTACACTTTAAAGTTAGAGTGAAACTGAATTCTATGAGTCAGACTCAACAACAACAAGATTTACATAAAGTATTGGCTCATTGCTTTTCCTTTATTTGATTAGTGTGTGTGCGGCCTGAATTCAGTCTATAGATTTTTTTTTCAGCTTCCTGATGAGTGACATTTCAAGTGCTTGTTATTGTCAGTGCCTGACAAATGAATTTGGATTCCATGGCCGGAGAACAAGTTTGAGTCAGAACGTGTGCTGCTCAATCAAGTCGATGCAAATTCAAGTCAATCAAGTGGATGTGAACTTGTGTGAGGAGAATCGGAGTCTGTCGCCTGTTGCTGCTTGTTGTTAATTCATAACACTGGGCAACTTCTTCATCAGTTTGACTTGTTTGCTTAATTCCTCAGCAGACTGATGTATGGCCAGTGTGTGTCAGCGGCCCCGCCAAATGGAGCTTTACTGTCTAAACGCCAGAGTGTCAAATTACCAAACCCTACAACAATATGTCAAACTGCTCTGATTCAACTTTAAACCAGAGACTCTCTCTTTACAAAGAGGAACATAACTGTGGCAGTCTTTTTTACATATTTTAGTTTTTAATGAATTATGGGGCTTTCAACTGGATTTTCTGCTTAATTGGTTTTTGAAATATCAGATGTGTCTCTGTCCTATATTACCTACTCATACTATTCAGTACACCGACTCTGTCTCATGTCAGTTTGTGTCCAGGTAAACCAAATGTAATCTATTCATTTCATGTACAATGATGCCGATTGTCCATTTTGATGTTTTTAGGTTGTTCGTCCGAATGTTTGTCTCATTCTTGTGGACACGATATCTCCATAACGCCTTAACGAAATTTCTTCACATTTGGCACAACATTCGCTTGTTTGTGAATCAAGGATGAACTGATTAGATTTTGGTGGTCAAAGGTCAAAGGTCAAGTTCAGTGTGACCTCACAAAACACCTTTTAAGCCATAACCCAAAACTTCACACAGTAATTATAACAAAATTTCACACAAATGGTTCATATTTTATATGACTCTGGATAGACAGGGATGTAAAACCGCTAGTCTGAGTGGAGGAGGCAGACAACCATGAGGAGGGGATTCGATTTTTTTTTTTGTGATAGTCGATCAAAGTTTTAGTTTGTCAAATTGTAAAGAAATAAATAGAAATGTTCCACTGGTTTCACAACAGAAACATATCAAATTTTAGCGACTACAGCATGATTAAACTTTTTTATGGTTATGTTTAGGCTCTCGCAGCTCTTGGTTTGTGAAAGGTTGTGGTCTGGTTTAAAACAGAAAAAAGTTCATAGTGACTCAGACACAGTGTGTTTATGTTTATTTTATGAAAAAAACATGATCTTTTGTGCCTTTACCAAAATGTTTTTAATGCCAGAACCAAACCACAGAGTGAATTCTGGATGCAAACCTGGATAATAATAAAGTTGATTTCCATTATGAGCTGTGTGTCATAGTCATGTCCAGGTAAACAAAATCAATAGGTCAAATTTCGTGTGCCTGGACACAAACTGACATGAGACTATATGCCCTCTAGGAACTGCATGCGATTCATTACATAATAATCTGATGCACTATTTTATTCAGGAAATTATGCATTTGTGGCACAAATATCAAACTATCTGTTACTTTAGAACAACAGAAGCCCACCAGAAAAAAAGATGACATATTTGGAATGACAAAAACAAAAACAAACAAACAAAAATATTAATGCTTTGAAAATTGAGATACTATGAATCTTTTTAACTTCAAGTCAAAATTCTACAGTTCAGTGAAAGTTATGAGACTATAACTATGTAATTATGACATAAAAGTACATTTAAAAAAAAGAATCTTTACCTTTATAATTATGACTGACAAAATGTTTATATTTTTTAATCATTAGGTACTAACTTTTTCTTGGCAGTAATGAGCTTCCACAGAACCTCATCAGAACATATGTCATATAAACACTCAGAGCAGAGGTCACAGACATTAAACTGTGTCCAACAGCTTCTGGAGGTTCTCCAACGCTCCAAAGTTTTGTGAGTAAAGCACAAATTAGGATTCCTCCCTGTCAGACATTTATTAAAAAAATCAACAAAAAAAAAAAAAAAACGTGCTTTTGATCAATGGACCAGATTATCATGTGTGTAGCAGAATTCCCAGCATCCAACCGGGCCTCAAAAGATGTTGTGGAGCAATTCACTTCAAAATAAAAAAAAAAAAAAAGAAAATAGAGGCTTACAAAGGATGTTATTATTATCATTTAAAAAATAGAGATACTTAAAATACATAAATACTGATAATTATAGGTAGCATAATAGTTATTTATAGATCATGTGTAGTATTATTATTCAATAATAATAATAATAATAATAATAATAATAATAATAATAATAATAATAATAGATATTTGTGGTGGATGTGTTGGTGCTAACAGGCTGTCGGTGGTGTAATGTGTCCAGGCAGAGACCTGCAGCACGCTGCTCACATCCTTCCCGCCGCCGCTCACTCCGCTCTCTGCTCCTCCGCCTGCGACCGGCGGAGATGTGAAGTGGATTAAACAGCCGGTGGAACGCGGTGGGATTTGAACCGCTTTCTTATTTCTTTTGCCAGGACTGTGTCTATATTCACCGCATCGCTTCTGTGTGTGTGTGTGTATGTGTGTGTGTGTGTGTGTGCTGGTGCGCGCGCGTGTCTTTCCGTGTGTCTGTCCGCGCGCTTGTGTGTGTGTTTTTCTCCCGTGCAGCTCCTCTCTGCTGGGATCCTGGTCTGCCAGGGGCTGCAAAACCGTGCTAGTCGACTCATTCAGAACCAAATGCGTGTGTGACAGACTGTCCACCTTCGCCATTTTAGCACGGCTAAATCCCGAAATGGTAAGTCCACCACCTCCCTTCACTTGTCTGCGTTAGACCTATCGGAGACGGTGTGTTTAAGGTATCGGAGACGGTGTGTTTTTGTGAGGTTTTATGTGAATGCATCAGCTGTTTTTTTTTCTTCCAAAGGGCGTCATTGTCATTACATATCAACAGATCCTCCCTCTCTCCCTCTCTCTCCCCTCCTCCCTCTCTCTGTCTGGACATGCCAAAGCCATGCTGCAAAGGCTTATTATATGCTTTTAAATTTTATTTATTCATTTTATTCCATTCATTTATTTCATGTATTTATCTTTTCATTTTGGGTGGGTGTCAGTTTGCTCTGTGCTAACCTGTGCTGATATTCATACATGAGCTGGTGAGTGGGAGATTTAAGATTTAACATGAAGATCACCTGCATGTAAACCCCCAACCCCCCCTACCTTCACTTTCCTTATTTAATGTGAACACCAGCAATTGATGTTCATATTAGCATATTTTAACATATTACACTGTCACTGGTGTCGCCATGGTTACCAGGCCCCGTAGAGGGCATCTTCATGGCAATTCAATGTGTACAAAAAGAAAGACATTTTTAATAAGACTAAGCTCCACAAACACACTTCCCCTCCATTGTGGCTGCAGCTGGACACAGCCAGCCAGCAGTGTGTGTGTGTGAGTGTGTGTGTGTGTGTGTGTGTGTGTGTGTGTGTGTGTGTGTGATAATGTTTTTTTTTTAAATGACAGCAGAATCCCAGTGACTCAAACATGCCCCAGTTCTTTGGGGAAAGGGCAGCTTCTTTGTGTCTTTGTGGGGAATTTTCATTCAGTGCGATTAGTTATTATTAGACTGGAAATTGCCTCGGAAGCAATTTGTTCACTAGTTGCCGTGGTAACAGCACCGAGGTTTTCTTAAAGACATAGGAGGCAGTGTGCTGTTCATCCTGCTGCCTGCGTGGCCTAGGAGGGGAAGGCTGTAGGCTGGGGGGGGGGGGGGGGGGGTTGTGGATTACACTGATGGAAACAGTTTGGCTTTCCCGCCTCGAGTCAAGCTCATGTGATTGTGTCTGTTGGAGACAGTTGAGGTTTGATTGAAACAGACGAGCATGTAAGTGATGGTGCTGTGTGCTGTGATGGCTTCAGCAACAGCAGGCGTCCCGCTGGGAGGCTGCAGTGCTGTGTGTGATCTGTGATCTGAGCTGAAATATCTGTTTTCACTTAATGAGGTGACTGACAGAGAATTGGTCAATTTAAGGAATACCTCAGTGCTTCGGAGATAATGTGATGTGTTAAGTGTGAAGCTGGAATCAGGACGTGGTTGGGTTAGCTTATGAAGGTTTGAGGGGACAGTTAGGCAGGCTCCATCTATCAACACATTTAACGGTCAGTTTGTGGTTTCAGGAGTCAACAACAGTTTCCTCATCTGTCTGCTTTCTGCAGCGTCTCTAGCTACAGTCCTGCACAGTGACACTGGTTGGTGAGCAATGGGTTTGATATAGGTCACTGAACCTGCACACAGTCTCTGTGCCTGGCTGTAGTTCCATAATACAGCAAATGGTTGTTTTTATATTTCTGTTGAGCTTTAGGTCTTTAGCTTAGCTGTAGAGCTGTTGACTGGATTGCTGTTACTCCCTTCAGTCTTTATGCTAAGCTAGGTTAACCTTGTCTTTGGGCTCAACCTTTAAATTTCCCTCTTGAAAAGAAAATGATAGAGTAAATTCCCAGAATGAGGGGCTTCTTTGAGTCAACTGAAAATCTTGATAATGATGGTTTCAGTCAGTTAGTTGCTTAAGATCTTTGTAAACTGGTAGTTTTACTGTTGGATGGCCAAAGCTATAGTTGCTGTGTTTCAAACGTGTGGTCATATTTGACATTATTGTTGATATTTTTTTGCGTAATGATTAATCTGATAATTGTTTATTGCTTTGTTTCCTCCTGCGTTCACACTACTCTGGAATTTTCAAGCCTCTGAACTGAGACTTTCAGAAACACTGCTGGAATAGGAAAACTTGTTGTTGTTGTTTTATTTTGAAAACTCTAGGGGTGTTTTTTATTTTGAAAACTCTGGGGTTGTGTTTTACTTTGAAAACTCTGGAGTTTTGTTGTAATCTGCACAGACAGAAACTGCAAGTATTGGAAACGATGACATCATACCCACAGTCTCTCCTGATTGGCTCTCATCAGCCTGGACTACCAGTGGTGAAAACAACATGATAATGAGTTGCAGTGTAACAGACCTTGTTGTCTTTGCTAGTAGCTGTTGTTCACTTACATTCTCTATTTTAATGCTACAACTGTTTTTGCTGTTCCTCCTTCAGAGGATTTACTGTAACTAACCAACTGCAGAGGAGACAATCTACTTCCTGTTTACACCAACTCGCACATGCTCAGTGTAGGTGAATGGTCATGAGAAATGTGTTTTAAGGTGTGTTAGTCTAGATGGAGATTATTTCTGATATGAAGCTAAATCCCTCATGTAGACAGAGATATTTTTAGTTTAAAAGTTGAAAATGTTTCAGTGTGGACGGGGCCTGACTTACTGAGCAGCTTCAGCAGCAGGAGCAACAAACACTGTATGCAGTAAATCATGAGATGTGTCTAATGCACAAACAGAACAAAAAACTAATAATCTAATATCAATAATGTTTTATTCAAATTTTCTGCTGTGTTTACTGGATCATAAATTACAAAATACTGCTGCTGCCTCAAGTACAATACAAAAGTTACATTATCTGTATTTAGTTTTTAAATTATGAGCTGATTAATCAGTTACTTGATAAAATCAAAAAACAAAAGGAACAATAACCATTTGAATCAATTGTCAAGTGAAAATATAAAATTATGTGTGGATCATGTTTGAGATTTGGACATTACCCAGACAACAGTACTTCAAGATGCTACTAAAAATGAATTATTTGGTCTGTAAAACGTCAGAAGACAGTGAAAATATCCACACACCATTCCCTAAATCCCAAGGTGAAGGTGATGTCTTCAGATTCTTTGTTTTGTCCAATCAGAACCCAGTGAACCAACATCTGATCATGTGAGACAAAGAGCAGCAGAGCTGGAACATTGACTGTGACATTTCTGACTAATCTTCTTCAGATAATCAAAGGATGAACTAAGTCTTTCAGCTCCAGTTAAACTATAAATGTAACTATAAAGTATCTCTATATGGGGGGGTTAAAGAGGACCATGTTTCACTGCCCTTCATATACTGTTTATCTTATCTGATTGTTAGCTATGCTAGTGGCTCAATGGATGCCAGTGTTGCTCATTTTGTTGGATATTTACACTTCCTGTGGGATGAAGGTGCACACGTTTGTTTTTAGTGACATGTCTGGACATGTCATGAAATCTGGTTATTAGTTATCCAAAGTGCCAATAGGATGAGTCCTAATACTGAGTTTGTTTTTCATGTGGCCCCTTCAGGTCAGAGTTGTCACTCATCTTGACAAATATCTTCTACGAGATGGATCAGCACTACATGTTGTACAAACTGATTGTTCTCAGAGGAGGAGAATAACTCTGGTGATCCCCTGTTCTGCAGCGCCTGTTGTCAGATACTTTAGTTAGCATGCTTACATGCTAAACTAAGACGATGAACATGACAAACATTATTGCTACTTGTTAGCATTGTCATTGTGAGCGTGTTGCCATGCTAGCTTTAGCTTTTAGCTTAAATCCCTGAAGCTCATCCTAAGTGAACCAGCACTGGGTCGTCCTCAGTTAGCTGTCCACCTGCTTCCACCTGTGCAGACGACTGCCTGTTCACCGCTCTGCTGCAGCCTGGAGGCTCCAACACCCTGAGGGAGGCTAAATGTTGACGGCTCCTTTTGCCAGGAATAGAGGAAAAAGGCAGCCCCCCCCCCCCATGCTGCCATCCCCTCCCCCACCTTCTATTATTTTGTGAGACAGCCATGGCTGCCATGCTAATTACGCCTACTGCAACAAACAGTAGCTTCTAAATGGCCCAGCCGCTCTGTCTGCAGCTAACCTCCTACAGCCCCAGCATGACAAACACCCCAGCCTCTTTTTTCCTCTCCATCTTCCCCCTCGTTCCTCTTTTTCTCCTATCTTCCTATTCTCTATTCATTCCATCACACCATTTTTCATGCTCTGGGGCTGCATTATATTTTAGCTCTCTCTCTCTCTCCCTGAGCTTACTACATCATTTACTCTCTCGCTGCCACCTCTAGTGTCCATTTTGCTCAGTCCAACTTTGCTGCAGGCTTTTAGAAGGAAAAACAGAGAAAAATACACTGCAGTCAAAGGCAACCAACACCCCCACCCCCCACCCCCCAAAGCCTGAGCCCAGTTTACTGCCACTGCTAGACCTGTGTGTGTTGAAGTGAAGGAGGATGAATGAATGTGCCTGTATGATTGTGGGTGGTGTGAGCCTGCATCTCAGTGTGCTGTCAGGAGCCTGGAGATACAGTGACAAGGCTTTTTGGCCAATTAGCCCACATTGTAAGGAAAACAAATAATTAAGGAGATCAGGGTTTCAGGTCACTGGAGTGTCAACACACTCAAATTCCAGCATGTATATGTTTGTGTTTCATCTTTTAACTGGCTCTAAAAATAGTTGTGATGGTCATATTTAGATAGACAACTGCAGCTGTTCCATGTGGCTCTGCTGAAATGTAAAAAATGTCCAATGGGATTAAACATGAATACATGAAAAAATACAATATAACACAGCTGTTTGTGTGAATTTGCTCTGTAGAAGAGGTTGTGTCACCTGAATGTTGATTTTATTAATCATACATCATACTGAAAACACATATCACATGACCATTCACTACACTGGGTATGTGCAAGCCGGTGTAAACAGGAAGTAGATTGTCTGCAGTTGGTTAGTTACAGTACATCCTCTGAAGGAGGAACAGCAAAGACAGTTGTAGCATTAAAATAGAGAATGTAAGTGAACAACAGCTGCTAGCAAAGACAACAAGGTCTGTAACACTGCAACTCATTATCATGTTGTATTCACCACTGGTAGTCCAGGCTGATGAGAGCCAATCAGGAGAGACTGTGGGTGTGATGTCATCGTTTTCAAAGGTCTCTGTTTCTGCCCATCCAGTCAACAGCACAACCCCAGAGTTTTCACACTAAAACAGGTCCATCAGCGTTTCTGAAAGTCTCAGTGGTAGAGGCTTGAAACCTGAAGCTGGAGCTGGCAGCCAGTTAGCTTAGCTTAGCACAAAGACTGGAACAAAGTGAAACTACTAGCCTGTCGCTAAAGAAAATCACCTCTACAGATCACTAATTAGCATGTTATATATCTCCTTTGTTTAATCTGCACTTAGTGTCAGGAGTGTCATCTGTGCTACAGCATGTAACTCCCCCAAACACTACTAATGACAGACACAAAATAATAACAAGGTGACAATCAAGTGTTGTGTATTTATGACCTGTTTCCAGTCTTTATGCTAAGCTAGGCTAACCATATCCAGATGTAAATTACAGTAGCAGAAAGTGTAACACAGCCTTTAGTTGGAAAAGTTCACTCTGAACACCTCAGCTTCAGTTGTTAGCTTGTTGAAATTAAGCGATTTGCAGTTACTTTTATTATCATGCATTTGCTGGTTATTTTCTCAGATGAATTGTTTGGTCTGTGAAAAAAAAGGAGGGAAAATGCTCTTTACAGCCGAGGGTGATGTCTGCTCCCTTTTTTTTTTCTTTTCTAAAACCCAGAAATGTCAATCATTTATCAGTGTAGTTGTTGAATGATTCATCAGTTAATGGACTAATCATTTCTATTATCATTTAACTGACTGATTAAATTTACACCAGGTTCCACTGAGGAGACATACAGTACATGGCTTTTCTCTGATCAGTATGAGGATCAGTAGTTTTATCATCCTCTCTGTATAGTTGATACCAGTGCAGCTTGCAGACATATCTATTGACTGTAAATATTGGCAGCAGCTTGATCTGATAGACTTCTGGAGGAAGTGACATCCCATGCTGCTCCTCAGCGTCTCTACTCGTGTGGAATAATGCAGTCTGGTCACTTTATCTTTGACGGTGCTGCTCTCGTTTTGGACACCGCGTGATACTTCCTGCCGAGCTTTGTCATTGGCTGAGGAAGAAGTAAAAAGTTTGTCTGTCTCAGCAGATGCCTTTCCATCCCACTGCACTCCTAATCTTTTCTCCCCCCTCTTTGCTTTTAGAGAAGGAACTTGCTGCAGTGCAGATTAATCAGAGTGATTTAATTAACTTAGTCCCAGCACACACATCAAACCTGGAGACAAGACAGCTATGAACTTAGCCAATTATCTCTACCGGCGTGGGGGGTGGGGTGAGGGCTCCCTCTTGTCCTGGTCCACCCACCTTCTTTCTGCAAACTTATTTGTGTAAACTGGTCCCTCACCTTGCCACGACACCACACACCTTGCAGCGTAACGGATGAACTGTTAATGGAATAACTTGAGTATCAGTGGCCATGGTTATTTTTCTGGCTTTTGTGATGCAAAGTTGGTCCAATGCTTCAGTCCAGACTAAAGTGTCTCTACAACTATTGGACAGATTGCCTTGAATGTTTGCAACCGTTAATGGTCCCCAGATGACAAATGCAGCCTAGTGATCCCTGACTTCTCCTCTAGCACCACATGAGCTTCACATTTTCATTTTTATTGAAATTTGGGTTGCCGTGGGATTTGGTGCACACACATTCATGGACCCCAGAAGATGAATTGTAATAACTTTGATCTTCAGACTTTTCATATTGTAAGACGGTGAACATGATAAACATTTGACCTGCTTAACATCCACATGTTAGCTCACTGTGAGCATGCTAGCATGCTGACATGAGGCTATTGTCAGTTTTGGAGTTAGATATGTGTCATATTATACAAGTTAGAAATTATTAGAGTGAATATGGAGCTTAAAATGTATTTTTTTTCCAAGTAGATGGACCTCAGGTCCTCATTCACTGTTGCCATGGCAGCTGGAAAGATGGAAGAGAATAACGACTGGAAGAAAGGTTTCGTTGATATGAAGGCATGCTTGGTGCTGTGCTGTTCTGTTGTTTGGAGGAGACGTGAGCAGAAGAAAGTTTTTATGCTGCTTTCACCAGAGCTGAGGACTGTCTCTGTTACTATGTTGTGACTGTGAAGGTGAATTTCAGCAGAAAGTTTTTTATGTATGTTGTTAATATGGTTTATGGTCATATTTGGAGCCATTTGACTTGAGCTGATGTTCGACCTGACACATTAGACATATGTTGTATAATATATTAGCTGGTTTACATGTAATAGCATTTACTACTTAGTTAGTAGTTTCTTTCTCTACCTGATAACATGAATGCTGCACAGGAGGAAACTTCACCTGCTGCAACAGTGTTCTGATTGTGTTCCACTTAGTGACGTTGCAGCATAAGTTGAGACGGTGCAACTGATCAAAGTGTTGGCGCTCAAACTTACTGTCAAACACACGTTCTTCCTGTAGATGTTCATGCAGTTGTGAAATATTCTCTGTTTTCTAAAATTGGCAGCATTGTGACTTGGATCAATAACTATCTGATCAAGGAATAAGTAAGTAAGTAAGTGTGAATCAACTTTAAGTGCATTGTGGTTGATAAAAAAAAAGTATTACATACACCTTTAGAGACCTCTGAGATCTGTGTTTAATAATTAATACATTCACATTTTTCATATTTCCATATTAATGAATTTATATTTTCACACCTGAATATATTTATGCAATACCTTGTTTGGAATCTCTTCTCACACTGTACAAAGCACTTTTGATCTGATTTATGACACAGAATTGACAAGATTTAACACTGCAGCAGAAACCTGCTAGCTAGCGACTATCTTGTCCCACAACAGTCAAATGTAATTTGTGGGTCAAGGAGAACTGGGGGCTCACATTGACACACAGAAGTTCACTGATTGAACCAGTTCTTGTACGTCCAAAGCAAAGTAAGAGGGACAGGAGTGTAGGTAGATGAATTCTAGAGGTGCGCGATTCAGAAAATCTCACGATTCCATTTGATCTCAATTCTTTTCCTCACAAAGCTTTTAAGGTGGAATGTTTTTTTACGTTTTACTCAGTGCAGGATTGACATTTGGAAATCAATTGATACACCTTAAATGTCAATATGATAATTTAAACCATTTCTACATGACATACGCTTTACAGATGATCTAATCTTATAAATAAAGCTGCAGATAACACGGGTTTGATCGAACTGCTTCTTTCCCTCGAGGTTATAAAATCTGAAATGTTTCCAAACGCAGGAGAGGTAATGTGAATGTCAGTCATATGTATGTTCTGACTGTCTCACTGTGTTTGAAAAGACATGAAGACAGTTCTCTATGTGTTTGGGGCCATTGTCCTGCTGTATAGAGATTTTAGACCAATCAATCGCCTCCCTGGTGGTACTGTGTGGTGGTTAAGAATCTAAAAGTGCTGGGGACGTTTGCATGATGTTGTAGGCGCAGTGAAATGTTAACGTATGTGATTGGCCAATCGTTTGCCAGATACAAGCTACATTATCTCAGCCTCTGTGGCAGGAGCCCTGCTGTTCCTGCAGGAGCCTGTAGCTTCTGATGCAGTGCTGCTGTTTGTATCAAAGGGCTCAGAGGTCATGATGTCACATCATCTTCTATTTTATTTTATGTATATTTCTGCAGACTACAGTACTTACTGCCTCTGTGGTTGATCGTGTATCAGATCTGAGGAAGTTTTTAATCTCTTCAGTGAATTTTAGTCAGGATAACGAGCTGGATAAATAAATCATTTTTAATCACTCTGTTTTTAAAGATCAGTGCTGGCAAACGGAAATATAACAAGCAGCACAGACATAAACACACAGCCTTACACAACAGCCATGCTCCCTGCTGCAGCTGCTGATGCCATGATACAGTGTTGCTGTGGCAACCGAGACAATGTCTGCTGTAGCATGGGGATGGTGCTTAAGTGTCAGTTGTCAGGATGAGAAAACAACTTCATCATGTGCATGTTGATTTCAGGAAGTTGACTTGGCACACATCACAAGATGTGTGTGTGTGTGTGTGTATGTGTGTGTGTGTTTCTGTTGATTTGAGGTGTTGTGGGTGATTCATGAATCACCTTGAAGTCACCTTGCTCTGCAACCACAGCCCAAAAAACAACCAGCCTGTCCATGTCGAGTCTCCAGCCATACAGTCCAGATACCTGCATGTACAGTGTGTGTGTGTGTGTGTGTGTGTGTGTGTGTGTGTGTGTGTGTGTGTGTGTGTGTGTGTGTGTGTGTGTGTGTGTGTGTGTGTGTATTCCCCACATAATTTTATCGTTAGTAGAGAATCCTCTGTACTGACGCTCCACCAGTGAAATTCTTTTAGCTGATCTCTGAGTTTGTTAAGGCAGAACTGGCCTTTCCTCTGGTGTGTGTGTGTGTGTGTGTGTGTGTGTGTGTGTGTGTGTGTTCCGTACAGCCAGTCAACTCACTGACCTCAGTCATCTATCTGTGAGTCTCTAGTCAAATCATCAGTCTCTCAAGTTGAATTGGGAAATGTCCGTTGTCTGTCCTGCCTGTGTGAGCACAGAGGGCTGGGCTATAAGGCCTAGAAATATGATCACCTCATCTGTCTGCTTTAAAATATTCTTGTTAACTGTTTATTCACTAGTTTCTATTGGAACAATTTTACATTTGCTAAAAGGGGGAAATCACAACCAAGTTAAATTTGACCCTGAACAAAAACAACAATAAAAAATAGCATCAACAAGAATCTGTGAGGAAGACATTGAACCCAGAGCTGTTTCTTTTTCCTGAGCCACTTCCTCCATCTTCAGTCACTGAACATGTATAAACTCACTTTTACTACATCACACAAGCAGCGTGTGTGACAACTTCCTCTAGCCCAGTGACGCCAAATCTGAGGTCATTCTCATTGCCCCCGCTGGCTTCTCTCTTCTCTGTCTTTTATTGCTTTGTTTTGTTTTAATGTTCGTACAGCAATTTGTAACTCTGTGCTATATAAATAAAGTTATTATTATTATTATTATTATTAGATGAACTTAAAGGAGTATAAGGAGTACACTATGAAATCACTGCTGGGTTTGGTTACAGGTGCAACTGATCAGTGATGCTGGCAGAGAAACACATGCAGTGTCCTGGGATACACTTTTCAAAACATTGTCTGAGCCAGACCCAGTTCATAACAGCATCAATACATGTGTTGATCAATACATGTATTGATGCTGCTATTCACAACATGTAAATTGATCGTTTCATCTACAAATGTAACCTGTAACATTGGGGAATGGATCTTTGTTTGAATCTGTTTGAGAATGGCATTTTAGAGTCATTTACCGATTTTTCTATCTTTATCTTGATATTAGAAATTGATACATAGTCAAATGATGTTTGTTACTCTCTGATGTGATTGGTTGCGGACTTACAGCCGCTTCTATTTAAGATGGTCCAGCACTGAAATGTTGCAAATAAGTCAATTATTGAAAGTTAGACAGTTAGCAGGATGTTGGTGTTTGCTCCCTCACACAATAAATGTGCCGAGTGTTCTTCTTGTCTAAGCTGAGGACGAGGTCAGCCTGCAGTTTCTATTGTAGTGAACGGGAGCTTGACTGCGGGTTACCTGTCAGTTAAGGGTTAAACCTCAGTCGGGTTAGATGTATTCATTTTCAGAGAGGAGGCTTGTGGCTACGTCCTGATGCCTATCTTGTGCTTATGGAGATAAATCTGTGCAGCCAGGAGCAGTTTAGAGAAAATGTTCCACTCCACACTCTAGTTGGTCACGTGACACGCTGATAAAATCTCCCAAAAGCTGTAGAACCCTTCACTTTCCAGGTAAAACCTCCTAAACTACACATTTTCAGCAGATGCAGAGCACAGCACCGACAGATCAAAGTCTTGTGAGTATTTTAAAGCTCGAGTGGAGTCTGCCGGAGCGGTACGCTGTTAAAGTCAAGCAAGTTTGAAGAAAGTTGAGTCTGACTCTCTCTCATAGGATCCCATTCACTTCAAAAATTCATAAAAATATTAATATAAAATCGGCCATTAGAGAGATCACCACTAAAAGTCACAGCAGCTAGAAAATACAAGATGTGATAAAGAGCCAGGATCTCTTTGGTGTGACTGCTGTCAGTAATCACACTATAATAACAGAGCGAAGATAACTGAGCTGAGGTACATTAGTGCTCACAGAGTTGATGGGTCAGTGAATACTGGTGATGTCATCATGTTTGGAGATGTAACCACCGACACTTTCTTCCTCTGTTGTTTCAGAACATGGATAAGACACAGCTCCCTTCGGTGACGCTGATTGTGGGCTGTGGAGTCTCTTCACTGACACTGCTGCTGCTCATCATCATCTACGTGTCTGTCTGGAGGTGAGATAGTACATCTCGCACTGGAAACATTTGCACTGGGGCTGTGTGTGATGAATCAGCATTAACCAAGAGAAAAAGCTTCTGCTACCATGTTCCTGACAAGAAGTTTCAATACAGAACACATGAGCCAGTGTTGAGTAGTTACCACACTTGACTCGTTGTTCACTCGTCAGAAACAGTGAATAATTAGAGGCCGAACGGCAACAGGAAATGTCATGAGGGTTGACCACACCCACCTCAAACTTGGTCAGGAAATGCAAAACACCTTGATGATACTTTATTGTGAAAACTGTGACTTTTCCTGTTTGCCTGTGTTGCCTTTGCTGTTTCTGACCCCTGACTGCCTCACCATGTCATCAGCCTTTGTTTGACTGCGTTTATTAAATCACATTAGCTCTGCCCCACTGTCTGCAATAGGCTCCCTCCCTGTGTTCCAGGTTCCCTGCTCGCACCAGTCGTAACACATCTATGTGCAAAACACGTCAACAATAATATTAAAATCCTGTCATCATCATGCATATTTAAAAAAAATAGATAGTATTGTATAAAGCTACACATGGACTGTCGGCGGCAGATGCTTTAACTCTCTAATGATGAGTCTGAGCACAGACAGGACAGAGAGTGAAAGTCTGCTCACTAATTCATCTGCACTGTTTGTGTTGACAAGACGTCAGCCTGATATCTGCAGACAGCTGTTAGCTGCTGTTACCTAACCGGCAGGGACACACTGAATAAAGCAGAATCCAGACACTGTGCAGTCATCATCCATCCAGATAATATCTCCTCAACAAACACAAACCGTGCTCGGATCAGTTTTTTTTTCAGTCTGTCCCGCTCGTAGATACAATCTCTAGATTCACTACGAGATGGTCGGAGTCAGTTAAACATTATGGAGCTAAACTTAAACAAATGTCCTACTATTCAATAAATGCAAATACAAAACACCATTAGCAGACTTTTCACACAATCTGTAAAAATGCGATGTGGGAGAAGTAAACACTCGCCATCGTGACTGAGTCTGTGGAAGACGAGTGGCTTCATGTTGGTGTTTTGTTGATTTTCCTTTGAGCACTAAATTGACTGGACTTCCTTATTTGAGTTTTGTTATTGGATGCTGGGAAAACCCGTTGAGGAGTTTTTTATGTCACTGGACTGATACGGGGAAAACCCGAGGTGGATTTGGTTGCTAGTCAAACTGAGTTGGAAATTTGGAATGAAGGAGAAAGGAGGGAGAAAGAACTTTGGTTTTCTTTGACTTTATTTTCCCTTTAAACTTTGAAAATCTATTGTGTGTGGTGGAATTCATTAAAATTGAGTATTTTTTCTTTCATTGTTTTTGGATCATTGTGTGTGTTTTGAATTAGAATAACCAGGGTTTAATGGGACTGCATGCATGAAAACCTTTGTAGGGTTTGATCTCTAATTAGACCCTTTAGTCAAAACTGGTCTGAACTGCTACAAACTGCGAAACAAAATGCATCAGTTTGTTCATGGTGTTTTGTATTCACAGTTTGAGAGTTTGTTGCCAACGATCACCTACGATACATTTTAACTTATAATAACCTTTTTGTGACGTTGTAATAACTCGATTTACATGATGAGGAAAGTCGCCAATGCAAAGATCTTCCAAATAAAAATGTATTAATTATTTCCTGGTCCTGTGTGAGCGTCAGTCTAGGAAAGGTAACATCAAGTCCGACCAATTAGACCATAAGTGAAATAAGTCATTTTCTGAGTTGTTTTAATGAGCTGTGGTGTAGCATCATGAACCACTAGATCACCTGGATTTTAGGGAAGTTCATCAGACTTTACAGTGACATTATTAAAAGAATTTCCATGTGCGCTCACTACAGTATTTTTACCACCTAATCCTCCATGTTTAAAATCATTGTGTTTTTGGATCTTGAGTGATTTCTAAGGTCATGTCATATTTAACTGTGAAACACCAGGATTACAAAGTACAGTGTGCTGGTTTAGGTGTACTCTTGGGACAGGACTGTTGTTGGTTACGTTTGCCTTGGTCATCATTCAGTCTCAGGCTCTGGACTTGTCTGGGCTCAGTCTTGGTGTGTTAGTATGTGTGTTAGAGTCTTAAGGTTCATTTGATCTGCTGTGGACAGGGTGTTATATTTTCTTCGATGTGGTTTTAGAAAGCATTGGGTCACTTACCCTGGAAACAGAAATTGGCTAACATGAACACAATGACTGGATGAAGGGAGATATTTAATAATACAGACTATGTCAGTATTCTGTGATATTTCCCGCCAAATTAAATATTTTTCAGTTTCCACAGTCTGCTCTGCTTACTGTACATTATATAGGATAATACGGTATATGGTGATATTTGGGCTGGACTGTATTAAGATACTAAATTGTCTTGTTCGGTCTCATGCCCCAGGTGAATGATGTAAATGACTGAGTCATGTTGAACTGTTAAAGGTTTCCCATCATCACATCACTGACGTGGAGAAAAGCCGAACCCTGAAACCTGATCTTGGCTGCAGGTCTGTTCTGCATTCAGACTTCTTTCATCTCTGTTATTTTCCCGCAGGTACATCCGGTCTGAGCGCTCAGTCATCCTCATTAACTTCTGCCTCTCCATCATCTCCTCCAACGCACTTATCCTCATTGGACAGACACAGACACGGAATAAGGTGAGAGCCAGTCAGAGTCTTGGATGTATGCTCACGGTGATGATGACATTTTCATTAAGAATGTTTTTTTCCCTCTCCTCCTCTCTGTCCGATGTTCCAGGTCTTGTGCACCCTGATCGCGGCGTTCCTCCACTTCTTCTTCCTGTCCTCTTTCTGCTGGGTTCTGACGGAGGCGTGGCAGTCCTACATGGCGGTGACGGGCCGCCTCAGGAATCGCATCATCCGCAAGCGTTTCCTGTGTCTCGGCTGGGGTGGGGCTCCTGTCTGCTGCTCATTATGTCACTCATATGTCTCTCTCATGTCTCCCGTGTT
Source organism: Seriola aureovittata (assembly GCF_021018895.1). Lineage (NCBI taxonomy): Eukaryota > Metazoa > Chordata > Actinopteri > Carangiformes > Carangidae > Seriola > Seriola aureovittata. The sequence goes on from NC_079370.1 coordinate 27,714,766, forward strand.
GATGTCCACTGTTATCTTCCTCCAGGTCTCCCTGCACTTGTAGTTGCGATCTCAGTCGGATTCACCAAGGCAAAGGGATACGGAACACCGAGCTAGTAAGCAGGCTTTTCTATAGACTACCTACCACTGTATCCCTCCTCCTCTTAAAGTATTATTGCAGGGGTTTGTGTGGGTTTATGTTTGCAGCGTTTTTAACCTCTCTTTATCTTTTACCTTCCGTTCATGTCGTGCATACGTTCCTCTACCTTTCACCTCATTCTATCCCTCCTCTCTACAACTCTCCATCTTCCTCCCCCCCGTCTCCGCCTCTTTTTCTAATCATCTCTCTTTCTCTATTTTCCTGCTCCTCTCTCGTAGCTGCTGGCTGTCTCTGGAAGGAGGTCTTCTTTATGCATTTGTTGGACCTGCTGCAGCTGTTGTCTTGGTATTTCCTTTTTCATCTTTAGTCTGTTTTTCATGTTTTGCTTTTACACCTCTACATTAAATGAAATTCCACTAAATAGCAACAGTTTTCATACACAACACACATGTAGTCTGTGCAGGGCTTTATAATATTAATAATGTTAACAACCTTAGTAATAATGTTGGTTAAATGCAATGGATAAGAAAAACTAGATTAAAAAAAAACTAAAAACAAGATTAAAGAGATCTCAGTATTAAAAACATAAACAATAAGACCATCACAAAGTCAACAGCCCTGTGGTTGTGATGGAAACCCTGCGCGCTGGATAAACAGATGTCAGACGTGTTAAGACGAAGTATTTATCATTGATCAATGCACAGAGGAGACAGGGAACGGACGACGGGTTAACTTGTATAACACTGTCCCCTGGAGAGGGCGTAGACAGACCCACCAGGTGTAACATGGCTCAAGCACACCTGTTACCAATTATATTCCCAAATAAGTCTATTCCACATCTCACGTACTTGTATCGGATACTTAAACCCAAACCTGATCTAAAGTCTGACCTGTCCGTATCTGTCCCTGGGACTCTAAGGCGCCTCTTGCTCACCTTGGTTCCAGCTGTAGTTGTTGGTGATGTTGGAGCAGGTGCACACGCACAAGGCTGGAGAGAAACGATGGCCAGTGGTGTCAGCTCTCTGACCCTGTGTGTCCAAGCTAACTGAGTAAAAGAACACGGACTAGCTGAAAACCAGTAAACTTAAAGGAGGAAATTCATCATTTTCCCTGTTTACTTTATCTTCTCTGCTTCTTCCTTTCCTCACCTCCTCCTTTCCTTGTTTACTGCCTCCTTTCCTTCCCTGGCTCCTCCTGTAGCTTATTTACATCCTCTTTTTCTTCCCTGCCGCCTTCTTTCCTCATTTGCTTATTCTGTTGCTTCCCCCAGTTATCTCTTTTCCTTTCCTAATTCTGCCTTTCTTTCTTGTCCTTATTTACCTCCTTCCTTTACCTTCTCTTTTGCACCCCCACTTTGTTTTCTTCTCTTGCTTTCTTCCTTTTCCTTATTTACCTCCTGTTTCTCCTCCCTATCCCCACCTTCTCTGTCTTACTTCCTCCTTTGCTTTCTGTCATAATCCTTTTCTTATTTACCTTTGCTTCTCCTTCCCTACACATTCTTTTCTTGCCTTCTTAACCAGCCTCCTCCTTCGGTCATTATTATTATTATTATTATTATTGTTATTATTATTATTACTAAGCTTTCTGCGTGTCAGGTTGTGGTAGTTTCTGCTCAGGTAAAACAGCAGCAAACTGAGTTTAACTTTAGCTCTGTGTTAAGTGGTAAAAACAGTATAGATTAATATTTATTTTACAATGTCACATTACAGGTAGGATTTTATTGTGGAAATAATCAATAACTTGAGCACTATGTATTTTGTATTTACAAAATGTCTTTGAATAATGTAGCTTCCATTTGGCAGGCCCATGTTTGTTAAAATCATATATAGGGACACCTATAACATAAAGTCCAAATTAGCATTAATGAAGCAATAATAAAGGTAACATAGTATAAGGTGCTTTGGAAAGTGATATTGTATCAATATAGAACACATTGAACTCAGCAGTTATAGTCATATATTAAGTTATATGAATGCAACTGTTTTCCTCATTTCCCAACCATGAGATCAATTTATATACAGTTATATGCAAAACCATGTTTTAATTCACAAACTCACACAATGGAGCTATTTTTAAGTTTTGCTAATGCTACACAGCTAACGTTAGCACTAGCAGCTGTTTACCTACCAGTCTAGAAGAAACGTGAATTCAGCATCAAACTTCATTCTTTTACTCACCGACTGTCTCTAGAGGTGGAAACAAACACCAATGTTAACTCTTGTCACTATCATGTCTTTTCTTCTACTGAGGTTAGCATGCTAACCAGCTAGCAAGCTAAAAGGCTGCATGCTGCAGTATCATGCCTGGGCATAAAGAGTGTTACAATGAAGAGCTGAATTCAATCACTCTGAATGTGTATGTACCACAAGGCATCTAGTCTTCTGGAAACTCAAGAAGAAGAAGAAGAAGCTAGCAATTTAACTAGCTAGATCACCTTGTGACTTTCTGATACTAAGTGACTGTAGTGCTGCTCAGAGGACGTATTATTACATCTTGTATTATAAACGCAGCAATGGCTGAAGCTCTCAGCATGTCTGTAAGTAAACAGCTGTTAATGCTAACGTTAGCTTTTTAGCATTAGCAAACCTTACAAATAACTCCTTCAACTACTCACTTAGCATGGTACTCAAACTTTTGCACATGGCACAATTCGGCTACTGTTTAATTTTTCTTTTGTATTTTTTATGTTCTTAAACTGAAATGAAGCAGAGCAGCAACATGTGAAGCTGAGTTTTGAATTTGTATTTATGTCTTTTCAGTTCAAAAATCAACAGATTATGTAATTTGGCCAAACCTTTGCTTACAACTGTATAATCATTAGCTCAGCTCCCCTCATGTTCAACCTACATCTGAGGTAAATCACAGGCAGGAGCGCTGGCAGAACTCGTTCTGCACCGACACTGTGTCCTTGTTTCACAAATCAAATCCATTAGCTACGGTTTCAGTGATTCACTTCGCGGTTCTTCTTCCCGCCTACAAGTGAACAGCTTGGTTTAGTGTCCTTTCTACACAAGCTGCTTCTCTAATAAAGGGCTACTGCTCCAGTTGGCAGCCACACTGGAGGCCCGTCTCGCTCTGAAGAGCATCAGATCGGCTCGCACAACACGTTTTTATAGACGCTGAACCCTCATAGCGCTAAAATTGTAGGAATTACTACAGTCAAGGATATCCCCCATCCCCCTGCCTTTGATTTCACACAGCTCATATTTTATGTATGATTTCTTTTTTCAGCACACTGTCTATATTGAAAAATTAATTTATATGTTAACAATCCACCCCAACTATTTTGTACTTGTCATGCTTCATCGGGTGCCTGATAGATTTTGTCTCTAATGTTTAAGAGTCTTAGTCTTTACAGTGCACAGCCTACAGTAAGTACAGCTAGCTTGTGTGTGATGACGTGTGTGTGCATGTCTCATCATCATCATCATCCATCATCATCATCAACAGAGTAGTGCTGCATGTGGTGAAGTGATGAACCTGTCTCTGATCTGCTTTAATCCTGTGCCTCTTCTCTTTGGCAGGTTAACATGGTTATTGGGATTCTCGTTTTTAACAAACTGGTGTCCAAAGACGGAATTACTGATATGAAACTAAAGGAGAGGGCGGGGTATGCCTTATACCACACATCCATTTTACACAGTGACCTATAACCAGCCTGATGGCTCAGCTCGGGGGGAGGACAAGCACAGTTATTGGCTCTTTATTTGATATGATCCTAGCCCACCCTTCCAGACTTTGGCAAATTGGCTTAAAATAAACATTTTCGTTTTTAAGAACAGGAGGGTGAGAAGAAGAGAAAAACAGATGAAAGAGAAATGTGACTAATTTAATCAAAAATAAGATAAGACACCTGAAGACTGTGTGTTTTCTCATATAGACAAAAACTATGATCAGTGCTTCTGAATTAGAGATAAATGTGGGGAAGGGTGTCTGGTTATTGGTCCTGCACAGACTGAGCAAGATGATGACTCATCTCATTGCTGTCTTTTTTAAGTTTCAAATGTGTTGCATTTTCCTCCAGCTGCTCTTTGTTTGCAGGTGTTGCTATCGATGTAAAGCTCTGTAGATCCATCCATGTCTTTTTTCTCCTGTTTGGTTGTTTCTTGTAAAGGGAAGCAGGGTAAGACCTCACCAAGAGCTGTTATCTGTTGGTTATAACGTTGTAATTAACAAAGTAGATGCTGAGATTACAGGAAGTTCTGACAGGGCAGAAAGATCTCAGCACTTACTTTGGGAAATACAGTGTCATCATTACCAACAGAACCAGTGACCAGAGCTGTAGAAGTAAAAGCCAGGTTGTAATAAACTATCATTTTTATTTAGAATCTTTTAAGGCTGCTGAGCTTCTGTCGTTCAGAGTTCAGAGAAGTTATGGAGATACGACATCAGGTGAATTTGGACAGTGTGCACATATGGCTCCACCTGATGCATCATCATCAGTGTTAAATATTATGTCTCAGTGTAGGGTAGCATTGTTGATAGTGTCTTCAAAGGCAAATTAGACCCAGGTCAGGGGCCGTACTGGGGGGCAATTCAAAGAATCCTACGACAGCCAGCATTAGAAAACTGGGGCAAGAGTTACACCTGTTAGATGACTGCAGACAAGCGCACGGAGGCTGTGCCTGTAGCCATGGGCCTGCTGGGACCAAATTAACAGTGTGTGGCCCTCACCATGTAGATTCAACACCTGTAAGGATAGGTGTAGAAATCCAGTCTGCTGCCAGTCAGGCGACAAGTGAAAGCAGGGGTCAGTGTATGTAGAATAGTAAATGTAAAATACCCACATTCAAGATGTTGACCAACAACCACTGAATGGCTGCACACAGCAGGTTAAAAGTTCTCTCCTAACAGTGGGGAACCAGGTCTAGTTTGAACGCTACTCTAAACACATCAGTCGTCTCATCTGACTGTGGGTTCGGCAGCAAGCATATTTTCCAGACTGATCAGGAATAGGTAAAGAACACATGACACTGTTGGCATGAATATTGACTCTAGCTACTAGTGACTGGAGTGTAAAATGTTATTGGGCCGCTCTGTATCGTAGCTGCACCCTGCTCCCCTTTGCCTGCAGGCTGTTTTGTCTCCATTGGCATTGTTGGTGCATTCAAATGTTCTTTTCTTTCTCTCTCTGAAAATGTTTGCTTTCTTCAATGATTTCTCTGTTTCAACTGTACTTGTTTTTGCTGTTTGAAATGTCATGTTTGAGTTTGCACAGAATCCCCTCTCTCTCACTCAGGGCTCTCCAATCAGGAAAACATCAGTCTCAGAAGCCCCCTCCCATGTCATCAGTGATTGGGTAAAAATACCTGCCCATCCCACCCTCTTCTTAATGTATGGCTACCAGCCCTGCCCATCACCAAACTTGCTGAATCCTCTAGCAAGCACCTCTGATTGGCTTACTATTATTTCCTGCCTATTTACCTCACTATCTCACTGTTGACCTTGCAATTTATGCTGCCTCCTCTTAGCTGGATAGATTAACCCATTACTGCCTCAGGATCTGACTATCTCTGGTATGCTTTTAGAAAAACAGTGACTTTTTTTCAACAATAACAAACTGGTAGTTGCAGCGCAGCATTATTAATATTTTCTGTTCACTTGAATGGTGTGGGAATGCATGTGTGCAAGGTTAGTATGGTAGTCAGTAGAGTGTGTACTGTGCGACTGATGGAGTAAATTGTAGAAACACAGATTGTCTGACAGGAAGGACTGGTGGTCTGCCTCTTTTCTTTCAACTAGATGTGAATGACAGTCAGTTCAGCACATTCTCCCCAGTTATGTTGTTTAGTTATTTGTTGTGATTGCTTGCTACAAACCAAAGTATCAGTTCCACACATGCCCCTTCTCTGCCTATTTTTGGATTAGCTGGGAGTTAGGGGTAGAGCCAGGCACTGCCAAGATGGCGATGGGGGAGCAGCTCACTCTGAGCTTCAGAAACCTGTGGAAGAAGTCACAGAGGCTACGTCCATCTTTATTTACAGTCTGAAAGGTTTAATAACTGGCAAGCATACACTCCTGTTAGCATTGTTAGCGCAGCGCCTTGCTCCAGGCCCCAGATGAACAGAAATGTTTACTTCCTATTACACGGCCAACGTTTGAGACTTCACATCAAATAATTAGTAAGTGAACCTTGAGTTGAGAATGTTTTGTCATTCATTTTGATTCAGCATTTGCACTGGTGTCTGTTCCACTCTTGTCCCTCCACAAGTCTTGAAGCTGGACTTCTGTTGAGCCGTGGATGTGTGCAGCCAGTCTTTGGGACAGTGAGCACACAGGGAGGCCCAACCACCCAAGCTGCGTTATTTCAATATGACAGAGCAGCTGTTCTCCTCCGACCTCCTGTCAGATACTGTATCTGAACTCCTCGGCTCTGATGGTGAGCCTCCTGCATGAAGTGGAATATTTGAGGGAATTACAACGGGTTGTGTAGAAAAGAGTCATCTCCCCCGGAAAAAGGATGATATGATGGTGGGAGGGTCTGCTGACATGGGGTCCGGTCAGTATTAGCCAGAAAAAAGCATGGAGCCACCACCATGTGGGCCATAGCATTGGACAGTTTAGAAATGACAGGATCAAAATCGCTGACACCTTCATAACCCACAATGCAACTCATCCAATCGTAAGTTCAGTCAGAGATGCGAGTGTGTTGCACTGTTAGCGGCTAATGTAGCCTCAAGTCCAGATGAGGAGCAGGTGACAGAAGTCTGATAAACTCACTTCTGTCTATCTCTCTGGAGCCACAAAACCTTTATGCTACTTTTTTTGCCCTCCACAAGACATGTTGTATGAAATCAGTGGAAGTCCCCTTTAACTTGTAAATACCATGACGAGCGCAGTTGGCCTGTATCTATCTGCTTGTTTTGATCACATTATATCTTCATGAAAACAAGTTAAAGCCAATTTATCGACCAAGTTGTACTTTGATCACTTCTGCACATCATATCATGTGGTTTTTGTGAGATCCACTTCTCCCAGTGACCTTGGATCTTATCTTTCCCTCCATGCTCACAGTTTGCAGTCACAGTCTCTCTGAAGCGTTTTCGTGGGTCACGGTGAGTTAAGAATGTAAATCCAAACTGCAGATGCTGTGGCTGCTCTGGCTCGGTGGTTCTTAGTTGCCTGAGTTTGAGCTCACTGGTTTGAAATGAGGTTTTATCGGTTGTGCTGACTTTGCGGTGACGTGGCTGTTTTTGTAGTTTTGTATGTGGTGGACAAAAAAAGGAAAGAGGAATAACTTACATCCCTTTCAGTGCCATCTCAAACACTCCCCCAGACTCACCACCTCTTGCATGTGTTTCTCAAAGTTCAAATTCGAAACATTTTTAATAAAGCTAATTAATTTATGCAACATCTAATTAAGCACGCAGCAGCATCTGCACCAGGCAGGTCAGCCCGCCCTCAGACGGGGCTCACAGCTGGGTCTCCCCCCTCGTTGCTGACTCTCCTTTTCCCTCCAAAATTAGGAACTAATGCTCAGAGAAACGAGAGCAGACAGGAGAGGATGTTTCCTCTATCATCAAGCCTGTGTGTTTAGAGGTTATAAGAGTAGATGAAGCTTTTAGATGAGAAGGCTTGTTGTAGCTTGAAGGAGCTATTTAGAAATTTTGTTATTGCTAGCATAGATAACACACATAGCTAGCGTTAGCAGTAAGTAGTTTACTTACCACTTTGTAAGTTCAGCATGAAACTTCATTCTTTACTCACCAACATCTGTCTCCTGACAGGAAACAAACACCAATGGTAACTCTTGTCTCTATCACGTCTTGTAATGAAGTTAGCATGCTAACCAGCTAGCTAGCGTCATATTGTAGCCTCCAGTATAAAAACAACAATGGCCGAAGCTCTTGTCAAGCCACAATCACCACCAGGTTTGGCAGCAGAGAGAACATAACACCCCTTTAAGCAAGTACTTACAATTCCTTACAGTCCATGTGATGCAAAACTTTATTAAAGCTGATAGAAGAAGGGTTATGTTTGACCAGTTTGTAGCCAATCAATGTGACGTTAGTCCATATTAGATATTTATTTAGCTTTCTGTAATTCACCCCAACCACCCACTTTTTGCCTCTTGGTCCTTAAGTGTGGGGAAGTGGTGTTGTATTTCAAGTGTGGATTGCTTTTTAATATCATTGCCTGCAGTGTACATTTAGCAGCTGTATTGCCCTTTTACTTGAAATTGAATTTCTTCCATTATGTGATTTTTTTAATCCAGGCTTCCAGAGGCTAAGGAATCGATTCCTTCAGCTCCTCAGCTTTAATTGTTGTTTAGCAGGAGGCCATATGGTAACAGATGAGTTTGTTATTACCTGTCGATATCTGCAGCCTTGTAGTCAGTCTTTGTCAGAGTTATAAATGGAACCCTGATGGTTTGGGAAGTTTTGGGAGGATTGGATGTTGGAAGAAAAAAAAAAGGAAATCATTCAATGCTGTTTTATTAGATACTGATGGAAATAATTCAGTGTTCTAGTAAATCAACAGTAAACATCAGGTTTTGGTGTCACTCCCATTTCTTTTATATATTCAGGAGTTATGAAGTTGGGGGAGCTACTGTTTCCAGAGGTTTTTCTTCTGACATGCAGATTAGTGCTGGAGGCAATTCAAAACACTTTATCACAATTTGAAACAAAACACTGCACCATAGAATTCACTCAGTCCAAAAGGTCATTGTAGGATAACGAAGATGAGGTCAGTGTAATCTTTGGCTTCCTCTCCCTGTTAGCACCTCAATATTAGACTCATTGGTTGAGTTTGTTAATATGAAAAAATGTCTCTCAAGGTTTGTGGCAGTCTTCTTACCTAAACCTCTGGGTGTTGGTTCTGGTAGTTTTGATAATACTGTAAAAGTTGATCAGATAGAAGCACAATGACAGTCAGGTTGGGAACAGATGTCCAGGTTAGTTGAGCTGATTTCGGAGAGAAAATGAAGGTGAAGTGTAATTTAATAGATTCTGTCTGATCATCAGTCTTATACTTGATCCATTGGACCTATTTTTACCAATATTTCCACATTCTGAGATCTCAGCAGTTTCTTTAAGGAGCACAATGTGATCATGACCAACAGAGTCAGGAGACACGGGTACAATGTAAAATGGACGTTTCTCATGTCTCACACCAACTGTCGACCTCTTATTGTCCATGTAGTGAATTTAAAATGAACAGGACTTTTACCTGCAGGACCATGGATTCTGTAATGCCTTAATTAGTTGATAAATTAACTCCTGCAATTTATCTGCTTTGTCTAAATTCAGGGTCTCATCCTTCAGAGGCTGAATCTCAAGCCTGATTGTGTCACAGTGGTACGACTAGACTTTCCCATTTCAAAGGCTCCTTCAAATGCATCATTGGTTTCCTGGATAATGAAGGATCCAACAGGTGGATCCTTTGTAGTCCAACATATCCCAAGATTCATTGCGCGCTGATAATGAACATAATGTTTCAGCAAACAGGATTACACTGTTAAACGTACAGTAAGTATTGTGTTTCAGCTCAGTTCAACAGCTAATGGTACAACTTTTAAAACCAAGGGCCTTAAAACCTAAGTTTTTGAAAAGAATAGTTACATGTTGTCAAGGTTGCTAGGTGACAGGAGCCGCGCTTTGTGACGCAACAGCTGGTTGGGGAGACCGTCTCATTTTGGTTCGGCTTTCACAGTCTATGGAGGTGTGGCCCCTGAACTGGGACACAGCAATTGAGTGTATTGATGTTTTGTGGCCGAATTTGTCCTTAGTGAACGCTGAATGTAACAACTGATAGAGCTTGTTGCTTGCACTTGTGTGTGTGTGTGTTCATGAGAGAAGCTCTGAGATGTGAGTGTGTGAATCTTTGCATTACTGATAAGTGTTAGTCAGCACAGATAGAGAAGAGTCCCACATCAAACCAGTGGTTTGTGAAGACAATCATGTGTGATATGAAACACCTCTCCTGTCCCCAGAACCACACACACACACACACACACAAACACACACACCAGACTCCATGCTGGACTGCAGCCCTGAGAGAGAGATTGTGCGAGACCCCTGTGACTCACTGTTTTGCGTGACTGTTTTTGTGTGTGCTCGTGTGCGCACGCGCATCTCTGCGAGTCTGTGTATAGGTGCATCTGTATCTGTTTGTGTATGTTACAGCGTGTTAATTTGACTTTGCAGTCAGATGACAGTGCCACTGTACAATATGACGCTCAAATGTGCCAAGTGCGGAGTTATCTCTTCGGCTGACGTTTCCACCACAGCTACCAGTAACGCCATGTTAGTCCCGCTAATTATTTTTCCTTAACTCTTCTTCTTGCCTCTGTTCTCTCCTCTGCTGTACGCCTCCCTCTCCCCCCTCTCCTGGTCGTTTCTCTGACCTTTTACCCCTCTGTCATTTGTTCTTCTCCCTGGTGCCCTGGCAGGGAATGAGAGACTCCTGAAGCTAATGTGCTGCTCCTGAAAACAAACTGTGTCATAACTGTTTATGTGTAAATAATAATCTTGATGCATATGTGATGGAATAAGCGTGTGTGTGTGTGTGTGTGTGTGTGTGTGTGTGTGTGTGTGTGTGTGTGTGTGTGTGTGTGTGTGTGTGTGAGTCTGAAGAAAGTCACAAAGATGATTAGAACAGATGTTGAGAAGGCCGTGACTGTATGCAGAAAGGACATCAAGCACTTTTTATTGTGTGTGTGTGTGTGTGTGTGTGTGTGTGCGTGCGTGCGTGCGTGTGTGCGTGCGTGCGTGTGTGTTATTTTCAGCCTGGACTTTCATTTTCTACTAGTGCCAATAGAATCTAACCAGAACTGTTGAGGTTAATTTTCTCCTCTAAACAGCTACTAATGCTTTAAAAGCTGTGACTTAACGACTAATGCACATGATTTCAGTTCATAGTCTGTGATGTGAGATCACTGACGCACTACACACACATCACACAAATTCATTTTGTTTCTGGCCAGTCAATGTGTTAAGAATTGAATTACCCACAAAGCACTGCAGGTCGTCGTAATATGAGGATTTATACCCGATGTCCTCACTTTTAGTCCCAATCCTGTTTCATTTTGTATATTCACTTCCAGTGTTGACACAGAATCTCCTGAATGAAATGAGTATACAGGAAGCACTTTTAAATGTTCATATAGTAATGTGTCCTGTACATTTTATTCTTTATTTCGTCTAGACAACAGAATCTCTTCCTAAATAAAATTAGTGTGTCTCGATACAATAGTCAGACTTTTTAAAATAATCGTGTTTCTTCTGGTCCCACCATGGTCCACAAGTTCTAAAATCACATGTCAGCCTCTACTGTATAAACAGGCTTTAATTAATGTTGTATTGATTGTTTTCTATCCAGTTCAGCCAACATCGATGGATTACCTTCCACATGTTAGACTCTTGTTTCATGCTCGTGTTGACATGTTTCACATGTTTGTAACATCCGAGAACCAAAAGAACATAATACTAATTATTGCTAACGGGTCGACAGAGTCTGAAGTATGCATTCACTGAAAGTAGTAGATCTGACACCATGTGAGATGTTAAGTCCGCAGTCACATGATGTTGGTCATAGATGATGAAGGTCCAGACTGAAAATAACTGAGTGGTCCGTCTGAATGTAGAACTGATCTATTGTGCCGACTTTCAGCATCTTTAACTGTGACCGGTTTCATACCTAAACTATTGCTGAGGTACTTGAGTTTGTCCACCACAGTGTCAGTGTGGGCAGGGTGGAGTCACCTCTGAGAAAGGATTCATATCATGGGACACAGCATCAGCAAACCCACACACTGTAGACACACGCCTCGCCCAGTTTAATACCAGAGGTGGAAAGTAACGAAGCGCGTGTAATTAGGCAGTGCACAGTTTTTCATACTGCTTCCTCTTTTACTTGCTGACATTTTGGAGGGAAATAATTTCAGTTTTTACTTTTATCACCTTTGTCTGATGTTTTGCATTTTACTTTGCAGAATAATTCATTAAATACAAACCCCTTAATGTGTTTTAGAAAAGTGATGTATTTGAATAAGACAGATAAGACAATATTTTATTAATTCATTAGAAGTAGTTAGCGTCAAATGCTTTTTTTGTAAAAATATTTTCATAAAACGCTTTGTCTTGTTAGCAGCAGTGTTATACTGATAGACAGTTTTTTTTTTCATATATATGATTTTTAATTGATATTTCCGCCCATTACATCTCTATAAGTGCATGATTTCTAGTGGCTGTGTCATCATTGCTTGATTAGTAATGCCTTGCAGGAAACATGTGCTCACTTGCCTCATACATTAGTCATGATTATTTGGATGTCAGTTTAAAGTCAGAAATGATGTTTTCATGTGACATGAATGCAGCATAAGCACCGTGTGTCCTCTCACTCTACACCTGCTGTTAGAGCGGCTACGACAAGTACACTCTATTCAAAGGTTTATGAAACAGTCGCACCATAAGTTCTCATATCATTTGAGAGAGAACCAGGTCTTTATTTGAAACAGAGGTAAATTAAAGACGGAAATTTAGCTCTAATTCCCCATGTTTTATTCAGGATTCAGGTTAATGTATATTCTTGTCTACGAACAGAGTCAGCAACAGACTCCATTTATGTTGTGTTGTTTGTTTTTTTTTTGTTTAGTTTTTTTATTAGTTGTTAGTTGTTTGATTTTTGTTCAGTGTTAAGCTCCAGGCAAAAAGATGTCACGCTTGATAGATTTTCGTCAACAGCAGCTTAACACGGGTTGAAAAAACGGCAAAGTAGAAGAGATTGGAAACAGTGAAATATTAAAAGCACTCTTTTTCTTTATTATTCATTTCACTTGAGTAAGGGTCTTTAGTCTTTTTCCACCTCTGGAATTTTCTCTCAACACTCGTTTAAGAGGAAGATAATTGGATGACCCTCACACTGAGAGTAGTTTATTGTTGTTGTTTACTCCTGATGTGTAACATTAGAACCAATAGAACGAGTCAGACAAACATGGGCAGGGGGAACAACACTTCTCCAGACTCTCTCTCTGTCTCTGTCCTCCTCTGCTCTGCCTCTTCAGTTTATCTTTGCATTCTGTTTCAGCCTCATTACACTCGTTTTTTCCCCACTGCTCACCCTCGCTCCTCCTCTCTCTCCTGTGGCACTAGATCCTCTATGGTTTGACTGAACCATCTTAAAACATACATGCATGTAATATATGTGAATTATGAACATATATATCTGCAGATAATGGATGTATGTTTTTGTTTGTGATAGTAACATAATTATTTGTGGTGATGTTATGTATTTATGCATGTTTGAGTTGAAGGCTGCTAACACTATGCTAACAGCGTGGGCAGTTATCTAGGGCACATAGGATCCTGGTTTAAGATTGTGTTAAGAACATCCTTTACTTTTTTTTTGATGTTATGAAAGAAGAAATCCAGTTTACCTGTTGGAGTTGATTTGTATAGAAGACTAGTGATCCTAGCTAATCATCAAATGTCTTACAGCATAATTGTCAGTTTGTGGCATGTTGACAAAGGTTTGTTAGTGCAGTCCTTGACTGTCATCCATCCCGTCCTGCAGGGCGTCACTGTGGAGCTCCTGCGTGGTTCTGCCCCTCCTGGCCCTCACCTGGATGTCAGCGGTCCTCGCCATCACTGATCGGCGCTCGGCGCTCTTCCAGATCCTGTTTGCTGTCTTTGACTCCCTGGAAGGCTTCGTCATTGTCATGGTGCATTGCATCCTGCGCAGAGAGGTACAGGACCACCGACCTCACAGAATTACTACTTCCTGCTTTTGTTTGACGTTATAATCGCTGATCACTTCTACAATAAATATCTTAGCAGAGGCCAGACTGAATATTTACCTGCAGCACATGATGGCCGTGTTGGTCAGCTGGTCCGTCCATTCATTCAGTCAACACTTTGGTCCAGAGCGACTGACAACTGTTACAGTGGTGTCCTCAGTAGACTATAGATTTTGACTTTCATCTAACATCACCATCAACCAAATTATCCTTTGACCTATGTGGTCATGATGTCCAATTGTCCATGATGTATGGCTAACTCCTGACCTTTTCTTTTGCCAATAGAGTTCTGCAGGAATGAGTCCTAAAACCCAGACACTAGTTTTTAGCATTTTAGCACTTCCTGTTCCCTCGTCCAGAATGATACGTCTCCGGCTCTGACTGTCGCCGGGTTGTCCGTCCATCCGTCCTTATGTAAACATGATATCGCAGTAACACCTTGACAGAATTTCTTAAAATGTGGCACAAGCGTTCATTTGGACTCGAGGAGGAACTGATTAGACTTTGGTGGTCAAAGGTGAAAGGTCAAGGTCATGGTGACCTCACATAACAGGGTTTTGGCCTGGTGAATGCAATATCTCATGAACACAAAGAGTGTTTTGGTGGAGGCAGACAACCCCGAGCCGGTAATTCTAGTTTTTGGTGTGTGAGTGGGTTTTTGGTTCGATGACTGAAATCAGGTCTGTGTTTAACACAAACTCAAGACATTTTCACATTTTATTCTACAACATAAAATAGATCAGTAAATACCCCAGTCCTGTTTTCTTGAAGCTTTCACGTCTCAGTTAATAACAAGTGTCTAAATGACACTACAGAGGTTGGCGGGGACATTGAATGTTGTCACGTTGAATATAAAAACTGATCTACTCTCCAGTCCACCTTTACAGCCTCGTTGTCTTTATACAAACTGTCACTAACTCTGTCACAGAAAAGGCTTTTGTAGAAACGGTCAGAGCTAAATCAAACTACAAGTTGAAGTTTAGATGTGGTGACTTCTCCTCTGGCTCTTAGTCTTATACTGGTAAATTCAGTATAATGTACATTTTCACATCTCTAACTTCATCAGTATAATAGAGTCATGTTCTCTTTATTACTCTGCTGTACTCATTCAGTCTATTCTACTTTGCAGTTTTTCTCTATGTTATTGAAACTCTACACTTCCTGCTACTGTTTCACATTAAAAACCTTCCAGAGAAGTGGAAGAATCTGCCCCTGAGCTGCTACAGGACTTTTAATGTGAAACGCAGAAGCGTTTAGTTCCATTTGAAATGTCTGGGCTCTCAACGAAAGAACAGCAACATAAAACTCAGGGAAATTAGATGAAGGATCACTAACAACTCAAGCTTCCCTCTACACAAAGTGGTCAGGATGGACTTGATGTCTGTTCTTGAGCACCTTCCGGTTCCCAATGGGGTGAGCCTTTTTGAGTTTGATGACCCCATGACCCCTGTAGTGCCGCAGGAACTTGGAGCTCAGACTTTTTTAGCCCCACTACTGGTTTGTTTGTGGTATAATGAACATGGCCGCTTCCAGGGACCGCTCTCTGTTTACAACAGGCCTCACGTTCAGCATTAGTGAAGTGAAACTACTAGTTTATAAACCTGCACTGAGACCACGCTCTGTGCTCTGACGGCGTGCTATAGGTCCAGGAGGCAGTGAAGTGTCGCGTCGTGGACCGGCAGGAGGACGCGAATGGAGACTCAGGAGGATCTTTCCAGAACGGCCACGCTCAGCTCATGGTATGGACATGCATATGTTTGGTGTTGTTTCTTATTAAATATTGGCAGCATGTGCAGAGTGGATCCAATAATGACTGTCCTGTGTCCTCAGACTGACTTTGAGAAGGACGTGGACATGGCCTGCAGATCAGGTAAGCTCCAGGCTGGGTGGGTTTCATTTTGTATTTGCCTGAGCGATTAGATTTGACTTTTGGGAGTGCTGCTGGAAAAAAAAGCTGCAGATGTCTCTTTGTGCCTCCTCTCTGTGTTTCCACTGCTTCAGATTCCTGCGCGTTGTCGTAGCAGATGTGAGGCATGTTCCCCTCAGTTCTGGACTTGTATAATACAACATTACTGCAGCATAACACAGTTTAGCCCGGGCTGATGGGAGTGGGCCGAACGTGTGCTGAGCAGTTATATGCAGATAAATAGGGCTGTCAGAGTCTCTCCTACACTGCAGCTGTATAATTAAGTCCCTCCCGACAGTGCTGCATCAGATACTTGCTCTGCTCTGATATCCGCTGGGAGTGAAAATCTGATTATCGCCAGAGACAGGATATCAAGAGAATCATCTGGAGCAGAGAAGCTATTGAGGCACAGACAGGAGAGAACAGAGAGAGATTATTGTTCTGCTGTTGTTTGTTACATCCAGGGGGGAGGGGAGTGACAATAAAAATTAACCCAGGGAAACAAAGTATAAACACAAATAAGGAAGTTAATTAACAAATTAGTTTAACCCATTAAGACCTTCAAAAAAAAAAACAACATAATAATCCTCAGCACTGTTTGAAAACCTGAGTGTCTTCTGAAGAACCTGACATTCACTAAAACCTTTATTTCTCAGCCTCTGAAGCAGATAGAGACCTGAAATGAAAACATCTTAAACCTTTGGCTTTTATTGTGAATCATCAGAAAGTGTATATTACAACGGGCCACACTGAGGGTAAAAAAATTGGAAACTTTTAGAATAAAGTTGTAATTTTGAGAATAAAATGATAATATTTCAGGAAAGATAATTATAATATAAAGTTGAAATTTTAGGTTCCATGCTATTTTAGAGGGGAAACATCACATCCTGTGAAATATTATGACATTATTCTTGAAATTTCAGATTCCTTTTCCCCCTCTATGTGGCCCTGATACTACGGAAAAACCAGCACATTTTTCAACATTCTTAGTTCAGTTCAACTTTTATTGATTTTTTTTTTTTAGATATTGATGACCATGAGGGTAAAGCCATTGATGTACAATAAGAGCCAAAAGTTAAAGCTGAAGCCGTCCCTCACCCTGACCTTGACTGGCTGGTTCGCAGCAGCTTGAAGTCAGTGTGTGAATCTTCTAAGTCGTCGTCGTCATTGTTGTTTTCATCCAGATAACAGCTGTTATCAGCTTCAGTATCCCTCCCCTCACTCAGCCCGTCAGACACTGTCTGAACCACGACTCTTTTGTGTCTTAAAAAAACAAAATAAATATCCCATAATGGATTTCTCCTTCCTCACAGCGAATTTCCTCAGTCACACGTCTAAAAAACAATGTAATCATATACTAGACATGTACGTCTCATCTGGTCTTAATGTGATGAAAGTAAAGCGCAACTAAAGACAGAAATCTCAGGTTCAAACTGTTTAAGTCAAAGAAAACTACTAATCAGAAGAAAACAAACAACAAGCAGCCTCCCAGCAAAGAGAAGAGGCTCCTGATCTCAGTACACATCAACTCCAGCTGACACCAGCACACACAGCCTGGAAGCTGCCAAAAGACCCAGCAGCACTGCTGCCTCCTCTCCCTCCTCCTCTCCTCCGTGCTCCTGACCCTGAAGAACAGGTGGTGTCAGGTGCGCTCCCTCACCTGCAGCGGGAGGGCAGAACCTGGAGGAGCGGAACAGAACAACGAGGAGAAGCGCACGGCTCTGCAGCTGCAGCCATGTTTGTTTCTGTGTGCAGTCAGGAGGAGGAGGAGGAGGAGGAGGGAGCTCTGGGAGAGACTGTGAGGTCGGCTGTTGTTGTCGACCGGCCTGGACACGGCGTGGGATAGACACGTTGAGCCGTGAGCCAACAGTGAAATGAGGTTGGGTCACAAGGCCGAGGCGGGCGATGGCAGCCGTGTCCTGTCAGTTCAGATACTTCTCCAACAGAGGACTCGCTGGAACTGGTTTCGGGAGCTCAGATGACGGAAGAAACTCACATCTGCTTATTTTTATCTATATTAATTCAAATAGTATATAAAAAGTTTATCTACTAATAATTATATGGGTTGTGAATTTTGATTAGTTAAGTGTCTGGTTGAGAAGCCCTGTATCGCATGGGTCATATTAGTGAATGGATACACAGTATAATGTAGATTGAGAAAAGGAGGGGTCTGGGTTCAGTAGGGACCCACAGTAGGTAGATCCAGCCTCTGTCCAGCTGTTCATCTCTGTCCTTGTTTTCCCTCCAGGCACTATGAAGCGCTCGTCTCTGCAGGGGGAGGAGAAGGCGTCCTCTGGGACCCTCACCCTGCAGAAGGGATCTAACTTTAACACCATGCCGGCCAGCATGGCGAAGGTTCACCTCCAGAACGTGGCCGACTACAACAGTCACACTCTGACGCTTCGCAGGGAGAAAGGCGCGGCAAAGGGAATCAGCACAGAGCTGCCGGGCGCCAAATCTATCTACATCTGTGACGGCGAGCTTTTCAAGCAGCTGGACGGAGAGATGCCCCGAGGGAACGGTGAGGGCAGCAGCTCTGAGGGCGCCGGTAAAGGCCCGGGATATGTCATCCTACCCACCAACAACACGGGCACCCTGAAGCCGGCCAAGGGGAAGGAAGAGCAGACGGCCAAGTACAACATCAACATAGAGCAGCTGCCTCAGACGAGGCTCATCCACCTGGCCAACACGGCCAGCGGAGAGCCAGTGCCTGGCTTTGGGCTGAAGACGCTGCCCGCTGACCAGGTCAGTGTGTCATGCTCTGACAGAGACTCACCTGCACACAACCTGCAGAACATGCCCAGAGACTCCCAGGGGGCCAACAGCATGTGTGACGGGGGGGACTCCGGAAACTCTGGTGTCATGTCCAAGAGTGAGACCGTCAGCACGTTGTCCATGAGCTCCCTGGAGGTGAGACCCCACCAAACTAATCATCATATTACTGTCATTGCAAAGCATAATCAGCCTCATGCTCCACATTTAAAATACAACATGAATGCAAAGTTTTGTTTTGTGCTGCTGCTACTTACCATGAATTCTCAAATATTTCATATTTATATATCGGCTTTAAGAACCAGGCCTTTATTTTATATTATCAGTTTATATTAGAAACAGGCTTTGAATTTGTAAGAATAATAATGTAAGAACATCTCCCTGTTCTCTGATCTGTTCCTGTTCTAATGTGCTGTTGATGCTTTTTATGTTAATATTAATTCAACACTTCAGCCATATTTACCTGTTTTCTTGATAAATTAAGGATAATATGAATTTACGTGCCAGCAGTCTCATCAGTACAGCAACATTGTGCTATAATGACTTCTCTCTGTTTCCACTAATGTATTCCAATCACTACTAATTTGCAGTTTTAAGCTTCTTTCAGTAATGTGCATAATCCTTTTCCCTTCCTAGAGGCTTTTAATGTGAAACATCTGCAGGAAGTGGTGAGCTCAACGACCTTCAAAAAAAACAACAAAGTAGAACTGATTGGAATAAATGAGTCAAAGAGCAACAACAGAGTGATGAGTGTTGTTGTACTGATGGACTTAATGCTGAAGATGTAGTTAGATCCCCCCCCCCCCCCCCCCCCCCGGCTTTGTTTGAGAATTTACAGTAGCATCATGGTGGTGCACTTCAGTTTCTTCTTCATTATATCTCCTTGCTGTTCACTCTCTCACTACAGGAAACATCAACCTTTTTTGTTCATCATCTATTAGTTTGCATGGACTGCAGCCATTCATACAGTAAACTACAGTCACAAGCTCTACAATCATCTGTGTGGCATCTATTGTGCCACACGCTGTCAAGTTCATCCTCCTCAGATGGAATATAGTGAACAGAGATGATCAAGTAGGAAGCCAGAAATTGATGAACTGATTAGTTATCAATATGTCTGTGAGGAGTCTCAGTCAGATCATGGCGTTTCTGAGTGGTGGCTGTACGAAGGCAGCTGGACCAGCTTGAGCTTCTTGAAGAGCATCTGCCTTCGTATAGCACTCAGAAATGAATAGTCAGGTCTGTGCAGGGCAGCACTGCTGAGCCTGCCCCCCCCCCCCTAATGCTAAGCCCCCTTACTGCATCACTACAAAGCACCCCAGCATTTCCTGGCCCCATGTAAAGACAGCATCTTTAAAAAGGTTAGTTTTCAGTCAGCTCCGAGCCCAGACAGCAGTGGCACGTTGAGATGACACGGTGATCAGCACACAGCGGCCTGGACATCTGCCTGCTGGTGTCTTTTCACTTCGGGGCAAAACGCACTCCCATAATGCCGTGTGAGGCGGCAGCTGCCACAGCTACCCAGCAGCCTGAAGGTCAAGTTTTCCTTCACCACTCCGTGACGGAGGACTTAAAGGTCGTTCGGTCACAATCTGTTAACTGCAAACTTGTGCCAACAGGGTCAGAATGACTCGAGCGAACCTTGTCTCCTCCTCATGACTCACTCCTCTCCTCCGAGTCCCACAAACACCCTTTCTTGACTGGAGACACACTTAAGAACTAAGGCACACAATTTCAAGACACATCTTTAATCTCTCTGTCTCATCTCCCCCCAGAGACGAAAATCACGCTATGCAGAGCTTGACTTTGAGGTAATTTTAGTCTCTTTGATTCCTACAGAGCTTTTTAGACGTAGACCAAAGGCTGATATGTGTCTAAGCTGTTCAGACCTCCACATGTTTGCATACATTTCTTACTCAGAGTTTGGGTGTGAGATTGAAGGGGGTGAAGTAGGATTGATGGTAGCCTGTGCTGTTTACCCTGTGCGTAACGTGCAATGTTCCTGTGTAGAAAATAATGCACACCCGGAAACGCCACCAGGACATGTTTCAGGACCTGAACAGGAAGATTCACAGTGCAGACAAGGATAGAGAGTCTCCACCTGTTGACGCCAAAGCTGCCAAAAGATGGAGTGTGTCCTCTGCCAGCAGTGACAAGACCAACATGAGTGTAAAGAGTTTAACTTTATTCTGTTCTGCCCCCACCCTCCTCCCCCCCTATATCTAATGTTGTTCTCCTTTTCACTTATCATTAGTACAAATCACCACACTTGGGTGGAGTTGCCTGTTTAATTAGCGCCGCCATTTTGAGGACTGCATCTGCTTAACAATATAAGTGCCAGAGGAAATTTGCTGTGGGGGAATCTAGAGGCATGACTGTGGGTGGGCATACTAACTACAGGACAAACTCACTCTCCATGTTGAGCTAGCAGCTAATACAAGCTAACGTTCTGCTGCCTGTCCTAAGGCCGACGTTATTTTTCAAAAGTCTCACCTTCTCTGTCTGACTGAGCCAGTTTTGCATCCGTGCATGTCATCTGTTTCAAGTAGACGCAATGTCCAGTGAGAACCCACATAACAAAAGGAAACTTACATCTGTCTGGTGCCTTGGCCCGAGTCAGGCCCATACATTTCCACATCTGGCGAGATTCTGGCTGTTGTTCCCTGGTATCGGCTGACAGCTGGAAGATTTTCTGTGTGTGCGCCAGAATTGGTCCAGATGTGGAAGTAGCTCCAGATAGCAAAATAAGTGCGGCCCATACTTGTTTTCTTCTGGTCCAGTATACACCCGGTTCCATGTACAGCATGATTATCAGATGCTACTTCCGACATCTGTGCCAATTATAGCACACATACAGAATATTTTCAGTCAACAGCCGGACTCTGCCCAGATGTGCAAGTATATGGGCCAGACTCGGGTGTAGGACCCAGGCCTATCTCGGGCCAGAAGTTTCTTTTTGCTGTCTGGGGCATCTGACAGTAGGGCTGTATATGGGCCAGATTCAGGCCAGAAGAAAAAAGGCATGTGGCCCAGTGATGGTTCATTTACTTGTCTAGATGATGGTTAGTAATGGATCAAAGAAAGCAAAAATATACAGTAGCTGGGGTCAGGTAGCAGAAAAGTCTAGCAGGCTAGCTTAATGCTAAAGTGCTACTTTCAGTTTAGCACAGTGGACTTTTAATGATATCCTCCAGTCTCCATGATAATGAAACTATACTGGTGAGTTATGTTAAGGCTACTAGTTTAAATTATTCAACCTTATGTTTAAATAATGAACGTCTGTACATAAATATTAAAGTACCCAATAACCTGAGTGACCTTCACAACAGAAATGAAGTCAACCAGAGAATTAAAGAGCCTGTTTAGTTCCTCATGAGTTTTATGTCCCTACAAACCTGAACCAGCTGTCAGTCAACAAACAACAGCACTGACTCCTCCCACTCTGCTTCACTCCAGCTAGCAATGAGATTTAAGACAATACTTTATGCAGTTTCTCTCTTCCCATTAAAAAGAGGGACAATAAGTTGGAAAATAGTCACCAACAGCAGGGAGTCACATGTTGGCTTTGTAGCTGCAGTCATTCCATGGCAGCAGCTGATTCCCACTTCCTTCTGCTGCTAAAGCCCCGAGCTCCATTTGTTTCACAGCTTTGGAGTCAGGTCTTCTCCGGCTGAAGGCCAACTTCACCTCCAACAAATCAGGGTCACAGCAGATTGACACAGAGTCTCAGAAAGTCTCAGATGTTTGTGATAGTCCTGCAGAATCCCAGCACTGTGATGTAAAATCATCAAGTGGAGGAGGCAGAGAGATCAACTTCTCCGCTGTGGGTTCAAGATGTGTTTTGAGGATGTGCCACATTTTCACCCAAATCTTTATTAGCTTATCCAGCTAGCTTTTCGTGTAGATATATGCTATACTATACTTATCTTTTAAATAAGTGTTTGTCAAAGGGCTATAAAGAAATAGTTTGACATTTCAAAGAATATGTGTTTTCACTTTCTTGCCAAGAGCTAGACGACAAATTCATGTCTGTCTGTTAAAGTGACAGCTGAGGTTATTAGACGTGGGGTTGTGTGAGGTTCTGATCTATAGTCAGTGTGTTACCTGCAGTAACAGGTTAGAGAAGCAGCAGGAGCACTGGGACAGAAGTGATGAGCTGCTGTGGGCGGAGTCAGCAGAAAAACATGTTTTAACCAGTTTAAAAAAATACCCACAGAAAAAATGTAATATCAGTTAAAGTGTTCATTTTATTTTGAATATTTTCACCACTTTATCTTACAGTCAAACAGACTTTTGCTTTGGAACTACAGCTTCAACCATTGAACTACCTATTCCCATTGGGGGCACCACCTGTTCCAATTTCCTGCGATTGTTCTTTATTTTGAACATCTGTTCTGGAAAATTAATATTCTTTCCTTCGTCTCTAAACTGAATCTACTGCAGGAAACACACTGACTACAGATCAGAACCTCACACAACCCCACGTCTAATTAAACATATTGATGGACTGCCAGGCTAGCTTCCCTCTGTTTTCATTCTTTATGCTAAGCTAAGTTTCAGATCCGTACTTAGCATGCAGAGCGGTGGTGATGTTTTCATTTGACTCTCAGCAAGAAACTGAGTACTAAAAAAAAAGAAAAGTTGAACTATTTCCTAAGAGACAGTGTGAGGTAAAGTAGATCCACCAGAATGACTGAAACACATCACAGATCTGATCTCAGACAAACCTTTGCCCTCTGTCCTCTTTCCCATTAGGACAAGCAGCAGACCCCTAGTAAGAGGGCGTGGGAGGGCATCAGGAAGACCCACTCCCCCCCATCCTGGGTGAGGAAGGACCTGGAGACGGTGGCAGCCTCTCCCCTGGAGCTGCAGACGGTGGAGTGGGAGAAGACCAGCGCCACCATCCCTCTGGTGGGCCAGGAGATCATGGACCTGCAGACAGAGGTGTGACCAGCAGATCCTGGCCTCAAACCTACAACTCTCTCTTTCTTTTTCCAATGCTCTCAGACAAAAACAAGCAGACACACCACACACACTGCCCTGCTCTGTACTCTACTCAAAGGCCGGATGAAGCCCATTGCGAGAACGTGAGGGGGGAGGGGGGGGACGCGTCACAATATCAGAAAATCAACGTAAACCAATTAAAGAGAGAAGGGGAACACGGTGTCTTTCTCTGTTGTTTCATTTGATGTTTGGACTGTGTTCTTGTCAGCAGTACTCGTCATCTTCTTGTATATGGTCTCAGATATCACGCTGGCTCACATGGGGGACGGTTTGCCAGAGTAGCTGGTCCAGCTGCTGTATGTGCATCATGTAATAAACAGCATAGCAAAGGTAACCATGCAATGTTTACCCCTGTATTAAATGGTTGCAATGTAATAATCATGATTATGTCTCTTCTTTTCCACTGTTGAGAGTGTTGTTCCTTCGCTCTCTCGTTCTCCTGATGAACGCTGATGTTGTTCACGGCTCCAGACGCCTCCGGATTGATTTCTGTGTCGACAGGGAAAATTAACAAAGGTGTGAGGAGGCAGACTGCTGAATACACATCCACATGCCCCTCAATGCTGTGCCCCCCCCCCCCCCCCCCCCTCCCCTCCCCTTCAACTCACCCCAATCTTTCTGGCTCAATCTCTTTCCACTTACCCCCCCCCCCCCCCCCCTCACCCCGGTGGGGCGTGGTCGGCCCTTCAGCGACAAGCAAAGGGGAGGATTAAAAAAAAATAAAAAATCGAAGACGTCACCTCGAGCCAAAATGGCAGGATGCCTCATCGACGGACACCTCAGAGACGCCGGAGAGCGGGGCCCCTGGGCTCTGCGCTCTAATCGGCCCTCAACTTCAATGCAGCCCCACAGAGGGACAACATGGACATCAGTGCATCCTGAAGGAGCCACGTTCCACAGACACGCTGTTTGGGTCAGTTACTCGATGTATAAGCAGGAAATGCAAAATATGACGGTGTTTCAAAGATGCTAAGGAAAAAGTACTCAAGTGCGTGTGTGTGTGTGTTTGTGTGTGTGTGTGTGTGTGTGTGTGTGTGTGTGTTTGTGTGCGTGTGTTGAGTAATGGAAGAGGAGTAAATGAGTAGATCTATACATATATACGGTGTGATGGTGACGAGGCAGAGCTGCTGTGAGGGATGGTGGTTGCACACTGAGAAAGCACAAGGCTCATTTGGAGTCCTGATGTACAGCATTGTAATTATTTCAACAGAGTTCTACAGAATGGATTTTAGCCTATAAATATCTTTCTTACTGTGCTTGGGGATAGTTGTTATCATTATTATAAATATGAACATAAATATTCTGATACTGATCCTCCCACCCCCCCTCCCCACCCCCACCCCCTTCCTTCAGGTTACTGGACTATACGAGTGTTCTGTATCGCAATGTAACAGTATGTGTTTTGATATCATCGCCAGTCACTCCCTCAGATCTGTATTTGTCAAAACCCTGACCCGCCACCCCCTGACCTCCAACCTCAGACCCGGCCCCCTGATGTGCTGCCTACCTTGCCACAAACACACACACACACACGCACACACACACACCCCTCTCCCTCCTCTCCCTCCTTCCCTCACTCCCATTTTTATTTGACTGGGGTCGACTCTTTGTTAATGTACAGTTTTCAGAGCACAAAATGAATGTGTCTTATTTCTAATAAAAACATATCTATATAATAAAAGAACGCTGCTCCTCTTTTTTTTCAGAACATGTCATTTATCATTATACATGCAGCCTGGTGGTAGACAGGTGTATTGTTTCCTGTTACTATGGCTACAAATTACAATTGCAAAAACCATCTCAGTGTAGTTTTACATCTCCTCTCTCAGGCTTCTCTCTGGAGCTCTAGTAACAACAGGTCAGTGAGCCAATCAGAAGAGAGGAAGCTCTGAGCCTCTCTTCTGATTGGCTGACTGTTTTCTGAGTGATCCAATAAAAATATAGCAGATTTCAGGTAAACACTCAGAGAAACCAAATCCTGCAAGGTTTGGATGATGGGTCCAGGTGGGTGGGGCTTGGTGACTGCTTCGTTGTGACATCACAAAGCTCCAGAAGTCCTGACAGCTGGTTTTAAGGCTCAGTTTCTGAATACAGGCTGTGTGCATCTCTCTGTGGACTGAGGCTTTGATACTTTCACAGAATTAATATAGAAGCTAGACCTGATTTATGAACAAACAACACACAGACATCTACCTTTAGACTGGATGCAGCTTTCTAGACCATATTCTAAAGAACCTGAGCAAAGAGTGAATTGAACTGAAAAAGGTTAGAAAGTTTATATTACTTATGAATGTAACTTTTTCAGGATGATAACATGTGTTGTATTATTTTTTTCTTTTAAAAGTTACATAATTTCACTTTAAACTCATTTTGGGAACAAGGTTTATTTACAGATCGATCAGGGGGGAGACAAGTTCTTTTGGGGAAACTTGTTTGCTGCAACTGTTTCTCTTCCGACACGGTGACGTCTAGAGTCCTGTTGTCATGGTGTCATGCTGAGGTTGCCAGGCAACCAGCAAAAAGAAGTCACTGTGAACCCACTGGTTGCCATGAAATAATTCCAGCACATAACTCCAGCATGGAGAAGCCGACTGCTATCTCCTGCTTTCCCTCTACATACTGTTGTGTTGCATATTTACTGATCAGTCTCTTAACCTGAGGTCACACTGAGACATCAGCACCAGTGTTCACTGTCTCAGTGGAGGGATCCAGCTTCAGATTTTTTAGGAAAAAGCACTACTTTATTAGAAAGTCATGACACAGACAGTCTGCAGTGAGTCGAAGCTGTTCAGCAGCACTGGTCAATAAATGACCCTGTTCAGCCTGTTTGTGTTGTGGCTCTGACACAGACTGATAGAAGGACGTACGACAGGATCATGCTTTCATCAGTCTTCTTTAATATTACTGTGTGTTGTGCATTAAAAGAAATCAAATCTTTCCAGTCCTTCACCAGCAGGGAGCTTCTGTTTGGTTTGGATTAGCAGAATATTAAAGCAGAAAGAAACTTTATTAGAGATAAAATAAGCACGGCAACAGTGAGTTAATCACTAAACACAACACAGTAGAGTCTTTATTATACAGGAGGAAACCCAGCAAAAGATGAACACAGTTAGTCTCTCTCTCTCTCTCTCTCTCTCTCTCTCTGTCTCTTTCCCTCTCAACAGCAACATGTGGAGCTAGTTGTCATTAGTCAGTGTGGTGGACATAAACAGTGGAGGCTGGACAGCAGGGCTGTGATGTCACAGGTCAGAGCTTTCCCTCCGCTGTGCGACTGCAGCTGAAATACAAATTGCAGTAAAACATCAAAAAAACATGGAATTGCATGACTGCTTTCACTTTGTGTACGATATAACTGTGAGTGTGTCTGTAGCGGCCTGAGAATGACTCTGGAGTCTGCTATCAAAGATTTAAGCAAATAATAGATCACTAACAAAGAGCTGTGGTTTTAACAAGCAACACTATACAAACATAACCTGAGCAAATTACTTCAAATAAGTGGCTACACATTATTTACAGGGTCATTTATTTATGGGGTCACCTTTTTCCAGCTATCAACACTGGGCTCTACATTAATGACTAGAAGAGACTTTGTCAGTTAAACCTAGTTACACACTCACTGATCTACAAAGATTCTGATGAAGAATGTGATTAATTACTCAAATCTAAATATTAAAGTTGCATTATATACAGGATTTTTGGAAAGAAATAATACAACAACATAATCCACAAAAACATCCCCCAATTTATATTTTTGGTCTCTAAGAACATCTTATCGCTATACATTGGAAAAGTGTTTACGGATCATCTTGGGGTCTTTGGATTAATGAACTTTCTTCTTGCACTTCGAAAGTCTCTCATGCGTGATCAAACCAAGTGTTTTCATCAGTGTGTGAGTGTGTATGGGAAATGCGCTGTATGAATGTGTGTTTGTGAATGTGACTAGTGGTGTAAAGCGCTGTGAGTGGTGGTTGAGACTAGAAAGGTGCTTTTGTAAAATGCGGTTCAGTCTGAATCACACAACACTACACCAGACATCAGATCGAGATGCTGTCGGCAAGATGGCAGATAATGCGAAGACTGAACGGCAGCTGGGCACGAGGACAAAAATGACGTGATGATTTGATGTTTTAAGCCGGAGTCTCTATGATTTCATGAATAAAATATAAGATGTTGTAGAGACCAGCTTTGGTCGCCTTCTTTGGCGCACATGTTAACGCAGATCTTCGAGACCTGTCTGGCTTATATGCATCAAACATTTCATAAACCATCATCCATCCATATTCTACTCTGGGTCTCAGGGGCAGCGATCTGTGCAGCGCTGTCCTGACATCCCTCTCCCCCCGCTCAGCTTTGCCAACTGTTAGAGAGCCTCTGTGACAGCGAGCCGCTAGCCGACGAGCAGACTGCTGGTCGGTTTGCGGGTCGCGTCTCGTCCGTGGGTTGGTGCTCCTGTTGGTGGTGGAGCCGTGCTTAAACTCCTTTCACACTGGGCTGGGAGCATGGATGTATTATAAAACCTGGATCCCGGATCTAAAAAATGGCGCCTGTTCAGTTCTTTAGGAACTGCTTGCCTGACGCATACGCTGAAAAAGTTTCTGGCTTCCGGGTCACTTCTGCGGTCCACTGAATCTGTACAGTAGAGTCACTCCCATGGTGCCTCTGGGCTATGAGAACAAGTAAACGGCGTTGTGGATCTGGCCCTGCGCTTCGTGAATGATGTGCTAGCAGACTTTATGAACAAGTAATAAGACTTCTACAGGACTTGCTCGGGGCTTGAAATCATCAATTTATACAGATGACAACAGCAACAAACAATGAAGATAATGTTCTGAAAAGTGAGATGGTGTTAAACCTACAATCGTTGATATCACAGATAGTTCGTGTTGACAGTTATTTGTGATGTTAAAGGGAAACAAGTCATCAGTTAAAAGCTTTGGAGCTTAAAATCACTTTGGATTCAACTCAATTAATCATAATCAGACAAAAATATTTAGTTTGACCTGTCTTGTGCATTTTTAATAAGAAGTTGATGCTGCATGTGACAGATAATTTCAACTTGTCAGATGAAATTATCACGAGGGCTTCACTGTCTTACCTTTTTATATTGAAGCGTATTCATGCAGCAGGTCTTAGTATTCTTGTGCTGCTTATTTGTAGCGGAGCATGTCAAATAAAATCTGTTGAGTTTGGTCATTTTTTTATGCTGAGATTTTGTCCATGATGATTTGTTTTTCATCGTCTTACCACTTTGATCCACCAAAGCCTTTTCAGTTTTACTCGTATCTAAATATATTTATGACTTAAGTCAATATGTCACATTGTATAAGTAAAATTTGTGCAAAAAATTTGAAAGTCACGACTCTCTGCCAGGCTGCATGGTGTGACTCTTTGTTATGAAATGGTTCAATACAATATTTCCACAACACTGCAGAATTTCAGTGTCCACAACTGTAGCTGTCACAGAACCCAGGTATCTTCATTAAGTACATTACTGTCCCAGATATTTGATTTGAAAAAGATAAAATAAATCAAAAGGATTTTTTTTTCTATAGAAAGATTTAATTTAAATGATAATAAATGCCATAGAACATTTAGCATATTGTGTACTGAACACAATGACGACCTGGAGAGAGACCACCACCAACCCGGTGGACGTGAAGTCAGAGTTATAATTTTATCGCACTGAGACAGTTTAAGCCATAAACTAAATGAATGTGGTTGTTGTGAGCGGAAGTCTCAGTCAGGATGAGACACTGCCGACACACACATCACAGTCACGATCACCTATCAGGTAAATGACTTACAAAATTAAATACACCGAAGACAGTTTTATGGGGGTAGTTATGAAAAATCACCTACAGTGTCGTATCATGAATCCAGTCATTACACGGCCAGTATATAGATTAAAAACCAATTACATTCAAGAACAAAGGCTGACAAGTGACATAACTGCCACACAAAATCACAAGATCTAAATATCTTGACGTGTGAAAACAAAGACTTTCCTTTATGTTGTTAATTCAGTTTTCTACTAACTTCTATACATCCGTATGGCGTTTGTATCGACCTAGCAAACATCCTCGTTCCTGAGACAACAGGACGTAACAGGAAGTGGGCGGTAACTGTAACTATTGCAACCTGCAGGCGGATCCTCTTGGGGAATGGGGGAGTGGTTTAGAAGAAAGAGAAGATGTTAAGATGTGAAATAGAGTGAACAAAATTAAGTTCTTTATTTTAAGATGCACATTTTTGAAAAGCTCAGTGTTACAGCCCACACACAGTAAAGAACATAGGATTATTATTACAGAAGTATTAATAATTCCAGTTCCAAACCTCGGCTTGAGGACATTCTTCTCTTTGAATGTGAATTGAACACCTCTGATATCTACATACAGTATACTCTCTTCATCTGGCAGATGTCTACCTTCCCTCCCTGATAAAGACACAAAGCAGGTAATGCCCCTTTAAACAGCTCCTTTGGCAGTTGGATGGCAGCAGCCTGTGTGGAGGTTCAGGTTGGACGACTGAGCAGCAGCTGCTGCTTCATCAGCATCCTCTTCCTCCTCCACCGCCCGCAGCTACAGAAACCGCTATGAGCTGAAACCACACGACTAAATGGTAAATGGACGACACGTATATCGTCTTATCGACCACTCGAAGCGCTTCACGCTACAACCCACATTGCTTTGTCTGACACACACACACACATTAATGATACATTCAGGCTGCAGTATCCCGGGGATTGAACCAGCGACCTTCCCTCCTCCCTCCCTGAGCCACAGCCGCCCTAACATGAAGACCAGCTGACAGGATCACAGACAAGTGTCAGGAAATGTCATGAGAGTGCCAGTCCATTAATGGCCATTGTCAGGCCTTTGTAGGACCCAGCACAAGTGAGGCTAATGCCTGTTAATGGTCTAATTAACGACGTGAGCTTAATGTGTCTAGATGGATACTAATGATGTTACAGGCCAATCTTTTCCTCACGCTACATCATCGCACCACTGACGGCGCCGCCGCCCAAAACGAGCCTCTGAAGTGAGGAGAACCAAGTGAAGTCATCGCAGTTCAAACAGTTATTACACCGTGAGTCAGGAGTTCATGAGTGGTGAGAGAACACGGGGGGGGGGGGGTTTGACAGATGTTACCGTTCCAAACAAAGTGCTGCTGCAAAAAAAAAACCTCAAAAGGTCAAGCTGCCTTCATTTCTCAGCAGAGTCAGACGTGACCAGTCAGGTGGTGACACGACGATGATGATGAAGTATGTCAAATAAAAAACAAACACTGTCATCCAGTTGTTGTTTTTTTTTGTTTTTTTTAGCTGTCTTTTCAGAACACGGCCCACAGCTGTCGCAGCGTGTAACAGAAGTGTGTATCAAACCTGTGGAGTTTCTGACCACTGGAGGCGCTGTGAGTGAGTCACTGCTCTGTTTGTTAGTGTGTCCACGTTACAGAATCATTGTTTATGGCAGTGGTCACCAACTCAATCACACTCTACCCTGCTCTCTGTGTGGGACACATGCTGATCAGGAATTTGAAAGGTATGAATTTCCACCAATCACAACTAAGTGCTCTCTTAAAGCTGGACAGGAACTTGATAACGCTGATCAACGCTCAAAGTGATCACTTCCTGCTGCTTTTGTCAACGTGTCTCTTCATTTGTGCATGTATATATTCCATGGAGGCTTTTATTGTGAAGCAGCAGTAGGAAATGCATCATATTTATCAAAGAGGTTGGAACCAGCTGCTATTGATTCACTGTAATTATCAAGACAGGAACATGTTAAGATACAGCTCAATGTTCTCCTGTGTTTTAGTTGAAGTGTTGATCCATCAGAAAATATAAAAACCATCTCAGTGTAGTTTTATATCTCCTCTCTCAGGCTTCTCTCTGGAGCTCTAGTAACAACAGGTCAGTGAGCCAATCAGAAGAGAGGAGGCTCTGGGCCTCTCTTCTGATTGGCTGACTGTTTTCTGAGTGATCCAATAAAAGTTTCTGAATACAGGCTGTGTGCATTTCTCTGTGGACTGAGGCTTTGACACTTTCACAGTATTAATATAGAACCTAGATCTGCTTTATAATCAAGCAACACATGGACATCTACCTTTAGACTGTTTGATTGAGTTTAGGTCTTCATTTACATCAACATCTGGACTGATACAGCTGTATACCTCTCTGATTGAATAAGCCAGTGTCAAACTTGCAGATACTTGTGTGCTCCAGCTTTCATTTTGAACTTGTTAAAGTGCGGAGATGGCGACAAAATCAAACTCCCTTCAGATCAACAGTGACATGGAGCGCAGAGGTGAACCTGTCGCAGGTTTATTAAAGCTGCTCTGCTGTTTAGGCTCTAGAACACGGCTTTTAACCTTCAGAGCTCCAATGTGCTGTGAAAGACCCCTGAATAATGTACCGGTTTCCCAAGAAGAAAAATCCTCTAGCAGCCAGATTTTGTGGGATTTTGCCCCATTTTGCTTTTCTTACCAAATTCTGTCGTTATGTCTCTCTGTGGCCTTCACATTATACAAAATAATCTCCTCCTCAGAGGCCATTTCAGAAATAACTCTTTCAGTTATCTTAGAACAAAACTGAAAAACTACAGCTGGGTGCTTGTTTAGTTCGTCCTTGCGGATGTATTTTTCATGTCGGACTCAGATATGTGCGCTGGGGTAAGCCGGTGCTGTCGTTCCCTCAGAGAGAGGCTTCTCCAGGCGTGTCCGTTCATCACAAGGAATCAAGTGGTCAGAAATATTTGAAGCCCCCCTGCTCTGGGTAACCTGTTGAGACATTTCTGGAGCTCAGAGTGGCCTAGATTTTAGACAGATCATTTTTCAAAACATCCAAAACCACTTTTCAGTCATTTAGCTGTGAATGTGATGGAGCCAGTTATCCCAGAGCCCGTGTTGTTATTTATTTGACGGACACATTTCCGTCACTATTAATCTGCCACATCTAAAAACAGGCCTGCTGCAGCTGGACGGGGACAGACAGTGAAAACAATGACTGGAGGCAGCATATTGCATGTTAAAGGAAGAATTAAATGAGCATAAGCCCCCTGGCTTTATGTCCTAGGTCATCTGTTAATTTTTCATGGGTGCCTCACTAATTCATGAGGACATCTGTTTTTGCAGCTTCCATTTTATGAGTCCCATGTTCGGCAGTTATGAGCGACTCCTGCTGCAAACTGATTAGACAGGACTTCTGACGGAAACTCAAGAGAAGGAAAACTAAGTACAGCAAACACAAACACACAGAAATATGCTGGCATATGTTGGCCTGTTACTATAAATAGCACAACTAAAAGTTTAAGCTTCCTTAAGGGCTGCAGCATTCAACAGCCCATTAAAATGCACAATGAATAACATCCTGACGATTAGGCTCGACAGCACAGGGACTAACGTGTTCTTATAGTGGTGATACAGGAGAGGTCACAGGGTCATAAAAACACAAGGTTGATCCATAGCATCCACTCATGAACTCATGATCATGAATACATAGATGTCCATGATTCATAATCAGGTAATATCCTTTTAACATTTAAAGTCTGGTCACCAGTTAGATAGATAGATAGATAGATAGATAGATAGATAGATAGATAGATAGATAGATAGATAGATAGATAGATAGATAGATAGATAGATAGATAGATAGATAGATGGAAACATTTCTCAGTCCACAACTATAACACAGACTGAATTATCTCAGCTACTGGATGAATTACCATGAGAAGTCTCATTAACAGACCTGGCTTCCTGAAGGTTTATTCCAGTGACTTTGCTGATTCTCTGAGTTTCCTCTAGCGCCACTCTGAGGTTCACATTTGGGGTTTTTAGTGAAATATCTAAACAATAATTGATTGGATTGCCGTGACATCTTCATCTTCAAATACTCATGTTCCCCTAAAGGATGAACTGTAACAACATCATCATCAGGTCAACACTTCATTTTGGTTTATGACCAAATATCTACAAAACTAATGACTTTCCCATCACTGTACTTAATTTAAAAAATGTTACTATGCTAACAAGCTGAACTAAGATGGTGCTCTCTATTTTTTCTTTTGGTATCCAGTCTTGCAGCACCTGTATGTTAGTGCATGTGAGTCCCTCATGTTAAACCATTGGTCCTCCCCATATTTATAATCACACAGGCTCCACCCACAGGTGACATGTCACAGTGCAGTACGCAGCATTCAGGTGAAAGTGAACTTTCAAAATTGCCTTCACTGAAGAAGAAACCTATTTTTTTGTCAGTGTGATTCGTGCGGCTGGTCACAGCAGATCAGACCATGGATGTATTTCTCTCCCAGTCCCACTGTGGAGCCGACACTGGTCTGGCTGTGACAAAATGGAGAACCCAACGAGCTGCTAAATGGCTCTAGCTAGACTGCTGCTAGCGTTTCATTGCCTTTGTCTCTCTGATAACTTATGATCCAGATGATCAGGAGGTTTATTTGCAGAGGTGTCCTCTTCATAACAAACAGACCAGAGGATTAAAATCTGCAGAAAAACAGTATAAAGAAGCTTCATGTTAAAAGTTTCACTGACAGTCTTCAGTGGACACAGGACGTCTGGGGCTGGGCGCTCAGACTGCCAGTTCCAGTAGCTTGGCTCTTTCTCTGATAATTTAAGATCCAGGCATCCGATGATTCAAATACTTCATCCAGTTAAAATACACCAAGATCTAAAAAGTGTGTTATCAAAATGTGACTTAAAACTGGATAAAAAGTCAATTTAGGGGATATGACGCCATTGATAGGCGAACAAACCATTACATTGATTAACATCAAGGATTTTTCAATGGTTGAAAATTATGGAAACATTTTGGATAATGTAAGAACACAACCCAACATATAGAACATAGGTCTAGTTGTTTTTAGACATTTTCATGTGGAAAAGTTACAGATTAGAACTCAAAGAGACAATGCGTCTGGATATACAAATTTCCCAGCTCTATGTAGCCTGCAGCTTAATATTTTAAGATTCACTAATTGCTGTTTATGGTCACTTCAACCCCTGGGCCACAAGGACAGCCCATCCCAGCAAACTGATACAGTGACACAGTGAATTAAACCTAAATCTCGGCTTTAAAGCAATTTTGATAAACCTGGGTAAGATGCTATTTATTTCCATGTTGTTCTACCATGAGAAGGGCTGGGCATTTAAGTAATCGCATTTTGAGAATGCAGAAAAACACACACACACACACACACACACACACACACACACACACACACACACACACACACACACACACATTGACACCCTTATCCATGACCAGGCTGATGGCGTGGCTGGGTTATTATAGCAGGGGGAGATAAGGCGGTCAGACAGGAGGGATGCTGGCTTGTGCTATAATAGCCACGAGCTTATCTCTACAACACTCCCAATGACAGAGAACAGCTTGGACCAGTAGCACACCATTGTCTACCTTTTATTTCATCTGTTTTAATCCCCAAACACACCGTACACCTGTAGTGTGAGATTCCTGAGGAGTGTGTGCTGATGTGTTTGTTGTGTTTATTTTTATTGTTTACCAGTGTTAATAAGGGGGAGGCTTAATAACATAATATAAAGACACTGGCTGTGTTCACTCCACATGAGAAGACTAATTACTGTAAATGTAATCTGCAGGAGAGGCCTATATCCAATTACATAGAAATAAAGGCTCAGTGTGTTTCTGCTGTGCTATTAGTCTGATTGTAAATTAACAGACATATGCGCTATGATCTCTTGCTCTGTTTCTTCCTCTACGTCTGTGTGTGTGTGTGCATCTCTCCCCAGGCACAATCCTGTACAGGACCTACATGTGTGTTCATCAAATAGAATCAATAACATACAGCTGAAAATAGCAGCTCTGTCTTTGCTGACAGGATCCCGCTGCCATCCTCTGAATTCCAACAAAGGAAATAATGAAAGAGGGAAATCAACAAATATTTGTTGTAGAGGGATGATGGGAGGCAGAGAATGTAGCCTCAGGTCAAGCTGCTGTAAAGACAACAGAAAGGAAACCTTATATTCACCTTCATTACAGAACATCAGCAGCCCTATCTTGTATGTATCTGTAACTTGATCCAGTTGTACACATGCAAACAACACACAAATTACCGCCAGTGACCTCATGAATGTATGCACAACATGAATAGCCAAAGGTCCATATTTTACACTTTTTACACTGTTTTATTTGAAGTTGTAGCTTTAAGTACTAAAAACCATCTCAATGTAGTTTTACATCAGGCATCTCTCTGGAGATCTAGTAACAACAGAGCATTTTGTGATTGGCTGACTGTTCTCTAAGTGATGCAGGGGCAAGCCAATAACAGGTAATACATTGTAGTCCACTATTGTACCTTTTAAATGCAAATGGAAACAGTCAGTCAGTGCTTATTGGACTGAAATGCTTCAGCTGGATTTGGTTTGGAGCCTTGGCCCAAGTTCCAGTGCAAACTCTTCCTTCATCTGGCGGTGTTGGGGTGACCATCTGTAGCGTTGCAGTGTTCTAGTCCAATGCAGGTCCAACTCTTCCAACCTGGACATCACCACAGGTCGTTTTTTTAAACTCTCTGATATGATTCCATCATATTCATCCATCCACCACAACCTCCTGCTCACGTGGACTTTGTCTCTCTTTATACTATGTTACCACACTTTTCCCTTTGCTCCTGTCATCATTACTATGACCACTAGATGTCACCTAGCAACAAAACCTAACTATGGGTCATACTAACCTGCTGCACATATTTTAACTCCTGATTTCATGAGAACAACAAGGGTGTCTCTTATAGAAGCTAATATCAAAAAGGTGACACACTAACTAAACCACCACAGTCACACAAATACTATTTACATGAAATAATAAACTCTATATTGATGTCAAAAGGTGTCTCTACAACAACTAATTATCCACTGTCTCACTGCTCATGACTGAGCACCAGTGTTTGGTGAATCATATATAACATTTTATATTGGTAAAGAAATGACAAGCTAACACTGGAAATGAAAGGGCACCATCAGCTAGCTAACATTAGTTAGCTAAACTATAATTTAAGGCTAAAGGTACAAACTAGCTAAGATTAGTTAGTTAAACTAGCTAAACTGTAATTTAAGGCTAAAGTTAGAAACTACCTAACATTAGTTAGCTAAACTGTAACATAAAACTAAAGTTAGGAACTATCTAACATTAGCATTCATCTGTAGATACTTGACACAAACTAATTCAGAAACTCTGAAGGTAAGAAAATAAAGTGTATTATAAAATCTAAGTCTACTGCTACACTACCAACAGTGTCTACAGGACACACAGGAGTAGAGATTCGAAGATGTGAGCCACTGATGGAGTTAGGCAGTAGACAAGACATTCAGGTAACATCAAGGCTAAGACATGGTACGGTCCACTTCAGGAGTGTCTGAAATTGTATCACTAGATTCTTCCAGGCATGAAGATAAGAAATATATTGTAATATTTACAATTACAGGTAAGAAGGATATATAAATGTTTCAAAAAAGTTTCAATAAAGATGGACGCAACCTGTGACGTCACCAGCAGGTTTCTGAAGCTCAGAGTGAGCTTCTCCGCTGTCGCCATCTTGGCAGTATCTGACTCTGCCCCTGACTCCCAACTAAACCAATTATATAGTCATAGAGCTGGGGTGTGTGTGGAGCTGAGACTGCCGTGACAATCATGCTCACCCACCTGTCAATCATGGAGGCCATGCCCTCAATTCTCCATAACTTTATGCCTTAATAAAATGTAAACAGGTGAATTATATAAACAGTTGTCATGAAGGAGGAAATTAGCTCTAGAGACCAAAAATGAAGAATGAAGAATTTGCGACCCACCTCCACCCCTTCTCCACCTCAACCATGGACGCCAGGCCATCTCCAATCAAACCATCCAATCAGAAGTCTCCCTCATGAAGACGTTCCCATTCTTGAGCTCCATTCCTCATCACCACCACCAGTGTCTAGACTCAGGGGGATGATTCCTCTTATTGGAAGGACCTTAAACCTATGGATCTTGTCCATGGTGATCGGCTTCCTGCCGGGGTCTAAGCCCCAAAGTCTATTCCTTCTGTTCACAATCAATTTCATTTTATACTCTCATACTCTCTTGCTACTCTTATTAGTCTCTCCTGATTGAACTGTTTTTGTACCAGGCTGTAAACGTGTTTATTTCTGCTGTTAAGTTGAACATTTTAACATGGGAGTCTATGGGGATTGACTCACTGTTGGAGCCAGACTCTCGTGGTCATTAGAGGAACTGCAGCTTTTGGTTCTTCAGTGTTGACTTTGGAGCCTCGGAGGTTGAAGCTTGGATTCATCCCAGGCTCTTTTCTCTGCTCTGCTGTCTGTGTGTTGGGTCTATTTCTGTGGGCTAACATCCCTCACTGAAGTTTGAACTTCACTTTTGAATGTATACACTGTGTAGTGAATGCTTGTAATTATTGACAGTTGATTCAGTCATTTGTTAGTGACTTTTAACACACACAGCAGGACCAGTTTTGCACATGTAATTAGACACAGTGTGAATGACAGCAGCTGTGCTGTGAGATCGACATTACTGACATTTAAAATGAGTGATGAGAGAAGAAGTGAGTGACCTGCAGGTCTGACCGGGCGAGCAGAAGGAACTTCTCCCATTATTCTGCTGAATGGTTCATCAGTGGGAACGCCTGTCCCCAAAATAGGCAGGTGTGCCTGAAATTGCTGAAACTCATTAAGTATTTAATGTATAATTATATTTTCAATAATATATATTATATCTTTATAAGAAATTAATGTAAAACTGTGTAAAACATTTCCACTAATTGACAGACTGCATATCTCATACTAGAGGTGACTTAAAAAAAAGAAAACTTGCTGCTCAGACACAATTTTTTCAGGCATCTCAGAATCATTTCCACAGTTAATTGCAGCTGATTCTGTTCTGCTGCAAACCATTTAACATGTTTTATAATCTCAACTTTGTCAGACAAAATCAGCATAAGAGGTGCAGTCATGACTGAGCACAGGTCGACCTATCACAGGTATCTTACAGATGACTGTTGATGGGCTGCTTTTTTGCATGGGGAGGGACCTGTCTCATTTATTGCACTTATTTATTTATTGAAAAATGCAGAGGAGGAATGGAATAACAGATGTGAACTGAATTAACATATTTGTAGCATTTGCAGCTCAAATGACTTGTTTGGAGGGTCTTTCTTTGTGCTGGGGGATGGAGGGCAGGGTAATTCCACACATCTGGGACAGCCTCAGGCCTATCGTCACCTCTGGCCTGTTTCTAGATTCATAAAAGATTTGGGGAAACTTCTCTTTAATGATGGGAGAGGCTGCAGAGCACACACTCATTTATACATAGGCATGATAAACTACACGTGAAAGCAGGAAATCAGAGAGAAATAGTGACTGTTGTGCCAGGCTGCAGAGAGAGACTCATCACTTCTGAGAGAGCTCTCTAATAAGCATCAGCCCGTTAAACCTCCACCTCCTGCCTCTTGGCCTGTCTGGTCATCCAGACTGTGTCTGCATTCACAATATAGTTGTTCTCATTTAAATATCTGTCTGTTTCAGTTGTCAGACGCCTGGACGAGGGGGAAAAGCGAGTGATTTAATTGTGGCTCAAATGTCAAAATGTCATCTGCAGGCCGCTCCACCGTGGTGCTATACCTCTGCTCTACCCCTCTCTGTCAGCTGTACTGTGGATATTTACTTCATATTTTTCAGACATGATAAATAATATGTAGATTTGGTCTCACCAGTTAACCACTGACATTGTGTTTTACTTTGTCCTATTGTAAATAAATGTCTTTAAGTATAACTACTGGTGTGTTTAATGTTGCACAAGTGTGAATATTGCCAACCTCTACTTGGTAGAATTCCAATTCTTCAACCTGTAATTACTTTAGATATGGTGATTTGGTTATAGCTATTAAGTTAATTATTAATCAGAGTTACATATTAACCTGTCACACGTGAGCTCAACTAAGCTCATGCCAGCTAAGCTAAGCTCATGCCAGGGACAGCAAACATAGAAACCATTGAACCACGAGCAGCTTAAGGGTTTCAGACGTGGGTGTTGCGACAGTCCTCGTTAGTATAGTGGACAGTATCTCTGCCAGTAGAAACAACTTTGTGCGATCTCTTTCAAACTTAAGTCACAGTCACAGTGACAGTGACAGCCTGCCTATCTCCATTGGATATGTTGGAGGCTAAGCTCATTGTGGGATGGCTGTGGGATGGCTCCTCCCTTATGCTGTTTTATCTATCATTGCTTAACCTGTCACATGTGAGCTCAAGCTAAGCTCATGCCTTAAACTTAAGTCACAATCACAGTCACAGTGACAGCCTGCCTATCTCCATTGGATATGTTGGAAGCTAAGCTCATGGTTTCAACGCTGCTTGTGGAACTGGACACCAGCTCTTCACTGTTGAATGCTGCAGGGGCTGAATGTGGAAAAAAGCTTATGGGCACATAACTCAAGGGATCCTAGGTGGTGTCCAATCGCACCAGGTGAAGTGGGTAACCCGGTAAATGCACCAGGAGTCCGTCGGCATGGCAGACGTGGGTGTTGCGACAGTCCTCGTTAGTATAGTGGACAGTAACTCTGCCTGTCACGCGGGAGACCGGGGTTCGATTCCCCGACGGGGAGAGTCCTTTGTTTCCTGCTGAAACAGTGCATCTACATCATCGCACCAGATCAAAGGCCATGTATTGCAACAGCATCCTGTAGAAACTTTGTATGATCTCTCTCAGACAAATCACCATTGGATATGTTGGAAGGCTAACACTCTGTGTCGTTGTCAGCAAGTGTGGATGTTCAGATAGGAGTTGAATGGCTCCTCCCTCCTGCTGTTTTATCTATCATTGCTTAACCTGTCACACGTGAGCTCAAGCTAAGCTCATGCCTTAAACTTAAGTCACAGTGGCACGAGGTGAAGAGGGTAACCCGGTAAATGCACCAGGAGTCTGTCGATATGGCAGACGTGGGTGTTGCGACAGTCCCCGTTAGTATAGTGGACAGTATCTCTGCCAGTAGAAACAACTTTGTGCGATCTCTTTCAAACTTAAGTCACAGTCACAGTGACAGTGACAGCCTGCCTATCTCCATTGGATATGTTGGAAGCTAAGCTCATGGTTTCCACGCTGCTTGTGGAACTGGACACCAGCTGTTCACTGTTGAATGCTGCAGGTGGTGAATGTGGAAAAAGCTTATTGGCATATAACTCAAGTAATCCTAGGTGGTGTCCAAATGGCACCAGGTGAAGAGGGTAACCCGGTAAATGCACTCGGAGTCGGTCGACATGGCAGACATGGGGGTTGCGACAGTCCTCGTTAGTATAGTGGACAGTATCTCCGCCTGTCACGCGGAAGACCGGGGTTCGATTCCCCGACGGGGAGAGTTTCTTTCTTTTCTGCTGAAAGAGGTCACCTAAATCATTGCACCAGAGCAAAGGTCATGTAATACAACAGCATTCAGTAGAAACAACTTTGTGCCATCTTTCTCAAACTTAAGTCACAATCACAGTCACAGTGACAGCCTGCCTATCTCCATTGGATATGTTGGAAGCTAAGCTCACGGCTTTCGCGCTGCTTGTGGAACTGGACACCAGTTCTTCACTGTTGAATGCTGCAGGGGCTGAATGTGGAAAAAAGCTTATGGGCACATATCTGAAGGAATCCTAGGTAGTGTCCCAATGGCACCAGGTGAAGAGGGTAACCTGGTAAATGCACCAGGAGTCCGTCGATATGGCAGACGTGGGTGTTGCGACAGTCCTCGTTAGTATAGTGGACAGTATCTCCGCCTGTCACGCGGAAGACCGGGGTTCGATTCCCCGATGGGGAGAGTTTCTTTGTTTCCTGCTGGAACAGTGCATCTACATCATCGCACCAGATCAAAGGTCATGTAATGCAACAGCATCCTGTAGAAACAACTTTATATGATCTCTCTCAAACAAATCTCCATTGGATATGTTGGAAGGCTAACACTCTGTGTCGTTGTCAGCAAGTGTGGATGTTCAGATAGGAGGTGAATGGCTCCTCCCTCCTGCTGTTTTATCTATCATTGCTTAACCTGTCACACGTGAGCTCAAGCTAAGCTCATGCCAGGGACAGCAAACATAGGAACCATTGAACCAGGAGCAGCTTAACGGTTTCCGCACTGCTTGTGGAACTGGACACCAGCTCTTCACTGTTGAATGTGGAAAAAGCTTATGGGCACATACCTCAAGGAATCCTAGGTAGTGTCCAAATGGCACCAGGTGAAGAGGGAAACCCGGTAAATGCACCAGGAGTCCGTCGATATGGCAGATGTGGGTGTTGCGACAGTCCTCGTTAGTATAGTGGACAGTATCTCTGCCAGTAGAAACAACTTTGTGCGATCTCTTTCAAACTTAAGTCACAGTCACAGTGACAGCCTGCCTATCTCCATTGGAAATGGTGGAAGCTAAGCTCATTGTGGGACGGCTGTGGGATGGCTCCTCCCTTCTGCTGTTTTATCTATCATTGCTTAACCTGTCACACGTGAGCTCAAGCTAAGCTCATGCCTTAAACTTAAGTCACAGTCACAGTGACAGCCTGCCTATCTCCGTTAGATATGTTGGAAGCTAAGCTCATGGTTTCCACGCTGCTTGTGGAACTGGACACCAGCTGTTCACTGTTGAATGCTGCAGGTGGTGAATGTGGAAAAAGCTTATGGGCATATAACTCAAGGAATTCTAGGTGGTGTCCAAATGGCACCAGGTGAAGAGGGTAACCTGGTAAATGCACCAGGAGTCCGTCGATATGGCAGACGTGGGTGTTGTGACAGTCCTCGTTAGTATAGTGGACAGTATCTCTGACAGTAGAAACAACTTTGTGCGATCTCTTTCAAACTTAAGTCACAGTCACAGTGACAGCCTGCCTATCTCCATTGGATATGTTGGAAGCTAAGCTCATGGTTTCCACGCTGCTTGTGGAACTGGACACCAGCTGTTCACTGTTGAATGCTGCAGGTGGTGAATATGGAAAAAGCTTATTGCCATATAACTCAAGTAATCCTAGGTGGTGTCCAAATGGCACCAGGTGAAGAGGGTAACCCGGTAAATGCACCCGGACTCGGTCGACATGGCAGACATGGGGGTTGCGACA
Source organism: Seriola aureovittata (assembly GCF_021018895.1). Taxonomy (NCBI): domain Eukaryota; kingdom Metazoa; phylum Chordata; class Actinopteri; order Carangiformes; family Carangidae; genus Seriola; species Seriola aureovittata. Next base: position 27,757,391 of record NC_079370.1, read on the forward strand.
GTCCTCGTTAGTATAGTGGACAGTATCTCCGCCTGTCACGCGGAAGACCGGGGTTCGATTCCCCGACGGGGAGAGTTTATTTCTTTTCTGCCGAAAGAGGTCACCTAAATCATTGCACCAGAGCAAAGGTCATGTAATACAACAGCATTCAGTAGAAACAACTTTGTGCCATCTTTCTCAAACTTAAGTCACAGTCACAGTGACAGCCTGCCTATCTCCGTTAGATATGTTGGAAGCTAAGCTCATGGTTTCCACGCTGCTTGTGGAACTGGACACCAGCTGTTCACTGTTGAATGCTGCAGGTGGTGAATGTGGAAAAAGCTTATGGGCATATAACTCAAGGAATTCTAGGTGGTGTCCAAATGGCACCAGGTGAAGAGGGTAACCTGGTAAATGCACCAGGAGTCCGTCGATATGGCAGACGTGGGTGTTGTGACAGTCCTCGTTAGTATAGTGGACAGTATCTCCGACAGTAGAAACAACTTTGTGGGCTCCTCCCTTCTGCTGTTTTATCTATCATTGCTTAACCTGTCACACGTGAGCTCAAGCTAAGCTCATGCCTTAAACTTAAGTCACAGTCACAGTGACAGCCTGCCTATCTCCATTGGAAATGTTGGAAGCTAAGCTCATGGTTTCCACGCTGCTTGTGGAACTGGACACCAGCTCTTCACTGTTGAATGCTGCAGGGGCTGAATGTGGAAAAAGCTTATGGGCACATATATGAAGGAATCCTAGGTAGTGTCCCAATGGCACCAGGTGAAGAGGGTAACCCAGTGAATGCACCAGGAGTCCGTTGACATGGCAGATGTGGGTGTTGCGACAGTCCTCGTTAATATAGTGGACAGTATCTCCGCCTGTAGAAACAATTTTGTGCGATCTCTTTCAAACTTAAGTCACAGTCACAGTCACAGTGACAGCCTGCCTATCTCCATTGGAAATGGTGGAAGCTAAGCTCATTGTGGGACGGCTGTGGGATGGCTCCTCCCTTCTGCTGTTTTATCTATCATTGCTTAACCTGTCACACGTGAGTTCAAGCTAAGCTCATGCCTTAAACTTAAGTCACAGTCACAGTGACAGCCTGCCTATCTCCATTGGATATGTTGGAAGCTAAGCTCATGGTTTCCATGCTGCTTGTGGAACTGGACACCAGCTGTTCACTGTTGAATGCTGCAGGTGGTGAATGTGGAAAAAGCTTATTGGCATATAACTCAAGTAATCCTAGGTGGTGTCCAAATGGCACCAGGTGAAGAGGGTAACCCGGTAAATGCACCCGGACTCGGTCGACATGGCAGACATGGGGGTTGCGACAGTCCTCGTTAGTATAGTGGACAGTATCTCCGCCTGTCACGCGGAAGACCGGGGTTCGATTCCCCGACGGGGAGAGTTTATTTCTTTTCTGCCGAAAGAGGTCACCTAAATCATTGCACCAGAGCAAAGGTCATGTAATACAACAGCATTCAGTAGAAACAACTTTGTGCCATCTTTCTCAAACTTAAGTCACAGTCACAGTGACAGCCTGCCTATCTCCGTTAGATATGTTGGAAGCTAAGCTCATGGTTTCCACGCTGCTTGTGGAACTGGACACCAGCTGTTCACTGTTGAATGCTGCAGGTGGTGAATGTGGAAAAAGCTTATGGGCATATAACTCAAGGAATTCTAGGTGGTGTCCAAATGGCACCAGGTGAAGAGGGTAACCTGGTAAATGCACCAGGAGTCCGTCGATATGGCAGACGTGGGTGTTGTGACAGTCCTCGTTAGTATAGTGGACAGTATCTCCGACAGTAGAAACAACTTTGTGGGCTCCTCCCTTCTGCTGTTTTATCTATCATTGCTTAACCTGTCACACGTGAGCTCAAGCTAAGCTCATGCCTTAAACTTAAGTCACAGTCACAGTGACAGCCTGCCTATCTCCATTGGAAATGTTGGAAGCTAAGCTCATGGTTTCCACGCTGCTTGTGGAACTGGACACCAGCTCTTCACTGTTGAATGCTGCAGGGGCTGAATGTGGAAAAAGCTTATGGGCACATATATGAAGGAATCCTAGGTAGTGTCCCAATGGCACCAGGTGAAGAGGGTAACCCAGTGAATGCACCAGGAGTCCGTTGACATGGCAGATGTGGGTGTTGCGACAGTCCTCGTTAATATAGTGGACAGTATCTCCGCCTGTAGAAACAATTTTGTGCGATCTCTTTCAAACTTAAGTCACAGTCACAGTCACAGTGACAGCCTGCCTATCTCCATTGGAAATGGTGGAAGCTAAGCTCATTGTGGGACGGCTGTGGGATGGCTCCTCCCTTCTGCTGTTTTATCTATCATTGCTTAACCTGTCACACGTGAGTTCAAGCTAAGCTCATGCCTTAAACTTAAGTCACAGTCACAGTGACAGCCTGCCTATCTCCATTGGATATGTTGGAAGCTAAGCTCATGGTTTCCATGCTGCTTGTGGAACTGGACACCAGCTGTTCACTGTTGAATGCTGCAGGTGGTGAATGTGGAAAAAGCTTATTGGCATATAACTCAAGTAATCCTAGGTGGTGTCCAAATGGCATCAGGTGAAGAGGGTAACCCGGTAAATGCACCCGGAGTCGCTCGACATGGCAGACATAGGGGTTGCGACAGTCCTCGTTAGTATAGTGGACAGTATCTCCGCCTGTCACGCGGAAGACCGGGGTTCGATTCCCCGACGGGGAGAGTTTCTTTCTTTTCTGCTGAAAGAGGTCACCTAAATCATTGCACCAGAGCAAAGGTCATGTAATACAACAGCATTCAGTAGAAACAACTTTGTGCCATCTTTCTCAAACTTAAGTCACAATCACAGTCACAGTGACTGTAGGATGGCTCCTCCCTTCTGCTGTTTTATCTATCATTGCTTAACCTGTCACACGTGAGCTCAAGCTAAGCTCATGCCTTAAACTTAAGTCACAGTCACAGTGACAGCCTGCCTATCTCCGTTAGATATGTTGGAAGCTAAGCTCATGGTTTCCACGCTGCTTGTGGAACTGGACACCAGCTGTTCACTGTTGAATGCTGCAGGTGGTGAATGTGGAAAAAGCTTATGGGCATATAACTCAAGGAATTCTAGGTGGTGTCCAAATGGCACCAGGTGAAGAGGGTAACCTGGTAAATGCACCAGGAGTCCGTCGATATGGCAGACGTGGGTGTTGTGACAGTCCTCGTTAGTATAGTGGACAGTATCTCCGACAGTAGAAACAACTTTGTGGGCTCCTCCCTTCTGCTGTTTTATCTATCATTGCTTAACCTGTCACACGTGAGCTCAAGCTAAGCTCATGCCTTAAACTTAAGTCACAGTCACAGTGACAGCCTGCCTATCTCCATTGGAAATGTTGGAAGCTAAGCTCATGGTTTCCACGCTGCTTGTGGAACTGGACACCAGCTCTTCACTGTTGAATGCTGCAGGGGCTGAATGTGGAAAAAGCTTATGGGCACATATATGAAGGAATCCTAGGTAGTGTCCCAATGGCACCAGGTGAAGAGGGTAACCCAGTGAATGCACCAGGAGTCCGTTGACATGGCAGATGTGGGTGTTGCGACAGTCCTCCTTAATATAGTGGACAGTATCTCCGCCTGTAGAAACAACTTTGTGCGATCTCTTTCAAACTTAAGTCACAGTCACAGTCACAGTGACAGCCTGCCTATCTCCATTGGAAATGGTGGAAGCTAAGCTCATTGTGGGACGGCTGTGGGATGGCTCCTCCCTTCTGCTGTTTTATCTATCATTGCTTAACCTGTCACACGTGAGTTCAAGCTAAGCTCATGCCTTAAACTTAAGTCACAGTCACAGTGACAGTCTGCCTATCTCCATTGGATATGTTGGAAGCTAAGCTCATGGTTTCCATGCTGCTTGTGGAACTGGACACCAGCTGTTCACTGTTGAATGCTGCAGGTGGTGAATGTGGAAAAAGCTTATTGGCATATAACTCAAGTAATCCTAGGTGGTGTCCAAATGGCACCAGGTGAAGAGGGTAACCCGGTAAATGCACTCGGAGTCGCTCGACATGGCAGACATAGGGGTTGCGACAGTCCTCGTTAGTATAGTGGACAGTATCTCTGCCAGTAGAAACAACTTTGTGCGATCTCTTTCAAACTTAAGTCACAGTCACAGTGACAGTGACAGCCTGCCTATCTCAATTGGATATGTTGGAAGCTAAGCTCATGGTTTCCACGCTGCTTGTGGAACTGGACACCAGTCCTCGTTAGTATAGTGGACAGTATCTCCGCCTGTCATGCGGAAGACCGGGGTTCGATTCCCCGACTGGGAGAGTTTATTTCTTTTCTGCCGAAAGAGGTCACCTAAATCATTGCACCATAGCAAAGGTCATGTAATACAACAGCATTCAGTAGAAACAACTTTGTGCCATCTTTCTCAAACTTAAGTCACAATCACAGTGACAGCCTGCCTATCTCCATTGGATATGTTGGAAGCTAAGCTCACGGCTTTCGCACTGCTTGTGGAACTGGACACCAGTTCTTCACTGTTGAATGCTGCAGGGGCTGAATGTGGAAAAAGCTTATTGCCATATAACTCAAGTAATCCTAGGTGGTAAGCTCATGCCTTAAACTTAAGTCACAGTCACAGTGACAGTCTGCCTATCTCCATTGGATATGTTGGAAGCTAAGCTCATGGTTTCCATGCTGCTTGTGGAACTGGACACCAGCTAGGGGTTGCGACAGTCCTCGTTAGTATAGTGGACAGTATCTCCGCCTGTCACGCGGAAGACCGGGGTTCGATTCCCCGACGGGGAGAGTTTCTTTCTTTTCTGCTGAAAGAGGTCACCTAAATCATTGCACCAGAGCAAAGGTCATGTAATACAACAGCATTCAGTAGAAACAACTTTGTGCCATCTTTCTCAAACTTAAGTCACAATCACAGTCACAGTGACAGCCTGCCTATCTCCATTGGATATGTTGGAAGCTAAGCTCACGGCTTTCGCGCTGCTTGTGGAACTGGACACCAGTTCTTCACTGTTGAATGCTGCAGGGGCTGAATGTGAAAAAAGCTTATGGGCACATAACTCAAGGGATCCTAAGTGGTGTCCAATCGTACCAGGTGAAGAGGGAAACCTGGTAAATCCACCAGGAGTCCGTCGATATGGCAGACTTGTGTGTTGCGACAGTCCTCGTTAGTATAGTGGACAGTATCTCCGACAGTAGAAACAACTTTGTGGGCTCCTCCCTTCTGCTGTTTTATCTATCATTGCTTAACCTGTCACACGTGAGCTCAAGCTAAGCTCATGCCTTAAACTTAAGTCACAGTCACAGTGACAGCCTGCCTATCTCCATTGGATATGTTGGAAGCTAAGCTCATGGTTTCCACGCTGCTTGTGGAACTGGACACCAGCTCTTCACTGTTGAATGCTGCAGGGGCTGAATGTGGAAAAAGCTTATGGGCACATATCTGAAGGAATCCTAGGTAGTGTCCCAATGGCACCAGGTGAAGAGGGTAACCTAGTGAATGCACCAGGAGTCCGTTGACATGGCAGATGTGGGTGTTGCGACAGTCCTCGTTAGTATAGTGGACAGTATCTCCGCTTGTAGAAACAACTTTGTGCGATCTCTTTCAAACTTAAGTCACAGTCACAGTCACAGTGACAGCCTGCCTATCTCCATTGGAAATGGTGGAAGCTAAGCTCATTGTGGGACAGCTGTGGGATGGCTCCTCCCTTCTGCTGTTTTATCTATCATTGCTTAACCTGTCACACGTGAGCTCAAGCTAAGCTCATGCCTTAAACTTAAGTCACAGTCACAGTGACAGCCTGCCTATCTCCATTGGATATGTTGGAAGCTAAGCTCATGGTTTCCACGCTGCTTGTGGAACTGGACACCAGCTGTTCACTGTTGAATGCTGCAGGTGGTGAATGTGGAAAAAGCTTATTGGCATATAACTCAAGTAATCCTAGGTGGTGTCCAAATGGCATCAGGTGAAGAGGGTAACCCGGTAAATGCACCCGGAGTCCCTCGACATGGCAGACATAGGGGTTGAGACAGTCCTCGTTAGTATAGTGGACAGTATCTCCGCCTGTCACGCGGAAGACCGGGGTTCGATTCCCCGACGGGGAGAGTTTCTTTCTTTTCTGCTGAAAGAGGTCACCGAAATCATTGCACCAGAGCAAAGGTCATGTAATACAACAGCATTCAGTAGAAACAACTTTGTGCCATCTTTCTCAAACTTAAGTCACAATCACAGTCACAGTGACAGCCTGCCTATCTCCATTGGATATGTTGGAAGCTAAGCTCACGGCTTTCGCGCTGCTTGTGGAACTGGACACCAGTTCTTCACTGTTGAATGCTGCAGGGGCTGAATGTGGAAAAAAGCTTATGGGCACATATCTGAAGGAATCCTAGGTAGTGTCCAAATGGCACCAGGTGAAGAGGGTAACCCGGTAAATGCACCCGGAGTCGGTCGACATGGCAGACATGGGGGTTGCGACAGTCCTCGTTAGTATAGTGGACAGTATCTCCGCCTGTCACGCGGAAGACCGGGGTTCGATTCCCCGACGGGGAGAGTTTCTTTGTTTCCTGCTGAAACAGTGCATCTACATCATCACACCAGATCAAAGGTCATGTAATGCAACAGCATCCCGTAGAAACAACTTTGTATGATCTCTCTCAAACAAATCTCCATTGGATATGTTGGAAGGCTAACACTCTGTGTTGTTGTCAGCAAGTGTGGATGTTCAGATAGGAGGTGAATGGCTCCTCCCTCCTGCTGTTTTATCTATCATTGCTTAACCTGTCACACGTGAGCTCAAGCTAAGCTCATGCCAGGGACAGCAAACATAGGAACCATTGAACCAGGAGCAGCTTAACGGTTTCCGCACTGCTTGTGGAACTGGACACCAGCTCTTCACTGTTGAATGTGGAAAAAGCTTATGGGCACATACCTCAAGGAATCCTAGGTAGTGTCCAAATGGCACCAGGTGAAGAGGGAAACCCGGTAAATGCACCAGGAGTCCGTCGATATGGCAGACGTGGGTGTTGCGACAGTCCTCGTTAGTATAGTGGACAGTATCTCTGCCAGTAGAAACAACTTTGTGCGATCTTTCAAACTTAAGTCACAGTCACAGTGACAGCCTGCCTATCTCCATTGGATATGTTGGAAGCTAAGCTCATGGTTTCCACGCTGCTTGTGGAACTGGACACCAGCTCTTCACTGTTGAATGCTGCAGGGGCTGAATGTGGAAAAAGCTTATGGGCACATATATGAAGGAATCCTAGGTAGTGTCCCAATGGCACCAGGTGAAGAGGGTAACCCAGTGAATGCACCAGGAGTCCGTTGACATGGCAGATGTGGGTGTTGCGACAGTCCTCGTTAGTATAGTGGACAGTATCTCCGCTTGTAGAAACAACTTTGTGCGATCTCTTTCAAACTTAAGTCACAGTCACAGTCACAGTGACAGCCTGCCTATCTCCATTGGAAATGGTGGAAGCTAAGCTCATTGTGGGACAGCTGTGGGATGGCTCCTCCCTTCTGCTGTTTTATCTATCATTGCTTAACCTGTCACACGTGAGCTCAAGCTAAGCTCATGCCTTAAACTTAAGTCACAGTCACAGTGACAGCCTGCCTATCTCCATTGGATATGTTGGAAGCTAAGCTCATGGTTTCCACGCTGCTTGTGGAACTGGACACCAGCTGTTCACTGTTGAATGCTGCAGGTGGTGAATGTGGAAAAAGCTTATTGGCATATAACTCAAGTAATCCTAGGTGGTGTCCAAATGGCATCAGGTGAAGAGGGTAACCCGGTAAATGCACCCGGAGTCCCTCGACATGGCAGACATAGGGGTTGCGACAGTCCTCGTTAGTATAGTGGACAGTATCTCCGCCTGTCACGCGGAAGACCGGGGTTCGATTCCCCGACGGGGAGAGTCTCTTTCTTTTCTGCTGAAAGAGGTCACCGAAATCATTGCACCAGAGCAAAGGTCATGTAATACAACAGCATTCAGTAGAAACAACTTTGTGCCATCTTTCTCAAACTTAAGTCACAATCACAGTCACAGTGACAGCCTGCCTATCTCCATTGGATATGTTGGAAGCTAAGCTCACGGCTTTCGCGCTGCTTGTGGAACTGGACACCAGTTCTTCACTGTTGAATGCTGCAGGGGCTGAATGTGGAAAAAAGCTTATGGGCACATATCTGAAGGAATCCTAGGTAGTGTCCAAATGGCACCAGGTGAAGAGGGTAACCCGGTAAATGCACCCGGAGTCGGTCGACATGGCAGACATGGGGGTTGCGACAGTCCTCGTTAGTATAGTGGACAGTATCTCCGCCTGTCACGCGTCAGACCGGGGTTCGATTCCCCGACGGGGAGAGTTTCTTTGTTTCCTGCTGAAACAGTGCATCTACATCATCACACCAGATCAAAGGTCATGTAATGCAACAGCATCCCGTAGAAACAACTTTGTATGATCTCTCTCAAACAAATCTCCATTGGATATGTTGGAAGGCTAACACTCTGTGTCGTTGTCAGCAAGTGTGGATGTTCAGATAGGAGGTGAATGGCTCCTCCCTCCTGCTGTTTTATCTATCATTGCTTAACCTGTCACACGTGAGCTCAAGCTAAGCTCATGCCAGGGACAGCAAACATAGGAACCATTGAACCAGGAGCAGCTTAACGGTTTCCGCACTGCTTGTGGAACTGGACACCAGCTCTTCACTGTTGAATGTGGAAAAAGCTTATGGGCACATACCTCAAGGAATCCTAGGTAGTGTCCAAATGGCACCAGGTGAAGAGGGAAACCCGGTAAATGCACCAGGAGTCCGTCGATATGGCAGACGTGGGTGTTGCGACAGTCCTCGTTAGTATAGTGGACAGTATCTCTGCCAGTAGAAACAACTTTGTGCGATCTTTCAAACTTAAGTCACAGTCACAGTGACAGCCTGCCTATCTCCATTGGATATGTTGGAAGCTAAGCTCATGGTTTCCACGCTGCTTGTGGAACTGGACACCAGCTCTTCACTGTTGAATGCTGCAGGGGCTGAATGTGGAAAAAGCTTATGGGCACATATATGAAGGAATCCTATGTAGTGTCCCAATGGCACCAGGTGAAGAGGGTAACCCAGTGAATGCACCAGGAGTCCGTTGACATGGCAGATGTGGGTGTTGCGACAGTCCTCGTTAGTATAGTGGACAGTATCTCCGCTTGTAGAAACAACTTTGTGCGATCTCTTTCAAACTTAAGTCACAGTCACAGTCACAGTGACAGCCTGCCTATCTCCATTGGAAATGGTGGAAGCTAAGCTCATTGTGGGACAGCTGTGGGATGGCTCCTCCCTTCTGCTGTTTTATCTATCATTGCTTAACCTGTCACACGTGAGCTCAAGCTAAGCTCATGCCTTAAACTTAAGTCACAGTCACAGTGACAGCCTGCCTATCTCCATTGGATATGTTGGAAGCTAAGCTCATGGTTTCCACGCTGCTTGTGGAACTGGACACCAGCTGTTCACTGTTGAATGCTGCAGGTGGTGAATGTGGAAAAAGCTTATTGGCATATAACTCAAGTAATCCTAGGTGGTGTCCAAATGGCATCAGGTGAAGAGGGTAACCCGGTAAATGCACCCGGAGTCCCTCGACATGGCAGACATAGGGGTTGCGACAGTCTTCGTTAGTATAGTGGACAGTATCTCCGCCTGTCACGCGGAAGACCGGGGTTCGATTCCCCGACGGGGAGAGTCTCTTTCTTTTCTGCTGAAAGAGGTCACCGAAATCATTGCACCAGAGCAAAGGTCATGTAATACAACAGCATTCAGTAGAAACAACTTTGTGCCATCTTTCTCAAACTTAAGTCACAATCACAGTCACAGTGACTGGAGGATGGCTCCTCCCTTCTGCTGTTTTATCTATCATTGCTTAACCTGTCACACGTGAGCTCAAGCTAAGCTCATGCCTTAAACTTAAGTCACAGTCACAGTGACAGCCTGCCTATCTCCGTTAGATATGTTGGAAGCTAAGCTCATGGTTTCCACGCTGCTTGTGGAACTGGACACCAGCTGTTCACTGTTGAATGCTGCAGGTGGTGAATGTGGAAAAAGCTTATGGGCATATAACTCAAGGAATTCTAGGTGGTGTCCAAATGGCACCAGGTGAAGAGGGTAACCTGGTAAATGCGCCAGGAGTCTGTCGATATGGCAGACGTGGGTGTTGTGACAGTCCTCGTTAGTATAGTGGACAGTATCTCTGCCAGTAGAAACAACTTTGTGCGATCTCTTTCAAACTTAAGTCACAGTCACAGTGACAGTGACAGCCTGCCTATCTCCATTGGATATGTTGGAAGCTAAGCTCATGGTTTCCACGCTGCTTGTGGAACTGGACACCAGTCCTCGTTAGTATAGTGGACAGTATCTCCGCCTGTCACGCGGAAGACCGGGGTTCGATTCCCCGACGGGGAGAGTTTATTTCTTTTCTGCCGAAAGAGGTCACCTAAATCATTGCACCATAGCAAAGGTCATGTAATACAACAGCATTCAGTAGAAACAACTTTGTGCCATCTTTCTCAAACTTAAGTCACAATCACAGTGACAGCCTGCCTATCTCCATTGGATATGTTGGAAGCTAAGCTCACGGCTTTCGCACTGCTTGTGGAACTGGACACCAGTTCTTCACTGTTGAATGCTGCAGGGGCTGAATGTGGAAAAAGCTTATTGCCATATAACTCAAGTAATCCTAGGTGGTAAGCTCATGCCTTAAACTTAAGTCACAGTCACAGTGACAGTCTGCCTATCTCCATTGGATATGTTGGAAGCTAAGCTCATGGTTTCCATGCTGCTTGTGGAACTGGACACCAGCTGTTCACTGTTGAATGCTGCAGGTGGTGAATGTGGAAAAAGCTTATTGGCATATAACTCAAGTAATCCTAGGTGGTGTCCAAATGGCACCAGGTGAAGAGGGTAACCCGGTAAATGCACTCGGAGTCGCTCGACATGGCAGACATAGGGGTTGCGACAGTCCTCGTTAGTATAGTGGACAGTATCTCCGACAGTAGAAACAACTTTGTGGGCTCCTCTCTTCTGGAATTCTCAAGGAATTCTAGGTGGTGTCCAAATGGCACCAGGTGAAGAGGGTAACCTGGTAAATGCACCAGGAGTCCGTCGATATGGCAGACGTGGGTGTTGTGACAGTCCTCGTTAGTATATTGGACAGTATCTCTGCCAGTAGAAACAACTTTGTGCGATCTCTTTCAAACTTAAGTCACAGTCACAGTGACAGTGACAGCCTGCCTATCTCCATTGGATATGTTGGAAGCTAAGCTCATGGTTTCCACGCTGCTTGTGGAACTGGACACCAGCTGTTCACTGTTGAATGCTGCAGGTGGTGAATGTGGAAAAAGCTTATTGGCATATAACTCAAATAATCCTAGGTGGTGTCCAAATGGCACCAGGTGAAGAGGGTAACCCGGTAAATGCACCCGGACTCGGTCGACATGGCAGACGTGTGGGTTGTGACAGTCCTCGTTAGTATAGGGGACAGTATCTCCGCCTGTCACGCGTAAGACCGGGGTTCGATTCCCCGACGGGGAGAGTTTATTTCTTTTCTGCCGAAAGAGGTCACCTAAATCATTGCACCAGAGCAAAGGTCATGTAATACAACAGCATTCAGTAGAAACAACTTTGTGCCATCTTTCTCAAACTTAAGTCACAATCACAGTGACAGCCTGCCTATCTCCATTGGATATGTTGGAAGCTAAGCTCACGGCTTTCGCGCTGCTTGTGGAACTGGACACCAGTTCTTCACTGTTGAATGCTGCAGGGGCTGAATGTGGAAAAAAGCTTATGGGCACATATCTGAAGGAATCCTAGGTAGTGTCCCAATGGCACCAGGTTAAGAGGGTAACCTGGTAAATGCACCAGGAGTCCGTCGATATGGCAGACGTGGGTGTTGCGACAGTCCTCGTTATTATAGTGGACAGTATCTCTGACAGTAGAAACAACTTTGTGGGCTCCTCCCTTCTGCTGTTTTATCTATCATTGCTTAACCTGTCACACGTGAGCTCAAGCTAAGCTCATGCCTTAAACTTATGTCACAGTCACAGTGACAGCCTGCCTATCTCCATTGGAAATGTTGGAAGCTAAGCTCATGGTTTCCACGCTGCTTGTGGAACTGGACACCAGCTCTTCACTGATTAATGCTGCAGGGGCTGAATGTGGAAAAAAGCTTATGGGCACATAACTCAAGGGATCCTAGGTGGTGTCCAATCGTACCAGGTGAAGAGGGAACCTGTCAGCAAGTGTGGATGTTCAGATAGGAGGTGAATGGCTCCTCCCTCCTGCTGTTTTATCTATCATTGCTTAACCCGACACACGTGAGCTCAAGCTAAGCTCATGCCAGGGACAGCAAACATAGGAACCATTGAACCAGGAGCAGCTTAACGGTTTCCGCACTGCTTGTGGAACTGGACACCAGCTCTTCACTGTTGAATGTGGAAAAAGCTTATGGGCACATACCTCAAGGAATCCTAGGTAGTGTCCAAATGGCACCAGGTGAAGAGGGAAACCCGGTAAATGCACCAGGAGTCCGTCGATATGGCAGACGTGGGTGTTGCGACAGTCCTCGTTAGTATAGTGGACAGTATCTCTGCCAGTAGAAACAACTTTGTGCGATCTTTCAAACTTAAGTCACAGTCACAGTGACAGCCTGCCTATCTCCATTGGATATGTTGGAAGCTAAGCTCATGGTTTCCACGCTGCTTGTGGAACTGGACACCAGCTCTTCACTGTTGAAAGCTGCAGGGGCTGAATGTGGAAAAAGCTTATGGGCACATATATGAAGGAATCCTAGGTAGTGTCCCAATGGCACCAGGTGAAGAGGGTAACCCAGTGAATGCACCAGGAGTCCGTTGACATGGCAGATGTGGGTGTTGCGACAGTCCTCGTTAGTATAGTGGACAGTATCTCCGCTTGTAGAAACAACTTTGTGCGATCTCTTTCAAACTTAAGTCACAGTCACAGTCACAGTGACAGCCTGCCTATCTCCATTGGAAATGGTGGAAGCTAAGCTCATTGTGGGACAGCTGTGGGATGGCTCCTCCCTTCTGCTGTTTTATCTATCATTGCTTAACCTGTCACACGTGAGCTCAAGCTAAGCTCATGCCTTAAACTTAAGTCACAGTCACAGTGACAGCCTGCCTATCTCCATTGGATATGTTGGAAGCTAAGCTCATGGTTTCCACGCTGCTTGTGGAACTGGACACCAGCTGTTCACTGTTGAATGCTGCAGGTGGTGAATGTGGAAAAAGCTTATTGGCATATAACTCAAGTAATCCTAGGTGGTGTCCAAATGGCACCAGGTGAAGAGGGTAACCCGGTAAATGCACCCGGAGTCGGTCGACATGGCAGACATAGGGGTTGCGACAGTCCTCGTTAGTATAGTGGACAGTATCTCCGCCTGTCACGCGGAAGACCGGGGTTCGATTCCCCGACGGGGAGAGTTTCTTTCTTTTCTGCTGAAAGAGGTCACCTAAATCATTGCACCAGAGCAAAGGTCATGTAATACAACAGCATTCAGTAGAAACAACTTTGTGCCATCTTTCTCAAACGTAAGTCACAATCACAGTCACAGTGACAGCCTGCCTATCTCCATTGGATATGTTGGAAGCTAAGCTCACGGCTTTCGCGCTGCTTGTGGAACTGGACACCAGTTCTTCACTGTTGAATGCTGCAGGGGCTGAATGTGGAAAAAAGCTTATGGGCACATATCTGAAGGAATCCTAGGTAGTGTCCCAATGGCACCAGGTGAAGAGGGTAACCTGGTAAATGCACCAGGAGTCCGTCGATATGGCAGACGTGGGTGTTGCGACAGTCCTCGTTAGTATAGTGGACAGTATCTCTGCCTGTCACGCGGAAGACCGGGGTTCGATTCCCCGACGGGGAGAGTTTCTTTGTTTCCTGCTGGAACAGTGCATCTACATCATCGCACCAGATCAAAGGTCATGTAATGCAACAGCATCCTGTAGAAACAACTTTGTATGATCTCTCTCAAACAAATCTCCATTGGATATGTTGGAAGGCTAACACTCTGTGTCGTTGTCAGCAAGTGTGGATGTTCAGATAGGAGGTGAATGGCTCCTCCCTCCTGCTGTTTTATCTATCATTGCTTAACCTGTCACACGTGAGCTCAAGCTAAGCTCATGCCAGGGACAGCAAACATAGGAACCATTGAACCAGGAGCAGCTTAACGGTTTCCGCACTGCTTGTGGAACTGGACACCAGCTCTTCACTGTTGAATGTGGAAAAAGCTTATGGGCACATACCTCAAGGAATCCTAGGTAGTGTCCAAATGGCACCAGGTGAAGAGGGAAACCCGGTAAATGCACCAGGAGTCCGTCGATATGGCAGATGTGGGTATTGCGACAGTCCTCGTTAGTATAGTGGACAGTATCTCTGCCAGTAGAAACAACTTTGTGCGATCTCTTTCAAACTTAAGTCACAGTGACAGCCTGCCTATCTCCATTGGAAATGGTGGAAGCTAAGCTCATTGTGGGACGGCTGTGGGATGGCTCCTCCCTTCTGCTGTTTTATCTATCATTGCTTAACCTGTCACACGTGAGCTCAAGCTAAGCTCATGCCTTAAACTTAAGTCACAGTCACAGTGACAGCCTGCCTATCTCCGTTAGATATGTTGGAAGCTAAGCTCATGGTTTCCACGCTGCTTGTGGAACTGGACACCAGCTGTTCACTGTTGAATGCTGCAGGTGGTGAATGTGGAAAAAGCTTATGGGCATATAACTCAAGGAATTCTAGGTGGTGTCCAAATGGCACCAGGTGAAGAGGGTAACCTGGTAAATGCGCCAGGAGTCCGTCGATATGGCAGACGTGGGTGTTGCGACATTCCTCGTTAGTATAGTGGACAGTATCTCTGCCAGTAGAAACAACTTTGTGCGATCTCTTTCAAACTTAAGTCACAGTCACAGTGACAGTGACAGCCTGCCTATCTCCATTGGATATGTTGGAAGCTAAGCTCATGGTTTCCACGCTGCTTGTGGAACTGGACACCAATCCTCGTTAGTATAGTGGACAGTATCTCTGCCTGTCACGCCGAAGACCGGGGTTCGATTCCCCGACGGGGAGAGTTTATTTCTTTTCTGCCGAAAGAGGTCACCTAAATCATTGCACCATAGCAAAGGTCATGTAATACAACAGCATTCAGTAGAAACAACTTTGTGCCATCTTTCTCAAACTTAAGTCACAATCACAGTGACAGCCTGCCTATCTCCATTGGATATGTTGGAAGCTAAGCTCACGGCTTTCGCACTGCTTGTGGAACTGGACACCAGTTCTTCACTGTTGAATGCTGCAGGGGCTGAATGTGGAAAAAAGCTTATGGGCACATATCTGAAGGAATCCTAGGTAGTGTCCCAATGGCACCAGGTGAAGAGGGTAACCTGGTAAATGCACCAGGAGTCCGTCGATATGGCAGACGTGGGTGTTGCGACAGTCCTCGTTAGTATAGTGGACAGTATCTCCGACAGTAGAAACAAATTTGTGGGCTCCTCCCTTCTGCTGTTTTATCTATCATTGCTTAACCTGTCACACGTGAGCTCAAGTTAAGCTCATGCCTTAAACTTAAGTCACAGTCACAGTGACAGCCTGCCTATCTCCATTGGAAATGTTGGAAGCTAAGCTCATGGTTTCCACGCTGCTTGTGGAACTGGACACCAGCTCTTCACTGTTGAATGCTGCAGGGGCTGAATGTGGAAAAAAGCTTATGGGCACATAACTCAAGGGATCCTAGGTGGTGTCCAATCGTACCAGGTGAAGAGGGAAACCTGGTAAATCCACCAGGAGTCCGTCGATATGGCAGACTTGTGTGCTGCGACAGTCCTCGTTAGTATAGTGGACAGTATCTCCGCCTGTCACGCGGAAGACCGGGGTTCGATTCCCCGACGGGGAGAGTTTCTTTGTTTCCTGCTGAAACAGTGCATCTACATCATCGCACCAGATCAAAGGTCATGTAATGCAACAGCATCCCGTAGAAACAACTTTGTATGATCTCTCTCAAACAAATCTCCATTGGATATGTTGGAAGGCTAACACTCTGTGTCGTTGTCAGCAAGTGTGAATGTTCAGATAGGAGGTGAATGGCTCCTCCCTCCTGCTGTTTTATCTATCATTGCTTAACCTGTCACACGTGAGCTCAAGCTAAGCTCATGCCAGGGACAGCAAACATAGGAACCATTGAACCAGGAGCAGCTTAACGGTTTCCGCACTGCTTGTGGAACTGGACACCAGCTCTTCACTGTTGAATGTGGAAAAAGCTTATGGGCACATACCTCAAGGAATCCTAGGTAGTGTCCAAATGGCACCAGGTGAAGAGGGAAACCCGGTAAATGCACCAGGAGTCCGTCGATATGGCAGACGTGGGTGTTGCGACAGTCCTCGTTAGTATAGTGGACAGTATCTCTGCCAGTAGAAACAACTTTGTTCGATCTTTCAAACTTAAGTCACAGTCACAGTGACAGCCTGCCTATCTCCATTGGATATGTTGGAAGCTAAGCTCATGGTTTCCACGCTGCTTGTGGAACTGGACACCAGCTCTTCACTGTTGAATGCTGCAGGGGCTGAATGTGGAAAAAGCTTATGGGCACATATATGAAGGAATCCTAGGTGGACACATATATGAAGGAATCCTAGGTAGTGTCCCAATGGCACCAGGTGAAGAGGGTAACCCGATGAATGCACCAGGAGTCCATTGACATGGCAGATGTGGGGGTTGCGACAGTCCTCGTTAGTATAGTGGACAGTGTCTCCGCCTGTCATGCGGAAGACCGAGGTTCGATTCCCCCACGGGGAGAGATTCTTTGTTTCCTGCTGAAACAGTGCATTATTATTGTACCCATGACAACAGATCGTGTAATGTTGAGGATGTACTTGTTTTAACCCAAATCTTCTTTTCCTAAACCTAACCAAGTCATGACTGTTATTACTTATTAATAGTAACCATGGCGACAAAGGTAGTTACTGCTGTCGGCACAGTCTGTGTGTTTTTTATTGTAATCATGACAACCCGAGGTCCGGTATGCCTGCCGGCGTAGGGGTGCTATTTCAGGAGACACTCCTCTGGGTTGAATCAGAGGGTTAATGGTTAAGGTTGGAGGAGTTGTTGGTAAATAATACTGAGTACTTACATACCATAATCACCAGCATTTTAGTATTAAGCAATGATGATGACGTTACCTTCATCGTCTCTCACTGAGGTTGATGCAGAACACAGCAGTAACAGATGATGTGGCAAAACACTTTAAGTTCAAGTTAATTATTAAATAAAACCGTTTTTAAGCTGCTCCACTCCAATATTTTCAGTGTCAAGTATTTTGTGACGAATAAATAACTGAACAATAAACTACACACACACACACACCTACATATATATATATATGTATACATTATATATAATATGTAATAAAACTTAGTTCTATATAATTTCAGTGCTTCACGTTGTTTCAAACAACTGCTGCAATCTCAGCAAAAAGTTTGATGGGCTGGTGTCACCCATAACACCCATCTGTGCGATGAGCCTGACTAACAGGCAGTGCATCAGCCAGTACATTTGATGAGCCCTAGTTTGTGCCTCGTGTGATGTACAACTAACATTTAAATCAAAGAACTATTCCATTTTCCTCTGGCCCAGAGTCAGATAGTCTCCTCTTCACATCTGGATAAAAATATTCTGTCAACTGTAAGAAAAGAAAAACTTTAACTTTCCTCAATATCAATATTAATACTGAGTAAAATTGATATAAAAATATAAATCACAAATTATTTGCAGCAGATTTTTTCATCCAGATGGTAATGGAGAAGCAAATGAGGCCTCTGGAAACAAACATACAAAAACTTCAAAAACTCTGTTTCGCTTTGTCTTTATTTGGTGCTGAGTGTAGATCAGTGAGGGGAAAATGTATTTAAATGATTTTAGCATAACAAGATATGAAGGTCTGAATTCTTACTGAATGCTCTGTGTGTAGAGTGAGTTCTTTCCTCACTGAAGTTATGTGATTTGTACTTGAAAGACTGAAACATTCAGTAACACCAGCATCGTGTCTATTAGAATTAATCATTGTAGACAAAAGAGCAGCCAGCCAGGGCAACACCTCCCCATCCACCATGTTTTCACTGCACACCAGTAACAGTCAAAGTCAACAGTTTGAGGAGAACAGTGTGTGTTTTGGGGATTTGTTTTTACCCAGCATTCACGTGTTTATGACATTAGCCACTGCCAACAGCAGCTAAACCTGCCACTGATCCGACAAACAAAGCCTGATTTACAGCCTGTCACTCCAGCACTCTGACTGAGAAATGTTCTCAGTGGGGGCTGGACGCAAACCTTTCCACATTGATCTGTGTCTGCCCGGAGTCAATGATTAATGTTCCTGTCAGGACTGAACTGACACAAACACATATACACACACATTCACTCGCAGCCTTTCTTTAAAATGTTAAACACCTGGTTGCATTCCCACGAGCAAAGTAGAACTTTTTCTCTCAATAAAACAAAACTGGAATCACCTCCTCCTCCACTCAATAGTTTCAGGTTACACCCCTGTTTATCATATAGTCATATAAAATATTTACCATTTGGGTGAATGTGTGTAATTGCTGTGTGGAGTCTGGAATTATGGCTAAAAAGTATTTTGTGAGGTCACACTGACCATGATCTTTGTCCTTTGACCACCAAAGTCTATCAAGTTCATCCCTGAGTCGAAGTGAATGTTTGTGCCAAATTTGAAGAAGTTCTGTAAAGGTGTTACTAAGCTATCGTGTCCATGAGAACGGCAGGGACATGTGTTTCTGACTGTTGCCGGCGTGGAGGAATAAGAACCTTTGCTAACAGCAGAACAGACTGTTTTTTCATCCACACCTGAATCCTGTTCTCTTGACTCCTCCCCTCACCGTGCACTGCGGCCCAAGAGTCCCAGCGTGCTGCAGCTGAAAGCAGGAGCTGTGCAGCGTAGCCTGCTCCACAGCCGGCTCTCTTGAATAACTTCTAATGGCAAATATTGCTTGCATAATTGGAAAACTCATTAAAAATAAATCAACAATAGTGCTTAGCTCTACAGTCATAATAGCTCAGCCATCAGCTGCGTGTTCATTCGAGACAAGATGGCTGCAGAGATATAGAAAAGTTTACCCCACAAAAAAAGCATATCAGGCTCATGAAAAATGAGTATTCCTCTATGGCGGGGCATGTTCAGGAAATTACATTAAAGTGCTGGTATTCAGACCACACTGTACAATCAGTCCTGAGAAGCAATTGTTTTTCTTAACATCCTTAAATGGGTTTGCGATTGATTCCATCAAAGATTAATTAGAATTCATACAAAATTGCTTTCGAGTCGTTACTTTTTACAGAGGCCAAAGGATCATCTCTCAAGTGGCCCATGTTAAAAATAAGAGGTAACCCTCTCACTAATTACCTGTCCACTGTTCAGCCATGTTGCTGCCCATACTGATGGGTATCTTCACTGGGGGGGTTCAGCTGTGGAGAATTATCTGTGCCAGAAAAGCTCTCATAGAAATAATGCTGATTAGAAATCACAGACATGATTACTGAGGCAATTCACTGAAAACGTGTTTGACTTTGTACCCAGAATGTGGACTCAGCTCTCACTTTGGTTATACAGGGACCAAATGGCTCGTAGCAACTGGCCCAGTACCCCATACTCCCGCAGTACTCCCCACAAACTCCAATGCCCCTCTCAGTACTCCCATGAGGGTAAAGAGCTGGTCCACTATTCAACGGCCAGGACACATTGCTCCTCCTGAGGTTCAACAATTGGTCGGACACCACCCAGAGACTCCAAGAAGGTCTGGTACTATGAGCTGTTGTTTGGTGTGTAAGCACAGTCAGAGCCTCTGGGGCTGTAAATGACCTGTGGTCAAACATAATTTCATTATGTGTTAGCCTTATGTTTTTTCATTTTATAAACATTTATTGAAGCCTGTGGTTTTTCTTAGTTCCGCTGGTTTTATTGTGAAAGCTATGGTTTAATTGTAGTAGCGCAATGACGGTAGCGGGGAAAAAACTAAAGTAATGAAAGAATGTCGAGACAGTAGACACCATCACAGCGCAACCTCCCACATGGCCTCTTCATTTCAGGTTGTATGAATCGGTCTTAGTCTGGCCCCTCCCCTGACACCAATTTGCCTTGGGAGAACATACCAGGGGCTTATGCTTAAAGTATTGACTTAAAGCTAGTTAAGGCTAAAGTTAGAAACTAGCTGAGATTAGCGCTCATCCGTTGATTCTTGACACAATCTAATTCAGAAGTAAGAAAGTAGTTAGACAGAAGAAAGTTAGCTACTGCTACTACATTTACCTACAACGTCTTGAGGACGAACCACTGATAGAGTGAGGCAGGCAGATGGAGACGTTATAAATGGTATAGTCCGCTTTAAGGGTGTCTGAAATCTAACCACAAGATTCCTCCAGGCATGAATATGAGAAATATATCCTAATATTTACAAATACAGATAAGAAGATTATATAAAGGTTTCAACCCTCCCAAACTGTTGTTTTTACCTTTTTTTTTGGGGGGGGGGGGGGGGGGGGGGGGGGTCTGAGCCTTAATCAGGGGAGTTAGACCGCCCATATCCCCCCACAATTTGACCCATGACTATACAATAGGCTGTGTAGACCGGAGCACAGTAGGCTGTTTATCTGTACACATGTGAAATTTGCATGTCAGCATGTTGGCTTGTGTGTACAGTTTACAACAACTGCATATCGTCGTCATCACGCAGATCATCCCTGATGACGCAACCTAAGTATCTTATACTTTGTTCACATTGAGAGCTTGGTCTTCCTTAAAGAATGAAGGAGAATTTTACATACATGGCATACATCAGATGGTTAATGAGACTGTCCCCCACCATACAGCCAGTCTGGAACTAAAAGAAGAATGAATACTGGATGTAAATAATCAAATTAATATTAATGTTGCTCCTTGTCTGCTAGATGTGCAAATACTTGAGTGTTTGCTAACATATTAACAATAACAGACAAACGCTCTTAGATATTGAGCCACACCTCGGCTACTCCACTACACAGACAGAGATATTAATAACATGCTAACTGTGAAACATTATGAATAGCAGCTTAAATTAACATTAAAGCTGGGACATTAAGCACTGGATCCATATGTGTACATTTGGAGCTCTCCTCTCCTCTCAGCCTGGTCCTGCAGATGCTCAGTGTAATATCAAGCACTGCTGTTAAGACACTTTTCATCTCCCCGTTTGCCCTCATTCATCACACATTCAATATATATATATATATATATATGTTTGGGCAAGTACATGCCATATTTTGGACAGTTTGATGATGACAATGATGCATGAAAAATAAGATTTGACAGCAGAAGGATGAATTTCCACATTTATTAAACCCGCAGGAATAAAGATGTATCATTATAAGCGACACCAAAATCCTGTCCACAAACCAATTCTCCTCCATCCATCCAAAGGTCCAGGTTGATGGATGGATCAACAAGGTGTGTAACTTAAATCACTATTCCTGTGAATTCATACCAACAGTCAACACTGAGATGGTTCTATTGGGATTTGGCGCTATATAAATCAAAACCGACTTGACGTGGTTTAATATAAACAGCTATTCACATCTTCCGTAGTTTAACCACACATCAGAAAATAGTTAGTTCTATATAAGTCACATGTGACGACGTGGACGGCGCTGACAAAATGATGTCATTTTGCTGATATGTCAGATCACATATGGGTCGTTTAGGAAAAGGACTGACAACCTGTTTTGGTGCATGCTATGAAAGACCTGTTTATGTACAATGAGGGAAATCAGAAGTTAGACAACACTTTTCAGATACTGTATGAAATTTGCTACAATGTAGAAACGCTGTTTGCATTGTCAAGCTCTACTTAGTCTATGAACATGTTACTGTTTAACTCTGTCTAAAGCCCCCACCTACGAGGTGCACAGTTCCTACGCCCACGTTCCCAAACACATACATGCACTCAGACGTCTAAGTTTAAATGTTTGTTTAGTGATTCTTTTTAATCTATTAATTGGCTAAAGATGGATCCTATTTGGTTGATTGATGCATTATGTTAGATTCATTTCCAGGAGATTTTGTTGTCTGCTCTGTTCTCACTCTCTCACTCTGACGTGACATCCAGGGATCAGCACTTGCAGGGGCAAGGCTGACTGAACAAGACTGCAAGCAAGCGGACTGAAGAGAGGGGGGTACATTGGAAAGGAGTTGGGTTATGTTTGGTTTCTTTGTTTAGTTTGGGGTTATTAAAGGTCGTCTCGGTAAAATGGAATTATTCTGTTTTTTTGAAAGAACTGTGTAAAGGTAAATATTAGCTACTTTATAGAATGCATATACCTCCTGCAGTCCTTGTAGTAGAAACCACCCCTTTTTGGTTCTGGCAGTGGTTAATGTTGGAGCCTTTATATGCAGGGTGAATGTCAGTTTGTCGGGAAGCCATGCTGCTCTCCAATGCTGTAAACATGGTAATGAAAAAAACAGAGCTCTGTAAGTGTGGATGCTGTTTCTTCCTGTTGCTTGTGTGTCTCAGTGGCTGCTGTCATCCTCAGTTAAAAACCTTTGAGAGATGAATTTAGTGCACTTCAGAAAACATTTATTACGTTGATTGATCAATTAGTCAATTGTATTAGCTTTAAGGTGGTGAATGATGAAATCGTCCCTTCTGTTATTAAAAGGTATATATGTCATTTAATTGAATGTTTGATGGTCATGGTTGAAGGTGTATGTAAATAAACTCCAGATTTAATAATTCAGAAGTTCTATAGAAAGACTCACTCTTCAGGTTGAAAAACAGGGAGAAGACGGGTAAATGTGCATCCGCCTCCAGGGGGAAAACACTGGGATTACTTTATACTATATTTTTGTAACTTTTTAATCATTATCAAATTTTTGTGTTGAAGATTTTTTAGGTTTTTGGATCATCTGGCCGACGCCAATCCCCTCTAAATGTATCTAGCAAAAGTTAAGTACCATACTTACTTTATTTCACATTAACCCGCAAAAGGACAGGCAGACAACACGATCTGTCCCCGACGACCTACAGAGACGGAGAACGCCTGCTGGCAGACTGCCAAGCGCTGAACAGCTGAGAGAACCTGGGGAGCCAGTTGCCACGTAACTACATGTCATCTCCAGGGAAACCACCCAAGAGTCCGTCGTGAAGAAGTTCCAGGTTTCCAACACCAACTGCTGCAGATTCCAGCTACAGCAAAACTCCAGACTGGGTTGATGTCGAGATGAAATGATATTTAATCATCAAATTTCATTCATAGACATAATAAACAACCAAAACATGGCATCCCACCATTGCCCCATTCATTACATGGTTAATTTCATCAGCTACTGATGAACACTGTTCTTCTGCTTCACTTTTCATCTTGGTGATTATCCGACATTACATTTATCCTATAGGCTAGCAGTAGTTAGTTTTTAATGAATTTCTTTATTTAGACTGAGTTGTTGTCCTGCTCTGTTCCTTGGAAGTAGAAATTGGAGATTAATTTTTTATATTCCTCCCTAAAGATGGGATGTGTTGCCCTATTAATGAGGATTACAATTCAATATCCTCATGGCAGGAGGGTGAATGCTATAGATTAAACCAACATTGGAGTTTATTCAGCAGTAGAGCAAGTAACACTGAGTTCCAGTACTTTCACCACTCAGATTTGGATCCGAACAGATCCGAACAGAATGTAATGCACCAGCATCCTGTGGTTACTATGTGTGGCTGCAGAGGCCTCTGTCGCTGCTGCTCAGCAAATGTTAAACCAAACATTGGTTTTTAAAATGCGACTGTTGAATAATGTTTCAATCAGTGGGTTCCCGTAGTGTTGAACTATGTTACTCTACTACACATGTATCTTCACTTGTATGTTTAGTGCTGTATGTTTAGGACTTCAGCTGTGTCAACTGGTATAATGCAGACTAATGAACAGCTCATGGATTTGATGACCACATGATAGTTATTCATCAAAGTCAGCTGATTTGTTTTATTTACTTCCTACTTTTACTATCTACTCTGCTGTAGGTGTTTTGATCTGAGTCTGTGCCTGTTTTGTTTCAGGGCAACACCAGCATACATACACACAAACACACACACAAACACACACACACATATATATATATATATATATGTAAAATGTATATTGTGTGTCACAGTGTGTCATTGTGTCAATATTGTGTCAATGGGTACAGTTGGTGTATTGGTATATTCTGGATCATTTCATGCTGTAATTTGATTGGTTAGATTGTCAGTTATAACGTCAGTCACATGTCTGCTTCTGTCAGGCTGTCTTTAATCTCAAGATTAAAACTGTCAATGGATGGAGCGTCCCCATGTTTCTGTGCTAGAGAGTGCAGCGTTGACTTAGTTCTTACTGCAGTGGCCCGGGTTCCAGTCCGGCCTGTGGCCCTTCGCTGCAAGTGTAACACTTGGTTAACCACCAGCACTGTTCAGCCAACCCCAGATGGCTGCACATAAATATCCAGGTTCGGCCAGGTGACTTCCTGTTGACCTCTCACTCCATGCTGGTTGTGTGAGTTGACAACTGTTCGAGCAGAGCTGAATGCACTGTGTATTTTTTTCTTCTTTCTATGCTCAGCGGTCAGGTTTTTTTTAGAGTTAATAATCACAGCTTTGATGTCGAGCTACCCTGGACAAAAATTAACCTCAATTCCACAGTGTGGTAGGAAAAGATCACATGAACTTAATTCGACAGTGTGTGGTAATAAAACAGACTTCACAAACTGATTTCCACAATATTTGGTAAAGACTGCCTGAACTGCACTACATAGATTTTTTTTTTTCACTCTCCTTGAATCTTTCCATATTGAAATAATATAACTGAAGTGGCTTAATTTTTGGTTTCTGTGTCTTTGTTGTTTTTCTTTCAAAAAAATATTTTTGCAAAATCCTACATCCTGCTTGTGGTGTTGATGCAAATCGGGCTCATGAATGAGCCTGAAATCTTCTTTGTGTCTTTATTTAACCTACAATTCCATAACATAAAATAATTTAGTAAATTCAACTTGCTACACGTCATCCCAACTTTCCTGTCTCTCTCTCTCAATGCGACTATAATATATCAGAGAAACCCAACAAATAACTTTTATAAATGACTAAACATCATCACTGGATGTCTCTCACAGTGTTCTTCGATGGACAAACTAATATTTATAAATCATGTTTCTCTTCTGCTAGTGGAAAGGTCATTATACAGTCTGCAATTTTGTCTGCACTTGATTATGGTGATATTGTATATATGCATGTTTCTCCCTCCACCTTAAAGCCTCTTGACTCCTTGTGATACTTTCCTCACTCACCATTGTATATTATATAAAAATGTGGGATGGAGATTAGCAATGTATGCTGTTTATTTAGATCTACTGCAAAAGCTGCCTCTTTACCTCTGCTCTCTGATTACATCTAAATACAGCACTTACAGTGTCAGGTGAGAGGACATTTTAACAGGAGCTGGGCCTCTTGTTCACACTGAACTGGGTTCAAATACTGAGCTGCATACAAATGGAATGAGCTCAAAAAATAAGAAGATACGTTCTCTTATTTCACTGGTACATTTTAAAAGGTCGTACTTATGCAGTTACAATAACACAGGCTTTTATGAGAAAATGTATGTCCGAATTATCTGTGTGTCTGTCTGTGCTTTAACAAATGTGAACTGCGCACAGGGGCTTGCAGCGCTTTTAGCTTTACTAAGGCTGTTCAGAATATGTTACAGCACAGTGGTGAATTCAGTGTCTGGAAAATCTTGTGATTCTGTTCAACTGAAAAAGGTCATTTAATTATACAAAACACAGAGGAAAATGAAAAGTCTTGTTGAATGCTTCTGCCGCAGTTTTAGCCTCCTGTTTCACTAAAAGTGTCTTTAGGGTTCTGAAAGATTGTTTTTCGCCACAAAATATCATTCTCAGCATTGATTGATCACCATGAGACATCCCATCTTTATTAATTGCATATAGTTTCCTAAGATAAGAAAAAGGACAGATAATGGATTTTAGGAACACAGAGGTCTTACTGAGTGAGACGGACTAAACCGAGCCATAATACATTAAAGTCGCACACATTCGATATTTAATGTCTATTAACTCCTGCAGCGTGCCATAATTCTTAATTGCAGGCAACCGGCTGTAGAAGTTACACATGATGGCAACTCAGACCATCATTAGTCTTAATGGAGATGTGTGTGTATGTGTGATTCTGTGTGTGTGTGTGTTTGTGTGTGTGTTAGATCAAAGCTGTAAATTTAATAGGTGCTACATTTATATTTTGAATGTAGTCTAGCTGTTTGATTCATGATTATGAATTTTGGATGAGGACCTTACTGCAGCACTAGCTACATCCTCATCCGTTCTTAACATGTTGGCTGTGGCTCATGGAGTAGAGCGGGTTGTGCACTAATCAGAAGGTCAGTCGTTCAATCCCCGGCTCCTCCTGTTGAAGGGTCCTTGGGCAAGATAGTGAATCCCATGTTGCTCCTGATGGCTTCAGTGTATTAATGTGTGGGTAAATGCAGTGTGAAGCACTTTGAGTAGTCGCTAAGACTAGAAGAGCTCTATATAAGTGCAGACCAGTTACATATTGATATGTATTTTCTAAGTACCTTTTATTATTACAGACCAGGTGAACATGTTCTCTTTGCCTCCACACCAGTATGTATGTATGTATGTCCCATTCTCATGAACATGATATTTCAGGAATGCCTTGAGGGAATTTGGTAGAAATGTTCACTTGGAGTCAAGGATGAATTGATTAGATTTTGGTGGTCGAAGGTCAAAGGTCAAGGTTACTGAGACCTGAGCTCCATCCCATTCTTGTGAACACAGTATTGTGGGAACACCTGGAGATAATTTCTTCAAATTTGTCCCAAATGTTCACTTGGAGTCAAGGATGAACTGATGAGATTTTGATGGTCCAGATCACGAAGACCTCACGTCTGCCCCATCTTGAGTATCTGAAGGGAATTTCATTAATTTTGGCACAAACATCTACTTGGACTCAAGGATGAACTGATTAGAATTTGGTGATCGAAGGTCAAAGGTTACAGTGACTGGCCCAGTCTAGATGATGTGGGATGATAAGAGTTTAGCGTTTTTTGGACACTTCAGCTCAGAGCAGGAACATTCCAGTTACCAAACAGCATGCCCTACCTCTTGGGCCATGCCATGCCATCAATGGAGAGATGGCATCCTTGGGTTATCAAGTGTGCACCCTCCCCCCTCGGGCTAACCCACGAGATGCCATCTTCTCAACAGGGGGCACAGTTACTGTCCTTTCTCTTCATCCAGAGCCACTGGCTACCTCTTTCAGCAGCCCTGGAGAGATCTTTGAATGTTTTCTGGTGTGGGCCTTTCTTCACACTCCCAACTCCTGGAGTAGCCTTGCTATTGATGTTGCATCTCCTGCACCCCAAGCCCTCGTCTCTGAGGGAGAGGAACCTTGTACCAGGCTGGTGTGCTGGCCCCAAGGTGAAGACCACACATTGTTTGCTGCGCCCAGGTCACAATGTCCATGTGCCTGAGCACTGCCTTTGTCTGCCCGGTCACCTCTACTAGTGTCCATTTACTCACAATGGCCAGGATCCACAAATGGATCACTTGACTCTGTTAGCATCATCTCCAGTCTTACTTTAGTAAACTTGTACTCTTGGAGAGAGACTGGGAGTGGGTATCTGTAGGATTCCTCCTCCATAAAGCCCTATGCTGCTGAGGCACTTGGGAAGACCAATCCACTTCTTTATTTAAGAGCTGATCAGTCTCTCCACCTTGACGACTTCACGATTGGAGCTTCATGTAGGATTAGTGACCACATGAGGTGTGGAAGTGGTATCAACCAAAACTTCACCTTGCCAGGGAGTGTAGTTCTGTCAGTGCAGGCCACTGATGGCATCCTTCCTGAGCTGATCTACTTGCTATATGTCCTTCAGGGGTGTGTTGTACCACCGACCTTGGCTCGTCACAGGCTCAGAGACTGTTGGAATCGCTTCACTGACAAAGTAATAGGCAACGTAATGGTCCGACAGGCAGCAGCCTGGTCTAATGCGCTGTCATCCAACCACCCAACGAGATGCTCTGATGATCACCTTCCTGGCCATGGTAAAGGCTAGCAGGGGGTTGGTACATGCTTCCAGATGTTCCCATCCCTCTACTGTTGTCATGCATCTCCGCTGCCAGGACCCTGAAGAAGTTGAACGCAGTCCAGAGGAGGTTGTGGGGGACTGAGCCATAGGCGTTGACGAGGTGCAGGAACACCACATAAAGGTCTGTTCCCTCCTTCTTGGCGATCTGCCAGATAGTGCAAGCATGTTCCGAACACCTGGAGAAGCCTGAGTTTCCTGCGTTTTTAATTGATGTGTCAATTAGATGGTTTCTTTGACTTATCCACGTCTATGGTGGAAGTAACCTTTACCCAACTCTGGAGTTTGTGTCCAGGTGCAGCTGTTTCAGTCTCAGGTATGTTGGTCATCAAATGCGTTGTCTGTTCTGTTCCTGTGTCGGTTACTGGGGTGCCAATGAATCATTTTCCACCCTCACTGTTATTTTCTCTCTTCCTCTTATTTTCTTGCTACATTTTATCAACAGAAATGTTGATGTTATTTTCCACTGGAAAATGTGGCTACAAACCTGTATATTGACAAGATGACAATGCTGCTCCTCTTTGACTATTTTAGGATTGGCTGTAAGTTAGGGGCGGAGTCAGACACTGGGAAGATGGCAAGGGTAGAGCAGCTCACTCTAAACTTCAGAAACCTGTGTCCATCTTTATTTACAGTCTATGTAAGAAATTAACTTACATAACTAACATCATTATCTTTGATGTACCAAAGAACCTCTTCTCCCTCAACAATGCCAATGTTAGTCAAGATTATTGTCCTATATTTTGGAAAGCCTAATGGGAGTAATATGAGCTCTGCACAAAAAGTTATACTGCATTACGTTATATCTTACAGATTTGGACTTAATCATTGATTTCCTATTAATTTCCCAGTTTGTATAAGTTAAAGAGGTATTCAAATCCCACTCCCATACAAGCTGGGTGGAGCAGTAGTAGTATGCAGTAGTCATATGTAAGAAAAGAAGAATAGTCAGACCAAGGAAAACTATGGATAAAGCTAAATCACGTTATGCAACAGGTTTCCAGACTACAACACCTTGAATGGTTTATTAGAAGAAAATCATGCCAGACTTTGAATTTACAGCAACTTTCTTGAAACAATTAAAGCTGAAATTGGTGATTCCCACCATATGAGAACCTCTGATACAAGCGTGCCACAGATAACTGTAGTGTATTGATCGTGAGTCCCCTCCCCTAACCTGCAATCAAACCCATGGTGTGTGTGTTAGGAGATCAATAACAACCATGACAGAACCCTCCCTCTGGGACACTGTAGAGGTCAGTAGTGATGTGGGTGGTTGGTAGAGGAGATAATCTCTGTTTCCCCCCACAGGGTGTGTGTGTGTGTGTGTGTGTGTGTGTGTGTGTGTGTGTGTCACACTAACTGGCTGATGGGATTCAGTATAGCTGTATTGCCACTGAGAAGCTTCTCTGTTGTTATTCCCTGTGGCTTGTGACCCTGCAGCTTGTGACTGAGTGATGGAGATGAGATGATGAACATCCATTAGATCCAGTGTAATGTGTACATCTGCAATGAAATCTCCTCGTACATCCTCCTGGCCAAATCCTTGGCTTTTTAAAGCTGCAGAATCCAACTTTTCATACAAGAAAATCTCATTGTCAGGTCGTTCTGGTTGGTTCTGGTTTATCTTTATTCATATTCTTGCAATAACTACTGCTGTGCTTGTATTTTTTCACCATGCTTTCTGGTCAATCTCATCCTCTCTCTCTGAAATCTTTTTCTCTGAAATTGGTGATAATTGGTATTTTGAAGGTCAAAGTTCAGGATCGGTTCACAACAGGAAGCAAAGGTCTTGTCACCTTTGTCACTGAAATGAATGGGGAATTCATTTTGGCTTGCTCTTGCTTTCAGGGGCCACTTGTAATTCTTCTTCAGTGTTGTGCAAAGTAAATATCAGTATCATATATTTTCCTGTTATAAGTTTGAGAGATGATTCCAATTAATCCACAATGCTCCTCTTGTAAGAGTGTGGTAGAATTTACTATTTAAATCATTGCTGAATCACTGTTAAACTGTCTTTTGTAATAACTCATGAGGTTAGGGAGGTCATGTTACAATGAACATTTGATGCCAGACTGCCCAGTTGTTGAGACTGAAGTGTCTCAGTGTCATAAAGAAGCTTCAAACAAGCTTCAAACTGAAGTATCAACAGAGAAGAACCAGAAGCTGCAGTTCCTCTAATGACCATGAGCAGCTCACTCTGAGCTTCAGGAACCTGTGGGTGACGTCACAGAAGCTATGTCCATCTTTATTTACAGTCTGTAGTCACAGGTCACCATGGGCTCACTAACTTGTTCATCACAGTTTTGGTTTTTCCCATTCCCACCAAACCACATAACTTTTCTCTTGTGGCCAGTGGCATACAAGATTGTATCATCAGCAAATAAATGAATCAGGGAGTTATTAACAGCTCTAGGAATATCACTGCTAAATAAAGAAGATATTGGGACCTAATATTGAGCCCTGGGGATCGGCAAAATATTTACAATGGACTTTTTCTACAATGAGTAATGCAATCTTACACACAAAATATCTCATCATATTTCAGGCAGTTTGATGGCCCTTTAGCTCCCCAAAGAAAAGCCTTAAATATTGAGGCAAAACTATCATTCCGTTGATTTTCTGACACAGTGAGCAGAACAGACTCTGGGGCATGCTCGATTCAGACCTTTCGTTTTGTCTGCTTACACCAGATAACACTTATTTCATCTTGTGTTTTTAGTATTTGTTTTCACATATGGGAAGGAGAGTGATCCCTCAGTAAGTCCCATCGTAGATAAAGGTGAAATTGAAGAAATGGAATAAATCTCCCTGTGGAAAAGCCTGAAAAATGTTTACATTTGATTGTGGCAGAGGTCTCTCTCTCTCAGTTTGTCTCTCCCTCTCTCTCCCTCTCACACATGTGCACACACAGTCGGCGCTGGTTTGAGATGCTAATGGTGCTCCATGAGCCATTGACCTCTCAGTGCCATTCAGAGAGCAACCACTCACCGTGAACTGCTGAATAATACATTGACAGCATGTGGAGTACAAAGCGGAGCATCTCTGCCTGGGAGAGCGAGCTACAATGAATCACACACGCGTGGCAGTTTGCTGCATCTTTAAAGTCAGACTCCTCAGCTCGTCTGTTTGCACCGCTCCGGTCGCCTCCACAAAATGCAAGTCTCTGCAAAATTAAAGTGTTTACTTGTGTCTGAGTGGGAGCAGAAATAGTTTGGACCAGGAGCAGTAGTGTAGGTCTGTGCTGAGACCTCGACATGAAGTCACAGAGCTGCTCTGATCAGCTTTTGGGGAAATGTGATTAACATGGTTCTGATTCACAAATCAACCTGTTTCTGTCTTCAATGTAGAACCATTAACAGGAACCAGCAGCCTCATACAGAAATGTAATATATATCATATAAAAGCCCCTATATCAAGAGTGATGTTATCTTATACTGTATGTCTCCTATAAGGGAATATGTTATTATCACATATATGCATCTTCTGCATATGTTTATAACATATTTGTAAATGTACATATAAGTTATATTAAAAATATGAATTTTGAATAAGGTATAATGAATTTTTATATGGTATAAAATGTTGCGACCATATATGTTGACAATATATGTCAGATTTATGGTATATAAAAAAATTATAATTTAAATTCTTCATATACAGTATATATATATATTATATATATATATTATAAACTCCTGCTGCTTCTCTGGCTTTGGGATGGGAATACTGTATATTTACATAATATACAGTCTAGAATCTAAGTACACACAAACATCTGTGTCAATATATAAAATTGTTCCATTTTATATATATATATATATATATATATATATATATATATTGTTTTTATTTCATATGTACATATTTCATATATGGGAATTCAATACATGTAGATATATTTTTGTATGGGGCAAATGAAAAAAGAGTCGACTTTTTACTGTTAAATGATAAAATATACTTAAATATATAAATTTGTGAAAATAAATGTTCATTTCTATTATAAGCCCACCCTAACAAAGGCCTGGTTTTCTCTGCCCCTGAGGGAAATAAAGACACATGTCCAGGGCTCTTTTTAGATGGATGATTTCTAGCTGAAAGGCCCATATAGCTGAAAAACAGCCTGTTATAGCAAATGCAGCATTGTATTAAAGTTTAGAGGTGAGCTTATTGAGCTTATATTGTTTCATAACTGGTTTGTCATTTCTTGAAAAAACTGACTGATGGAAAAAGCTGTGTTACAATGGTGTGAGATTGGGGAAAAAAAGTGCTGATGGATACGGTGAATATTCAGCTTTAATGTACAACATGGTCAACAGAAACAATCAGAGAGGCTGAACTGAAGATGCAGCAGCAGACCGATGAGAATAGTCAAACTGACACTAAATTGACACAATAATTACACGCAACAGCCTGCACATGTCCAGGTCAATCATACTACACACATTATTGAGAGGAGGTAATGTCGGCCACAATGACCAGGCAGAGCTGCACACATTAACATTCAGACAAGAAGAAGAAGATGAGTTCCATCTGGCAAACTATCAAATTTCTTTCAACTGACTTGATTTCAACTTGAAGTTTGTATCAATCTATTGTGGCACAATCCATGTTGCTGGATCCTGTCCTCATCCTGTCTCCTAGCGTCTCCTGTGTGTCAGCCTTTAGCAGGGAACCACACCCCTCTACTTTCATGTGACAGAACAGAGTCTCAGTCTCAGACTGTGTGCTGCTTGACTCTGGTTCCAGGCTGTGATTTCCACTGGAGGATGCCGCTTCTTCCTGTGAGTGGAGTGTGTGTGTTGTTGGAAGTGCAGTGTGTGTGTTGTTATGGAACCAGTAAATCATTGATGTCTTGAAGTGCAAGTCCATGTAATGCTTTGTAAATTAGGAGGCAGGACTTTATAATTAATACATGCATTTACAAATAGCACGAACAGTGTTCAGGCGATCTTATTCATCATGGTGTGAGGTGTCTGCTAATAAAAGCTTAGAAATGACAATTTTATCCTGTAAAACATTGGAACCTACAGAGAAGATATCAACTCACTGGCTTTGTATGACAACAGTAAAAACCCCTGTGTTCTCTCATATCTACCCCTATATTAGCATCGCAAAGGGAGATAGCATATATATTCCACTGCTTTCACCATGGTTTTTATTTATGAAACATCCAAGAAATACGACCCTCTACCTATCCACAGGTGTCCTGAACGAGGAAGACCTCCAGACATCCACATGGAGACACACACACACACACACACACACACACACACACACACACACACACACACACACACACACACACACACACACACACACAATAATATAAATAAAGTGTTGCTGTACTACATTTACTGGAATTATTCACAAAGGAAGTGAAATCCAGGACACACTCCCTGAACCATAATCACTATATCTCCGTCTGTGTTGTAATGTGTGAGATAACTGCATATTTCTACAAACTGGGACTTATTTAATAGTTTCTGTAAATAATCTTAAATAGATTGGATTATGTGTTGTGATATTGCACTTGTTTGTATATGTTTGTATATTTTCCTTTACTTTTATGTATATGAGAAATATAATATGACAGTACACACATATTATTGAGAGACACTCCCACAGGAGAATAACTGTCCCCCTCCTGTGCACACAGGATGGGCAGAGCATCAACTTAATTGTTGTGAGAATTATTTAAAGCTCCATATTCTCCTCTTCTCCTGTGTTTTATTTGAAGTGTTGATCTATAAGAAGATATATTTATGGATTTAAGAACCAAAAACCATCTCAGTGTAGTTTTACATCTCCTCTCTCAGGCTTCTCTCTGGAGCTCTAGTAACAACAGGTCAGTGAGCCAATCAGAAGAGAGGAGGCTCTGAGCCTTTAGACTACAGACTACAAGCTTTAAGAAACTTTGTATGAACGTGTAGAGGGTCTGATCAATAAACTGTGATGCTGAGTAAGAGCACAGTGCAGGATCTACTTCTCTGAAGACTGAAGTGACACTTTCCAGCTCACCAGCTTCTGAGACAGCTGCATGTGTTGGATGTGTGAATATTTCCCCTTGAGAACATTTCCTGGATGGAAAGGAAAAGCACATATTTATCCCCCTTTTTCACAAATGGTTGCCTGAAAACTTTCTTGAAGTTTACAGGCCTGTGGGCGCTTTTGTTCGTGATTGGTCAATGCCCATTGTTAATTACCCTTATGACAATATTTCTTAGAAAAGCACACAGTTGACTGAAACACTCAGTAGACAGCATGGTGTGAAATATCTAAGGAAAAACATAAAAAAAGCCAGTGTGTGCATTGGTGCACTTACGTGTAGTAATACAGTAGTTCAGCAGTTCACAAAATGTAGTGCCAAAGTAAAGGTTGTTTCACGGCTGATAAAGCAACATAAAACCTACACCTCATTTGACATTAGTTTTTTTCTGTGGGTATTTTTTAAAGTGGTTAAAACATGTTTTTCTGCTGACTCCGCCCACAGCAGCTCATCACATCTGTCCCAGTGCTCCTGTTGCTTTTCTAACTTGTTACTACAGGAAACACACTGACTATAGATCAGAACCTCATATTTCACTTTAACAGACAGCTTAGAAAGTCTACGTTTTTTTCAGAAGATTTTATTTCACAAATTCAGTGTGGATCCAAAAAAAAAAACAAAAAAAACACACACATCATGAGACTGAGTATTTGGGGGCAGTGTGATGACAGTGGGCTCAGTGATGATCAGCAGCTTTGTTCAAAGCTACGTGGTAATTTAAAAGCATAATTTGACATAAACTGTCACAACAGCTTGTCACACTTCTAAATGAGAACATCACTCTGTCTGTAACTGGGTAGTAGGAGGAAGTTTCCAGAAACAATATGAGTCATTCACTTTAATGGAATGATTATGATTTTATTTACTGCTCCATTATTCACCCAAAGATTTTAGATCATGTAAAAAAAAACTTTCAGATGGTCGAGCAGTCTAGCTGAGATTTAAAACGTTAATGTGTGTTTGTAATACATTCTGTAGTTGGTGGGGTGTGGTAGACTAAATACCACCCTTGTTTTCTTCAAGAGGATGCAATACTTCAATCTGGGTGTCATGGTACAAGATATCCCTGCAATTAAACACTAGAAAGAGTCACTTACTGCATTAAGTGCACTTTTACTCAGGAAAGCTCCCACAGAGAAATTGCCTTCCACTCACATCAGCCCAATAATGTCTTGAGGCTTTTTTCTGAAACCCAGTTACTGAGTACTTTGATCAGGTATTTTCATTTTGTCTGTGATGTAGAAAATCCAAATTTACAATGAAAACAAAATAAAAAAGGAAAAATGAAGGGTTCCAAACTCAGCTGGTATACATTATGTTATTTAGCTAAACTGAATCCTTTCTCGTATCAGGTCAATACAGAACAAAAAAATCTGGACAGGTAAAACTAGTGAGTGAACAGAGTGGGTGGTGGGTGCTGGTGACTCTGGAACAAGAAGGGAGATATATATATATGTATATATATACAGTATAAACACAACTGTATACACAAATTACTGTGTGTATATATATATATATATATATATATATATATATATATGTATATGCTACAGCAAGGGCGTGTCGTGGTTTGCCATGGGTCATTTTATGTTTGAATTTATGTTTGGACTTCTGTCACTTCCTGTTTATTTTGTAGTGGTTTCCTTGTGTCTCGATGTTTGTACTTCCTATCTTTGTCTTTGTGTTTCCCTGTTTGGTGAATGTCTGTCCCGCCCTAATGTGTTCCACCTGTGTTCAATCACACTTGCCTCCCTTATGTCTATAAAGTCTCTGTGTTCCCCCTTGTCTATGTCAGTTCATCTGTAATTGTCCTCAGTGTCTGCTGCTGCTGCTGTGTTTCTCCCCAGAGTTACCAGTTTAGTCCTTGTCTTCCTCGTGCTTCTGATTCCTGTGATCCCCGAGTTTCCCCGTGGTTCACCAGTTTTGTAAGTTCTTCTGTTTAATAAACATTTTTCACCGTCTCCCTAGTGTTGGCAGCAATTTGGGTCCAGCCTTACCTTTAAATGTGACAGAGGGAGCCAGGACGACAGGTCAGAGGGGAGATATCATCATCATCATCATCCCCACACTCCGACATTGGGTGCCAGGCCCCTACAAGCCCTTACGACAGAGATTCCATTAAAAAAAGGGTGACTGACCTGAGATTTAAGATCACGATCACCCCTCGCAGCTGATTACCAAGACTAAGTAACAAAGTACCTTTTGAAAATCTGCTAGAGGATGTGAATGCAGCACTGCAGACTATCCCTACTAGGACCAATTCTGAGACCAATCAGTATATCTACATAACGGCAACAGTGATGCTAGAGATACTGGAATACAAGATGAACAACATAAGCCACAAAGAGCATTACCCCCCATGGAGAAGGAGGCTGGAGGCAAAGATCAAAGCGACACGGAGAGAAGTTACTCTCACAGAAGTCAGTCTCTGAGCTACAGAAAGGTGTGGGAAAGCAGAGGCTCACAGCTCTGGCGACTCGACTGAAGAGACACACAGGAGAAGCAGAAACCAGGAGAATTAATAGGATGTTCTCCACTGAACCATCCAAAGCGGCAAGGTAGTAACACGAGAGCAGATCCACCCAGGATTGAGACTGAACAATACTGGAAGAGCATATGGGAGAAGGCGGCGTCACATACATGCTCAATGGCTAGTGGAACTAAGAGAAGACCACAGCAATCTCCCAGAACAAGAGCCAGTAACCATTACAATGGCAGAAATGTGAGAAAGAGCTGGACAGCACCAGGCCCTGACATGATCCACATCTACTGGCTAAAGAAACTAACTGCACTGCATGAATGCCTAGCAGCACAGATGAACCAACTGCTGATGGATGGGACCCACCCAGAGTGTTTAACCCAAGGGCAGATAGTCCTGATCATGAAGGACCCCTAGAAGGGAGCGATTCCATCCAACTACCAGCCAATAACCTGCCTCTGTACAACATGGAAGCTCCTGTCAGGCATCATAGCGGCTAAGATGAATAGGCACAATACATGATCCCAATGCATGAGCAGGGCCCAGAAAGGAATTGGTGGCAATACCAGGGAAGCTATATACACATATACATACACACCAAGCTTCCATGGAAACTCTGAAACTTGAGCTTTCCAAGGTCATGTCTCAGTAAAGTGCAAGGGGATCACCTGCCTCCAGAACAGCCGACACTGAGTCACTGTCTCATTATTGTCACTGTCTCCACATGTTTTCTTAGTGTCATTTATTAAATGTTGAAAACAGTTTTTATTCCTCTGCGCTGGAGACAGCCAGAACTGGAGCCATATTGTTTTCATGTTGTCTGTCTGTCCGACTCATTCTGGTGGAAACAGTATCTCAGTAACGACTTGATGGAACTTCTACAAATTTGGCACAAACATTTACTTGGACTCAAGGATGAACTGATTTGATTTTGGTGGTCAAAGGTCAAAGTCAGTGTGACCTCCTAAAACACTTTTTAGAGCAATTATGACAAAATTTCACACAAATGGTTCATATTTTCCTGGAACCTGGAACTAGTCTGAACTAACCTGGAACTAGTCTGAGTGGAGGAGGGAGACAACCAAGAGGAGTGTTATAAGTTATAAGTGTTATATTTGAACCTACGAAGTTGAAGTGGTGCCATGAGAATGGGTCAACAACACTGTCTGTGGCCTCAATATAAAAATAATGAAATACTAAGGACAGTCAAAGACAGACTCCTTCCACACACAGTTCATCATTTTGACAACATTTAAATCTATTTTTGTCATATTTTGTCATGTTGTATTTTATTCTTATATTCTTATGTAAGTTTCTCTACTTCTCTACAGAATTTTGTGTCTGTTGTTAAATTGTGCAACCGGTCTCTCTGCAACACAAACAGAAAGTGCTCAGACACAAGGAGTGAAATGTTGCACTCACTAACTGACTATGGGGTGAATTGTAACATTTCACTCCTTGTGTCACACAATTTTCTGTTATGACATGAGGATTATGACCAAAACTTGATATTGAAAGATTTTTATTCAACACTTAAATTGCTTTTTTACATAATGTTATTAAAGCTAATAACGTTATCTAAAGCTACTTCCTTACATGTAGAATAAGAACTAAACAGGCAGTTGAAGGTACAGAGTGAATCAGGTGATTCCTAACTTGTTCCTGATTGGATAAATTGGAAGTGTTACAACCATCCCCAGTCTCCCCTACATATTATTATATGTTTTGTGTGGTGGTTGCTAAAAGGTGAAATAACAAATGAAGGAAGAGCCAAAAGAAGAGACAAGAACTGTTACTATAGTTAAGTTTTTGGAGCATTTTAATCTGAAAGCAGCCACTAACAACTTCCTGTCAGCTTGCTTTGCCGGCTGCTCGTTGTCTCCCCTCGCCTAAAAACTGATAAACAACATAATTACAATGCTCACAGTGTTGGTGTACAAAACCATAATCTGTAAAATGTAAATACTATGATCCAAAGGTTCATCATCAAAATAAACTTTATTAGTTCACGTTTCAACATGAGAAATGACACGTCTGTGTGTGTTCATCACTTTTAACTTTTGACTTGAAACTTCACCTGCATAAACTCTCTTTTGTTGTGTTGTGTTAAACCTGCAGCGTTTCTGTGTTTGTGTTGCTTTTCTTTAAGTATGCGTTTCCAGCTTGGTAAATCTATTTCTTAATGCGCCCGTGTTTTATTCATTTGCAGCCTTTTACTGAATGCAGCGCTTCCGACTTCTCTCTCCACCACATAAACAGGTATAAATAAAGAGCTGCGGGCAGATGAGAGGGTAAATCTGCTCATCTGTGTGTGCCACTTACTATTTGTGGGGTGCAGATCAAATTTACAAAGGATTATTTGCTGGAGACTGCAGTAAAAACCTCTGATAGCATCTGACTTTTAGCCCAAAGTCAATTTGTCTCAGGCATCAGAGAAAAGCTCAGAGGGATGCAATTAAAAGTTTTATCAAAGCTGTCACAGCGTGTAATGGTACAGACTGAAATGGGATCCACTGGGCCGACTCCATCCATCAGCGGAGAGGGGCAGTTCACAGATGTTATTGGCTTCAGTGTGTTGCCCTGTTTACTGTAATGCAACACAACACATTTCCACTATTTACTGCAACCTTGAATGGACTTTTCCAATGTCTCGAAACAGTTAAGAAAAAAATAAGGAGAAAGAGGAAAAAGGAGCTGTCAGTTCATCAGCAGAACAAACTGGATTCATTCACAAACACTTGTATTATATTCAGTCAGAATCAGCTGCAAACTATCACATATAATAAACTGATATTTTCATTTGATTTAATCTAATGACTTTCAGGATTATCACGTTTTCTATTGAGTTAGTTTTCAAGTGTTGCATATTTTTACCCTCAATTTTAAATTTGAATAGATGATCAATCAGATGTTGAATAAAAAGAAAAAACTATATTCATCTAGTAACAGCTGAGAACTTAATAATACATCGTCATCTATGGCAAAATGGGTCATAATCATATTACTGAAACAGATAGTTTACAGCATATTAATAAATATATAATTGAATACATTATTAAACTGACAATGAAGTGATTAAAAAACTTTAATTAGAAGAGGATGATAAACACACATCAAATGAAAATGATACATACCTCTCCTAAAATGTAAAATTAAATGAAGTAGGAAATGGAATAAATAAATAAACAATGGAATATATATCCAAATTAATCAGTGTCCACTGAAATTAATATATATATATATATATATATATATATATATATATATGTTTGTTATTTAAAATTCCACTCCATTTCTCCTCCATCTCTTCTATTTTCAGACTGGATTCTTTTTATTTCTGTCACTGCACTTTTTAATAAAAAATGAAACACTGCAGAAGAGGAAAATATGAACCTTTAAATGGTCCACATAAATAAAGTTATGATGTTGATGATATACTATATTCTTCATATACTAGGTATTGGTAAAAATGCACCTTTTTATTTCAATGATTTGGTTCCATTTTCTGTTAAATGCTGGAGACAATGTGTTATATGTCAGACCCTGCTGGAGCAGCTGGAGCAGTCAAACAACTCAGCAGCAGCTGTTTCAAAGTTTTAAACTTTGTTTTAAACGTTCTCTTTTGATTAAAAGTGGCTTGGCCCTGTTTGAATGTTTCAGCCTCAGTCAAACAGAAGGCCTGAAAGGTCCAGCTGTGTACCGGGATAATGAGACTCGTTTGTTCCACACTTGTTTCCATACGAGGAACATTTCCTGTCTCTGAATTCCCCTTGTCCGGATGAGCGGTGTAGCATCACTCAGGCTCATCGACCCCTTCATTTTAAAGGTTCACATCATAAACCTCTCCATCTGCTCAGATCGCCGAAAGGTTGTGACCTTCAAATTGGTATTTCACTGACTTTCATGCTTCTCTCCTCCAAAGTAATCACCCTGCTTTTCACACAAACACAGCAGATCAGACAGCTTTCCAACCAGCACCACAAGC
This sequence comes from Seriola aureovittata, assembly GCF_021018895.1. Taxonomy (NCBI): domain Eukaryota; kingdom Metazoa; phylum Chordata; class Actinopteri; order Carangiformes; family Carangidae; genus Seriola; species Seriola aureovittata. Next base: position 27,798,089 of record NC_079370.1, read on the forward strand.
ACTCACACGCTGTATCTTCCGGTCAATCTTATACATGGAATAGCTGTAGTGGAGAATCTGTAATTGCAGTGTAATGAGGTGAATGTAACGGCTATTTTCCGATGGAACACTAAACCGCCATGCAAAACAAAATCTGACAGATATAATCTAGTTTCCATGAAACTACTTACCTGCTTCCCTTTCTGTGCTCCCGTGTCAGGTATGATCCCCGGGGCTGTCAGTGTTGTGACAGGCTGTAAAGTGAAGTAATGAGTCTGTCTGCCTGCTGGTCAGTCTGTGAGGCTTCATCACTGTGGGCCTCAGAGGAAAGATAAAATCACAGACAGAGAGATCAGTGAGTTATACTGTATCAATATCCAAGCCATAATTTCCCCTGAGGACACTTTCTCCATGCCTCCTTCACAACATTAGCAACATTAAGTAACAGACACACGGCTGAACGCAGCTCTCAGAAACCTCAGTGAGCTGTAATTGACAGCAGGGATGAGATGCTTTCTGACAGTTTGAAGAGAAGAGGTGCTGCTGACAGTGACAGATCGGCTGGGAAGATGAGGATGGTACAGTAACACAACTGAATCAACACTAATCCCTCCTCTGTCAAACCTGGAGTGTGTATCTGTCGAGGTGTGTTCAGACTGAAGCTGACATTTTAGAAGCAGTGTGATTGTGAATTTGCTGATTGCTGAACCGAGCTGGAGCTCAGCCACCTGACCCTGGCTGGCACCACCTTTCTGGCTGTTAGAAGTTATATATAGTTATATATATTTTTCATTGGGGCCTTCTAGGCCTTCAGAGAAAGTCAACCATATCAGTATTTTAAATGTTATATTTAATCTCTTTCATTTAATACATTTTCTCCACTAATTCTAATTTTCTTTCAAAACCATGAAAATAGAGTTATCCAATCAGAGTTTCTTTACTATTTTTTCTGGCATTTTTTTCTCTTTATAATAGAATAGAAATAGAATAGAAAGCATTTATTGTCCTTGCATTTAAAATACAATGAAAATAGGAGTGCTACTCCTGACTCGTGCATGTAAGTTAACAGAGAACACATTGCACACAATATCTCACAACCTGGCATACGAACAGATGAAAGAACCGTAAATCTAAAGTGCCTGTCTTCAGATTTCACAGTCACAGTAGTTATTGGACATTCCATTTTTCTTATTTTACATGTTGAGTGAGGAGACAGAAACTGTTCAGGAGTGTGGTGGTCTGAGTTTTTAATGACCTGTAGTGTCGACCTGAGGGGCAGAGGGTCGGACAGGTGGTGTCCAGGGTGAGAACAGTCTTTGACAGTGTTTTTGGCTCTGGACAGGTAACAGGTGTGAGTAGTGTTAGATAGTCTGTGTTAATGACCGACTGTAGAGCTATTTTGTCTGCTGCTGAGCAACCAGCACCCCACCCTGTGATGAGACACTCTCTTAAAGGCTACTAGCAGCTTCTCATTCAAAGTGTTTCTTCTCAGGCATGTAGAGAGAGAAGGGATGACATGCAGCAAAGGGTCATAGGTCGGGCTCGAACCCGGGCTGCTGCGGTACGGACTAAACCTGTGGTACATACTCTGCCAGGTGAACCACTGTGGCCCCCAGAGTTTTCTTTTTTTGTTGCTGTTGTTTCTAGGCAGAGAAAAGGTCAGCTGGCTCACAGCTGTGTGTGTTTGTTTAGAAAGTAGCAGGTGAATGAACCAATCACATTTAGATTTATAGTGGGTGGGACCAGAAATCAGAGAAATTGTCATCGGCCTTTCGAATAGGTGTGCTTGTTTTCATGGTGAACACTCAAGATAACATTGTGGGGAGGCAGAAAACTAACGGAAACAAACATACCCTAAGCCCCCCAACTGGAACTTGAAAAAATTGTTTGCATGTTGGAAGAGCTGAATAAGAAGAACTCTACAATGAACTTCACATCTTGGACTACTTTATGAAAAACCCTTTTGATTTTTCAAATCTGTGGACTAAAGAAAAATAAATAATGGAGGAATAGATACGGACAATCTGACTTCACAACCTCTTCAAAGGTTCAACCTCATTAGGTAAATCTGAATGAATTAAACTTTTGTACTCATGGTTTCAGTGAACAGCTGAAATGTGGAGAATCTTTCTGGGCTAAAGATGTGTAGCTTGTGGATATTGATAAAAGCGCATTGAGCATCGAGTTGAAGGCCCAGCTCTAATACTCATGGCTCGCCACTGCTGCTGTGTCACACAGCTGCATACAAAAGTTTCGGCACCGCTGGACAAATTCTACATTTAATTGATTTTTGAGGTGAAAAGAAGTAAATTAAACTCTCTCAAACAGATTTTTTTAAATCTTAATGCACTTTAACTTTTAACTTTAAAAAATATAAGAAATAAAACTAATTGTGGCACATGCAAAAGCTTGGATGTCCTTCTACCTGTAAAGCCTCAGAACTTCAATCATTATTTGGACCTTAATTAACTCATTACTTGTAAGGCAGGTAAAGAATTGTTATTCTTTTAAATATCAAATAACAAACACTGTTTACACGAGGCACTAATTACACACAAAGGCAGAGTCAGCTGATCATGTTATTGACATAACCATGGTGAATGGTCAGAGTGTGTTGGTTTTTGTGTTTCTAACAAAATGTTGTTAATAAAATGCTTCCTCCAAACACAGTCTTCATGGAGACTAATTTGTTTGGTTACACTACAGCACAATTGTGTGTTTTATTTGGTGTAACAAGTTAATTTTTCATAATTATATCATATAGAGCTATAACAAGATATAACCACCAGACATTACTTTACCTTTTATACCTTTTATTTATTTTCATCTTGTACACAGTGTACCTGGCTGTACTCCACATTCAAATCAACTGTGGCCTTGCAGCAAAAATACTAAAAAATGATTCATTTTAAAATTATTGCAAATATCTTGACTCCCACTCTCTTATTTGTTCCAGTCCATCAAAGAGTTTTTAGCATTTTTTGGCCAAGCTGTAAATCTATTTGGCTCAAACTTATTATGGGGCTGGATCAGGTTTGGCCCAAACTTGGCAGGCGACATAAAATGAAGGTAGTTTTTGAAAGTGATCCCACAGTTTGGCTGTGATCTGGCAAGTCAGCTTAAACCATGTGTAGACTGCTGGCAGATAACAGGTGGATGAGGTCCAAAGATTCTGGCTATCTCAGTATATGACACAGTTGGGTAAAAAGTTGCATATTAATTCATATTTTTGAGTTACTCACAATAACCTGCATTAATGCACAGCAGTGACCCCGCCTCTTGTGGCTGCTGGGCTGGTTACTTGTCTTTGTATTTTTTGTCGCAGATGCCCAGTGTAGCAGCAGTGTAGCTACTTGCTTAGGCCCAGCCAATCAAATAGATGCTTTTTGTTTGTTTGTTTTTTCAATAAATGACTTTATTTGTGCTTTGCATTGTTTCTCTTTATCTCTGTCTATTAATGTGATAAGACATAACTGAGGACAGGGCGAATCATTTAGACCTCAGACCTCAGGTGGTCTGGGTTTAGCCCCAGATCTGGTCAGCTTTGAGAAACACCATTGCCTAAACAACATGACTTTTGGCCCCGTCACCAAGGAGGTTGAGTTTTTCTCTGAAAAGCTGCTACTGAATATTTTTATCCTTTGTTCTACATCAGTGTCACTCTGCATCTGAAGAGTTTGGGGCCAATGGACTGTGGAAGTAACATTACCTGCTAACTGCTAATTCTTCCTTTGTATTTTCATAACATAATTAGTTAGAAAAACACATTTTCAATGACTGGATCTTGATGTAATGACCTAGGTTTTGTGGGTGTTTACAGGCAGAGGTCTGTTCAGTTTTTGTTGTTCTTTATCTCAGTCCTTACTGATGGCTAATCCTTAAACAACTACTGAATGAGATTATGGTAGACCAATCAAATATAAGAACAGCAGTGATAGATCTGCCTGTAGAACATGAACCCTGTCAAACAGCATCATACTGTATGTGTGCAGGGACCAGTGGCAGTGGTGTAGCTAAGCACACTTTACTGCAGCTCATGTTTCAGTCGTGTACAGTGTAGGCCTAAGTTTACACATTTTATGCATTAATACACTGAACATGAATATTATTACTTTGGTCCCTGAACTGTCCTATTAAATTACTGCAAACATCACTGTTCTTTATCATTAATAATGTAGCTCCAGTAATATAATGTTAACTTTAGTCTAAGAGATGTGAGGCACAGTGTTTGCATTGGTTGTGACATGGACCATTAACCACATCACCTTCAAGTGTTAAGAGACAGTGTTGGATGTGATTTGTATTAAAGCTCTGGAGCCTCTGTCACCGGTTTATATACTGTATAAGTCTTTGTATTATAAAATATTTACATGTTGCCTAAATAGTGTGACTGACTCGGTACAACTTCCATCATTGTTAAATTTAAACCTGGAATAAAAATGCATTTTGGACAGAGTCTGACCACATGAAGTCCGGGTGTAAATGAACACCCAAGACACTTTGAGGACATGTGTAAATGCACATGTGTTGTCAATACACACACAACAACTACGTGGAAATATATAATAGTACACAACTGCTCCAAACCAGTGAGGTAGCAGCTAAGCAGCTAGCAGCCGTTAGCCAGCTGCAAAAATCTGCATTTTCCCGTTTCATCTTCAACAGTCCAGTTGTCAGAGACATTAATGCAGCTGCACAGATGGCTTCCATCTTCTCCTGTTCTTTTTCTCCTACCTTTTTTTTTTTTGTTTCTTTTTGAAGGATGTGATGTGAGCTGGACACAGCGACTGGATCTCAATTAGATCTCAGTGTGGAGACACATTGATACCAGGTGTAAATACGTTTAGGTAAAAACCATATCTCGATACCATCTGGAGATGAGACGTATTTTAATGAGGCGTAAATGGATCAAAGATGTAAAACCTGAACAGTGAAGCAGTAATCCGCTGTTTCCTCCTGTTCAAGAAAACAGCACATGATGTCGTATGCTTGTGTTTTGAGCAGCAGGTGTAAATAATCAATTTAAATTTTTTTCCTTAATCATCTTTTTATTCAGGTTACAACATTAAATTTAGAAGTATATGATTACAAGTGTTGAGGTCAAGCATACGTAAACACTGTCTCTTTATAGAAAATAACACTGATAATAAAATATAATGTATAAATCAATTGATCGAATATTGAAAACATACATGGATATTCATTTGTAATGAATAATATAAATAAATAAAAAGTGAAAAAGGAAAATGAAATTCTAGCTAGTCTAAATGTGAAGAATTGAGATGTGAAGAGCTCATCTTTATATTGATCCCAGAACCTTTGTCAAAATCATAGAATATAATCACTTCAGGATTTATATAATCTGGGACAAAAGAAAAACATATGATTCAAATTACGTAAATAATCAAATGAATGAATTCCAGTGTGTTGTAGTGTCCTGGTACGATGACCACTGGCTCACTGATACTCTTATGAAGCCGTGTTCCAAAACCTGCCTTACACTAGTTTGCAAAATTCAGTGTTGTAGTCACAGTTGGAGATTAGTGCCTTAGCAAGAGGATTCTACTTTTATTAGTTTATTCTTGTTTTGTCAGACACCATGTAGAAAAAAAAAACATTAATCTTCATCTGCAGTCACTGGACAGGTAAACACAGACTCTTGAAATAAATACTAAAGACCAACAGATTTCAGTCCTACACCTCTATGTTCCAGTACTATCTGTGAATTCTCTGCTCAGTGGTGACGCTCTCTGATGACTGCGATGACTCCAGCGGTGACGGTCTCTGCCGGGGATTTCTACCTGTGCTCACGTTCTTGTGTTCTATAATAATTCATGTATAAGAGCCTGTCCTGCCCTCCTCTGCTCTTCAGTACAACACATCTCAGGTCTTAATTGTGGCACTAAAATTCATAGTGAATTATCTGGAGTGAAATAAAGCTGGAAACAGGCCTGTGATTTTCCTTGAGGGAATGACATGATGTGCACTTTCTATGGGGCTGATGTCATTTTAATCACTGCTGCCTGCTTACAGAGCTGCCTGCGACGAGCACCGAGCAGCTCTCAAATGTCTTTCTGTGGGATGTTCCAGATGGCGGCAGGGCCACAGCAGTTTGCGTTTATTGTTCCTGTGTGTGCGGCTGCATGTTCGTGGTTGAAGCGAGGAACTGGTGTTCAGTTGCAGATTGAGGATTAAAGGATCTGTACAATGCTTTTGAATGTTTTAGCCCATTTACGACAACTGGCTCACTGCTTGCCGTAGTTCTTATATATACCGAGAACACATTCATTTCTAATAATACAATGAATATCAGAAACTCATGACTGAGTGGTCAACTCATGATTTTACATCCACATAGTGGTATTAAAAATGAAACACAACCATGGTGGCAGGAAGGTAGGAAACATGCATAATGCAGGGTGTAACAGACAGCAGTGATCAGACCTGCCAGATTCCTCTGAGGTGGTTTCACCACATCCTTCGAGTCAACATGTCTGACGTGATTCTGCTGTGACTTCTAGTGCACACTGGGTTGTTTGTAGTGAGTGTGAAACTGTAGGGGTGAGGGTCAGCACCGCCTGAGCTCATGGTGGTCTGCCATGTGACTGAGTTTCCTGTGGTCTTGTTCATGAGTGAGTGTAAGATGGAGCTTCTTCAGATGGACTGGAGCCATGTCAGTATTAATGCAGATGATGGACTGGACTGTGGTGGTAAAGATGGAGGACGTCTGTTTGTGAGTTCAAAGAGATGCAGGGTTCAGTCGGGTCATTTGATGTCACCACAGCTGGATTCATGACAGAGACGCGTGATACAGAGCAAGAGGAGGGGCAGTTACTGAATTTACCTGGAATAACATCTGACTGCTGTTCCTGCTGTTTCAAGCTGTCTATCAAAAACCCTCAGATGACCTCTTCTGGGTCAAAGGTCAAAGAAGCAGAGGCAGTGCAGCAGCATTGCTTCCCTGTCACAGTGTGAGTTTGCACAACAATAACTTATGTTAACATCAGATTTAATGTAAAGGCTTGTGATCAAAGATGTTAATAACATACTTTATAATGTTGTTTTTGGTGCTGATGTCACAGTTTAGTGCTCTCTCGCTCGCTCTCTCTCTCTCTCTCTCTCTCTCTCGCTCTCTCTCTCTCTCCCATCTGCTGTTGCTTAAATCCAGGGGTAAAGTCGAAATCGTTAATGAGTAAAAAGTTACATGATGAAGTTACGATGAGCTGTGTGAGAACCCCACAAAAGAGTAAATCAGCAGCTGCAGCAGAGAAGAAGCTGTTTGATGCACCGCCCAGCGACCACGCCCAGTGTCCTAAATCAAGAACACCTGCCATGTTGCGTGACCAACAGGTGCATGCTGGGTGTGGCTAATGCTTAATCCTAAAATACTGACGGTGGGTCCTCCAGCTGTGACTGAGAAGTAGCAGAGAAGCTGGATTGACGCAGAGTGACATTCAGACAGATGTGTGTAATACTGTACAGCATGAACTACTGCGTTGCATGGCAACAGAGAGTTTTGTCTGTCAGCTGTGGCTGCTGTGGAGTTTACAGGGACTTTGAGCAGCGACGGTTGAAGGGACGACCGCAGGGTGAGTCGACACCTTCTACTGTTACTACTGGAGAAAGACGAGTTTAGACGAGTCATATAAGCGTTAGCAGGTAATTACACATTTTTGTCATATTTGACTCTGTCATTTTGTTTACATTTAATTATACTGTTAGTATTTTTATGGATCATGAGTATATTTGTTAAAGATACACAGATTGTTCCAGTTTATTCATAGAAATGTTAACACAAACTGTTGTTAACCTCCAGCCTCCCTCTCCTGCCCACAACCTCACTGTGCTGTGTGTTGATGAAACCATGACGCTGTCCGTGGTGCTGAAGTAACAAACTCCTCATTGATATTAAATTGTCTCTAAAGCAAATATCAAGAGCTCTCAGCTCATTTTAAGAGACAGATCGTAGCGATGTTTCCTGAAGTGAAGTAGCTGTTGTCAGACTTAAAAGTTTCTTAGTGATCTTTGATTTTTTTTGTCCCATTCCTAGAAGCATGTGTAATGTGATACAGTTCATCAGCTCCATACACTACATCCTCCACAATGATCACAGAAGTGAATCATCAACTCTCTGCAACAAATAATAATATTAAAATTGCAGAACTATTGTATCAGACTGCATCAGTTTTAGCTAAGTGTTCCTAATAAACTGTCACTGACTGCATGTGTAATTATCAGTTGTAGCCACAGGCTGGAAAGAGTCTGGCTGGAATTTATTGGTTGCTCTTGGTGCACCTGCTCACCTAGGAAAGGTATATATAGGCTATGAAATATCGATGTATACACACCTGGCAGACTAAAGATGTTCTTTAATTTAACAGTTTTATCATGTTCTTGTTATCACCATATTTTTTATCGCTCCCCTTCCCCCCTTTAAAAATGTAATTCAGTAACGTTTACTCAGAACAATTTAACTGAAGGACTTTTTACCTGTATATGAACATTTTTGTACAAGTGATTTTACTCGTACAGTTTTCCAGTGTCTCTCCACCCCTACTTAAATCTTCATTATCTTGATAAGATTTCCTACATTCAGGTCTGTGCAGTAAAGGCTGACAGAGGGTTGGGGGGGGGTCAGGTTGGGTGGATGGAGTTTCTGCTGGAGGTCAACGCTCCTCCACCTGATTAAAAACCTTATTGTATGTGAGTGCAGCTGTTAATGGGATTTTTATGTCAGTTTGTTATCACTCATCTACACCAGAGGGCCAGATGTTCTGCCACACTGTATCATAACCTTGTGTTTTCTGCCATTAAAAACAGTTTGGGAAAAGTGGCTGTAGTTTGTGTTTAAAACTCTTTGTTACGTCAGTGTCAAAGCAAAATTCAGTAACTGAGGGAAAGTTTTTCCCTTGTTAAAAATCGTTGTGTCTATTTTGGGGGTTAGAAGTACAATTACCTTTGCGTGGTTGTCTGCCTCCTCCACTCAGACTATTTCCAGGTTACATCTGTTTTTATGCAGAGTCATAGAAAATATGAACCATTGTGTGAAATTATGTCATAATTTCTTGGTGAGGTCACACTGATCTTGACCTTTGACCTTTGACCCAGAATTGTATCACTTTATCCGTGAGTCCAAGTGAATATTTGTGATAAATTTGAAGAAGTTCTGTCAAGGTGTTACTGAGCTATTGTGTCCACGAGAATGAGACGGACGGAGGGACAGCCTGAAAACAAAATGGCTGCTCTGACTGTCACCGGTGCAGAGGAATAAAAACAAGGGCAGAGACAAAAGGGGCAGAGAAAGAAGATAACATTAAAGGAAAAGGTGCTTCAGATGATTCCTCTGGCTCTGGTTCCTCTTTCCCTGTTGGTCAGTAATGACTTCAATCCTTAACAGTTATTTTGGAACTAATTGGATGATTTGATCCTGAATCGATGATTGTTTGTTGATCCCGCTATAAGCTACAAGTGGTTGATGAGATCATTGCTGCTGCTGGTTCTGCAGACCTCAGTTAAACTGGTGCCGAAAATGAAGGTGCAGATAAATAGGTCTTCTGAGTTTGAAGAGGTTGTAAAAGGAGGTTAAAAAACGAAAATCTACTTTAACTTTTAATTGCACTGTTGATGATTTGGAATCATTAATGTTCAATCATGGAGGCGTTTGAAACACATTATTGATACATGTGAGTTGACTGATGTGTGGCTCTCCAGGTAACATGGTAACACTAGACAGTATTCATGTGCCCGGTCACACCCCAGAGATGCTACAAATATTTCAATCTTGTTTCTTGTGTCCAGAATGACTTTTAGATCATTGTTTGTGAACTGGTAACATTTTTATAAATGGATTGACACCTGAGGGCACATATTGGCTTTTTAATACTGTATTAATAAATTATATGTTTGTTTTTCATTTGTTTTTAATTCCCTTTTTTCTTTCTGTAAAACAGTTTATTATTATTTACATAATTTGCCAAGAAAAGTGATATATAAATAAATGGTATTATTATTATTATTATTATTATTATTATTATTATTATCATTATTATTATACCACTGCATTATATTTTGGAACAGCTGTATATTACTAACCGTGTATGGATGTGATATGGTTGCTATCATTGGCTCAGGTTAAACAGGGTGACAGTAGCTGGGCTGATGTTAAGGACGGTGGTTTCCTCTTATATTTTACATGGAGCTGTGGCAGTGAATGAGTTTCAGTCTTGAAGGAGACCATGTGTCATTGTTTGGTACAATGTTCTGTATTAATGTCCATATTTGGAACTTCGTAGTGTTTCACTGAACAGAGGTAGAAAAGTGGACTTTTTGCTTAAAGTAGGAAATTTAGTAAGTAGGAGATTCAAAAAAATGAATGACGGACAGAGTTTAGAGCAGGACTTTTGTTAGAATAGAAATATGATGTGAAAATTGAGACTATTAAAAGTGTGTGGGCTCATGAAGGCGAAACAGTATTTTTTTCTTTCAAGGAACTGGAAGTCCCTTTTGCAGATTGTTTAATTTATATTTGATTTATTTATTTGTGGTTTTGTTTTGTTCTTTGTCATTGTTTTTGTAAATGATTGTAAATGTTGAATCATTTTTATCTGAATAAATGATTGTGTAAAAACTCTGTATGTGTGTGTGTGCATGTGTGTGTGTATGTGTGAAGGACAACAGTATTTTTCATTTGTCATGTTAATGCATTTATAATGACAGTTTTCTGTAGATAAAGACAATATGCTACAGGTTTGACAGGAAATGCACCTCTCCAACAGCCAGAATTAATAATGTAATGTGTAATGTGTGCTTGTGTGCATATGTGTGTATATATGTGTGTGTGTGCATTTTTGTGTAATTGTAGGGAGTAGATTTTTAGTTCCAGCTGCAGGACCAGTTCTACCAGTGACCCTGCAGAGCTGCCGACTCGGACTGTGTCACAGTGTCGCAGAATTATTTTCAACAACAAGAACCATGATGACAAGGAGTGTCGATCTTTTATTTCATGACAAATAAAAATAATATTTCAAAACAAAAACCACAATGAAATGCAGTCATTTTTAATTTGACTCATCCTTTGCACTAATTAGCCGCATCTTGTGTTTCAGTATCGTTATGTGTGAGTAACGTCAGGCTGAGGTTTCTGAGCACAACTGATAGATTCATGGACTGAATTCACTCGTACTCCGACAAGAGGAGAAAACAACAACGAGCAGGCAGCACATTGACATTTACAAAAGTTAATGTCACATTATTAAAGGCTAGAAATATAAAATATGTGGCTGCAACACTGATGTTGCTCTCAGTCAGCTGACTTCTGTGTGTGAAGGCCACCGATAGGAATTAATGTAAATTGTTAACAATCTAATGATCAGTTACAGAACAACAGACACTGACCGGCTTGGTTTAAACTGTGTGTGTGTGTGTGTGTGCGTGTGTGTGTGTGTGTGTGTGTGTGTGTATGAGCCTCCACAGGCCGTTTGTTAAGTAAACAGTACCTTTTTTCCTAGACAAGAGCAACACTTGTAACCATGGCAACTGTACACATCAAAAAATGGCTGCAGCTGTAGCATCGAAATGCTTAGAAGACATGAAAATTAAAAATGCATAAGACTTAAATCTGACTCATTGTCGGGGACCAGAGAGCAACACCAGGTGTGTAAAGCAAAAAATATATATATATTCAATTTAACCAAAATTAACTTTTCAAAACATAAAATAGGAAAACTAAAGAAAAATAATTTCAAACCAGGGCCCTGGTAATCTGAGGTTGACTAAACATGAACTCATCACAACTGATCAAACAAATGACACAAGGGGGGTTTATATAGACACAGGCTACATAAGGCCAAAGAGCAAAGGGAAAGGTGGGGGGGAATCAAAAATGAACCCTATATAGAGAATTAACCTTAACACTAAAGATTTTGAACTATTTACAAACAAACTGACTGTCAAACAAAACTTAAAGTCCCAAATGATTTCACTTAAATGGACCCTAAAAGACAGACTCCCCTCCTGACCCTACCGGATGGCCTCCTCCACTTCCTGCCTGACACCATATCTGGATATCTCTTACTGGATCCATGCAACAACAACAACACAAAAAAGGTAAAACACAATTAAAGCAAGTAAAAATAATGTTAAAGACAGAATGTTAAGCAAAATATGTGCAAACAAACTGTCAAACCAATTGTCATGGTTTGCTATGGCAGACACTTTTTGTTAGTTTTGTTTTGGAGTTTTTGCACTTCCTGTTTTATTTTGTAATTGGTTTCCATGTGTGTCAGTGTTTTTGCTTCCTGTCTTGGTCCTGTGTCTGTGATTGTCTGCCCCGCCCTAATGTGTTTCACCTGTGTTCAATCACCCTTGCCTCCCTTGTCTATATAGTCCTTGTGCTCCCCTTTGTCTGTGTCGGTTCGTCCCTGTTTAGTTCAGGGTTTGTTCATGTCTGTTCATGTCACGTTCACGTGTGGATTTTTTGCTAAATAAACCTGCGTTCACCGTCTCCCAAGAGTTGACTGCATTTGGGTCCAACTTACCTCGCAAACCCGTGACACCAATACATGTGGTTCAGCCTCCAAACTCATGAAGAGTGGACTAACGTTGTTGTTTTTGATTCATAAATTGTTCAAATTTGAGACTAAAACACAAAAGGCTAAAACCAAATCACAATCAGCTGCATTGACACAGTTTTATGAGCCGGGAGGAATGAAGCAGCACAAACTGTTGTTTGAACTTGAAAAGAGCGAAACTGACTCTTCAAGTGTCAGAGCTAATAGCCTGATTTCAGTCTAGTTGTTAGTGTACATCATTTCCAGCTGAAGCAAATCAGCTATCAAGTATCAGAGCGATATCAGACTGATAGAGTAGACGGCTGGATCGGCAGTTTAGAGGCTATAACTCAGCACTCGTCCCTCTGTGCCCTTTTGCCTCCACCGAGGATCAGGCAGAATGGGAGATTGCCCTTTGGAGGCTCTGGCTGAGGCGTATTGTCGGAGGGATTGCCCACCTTTTCTATCAATTTACAGACCTTTTGTGCGCAGGCAGCTCTGCTCTCATTACCACAGCCCTGGGTTCACACACAATCTTTTAGATTCAATTAGCTCAGATGCGCAGCAAAATATCGAAGGACATTTTGCTCGAACGAAGCCTGAAGGAAACTAGAAAAGGTCATGCCTCTGACTTCCTCTCCAAGAGATACAGCGAGGTAGATGGAAGAAAAAGTGTCACGTTCAATGGGCTAAAATGGCATTTCATTCCCCTGCACTACTCCGCCACAGTGGCCAAACTTCATTTCCTTTCTGAAAATATGCCGCCTGGAGCAACCAACTCTTTCAATTTAATACTGGGAACAGTCGGCTTTTAATATTTCAAGTATGTTGTGCAAAGTTTAGCACCTAATATCCTTCTCTCAGTGCTGTGGGAAAGGCCGACGCTGCTGCTGCTGCTGCTGCAGTGAAAACACAAACCAGGAGGAGCCACACTACCACAGTGTGTGGAAACACACCCAGCTGAAAAAAGCTTTCCCTTTTGACAAGGCATTTAACATCCAAAGGCCATATTATGCATGCAAATCAGGCAGCCCTCTTATTCTGTGTGCAGGGCCTTATTGAAGATGACCTTGGTGGACGACAGGTGTTGGAGGGGGAATAATAAGTCTCCTGTCACCTGCAGGTGACATAAAATTCCCAATTAAACTTTAAGATGTCTGGAATGGTGTGAACTAAACAAAACATGCATGGCATCCGTGATAAGGACTTCTTTTTTTTTAATGTAAGTCACTCCGGTTAATGAAATTCACTGTGTTACAGTAAAGCTCTGAAGGACTCAGGGAAACACTGTGAAAGCACCAGTGTGTTGATGTCTGTCCATGCAAGCTGCAGTGATATTACACTTCATGAGATATCGAACAGTTCTTACCAGTTCTGCTCATAGTGGTTATTTTTTTAGCTTCACGGCGGCATCACATATCACACACACTTTTAACTGTATGATTATGAACTGTAACATTTTAGCAAACAGTTGCATATTTACATGCCCGGCAGACACAGCAGCATTCATCTGGAGCATAGACTGTAAATAAAGATGGATGTAGTCTTTGTGACGTAACCAACAGGTTTCTGAAGAGCAGTTTTGAAGCTCAGGCCCAGTCCCAACATCCCCCCTGAGGCCTAAGTCTAAGGCCTAAGTTGACATCACCTGGTCAGTGATTGAGTGTGAGATGCTGCAATGGCTAAGAATGGTATAAAGAGTGACATATCAAGTTACTTGATGACACCATTGTAGTTTGGGGACTTTTGATTTGACATATTTCATTTCCTCCCTTCACTCCCTGTTTGTAAACAAAACAGTAAAGTTGGATCAGATCCGATGAAAACAGATTATGAATTTATCATCATTATCAACATTAAAGTCTCAGTCTGTGAGGGTGGATACTGAGATTGGGTCACAGAGTGAGCTGCTCCACCGTTGCCATCTTGGCAGTGTCTGACACTGCCCCTCACGCTCACGGCTAATCCAAAAAAAAATGGACAAAGAGGGGGGGGCATGGGTGGAGCTGAGACAAAGATCCTCTACACAGAAGATAACGCATTACAGGCAGCAATGGTATGAAATGGGACACAGTACCGGTGTCCTACATGGGCGTTGTCCCTCCACCCCTCCCTCGAGCCAAGACAACTGGCATGAAGTGTGACAGTAGCTAATATTAAAATCTATCCCTGTCTAGACTTACCTCTCTGCATCCTTTGGGAAAGAAAAGACAGATCCATTTTTCTTGTTATTACAGCCTGTTGCTGCACAAGGCTCAGGCATTTTTAACACTAACTGATGGATAACTTGTTCCTGCCAAAAGAATACAACAATACTTTTTTTGTTGCTAACAACATCTGATCAGCCCAGTTCAAAGTCATGTCAATTTAATAGGCTAATACTCTGTTTTAGCAGTTGTTAAGCAAAGAAACAAGTTTTATTTGAGTTTAAAAGTTTAATCCATGGTTTCATGTATAAGTAAATCAATCCAAAATTAACTCTGGTCCATCTAAACATCTGGTTATCGGTTGGCAAACGATGTCGGCAGTTGACATATCTCACGAGAGTATGGTCCTAAGACAGAGGCAGGTCTCCAATAAAGTTGATTTTCTCCTGATCTGTTGATCTGAAAAATGATCATTTTGATGTCAGAATGTTCTGAAAACGTGTGGCTTGTGAAAAATGAGCCCAATATTTATTTCAGTGACTATGGAGCGAAAGAATCTGTCATAATCTGTGATCTCGTTCACTTCGCCCATTGGAATGAATACACTCAGACCTGCTGCTGGTCTCCTAAAGGAGCAGGGAGGTGAAGAAGCATATGTGACAAAGATACAGGAAATAATCTCGTAATCTCGGTTTCTCTACTGTCTCTGGCTGAGACTTCGGTGCATGCTCGCTTGTGGCAAGCATACGCTCACCCACCTGTCACTCAAAGAGGCCACGCCCTCAATTCTCCATAATAAAATGTAAACAGGTGAGTTATATAAACAGGTGTCATGAAGGAGGAAATTTGCTCTAGAGACCAAAACTGTTTTTGTACCAGGCTGTAAACATGTTTATTTCTGCTGTAAAGTTGGACATTTTAACATGGGAGTCTATGGGGACTGACTCACTGTTGGAGCCAGACTCTGGCGGTCAGTAGATTAGTGATTGAAATCCCTGAATAATTAATTATATGTCAAAACATCTGACACTTTTTTCAGATTTTCTTTTGTTGATGACAAAACAAGCCAGTGTTGCCAGTATTACACAATGTAATTTTCTGAGTTAATCATAGAATTGAGCAATATCAAGGCCTCCGAGCAGCATCACAAACAGCCCCTTTTCCTAATTAATTGTCACAAATTAAAATATTCTACATGTTGCTTCAAGCTCTGGTAAGCCACAGTAAGACTTTATTTCTGTTGTTTGTTTCTTTAAAAAAAATTATTTTAAAAAGACATTATGAGTAATTTTCCTGGAGCTCAGTAGATGTTTTTAAGCCGGCTCTCCTGTTAACTAAACATATAACCCAAAAAAACAGTGAATTACTGAAACAAAGTGTGAAATACTAAAATACTAGCACTTGGCTAAATTACAAAGGAAGTGCACATGATGAGTCAGCATACTTTCAGTTAACATTGAGGAAGAAAGTTGTGAAACAGAATTTTCTCTCTCCAGTGTTCCTCTGGTTTTTACTAATCCTCACTAATACTCTTCAGTTCAGGTCATAACAACATTCACATTGTTACACATTGTTTAGCTTCTATTATGACTGTTTGTTTCTAGATGGGCCGATGCTATCACCTGTAGCTAGGCTACCCAGAGTCTTATAGATAGATAAGACAGACTTAGAAGATATTGTTGAAATCTAGTTGTTGTCAAGGATGAGCTAAGGAAGGAAAAGGACAAGACACTTGTGATATTAATTAGGTAAGAACATGTGACTATCCAGATTCTGGTGACCAATAACATCTTCACACATGAATGTTTAGGATAAGGTTGAACCTTATATGCAGTAAGGTGTGGTGAAACGTTGCAACCATGTGAGACCTGGGATTATATACCCATAATCAGACAAGACAATTGGAGTGGAACTACTCTGATTCACATGCTGACTGTGTACTGCTCATCATTTTCTCCTTGGCGCCAAGCTTACAATAAATACTTCTGCCTGAGACATCTGAACTCCGGGTCATTGTGTTTTTTCTCCAGCTCACAAGAAAATTCATAATATAAGCAGAAAGCACAAATTTATTAAACTGATATTTGAAGACAACTCTAGAATCAGTTACTAAACACACCTAGTGGCTTCTATAGGTGTGGAAGCAGGTAAGACATTTATGTGAGAAAATAAAGTATATATACAGATTATAAATGTATCTAATGTCTGTGATTCTTCAGTGGTGTACAATAATTCATTTAGTTGGAAGTGGCAGTGATTTGGGGCTGGTGATGGAGGGTAGAAGGAGATTCTATTGAAAAAGAATATCAGCCTATTTATTTTTAAAAACAAATGAATGTGAACTAGTTCATTTTCATCTGTATGAACTGAACTTTGAATTTGTTCTTTTTAATCGTGAACTGGCACAACACTGATTATGACATCATAGTTAGGTTTTGTTGCTAGGCGACATCTAGCGGTCGTACTAATGATGACAGGAGCAAAGGGAAAAGTGCGGTGACGTAGTATAAAAAGAGACAAAGTCCACGTCAGGAGGAGGTGGTGGTGGATGGATGAATATGACACAGGAGAGCGGTGTTCCATTCCCATGTGAAACCAGCTGTTTATATTGTAACCATGACAACAAAGATTGTCTAATGTTGAGGAAGTACTTATTTTCACCCAAATCACCATCTTTTACTAAACCTAACCTTGACATGACTGTTATTATAGTAACCATGGTGACGAAGGTAGATACACCGCTGCTGGTACAGTCTGTGTGTTTATGATTGTAACTGTGACACTATCCAAGGTCAAGTACCCCTGCCGCTGTAAGGTCACTATCCCAGGAGACACTGCTCTGGTTGTATCAGAGGGTTGACGGTTGTGCAGGTTGGAGGAGGAGTTGTGCAGGAAATATGGAAGTGAACCAACTTTTTTTTTAATTAAATTTACATGCTTGCTCAGTTTGTGGTGGCCTGTACTAAACATAATACCTTTTTACCATTAAAATTAATCACTGGACTTGAGCTGCTGAAATTTGAATCAAGACTGAGAAAATGGGGGTGTTCAGAAACTTTTGACCAGCAGTGTCTATTAGCTTCTACTGTGAGGTCATCCTTCAAACCAGCACAACCTTTGATTCGCAGAAAATAGCTGACGGACATCTCTTCATTGCTCCATTTGCCAGAGCCAAACACTCTTAACAGATTTATTATCAAATGTATGTTGTGCCAACTCATTTGTCAGAGGAAGCCTGTGTTCCTGTGCTTCATTAGTTTCTGTGAAATGAGAAAGTGCCACTCTAATCCACCTATCTGGGAAGGCTCCATTTTTGTGTCATTTATGTATATGAATTATTCTTTGCTCCTCTTGGCTTCTTTATCACCTAGTGATTATCAGACTGACTCATCTAAAATGAATCTGAAGAAAGAGTGGCACATTCAAGGGTTGTAATGGGATTTCCACAGTGAGATGCTCTGCAATCTCAACTGTGGGTGAACTAATTAAACTAATTGTATTCATGTGCATAAAAGAACTTAATTCTTCCCAATGTCATGAAGGGCAGTGCAAAAATATAGTGCTGTCACATTGCATGAGCAGAAATATAATGACCACATTGTTGTAGAGGCTGCATCACTGAACCACTGAGCACTAAGTCTGTGTCCTTATCACAGCTGAGCCACTGACTCATCATATGGTGTTTTTTCTAACACAAACAGCTTAAATATGTTCTATTATGATACATTTATCAGAAAAACATATTTTTTGTTTGCCCTCTACAGAAGTGTGAAGAATAACAGCAGCAGAGAGTCAGACAGGGCAAAGCGATGGTGCTGAGGAAGGAAACTGCGATACTGTAGTGTCGACACACACATCGGCTCATCTGAGAAGACTGAGGTCAGACTAGATTCTGGAAGAGGTGCGACTTGGGGGGGGGCTGTCCTCCTGTAAGAAACCAGCCCACAGGTCGTCTGTGTAGCAGGTTACTATGACCCATTGTTAGTTTTTGTTGCTAGGCGACATATAGTAGTCGTAGTACCATGGCTACAAAGGTAGGTTTGCCGCTGTCAGTACAACCCGCATGTTTATAATGGTACCATGACAACTAAGGTCCGGTACACCTGCTGCCATAGGGGCGCTATTTCAGGAGACCGTCCTCTGGGTCGTAGCAGAGGGTTGATGATTGTTCAGGTTGGAGGAGTGGTCGGACTGGAATGTGGGCGTGGCTGTAGCTCAGGAGGCAAAGCGGTTCGTCCACTGACTCCTCCAGGCCGCATGTCGAAGATACTGAACCCCACATTACCCCTGATGGCTGTTCCATCAGTGATGAGTGCACGTATGAATGTGTGAATGGGTGAATGTGGCAAGTATTGTAAAGCGCTTGGAGCAGTCAGTAAGACTAGAAAAATGCTATATAAGTGCAAGTCCATTTACCATCAATGTACAGTATCTCATGGCTTTCAGGTGGATTTGCTTTATTCCAAATCACTCAAGTTCAAGTACATTATTAAAAATATTGTCAAGTTCATGGAGGGATGGGGAGGCATCTGATTAGGGCTCCTCCCATTGGTGGTTTTCCAGGCATGTGCAACTGGCCGCACACCTTGTGGGTATACATCTCATCTGGTCTGGGAACGCATCAGGATCTCCCAAGAAGAGCTGGAAAATGTTGCCGGGGAGATCGACGTTTCGTTCTGAAGGGAGTTCATTCTGGTGGGCAAAAGTTAGAGTAACATGGCAGCAACTGCACACAGCTGTCAGCTCTCAGCACCACCAGTAGAACCTCATCAATGATTGTTGGGGAAAAAGGCTGTTTCAGGCCAGTGTTAGTCACATGAACTGCAATACAGACTGTGGCCACCACACCAAAATCATGGTGTTACTTGTTGGGTGTTAAATAAGTTAAATACAAGTGAATCAGTGAGTATGTCTTCTTGTTCTTGAGCACTAGGGGCTCAGGACATGCAAGGTGAAGATTAGAGGTTGAGCTCAACACCCAAATGACCGATTGTTGGTTTACATCATATATGGAGGAGATGGGAGGATGCATGATGGCAGGAGTCTTTTTTTTTTTTTTTTTCTTAAACTAACACACTTGTGGTCTCAGACCTGGTCTCAGACTTTTGGATCCCACTGTTTATCACTGTGGGGTCCAAAGGTTGATTCAAAGCCCTCCAATATATCCAGTCACAGCACCTGATAGAGCTCAGTAGAGAGCCCCAGCAGCCTGCAGTAAACATGACGTCCCATCACACAGTGAGATTCAATAAGAATCAAGTTTCTGATGGAACATAAAGGGTTCTGTTGTCCAGCTGTTCCAGTAAAACTTCACCACCTTCCACATCAGAAGCGATCTGTTTAGACCCGACTACCTCCATCCTAATCGCCCAGGCTCCATCCAACCTCCAGCTCACACTGCACTCCTGCAAACCTTCACCTTGTGACATGCTATGAGTCCCACATCAACATTTCTTATTAATGCTGTAATTAACATCAGACCAAAGCCCAGTAATGAGCAGACAGGAGAATGTCAGATCAAACCTCCTCTGTCTGACCCTGCTCATATTTTTCCTTCCACTTTAAACTTTGCACCTCTCAGTGTCAGATCTCTGGCCAATAAGACTTTGTTAATGACATCATGACTGAAACCAACAGAAACATAGCTCCCTCAAACTGGTAACAAAGAGCTGATTTTTTGTAGTTTGTAGTTTGCTGTTTTATATAAGGATATTATTATTATATTATGCCTGAGTTTTGAATATTTAGGTCTAGTTATTTGATCCATATCTCCAGCTGTACTTCCTCTCACTGTCTATCATCTAAACCAAGACAGGGTTTTTTTGGAAGAACTTGGTGAACCTTTATCTAAACTCACAGTTTAAGTTGCTGATGACAGTAATAATTCAGATACAAGACAATTCATCAGTTTATTAGAATCAATTGATTTCACCGGGTTCACCTGTACAAAGGGTCACTCATCTTGGCTTGATATTACAAAAGCAGGTGTTCCAGATGTTGTATGTGTAGCTGTATGACAGTTTTTTTTTTTTATTATTCATAGCGCCCTCTTATGTTGACAGGGAATGTCATGTTTTACCACACCCACTTCAAACCTGGTCAGAAAATGCTTGATACGCTGATGATGCTACAGTGTGAAAACTGTGACTTTTCGTTGAACGGCGTGGCTGTGGTGAATTTTAATGTTTCGCCATGACACAGCAAGTTGTTATAAATCAAATATGCATTTCATACATTGTGTAACCTGCTCCAAACTTCACGTTTAAAGACAGTCCCACACTGTTTACACTAGATGTACAGGGACGTCATGCATGTTGGCTGCGTCAAGTCGCCTCCTGGCAGCGGCCCCAAGGTGTGCAACAGTGCGAGGGCCCACTCAATGGTGCTTACAGTTTTTATCAGGGCAGAACATACCGTAAAAGATGCTTAAGTGAAATTTTCAGGGGTGGTATAGAATGGCGCACACACCTCAGACACCCAAAAGGTCCCCTAACAGATGGCACTATAAGTGTTTGGGCCCATAACCTTACATGGACATGTTCACTGAAAGTAGCTGGATCTCCTGATATACTGTAGGTCATGCCTATTTCCAACTTTAATGTTTTTTCGCAAAATCGGGAAATATGTCTCCTAGTTTTATTTCTTTATTTTGTCTTTCAATGTAAAGAACAGTGAGTTTACGTTCAATGAAATGTGCTTTATGAATAAAATTGCCATTGTCAATATAAGGTATTGCTTATCATGTAAAAATTAGGGGAAGAAAACTGCATTACCTATAGTCACCAAATAATTTACTTATAAAAAATATAATCATACAAGAGCCAGGAGAGATAATGAGCTCTAGCCGCAGGAAGCAGCTCACAGGGAACATTTCCTCTTTGGCAATCACAACTCAGCTCTATGGGTGGTCCATCAACAACTGCCGATGTGCGTGTTGTTCTTTTCATTCCCTTCACATAAACTCAGCTTCTAACTATATACATTTATAAGTAGGCTGTTTTATTTATAGTTTTGCTATTGCTGAATAGCTATTGTTTGCATTAGCAGCTGTTTACTTACCAGTCTAGAAGAAACGTTGTGAGTTCAGCATCAAACTTCATTCCTTTAATCACCAACATCTGTCTCCAGAGGTGGAAACAAACACCAATGTTAACTCTCCATCACGTCTTTTCTTCTACTGAAGTTAGCATGCTAACCAGCTAGCTCCAGCCTGTCTTGTCGGTTTCCGATTGCGACTCACTTGCAGCCTGCAGTATGAAGACGTAGCTGCTCAGAGGACGTATTATAACCTCTTGTATTATAAAGACCATTATGGCTGAAGCTCTTGTCAAGTGACAATCACCACCAACTGCTCCTGACAAGAAACCAGGTTCAGCTACAGAGAAAACTTACAAATTAAATGTTTCAGAGGAAGTTTTTTTGCGTATTTCTAGGACAGAATCTGCTGAGATTTCAAAGTGGTTTGAGCAAATTTAGGTTATATCCTGCTGGCGGGAATCCTAACTTCTGATGATTAATGAAATATGTACACAGAAAGCACAGTATGGACTGTGGAGCTGTTGACTCCACAGCTGGAGCTACCAAAAATAAGTAGGAGGTGCATATTTGGAACAGATACAAGAGCATATTGTTATTCTTTGGAAATGTCATGGTGAGTGTAGAAGCAAGCTGATGGTGAAATAGCTCTTAAAGGTTAGGTCATATTCAGCACAGGGCCTGGCTACCTTTTTACAAAGGTTAAACACTAAAATGAATCCCACTGCAGCACAATGAAGGTCCTGTACACTAATGGTACAATGGCCACAAACAACGTTTTAATTTGGATATTGGGACTCATCCAGGAATAATACACGGACCCTTGTGTGGCTTCCCCCTCTTGGATCTGTCTGTGTAATTGAATATACAAGGGGTACAGCTTCACTGTAAACACAATATCTCAGCTGTATTTGGAGTTAAGACAACTATTTCAACTTCTTTTCCAAAATCAAAGGTTTATAACGGTTGATCCCCATGTCCTCCAAAATGTATTATTACTGTAGTGGCTGTGTGTGGTGTGCAGGTTGCTCCTGTAGAATCATGATGTCCGTGGACACAGGAGGTGTAACCAGTGTCTTGTCTAACTCCTCTACAAAGACCCTTTTCTTCTGGAGGTCCACATGGTGCCAGTTTTGCTTCAGTGCCATTTAGTTCACAAACATACACTAGCCATCATAACTGTTCTTTGGCATGCGTCCCAGGTAACAGCTAGTCTACAAAAACCCCTCCCCCACCCCCCCTTGTGGCGTGTATGGACAACGTGTTGGACCACGGAAGGACAGTGATAGACAGTGGCATGATAATTTGGTAACTAGATGTTGCAGTACTAGTATGACCATCGTCATACCACCAAATTACCATGACAGTTTTTTGTGTCTACTACTAAAATTTTCCGTGGGTCATCCGTGGTTCAGTTTGTGTCAGTTGTGTCAGTTATTTTATTTTGTTGTCACAATGTTACAACTAAATCATGTGAGAGCTCATTGTGGGTCATTGTGATGATTCAAAAATAATGAATAAAGGTTAAACAGGAAAAATCTGAATCAAATGAATAATTGGCGTGGCCACCCTTTGCCTTTACAATAGCACCAACTCATCAACTCAGCCAAAACTGTTCAGGCCACACACAAGTTTACACCAGCCATTCAACGCATGAATTTATATCTATCTAAGACTTGGAGGATGGGGGGTTCAGGTGCGTGGGGGTAAAGTCACATTTGGAAAACCTGCTAGAACAACACTTACAGAGAGACCACTATTTTTATTTGTGTCTGTTTTATTGAGAACCACAGACCTGTGAAAAGAAAATAAAACTAAAGGAAAAAATAATAACCAATAAGGAGAGTTGTCGTGAAAGAAGAAATGAGCTGTAGAGACCAAAATAGTTTTTGCACCAGGCTCTAAACATGTTCGGTGTTTGGTACTTCAGTGTTGACTATTGTCACGGTGTGTATCAAACATGAGAGCACAGAATGGATTTTACATCAGTGACATCAGACATGAAGTGAGTACATAACACAATTATCTACACAGTTAACTAAAATAACTAAACTAGTAAAAAAAAAAAGACTAAAACATATTTTTTGAAAGAATTTGACGAAAAAATGACATTAAATGTCATCGGCTGCATCTCTTCTCCCTGACCCGCCTCCAGTTTCCTGCTTTATTAAACCAAGACCAGGTTCTGCCATCACTTACACACAACCATAAAACTGTTTAATACTGCTGCAGTCACTAACTACAAGTGCTGTATCAACATTTTTAAAAAGTTGCCACACACATTAATTAACAGCATTTCCTTATTGTATTGATTGAAAACATAATCCATAAAATAATTTTGTTTCCTTCAAAACTTATTTGCTGTTGCAAATTAGTTACATATGAATGTAATTTATGGGAGATAGCGTTGGTATGGCTCAGGAAAGGTGCTGAGAAATGGTGTATAAATTCTACTTGTGTATATTTGATCCATCATCTCTTCAGTGCAGCGTTACTAATAGTCCTGCTTTTTCTGAAAATGTGTGGAATCCATATTTGAGGCTGATGAGAGAGTTAAAGAGGCAGATAAATGGAACTGATATGAAATCACAGTTTCTGACTGTGGAAACATCAGTTGAATGAAGTTCAAATAAACTGAGAGTTTTTAATGAAAAAACAATTTGCTGTTTAATTGAAAATCTCTGGTTACTTTCTTGTTCCACAGCTTTTGCTTCTGACAACTGAGCAGACTCCATCTGCTGATGAAGACTGTGAGCTACAGTCAGAGCTCTGCAACAAGCAGGTGGATCTGGAACATCAGCTGGTTTTTCCAAGGTTTTCAACTGTATTAGTCTTATAGGTTTGGGTAACCTCCACAGTTACAGCACTGATTACAGTCTGCAGTCAGTGTGAAGTCCTGTTCAGCTTCACTGACAGATAGATGATGTGTGGTGTTACCGAAGCTCTGGAGGTGAAGGAGCTCCTGATGTCTCTGTTTCGGAGACATGACGTCGACAAAGTACAGAACATGTTGGTATGGACAACATTAATGTGTGTGCTGCAACTCAGACAATAGAGGGAAGAGAGTCACCTGATCCACTCAGACCTCCTCTGTGTCTGACACGGTTTGTAAGATATTTGTACAGATAGTTTCCGACCTTTCAGCCAATCAAAAACTAGCATGCCTACATCAGTTGTTTTGAAGACATAGCCTCTGGGACTGCACATCAGAGTTATCTGATATGACATAAGGTTAGGGTTAGTGCGAGCCAAGTCCACTCAAATATTGGTAGAGACAATTCTGTCCTCCCAAAATATTGGTAAGGACGTGTCCCTCCTGTCCATTTGTAAACCCCCGCTCTTGATCTGAATGATGTAAACTTGATTCCAGACTGATCTGTATTCTGGTGATTTCTGTATTTGAGCTGTTTTCACCAGCTTTGTTTTTTCTGAGAAAAACTGCAGTTTAGGATTTGGCTAAATGTGTTGGTGCCTACATACCAGGAAGCCTATTTAAAATAAGATGAAGCTGTCATTAAAAGTAATTAGAGAAATTACTGATAAAAAGCCGGATGTTTAGAAATAGTGATTAACGGCTCAGACTTTGTCTGCAGAGTCCAGGGCCTCCACACAAATTCAAGCAGCTCGTTTTTAGAAAGCTGAGGGGTCGTGTCAGTCGTCAGGAAAACAAATCGCCAGGGTTACAAGGTCTGACCCACATTTGAAGGAGAGACAGGTGGTTTTATCCTCTCCACTCTTCTTCATCTTTCATGGTGAGGAGTGAAAAGAGCCGCTTTTAAGTTACCAACAGGGGACTGAGAAAATCCATGGTGGGTCAGCTTGTCAGAGGTAACCTATTGGGATTTCAGATGTGCTGCAGTCAGAGAACCCCCCCCCACCCCCCCAACACCCTCACCCACACACACATTGAGACACTCACAAGGCTTTCAGCGTAGTGTCTAGACACACATTGTTCAAATGATCAGAAGAGCTGTGGTGGAGCTGCAGGGGGGCCACATGAAGGGACGGAGGTAAGAGCAAAAATAAACCAGCAGATCCGGGGGGGGGGGGGGGGGGTAATATACAGCACAAGGTCTGTAATAAAATTTATATAATGCTGTGTAACACTGTGTGCAGATTTGATTTCTGCAGGGAGAGGAGGACGTGTCTTTTTATTGGTTGTTACATTGATTCAGGTGTGTCTGCGCACTTTATCAGACTGCTCACAACTCTTGCAGTATTTTACAGAAACCTGATTTGCGGACCATAATTTTCGCATTTGCATTCATTTACGGCCAATAAAAATAAGCAGATTGAATCCATTGCAATTTGCCTCACTCTGCTCGTCTTGTGCAGGATGGGCAGCAAACCTTCACCTAATCAGAATGTAAATTAGTGTGTTCAACAGCATGCTATCAAAATTTTGGGAGCATAAAAAAGGGTATTATTTGCTGGGGGATTTGTCTGGGACAATCAAAAAGTAATTTACTGTGTATATGCTGACCATGTATATGTTTTTGTTTAATGTTTTGAATGGCTAAAAATGTTCTTATATATAATTGTAATGGATTTGAGGTGGCAAATCCCTATCTCTGTGTAATTACTTGTAGAAATGAAGCTTAAAGTCATTCAACTTTAACATCTATTTTCATTCAAGTGACTGTCCTACATTTCACTTTTTGAATACCTCCATTTCTGCAGAATAATGTACAGCATTGTACTTATAATCAGGACTGAGACCCTAAACAGTCAGGGATTACAGACACTCACTTTAGGTCCCGGCTCTGTTGGCCCAACTTGTTAGCACTTGTTTTGATTGAAAAATAACAATTTCTATACTATAACATATTATAGACGACATAGAGGATGGGAGCTAACTTGTCATGCAGCCTGTAACTGTGCAGAATATGGCTGGGATGATAAATTTATAATTTATGGGAGTGAGTCACTCCTGTTTGTCCAGTGTGACCTTTAGCTGCACAGGTTTGGAGTTGCCAGGATACATTTTCTACCACGGATACAAAGAGAGAATGACAAGAGGTGAAATTGTTAGAAGTCATCATTTTCTGCTTCCCATATGTGTGTCTAACACAGACCAGCAGAAACTGCTGTAGGTGTTCGATTCAGATTGATTTCTCGTCGATGGTCAGGCAGTTCATGGGTGATTTGCATACATGTTTTTTCCTTATTGTAAAACTGCCTTCATATATTACTTCCATGTTAGTTTGGTCCACTGGACCACATCACACCAGGACTAATGACCGGTTCACGCTCCATGTCCCTCCAGTTCATACTGAGCTTGGAGGAAGTGATTTCTTCGGTGTGGTCTTTTCTTAAGAGTTAAAGTGATAGTTGAGGTTATTAGCCGTGGGGTTGTGATCTATAGTCAGCGTGTTACCTGCAGTAGATTCAGATCAGAGAAGCAGCAGGAGCACCGGGAAAGAAGTGATGAGCTGCTGTGGGCGGAGTCAGCAGAAAAACGTATTTTAGCCACTTTAAAAAAGTACCCACTGAAAAAAAGCTAATAGCAGCTAATTGTTTGCTTTATTTTCAATATTTTATCTTGCTGTCAACACAGCCCTTTCCTTGTGGCTCAGTTTGTCAGAAAGCAGTCACAAATAAAAGAGCTTCACTTTCACATTTTTGCACAAATTTTACAATATTAAATACAATTTGATTTGTTTAACAGTGACTTAAGAAATATATATATTTAAATACAAGCTAAACTAAACATACACATAGCACATATTTATTTGATAGTTCCACTATAAATAAGTAAATGGTTTCTCCTGAAAAGGCAAAACTTGGATGGAGACGTCAGGTCACTTTAGGAGAAGACTGTGTTGCACTGAAGAGTCGGCTTGTGCTGAATGCTCTCAGGGGCTCAACAATGGAGTAAGACCTTAGGATACAGCCAACCAATCCTGACTGTAGCATATAACTGTGGAGGACAGTGAAAAATAACAATAGCACTGCACAGTGTTTTAAAAAATTTGAAACTGTGCCATATGAATATGATTTTGCATATAAAAAAGTACCTTGTAATAATTTTATCTGACAAGTTGTAATTATCTGTCACATGCAGCGTCAATTTCTTATTAAAAAATGCACAAAAGACAGTTCAAACTAAATAGTTTTGTAATATAGGATTTATTGTGTTGAGTCCAATGTGATTTTAAGCTCTAAAGTTTCGAACTGATAATCATGATAATCACAAGGGAACAATAATAAGACTTATGTATTGTTTATCAATGTGCTCTGCATCCTGTATCACATCATGGTCAATGATGGTAATGTAGTAGTAATGTAAACATTTTTGCATTTCAGAGACATTTATAAACAATATTCTTTTACAAATTCAGGTTAAATGTTTCCGACATATTGAAAGCAATTGTGGCCATCAATCGTATCCTCTTTTGCAGTAGAGAATTCTGATTTGTTCATAATGGTATTAGATTCATGCTGCCTTGTTCACAATAACTGTAATTTTATATCCGATCGAGGTAACTGAGGCTTCTGTTCAGTTATTTTATCAAGGAAATTTCTCAGCCTGCTTTAAAAACTGGTGTTATACATACATGGCAGACTAGATGTAATGTTTAATTAATTCATTGCACTAGGTTTTAATTGCTTGAACGTGTTTAACTGTAGAGAACGTTCATTGAAAATTTTGTATATTTTAATCTACTTTCACTGTAACGTTAGTCTAATATCACCATACACAATATAATTATCAATAGACACTCCATACACAGTTAGTTTTACATTCATCTGATTTACTAAGTTATGTAGGTTACTGCATAGCTACCTTCACAATAACCTAATGTTGGATGGTAGAGTACATAAATATGAAATATAAACACACTGAACAACACTGCTCATCTGTTGCAATACATAGCGACATAATCACACTTATCTAGCAACAACATTTCACTTTTTTCTCAAACTTCTCAAACTTTCCCAGTCATAATAGTCTATCAGTCCACCAGCAATTTTTGTCCACTGGTAACCAGGAACAATAATATCAAGGGACCACTCCTCACTTCCATTGTGGCATAATTTGCATTTGTGTTATGACCTTCGCATTCGTGTTGTGTAATTTGTATTCATGTTGCAACTTTTGTATTCGTGTTGTGACTTTTGCATTAGTGCTGTGGCTTTTGTATTGTGTTGACCCTTCTGGGCCACCGTAGAATCTACTGAGTGTGACACACTGACTATAAATCAGAACCTCTCAGAACCCCACGTCTAATAACCTCAACTAGCTCAGTGACAGCTCAGTACGTAGGTTGTGTGCATAGCAGGCGAGAAAGAGAGAGAGAGTGGTGAGGCATGCAGTGTAAGCGCACTTGCAACTGCCTGTCAGTAAATAAATCCTACAACTTATCAAGACCCAAGTTCTACTGCCTCCAAGTGGCCAAACCAATTAGTTATTGGCTCAGTGGCCCAGGGACAGGTTCGATCTGACCACAAAGGGTTTTTTCATAAAAGTATTCTGAATTATGAATATCGTCATGAGAAGTCCATAGCAAACTATTGAGCGATTATTTATTCGCAGCACTTCTCTCCACATTTCATTAATGTCTCTCTTTCCTGCTGCATCAGTGGGCATGATTGTTTTCATTAGCTTTCTGGTTACAAAATGTCTCCCTTCATAGATCGTTTCAGATTTCACTCCAGGAGGCCTGGGTGAAGACAACAAGCGTACCCGAGCAAAAAACCAATGACACGATTCTTTCAGATAGAGAAAACGCTGTTATTGGTTACTGCCTTTGTCAATAACTCTAGCTTGAAGACAGGTGCGCCTCATAAATGCATTTTGGCATTCTCCTGTCATAAGCTTTTTACATTTACGTATGCAAATGGATGCAATTTAGGTTTAAAACAGGTGGGCTTTAAGAGACTACAAAAGTGTTTCCAGTAACAACATTTAAACATACTGTATCAGCTGGTGCAACATATTGTAGCAATTAATCATTTCTAAAATGGTAGCACTGAACATTAAAAACTGTCATCAATGAAAGTGAACAATTCTATTATAATCATTACACTGTAGTTCTGTCTGATGATAGGGTTGATTATATCCCATTATCAATAACTATATTTCAATCAATAAACTATAAAACATCTTATTAAGTCAAACAAAGGTTGTCCAGAATAGAGAAGCTTTGTTCTCTGGGGAGCATAAATGTGCTCAGTAATTTTTGCTTATTAAATTCTGATATTTATAGTGAAACATTTTGCACATGAGGAAAGGTCAGAGAGTCACTAAAATCATTACAAATAATCTTATGGGGACGTGTAAAGTATAACCACAGCAAATTTCATGCACATCTGGCCAGTAGTTAATTTCAGATCTTACTCTGGGCTGATAGGCATGTTTGTCCTGAGGTCTTAGGTCCACTGCCTGCATTCAAACTGCTGCTTTCATCACGCTTCACTATGCACCCCCATGTGCTCTGCCTCGCCTCATGTTGGGCTTTTCCAGTTGCTATTTGATTGTAGCGATCTTAATTGATTTTGAATTATCCATGGGCATCCCTCACTCCCTATCTTCTCCAGTCACTGACCTCTTGTCAGACTCTGGGCTGAAGAACAACCTGTCCTCCAATTGCCTCATATTTTCAATTCCCCTTAATGAAAATGACTATTCTGGACAATAGGGGGAAATTACATTTGAGCAATGGATGGCTGGCTCTTTAGCCCTGCCCCTCCCCCCGACGCCCCTACACCCTCCCAACACTGCCCTCCACAAAGCCTTCGATAGAACATCTGTAAAGATGGATTTAGCTTCAGTGATAATTTTCCTAATTAAACCACACAATATTTAATTAAGAACCAGTGTAGTTTAATTACAGAGATTTTTCTTTTCCTCCTCCTCTCTTTCTCTCTCTCTCTCTCTCTCTCTCACACACATTCTCCCACCAGCGTTGCTGACCAGAGAAGACTCACCTGCTGAAACAGGGAAATATCCTTGCACTGAATGTTGACCTAATCTTCACAGCTCGGTCCTCATACAGAGTGCTGCTATTTCTTCTTTCCTCCTCCGATCTCTCTATTATGGACAATTTTATTTGCCTAAATAAAAACAACTCAAACACAGAAATAGGATTAATAGCAATACACATTATTTGTATTTAGTTTTCATGTATGTCATGTTAAAATAAGAACATATGTTAAATGACAAGGATTTCTCCTTTAATAATTTTGCTACAATAAAAACAAACCAGAATACAGAAATCAGATTGTGGAGATGTATTTCATTTCAATGTTTTCAAAGAGCAAAGAGCAGCACGGGCCCTGCTCAGACTTGTTCATTAACACACGTCTGCGGTGATTTGATTACAAGCTTGTATGTCAGTACAAGTATGACATGCACAAGCTGCTCCACATGCATCTCATGTGATGATCAGATCTCACTTCTCCTGTATATGCAAACTAACACGTATGTGTTGTTGTTCTTAGCCGTTAGCCAATTTTAGCGTCAGCTGTCCACTTATGATTGGATCACCTGAAACAGATATTACTATCAGGTGTGAACAGGGCCACAGACAAACACTGTTATAACTTAATACAAAGCCCCATCACTAGTTTTGATGAGGAGGTGCAGAGGAGATTTTTCTTTTTAAGAGGAAGTTGCATCATCAGTGCCACAATGAAAAACAATCCCCTGTCAAATCACAGCTTTTGTGACGAGACCATGGGCGTGGCTTACAGGCAGCGACACCAGCGGATGTGACAGCCTTTCACATTAAAAGTTTCCTGTGGATCAGTGAGCTGAAAGGATGCTACTGACCGTACAGTCAGTTACAGGTGTGATAGACTGTCTAAAGTTTTAATCTTGTGCTGCAGTGGGTTGATCAAACGGACGCTTGGTAAGTGGTAAGTGTTATTTACAGCTAGGTTAATTAGCATAAGCTGGCTAGCGTTATGCAATAAAATGCATTAATGGTGGAGAAGGCTACAGGATGGATGAATGTTGCAGTGCATGCGGTTCCTAATGTTATGAGAGACTTTGAGCGGACTGTTTTCACAGCTGTCCGTCCCTATCACTATCACAGGGTTAAAGGGGAAATAATTCAGGTTTTTAGCCTCACTAGCGACCCTTTCGAGTAGAGTCACTCAAAGTATCTGTTTTTAAGGTTTATACTAGATGAAGTCAATTAGATTCATTTCACTGGGGGCTTAACAGTGCTCTATCTATTGTGCAAATGTAAACTCTTCAGCCTGAGGGGGTTCAGAGTGTCAGCAAACACATTAGGACTCATCACCTAGGCAAGCATTAATGTCCACAGAAAATATCATAGAAATCAAGCCACTAATTTTATTTATTTATTTTATAGAGTGATGAAAATTTGGTCAGATGGCTTTAATGCTACTAAAAGAAAAGTTTAAAGTCACATATGTGTTGGCAGATGTATTAGCATGCTTTACACTGCTGCAGACACAGAGCAGCATTAGGATTCAGTTAGAGTCGTGTTTCTGTCACCTGATGCATTTAAAGGGAGTGAGCACTGCTCGTTTACAAAGTTGTGTGACCTGCAGGAGACGTTAAAAAAATCCAAGCAACAGACACTGAGATACCCCGACTATTAGTCCTGACATGATATAGCTTTTTCAAAACCAGAATAGAATTTCCGTTATACCATATTGATTTCAGTTTTTTTTTTTAATAGCTGCGAACCCCACCCACATGAACATTAATGCTCGGCAGCTAACACTTGGTGACCATCTGTAACTACAACTCTCCCTCCTCTCACTCTCAAACGGACTGTGTGTCGGTACATTCAACCAACACGGGTTCAGGGGGGTCTTCATGTAACAGGCATGATGCTCGCAGCTGCTCCCACACATGCATCCCTCTTTGTGCAGAGAGGAGTAGCTGCTCTAGCAGCACACGGAGATATGAAGTTAATTAAACTGCCAATCCCAGAGAGGACCGTGACAGCCAGAGAAGACCTGTGCCTGGATTAGAACAGAGAAGCGGTGGGGTGGAGGAAGAGGTGAAGCAATCTGCAGTGTCATTAATTCTATTCCAAAACCAAATTTATATTCATGTAATGTTTCATATTGCATGTTTTTCAGATTTCTGTGGGTGAATCACAAGTAGTGTATTTATGTAACAGCATCAGTTAAAGTTATAATGCTTATATAATCCCTATAATCTATAATTCCACTTTTCCACATTGAAATGTGTAAAAACAACTAGACCTGTTTTCTATATGTTGTTGAGTTGTGTTCTTACATTATCACAAATGTTTCCATCAATTCTCAAACCAGAGAAATTTTAATCACGGTAACGTTTCATTGGTCGCCTGTCAATTACATCACAGCTCAACATTGACCTTTATCTAGTTTTAAGCCACATACACTTTTTACACCTCAGTGGGTTTCAGCTCTATATTTGAACCAGATGAAGGATTTTAGTCATCTGCTTTTCAGTCAGCTGCTGGTGAAAACCTGCTGAACGTCTGGTTCATAAGTTATCAGAGAAACAGTCAGAACAAAGGTTAGCATCAATCTCAGCTCCGGCTCTTCCCTGAGTCTCTGTCCTCCGTACAGCGTCGCTGCAACACTATCTTTAAATGTGAAACTGCTTTATTCAGTGTTTTTAACAGTTAGAATCACTGGGTCTGGTTGATTTTCTGAACCACTGACACTGAAGGAATCCAAACCGGAAGTAGTTTATTGTAATGGTGGTGAAGACATGATCCCACGCTCTTTCATGATGTCACCCAACGCCATCTTCTCTAATTGTTCGGATTGAGAGACCCGTAGAGACGGAAGTTACTGACTGTGAGTTTAAAACGGCTTCAGGAAGAGGAAAAAGCCTTTCACAGTGTATGTGAATTAGATGGGGATGTGGAACCGTCCTCCATCAGCCTGGCAGCTCAGGGAATCCACATCAAGCTCCACTACCTGTACTTCCTGACTGAAGCCTGTTAAACCCTCTTTACTTCCATTCACCTTCTCATTTGCATCTAACCGTCGCCCCTTTGATCAGCTGTGAACAACCGCAACAGTCGGACCGATAAGAAATAACGCTTTCTTCTTTGACCTTTGACCCCGTGGGAGCTGAGGGAGTCGGCTGGGGGGAAAATCAATGCTGATAAAAGAAAATGATGAGTGAGACCCAGCAAGCAAATAACATCAGTCTATCAAAATGTCACTCCAGAAACAGGCCACTCTCACTGCACATATTGACAAATGCAGCTGGTCATGTGTGGACAACATCGTGATAGAGCAGCGCCGGTATCAGCTGGGGAAACGTTCTCCAGTGGCTCGTTCAGCGAAAATGTTTTTCCAAAGGCCCCCTCTCAGCGGGGCGCGCTGAATGAGAGGAGGAGAGAAATATGCGAGAGCACCAGGCAACAGGGAATATCCATTTTCCCGCCCAAATGTGATCTACTTTTGTTCAAATGAAATCAGTGTGATCGCTCTATTTCTCAACATAAATGAATGATTTCTCAGCGCGTTGGAAGCACAGGTTGGTGCAGCTTCAGTCTGTCACTGCTTATGTGTTTTCTATCATTAACATGATAAAAACACAATACTGCTCTGAGTTTCTTTGCCTTTTATCAACAAAAGAGACATGGACAAAGTTCCCCCAAGGGCCATGAATACACAGACCAGAGATAGGAAACTACTCGCCATTATTCTGTCTGTGCAGAATCCTTTTTCACTCAGGGCTAATATTAACTCTTCTGGAGTCGCCAGCATGTCACAGTTTTCACTACAGATATTCATGGTTCCCAGAGGATGACTCTTTTTTTTCAGATGACCTGACTTTTCCTCTAGTCTCACCGCGAGGTTTACATTTTTGTTTTTTTAATGTAATATAGATGCATTGCTGTGAAGTTTGGTGCAAACATCATGGTTTGATCCATCCAGTCTAAAGATCTAAAGGTAGATGTCCATGTGTAGTTTGATTATAAAGAAGGTTTAGGTTCTATATTAATACTGTGAAAGTATCAAAGCCTCAGTCCACAGAGAAATGCACACAGCCTGGATTCAGACACTGAGCCTTAAAACCAGCCGTCAGGATTTCTGGAACTTTGTGATGTCACAACAATTTTTTTTTTTTTTTTTTCTTGAACATGGAAAGGGTCCAGTGGCATGCTGGGCCTAGTCGCCACACAACAACTCCTCCAACCTGAACAACCATCAACCCTCTCATACAACCCATTGCAGTGTCTCCTGAAGTAGCATGAGGTGTACCAGACCGTGGTTGTTATGGTTACAATAACGGTCATGGCTTGGTTAGGTTTTGGAAAATATGGTGATTTGGGTTAAAATAAGTTCTTCCTCAACATTAAATGATCTTTGTTGTCATGGTTACTATATAAACAGCTGGTTTCACATGGGAATCAATGTTCTCCTGTGTCATATTCATCCATCCACCACAACCTCCTCCTGACGTGGACTTTGTCTCTCTGTATACTACGTCACCGCACTTTTCCCTTTGCTCCTGTCATCATTATTACGACCACTAGATGTCACCTAGCAACAAAACCTAACTATGATGTCACAGTAACCTGCTGCACGGATGACCTGAGGGCTCATTTCTTACAGGAGGACAGATATATATATATATATATGTTACAATAAAAATATTTTCCAACGCTGCCGGTCTTGTCTTTATGTAAATGCTGTTAATTCATTGGGCTGTCTTCTAACCCACACCAGAGTTAATTTATACAGCTATGAAGAAGTGGGAAGAAATATAATATTGATTTTCATCTGTGAAATCCTGTGTTGGAGTTGAGTTTATTTAACTGTTTCAAACTGTAGGTTCTGGCCTGTTAGCATTCTCTATAAGCCTCTCTCACACAGAAGATAACCTGGAGCACATTTCCATGACCATACACTGTCACTGCTAATAATCATATTTAAAACTCCATATTAAACTGTGTGTCTCTGAACCAAACCTATGAATAACAAAGTATACAGGCTCTTTGTAAAGTGTAACCACAACACAGGGCGAGGAAAGCAACGTAGTCCCTGTAGCAATATGCTAATCATCTCCCACTGCTATAACCTTCTCCCCTTCATCCCCCGCCACGTCCCTTCATCATCCGACTCTCTGTCTGCCTCACTCCTCGTCTCTCGCAGTCAGATATTGCAGCTTGGTGGAAGATGGAAGCTTGTTATTGTTGTTTGCTTGTTGTTTTTCTTGTTAGCAATACCAGTGGATAACAGCGCATTAGTGCACAGATACAGACACAGATGTCCACAGATATATGTGTGATGCGCGTAAGACTGATTTAAATTCAACAGTGTATTACTACAGCCGTCACTTCTAGTGATGCACACATGATGCAGCCATCTTGGATTTTGAGTTGGAAATCCGACTTCAGGGGGCATTCCATTTGAGATTTAGAATTGGGAAACTTCCCAGTTGAAACAGAACCCACCATCTCTTTCTCTCTCTCGCTCATCTCTAAGTCCTCATGAAGAGGGAAGCACTCAGCTGCTCTGCCCTTATAATCCTCCATGTTCAATACCCTCCTCTCACGTCCTTCCTAAAACATAATGGGATTTAAGGCCAGAGGGAGGACAAGCTGGTCATCCAGACGGAAGCAGTTAGTTTGAGGGTGACGTAAATACTACACAGGCCGCTGTGGAGCTCACTGCAGCTGTATGCTGATGTTGTTCACATGAAACAAACAGGATAGTAGATAATTAAAAGTGTTGCATATGTCATTTGTTGAGTATTTGTATTGCATTGGAATTGCTTATGTCCTTATATCCCACCTTCAAGACAAACCTCAAACACTGGCTCAAGTCCAACCAGATCTGTGATCACTTTTAACTCAGTTTGCAGCAAAATGTATTTGTCTTTTTATTTGTGTATTTTATATTTGTATTTGTATATTTGTGATTTGTAATTTGTTTTGTCTTATGCCACCATCCTAGGCTCTATGTAAATCAGCATGTTTGTTCCATTCCAGCATGATCACATTGTGTATTTTATACTGATGTTCATTAATATATAGTGTCCCCATCAAATAAACAAATAAATAACAATAAATAGAAAAAATTCATTTAAGGAAAGAAGTGAATTTTTGTTTGGTGAATTTCTGTCATTTTCTTAATGTGACCAAATTCAATGAAAAAAATAAATGTATCAATTCATCATACTTTATCAGACTACATATTTATTGATCGATAGCAACTACCAAATATCCAATCAATATGATTCCACATTAGTAGGCTACGTCTTCAGGTGTTGCAGGTTGATGAGGCCAGACGCAGAAGAAAAGGCAGGTGCTGGTCCAACACTGGGGAGGACTGGACTGGAATTCTGGTCCTGATACAGACAAACGTGATAGGACAATTAGTTAGTTGACATCATCCCTGTGGCTCCTTCACATACTATTGATAGTGTTAGTTCATTTTTTGAACATTTTAAATTAAAATTCTGCCCAGATCTGGCCAGATCTTACACATTACACCTTTAAGTGATGTGAGTCAGTGTTAGTGAATGGAATATTTGAAACAATAAAAAATTATAGAACAAAAAATGAAAAGAGCAAGTTATTATGTTTTCTCTTGTCTCTGAGCAGAGGTTCAGTGTAAAATGTATAACACCATTAACTGTTAACTTCCCATTCATCAGATCAATAATGTAACAACATAATTTTCTCATGTCACTCTCTCTTCACTGTAAAAATGATCCAGTCGTACTATAAATATATAAATATGAATTGATATCAGTTTGTGATGTAAGTGACATATGGACAGTGGCTTCCATCCAGCTGAGTCCTTCAGCTCTGTCACGCCTCACTGCCTTTTGTCAATAATACAAACACAACACCGCCACATGAATCCTGCCAACGGTTCCATCCGCCTCAGGCAAGCGTGGAAATTAAAATCTCTCTTTAAATTTAAAATGCAACAGTTTTGTGACCATCAGGGGCCAAAAGGCTGCTATCACCTTCTTAATGAAATGAACTTTGTGGATCATATTTAACTTTTTACCCGACCATGTACACAGTCTTGTACCTGGATGTTTTCATCTATTGTATTGATGAGTCGCCTGGGAGATGAGCTCCATCTGTCACCGGCATGAATGTAACTCCTCCCCCTTCCGCGTCTCTGTGTCACGTAGCGGAGATCAGTCCTGTTCAACGATGCAACAACAAATTATCCTGACCAAGTTGTGAATGTCAGCTCTGATTTCACAGGTCGAGGCAGAAGCTGAGGCTCGTGGGTAGTGAAGCAAGAAATGTCATTCAGTAGCTATATCCAACTGACAGAAACAAACTGGACACACAGCATGTATAACTGATTACTAATACATAACTAATATATTCTGGGCTTCTCATCTTCTCAACACTATTTCAAATAAACACATTTTTTGTGAGTGGATACTTTGTTTAATAATAAAGAGGAGCAGTATTAAAGATATATTACCACAATTTGTTGACTGATATTCATTTATACTTACCATGTGACCAATTACATGGTTGTGCTTGCAAGTTACTCTGCACAAGTCATTGAGATTTTCCAACACATCTCATTTGTCACGTGTCGACCAGCACAAATTGAACCTTTGGAAGATTTAACATGTTGTGTTTCTTCTCTCTGTAATTTCCTCTTGCTCCAGAGCAAACCTTCTTGTGTGGTTTAATCACATGACAGCTAAATCAACTGTGCTGGCTGACTCCTGTGATGTAGACAACACTGGCTGTGATCTGCTGTAAGTTATTGACTGTGAATCACAAT
The DNA here is from genome assembly GCF_021018895.1 of Seriola aureovittata. Lineage (NCBI taxonomy): Eukaryota > Metazoa > Chordata > Actinopteri > Carangiformes > Carangidae > Seriola > Seriola aureovittata. Next base: position 27,836,505 of record NC_079370.1, read on the forward strand.
CCTTCTGATTTGACATTGAATGCCTCTAACACTGTTGGACTCATGGACGGACAGAGATATCGTATTTTTCATTCATTTTCACTCTTCCGGTCTACATTACCCATAATGCAACTCACCCACAAACAGTTTGGTCGGATGTGTTATTCTAGTAGCAGCTATCCATAAGCAGCTTTAGTCTCAAGCAGCGACACCATTTAACTCTTTTCCTTTCATTCATCTCTTGCCTTTAATGTAAATATGTATCTAATATTAGTATTAATTGATATTGTCATTATTTTGAATATAATTTATTATATCACACCATCATCCACTACCAAGTTACCACTTGTACTGTTGATAATGAAATTTATTATTATTATTATTATTATTATTATTTGCATGACCCTATCCACACAATTATTTTTTAATATGATAATATTAATCATTAAATTTATGCTATGCCACTTGTTACCTACAACCAGCTAAGCTAATATTGGTGTGTAATTAATGGCATGCTTCTATTATAACTGGGTTATTTTAGCCATACATATTAGCCATATAAATATGTTATGCATTAGTATTCATTATTATAACATGCAAACACAATCATTCACAGCGCTGATAACTATTTATCCATCTGTTATTAATAGATTAATATTATAATCATTTCCATGTCTTTTATTTAATTTGTGAAATCTAATGATAATTTGTAGAAAGTGAACAGGATTAGTGGCTCATGGGAAATAGGCAAGTGTAACAGAGAGCGATATGATTTGAGAATGGCCCTTCTGACAGATGATCTGAATCCCTGAATTTCAGGAGCCCCTCTCTCTCTCTCTCTCTCTCTCTCTCTCTCTCTCTCTCTCTCCTGCCACATACAGGCCTAAATATAAAGATACGTCAAAGATTTATCTCAGGCTAAAAAAGGTGGTTAACTCTTTTTTTCTGCCTCTTCTCTTCACATTTTCATTAACCTGTGTATTGACATTTCAGCTTGTGTGGCTGTGTGTGCAACATGAATGTATCCTTCCTCTGCAGAGGAGCAGAGTGGATATAAAAACACGTTGTTATGAGCGGCTTTTATCGCTGCCCGGGGATTCTTCGGCTAAACAGTCCCTCCAAGTGTTTGCAGGGATACGTGCGACCACCTCCTCCCAATTGGAACCAATCTTCCTCCTTCAATGAGCCTTGTGTCCATCTCTTTGTCCACAATCCTCTAAATCTCTGCAGTGTCACGGCTGCTTGGATACAGCCAGCTGGAGAGGCCCAGGCTCTGGCAAAGACTCAGACCAGGGAAGTTTGGGTTAAAAAAATAAACTCTGTACAAGCGCAGAGCGCCCAGACCTGCATGAAACCCTCAATCCTACTGTTGTGTTCATCTGGGTTTGTTCATCAGTATATTATGTGTATGTTTTGTTTGTGTGGGATATTGTGCATGTGTGGAGCTGCAGGGGGATGTTGGGCTGTTTCATTGTTGTACATCCATATGACTGGCTGCTCATGCAGATCCAGCAGCACATGACTGCCACCAGTAGTCAGTGAGCTGCTACTACAGAAGGAAGAACCCCACTGAGCTCATCCAGATCACACAAAGTCCTGAGTCCCAGACCTCCACAACAACTGTGTGATGATGATGATAATCACATGAACCCCAGGGCTCAAATCTAATGTTGAGTTAATTTCACTGTGGAGTTTAACCAGCAATTGATGACAGGAAATGAGGGGGGAGAGATGGGGAATGATGTGCAACAAAGGTCTCCCTCCAGTCTCGAAGTGGAGACTCTGTGGCTCACAGTTGGTACGTTACACCCCCAGACCACCTGCAGCTCAGCATGGAAAGACCACAGAGCCACAGACAAATGATAACTGATTTATGTATTTGTTTATTTAATCTATTTATTTTCTATTTCTTTTTTTTCTTTTTTATGTAAATATATATGTTTGGGGAGAAAGATTGATAATTGAGTAGTGGAGAAGGGGTAGGTTTAAATAAGCATATGCTTCATCCTACTCCTTTTCGGACATGTTGGGTTCACAGTATTATTTTTGTTTTGACTATTGTTATTGGATTTGTTTGTTTTTCAGTTTACTTTGCTGTGTTACTCGCACATGTTCGAAATAAACTAAACTGAACTGAATAGGGATTTTTTTCCAACTGTAGTCTGAAATGTTAATCACTGGCATTTTCTTCAATAAGGACTATTAATTACTATGAGCACCAAAATCTGCAGCTCCCCCTTCACAGAGCCTTTTAGCCTACTTTAGCCAAACATCAACCTCCAGGGCTGAAACATGAAGCCCTAACACTGAAGAATTAAACGTTGCAATTCCTCTAATGACCACTAGAGTCTGGCTCCAACAGTGAGTCAGTCCCCATAGACTCCCATGTTAAAATGTCCAACTTTACAGCAGAAATAAACATGTTTACAGCCTGGTACGAAAACAGTTTTGGTCTCTAGAGCTAATTTCATCTTTCATGACAACTGTTTATATAACTCACCTGTTTACATTTTATTAAGAACTAAAGTTATGGAGAATTGAGGGCGTGGCCTCTTTGAGTGACAGGTGGATGAGCGTGTCAACACAAACCAGCATGAACCAAAGTCTCAGCTCCACACAGGCCCCTCCTCTTTGTCCATTTTTGGATTAGTGAGGAGTTAGGGGCGGAGTCAGATACTGCCAAGATCTCTGAACTTCAGAAACCTGTGGGTGACATCACAGAGGTGACGTCCATCTTTATTTATAGTCTATAGGAAAGACCTGATGCTGAATCATACCAGTGTACAGTACTGACCAATTCAACAATAGCTGTATAGTTTGACAAAATTCTTTAAATTTAAGGTTTACATACAAGTTTTTTCTTGAGCTTTCAGCCACATCAGACTGTGTTCTTGAACAGATGGTCAAACTTATGTGGTGTAGAAGACAAAGCAAGATCCTTAGGGGATGGACTTCGAGTGAATTTTCTCTGTAGTGGAGATGAAATGTGGTTGAAAGCTCCAGAACAAACTAGAGAGGGGACCTCCATTTTATTTTTCTTTATTTATTATTATTATTGTTTTTTGTAAAACAACTGTTTTCAAGGTCAGGAATTAATTTTCACCCTCTGTAAATATGTGATCAATCATATCCTTCACACCAGTCATGACCAAAATTGAATGACAAAAACTTTAAAGTGAGTCTCTCAAACTTCCTCCAGACATTTTAAACCTAAAAAAATCCTCTGCTCTGATTAAACTGGGTCTGAAGCTCATCTAGTCTCACTTCCTGCTTTAGAAATGCCCCGCCCACCACCTGCTTGCTCCAGGTGGACAGGTGAAAGAGCAGAGACCATCAAGATGGTGAGAGGAGGAAACATCAGAGAGACTCAGCCACATGTTTGAGCCTCAGTCAGACCCAGACTCAGACCAGAACCAGAGACTAGCAGACGGATCAGAGCGGTTAGCGCAGTTAGCATCTTTTATTTGTATATGTTGTTTGTTAGTTTGTAACTGGCAGTGTTAGTGGTTGTGCTAATGCTAACTCTCTCTCTCTATACTGACAAGGTTTTAGGATTAGTTGGCCCCCCATGAATTGCCTTTGGGATAAAACTTAGGTGAAACCAGTAAACCACCAATATTCCTTGTCATTCTTTTTTAAATGAATATTATTTCTGTCACTGTGTTGGGTGAAGAATGTATTCTGATTTTTGTACAAAAAAACAAAGATTAAGACTCAGGACGTGACCCAGATCTTAATTGTTGGGACTTGAAGATTTGATGTGGACTACATGCTGGTCTGAGGTGATTACATGGCTCTGAGCTAGTCTTGCCTGATAATAGAAAACCACAAAACTCATCTTTTTCCACAGCAGCATTTTTGACTGGCAGACTTTTTGGGGGGAAAATCAAACCTATTGTATTCAGTTTTGTCCATTACACAGCAAAAGGGCTGTTTACACAGACAGAGCTAAGAAAGCTTTATTGTGAAAAGTCTGGAGTCTGAAGTGTGGCTAACAGACTGAAACAGGAAATAAACCAGCTGTCAGCTATACTGTGATCAGTCCAAGTAAAGCCTGGGTGTAAAGTGTGTGCTTCACTTTGTTCTGAAAGTGACTTCTCTAACCATTAAAGTTTACTTTTGACCTTGAAAATACTGAAGTAGTTTAAGTCGTGGGACCAACTAGACGAAACACTGGTGAAAGGAGGTTCCTACCTGATGACCCCAAAGACATGTTAGTTATCACTGCTCATTAGTCTGTATAGCTAAATTAGTAGTTATCATAGGACATGTTAAGCTTAGGGAGCTATTCACTGACTCTGGTCCATTTTCTGTAGCACAGGTTTCTTGTGTTTATCTTAAACATATAAATTCCAGCTCAAAGTCCACTGTGTCCTTCAATGGAGGAAGTCCAAATTCTGCACATGATACAGCTGCATGTTGTTCAACCTCTGTTCTGCACCCTCATAGTTTTAATGAAGGAGATGTTGCTTTAGTTTCCTTTGGTCTGAGTTTTAATAACATGACATTTAAAGTTGGTTCACATTATAAGAATGCAACTTTCACTATTAAGTTTAAGAAATAATTTAAAATGATCTATTGGCTTCAGTTTATCACTGAAGAACTAGAGCATTAAGCAGATGTACTACATTTACTCTGAACTGATTGAAAAATGTCTAAGCTCCGCATTTTAAGTGAACAATACAGTCTACACTCTCCAAGCATTTTATTAGGAACACCTGTACACCTGCTTATTCATTCCTTCAGATATGACCCAGAGGAGTGTCTCCTGGAGGAGTGCCCTGATGACATACTGGACCTTGGTTGTCATGGTTACTACAATAACAGTCATGTCTTGGGGAATTAGATTAGATTAACTTTATTTATCCCACAACTGGGAAATTCATTTACCACAGCAGAAAATAAACAACTATAGAATAAACATCTATGGAAATATACAACAAAAATTATACCAATATACACTAATAAATACAATATACACAATACACACGATATGTACATGAAAAGTGCAAGTTTGCACATGGTCAGGAAGAGCAGGAGTTGTGGAGTCTGACAGCTGCTGGAATGAAGGACCTGCGGAAACTCTCCTTCTTACAGCGAGGATGTAAAAGTCTGCTGCTGAAGAAGCTGCTCAGAGACCCTTCTTGAATATGTAAAGGGTCCAGTGGCATGCTGGGCCTATTCGCCACACAATAATTCCCCCAACCTGAACAACCATAAACCCTCTGATACAAACCATAACAGAAACCAGACTGTGGTTGTTATGGTTACAATAATGGTCATGGCTTGGCTTTAGGAAAAGATGGTGATTTGGGTTAAAATAAGTTCTTCCTCAACATTAAATGATCTTTGTTGTCATGGTTACTATATTAACAACTAGTTTCTCCTGTGTCATATTCATCCATCCACCACAACCTCCTCCTGACATGGACTTTGTCTCTCTTTATGCTACGTCACCGCACTTTTCCCTTTGCTCCTGTCATCATTACTACGACCACTAGATGTTGCCTAGCAACAAAACCTAAATTTGGGTTATAATAACTTGCTGCACAGACGACCTGTGGGCTCGTTTTTTACAGGATAGTCTCGTAAAACCATACAGGTGAGGAGCTTCACTTAATGTTAACATCAAACATCAGACTGAGGAAAACTTGTGATCTCAGCGACTGGTTTGACTGTTAGTTCACATTATTAAACACAATATATAAAACAGTCATATCTGCCTGGCTGAGGCATTGAAATAGCATCAGTGTAAATAGCATTTCTCTGACTGTTCACCTTGTTATTTCCTTTTGTATTTGTATTATATAAAATGTTTTAAAATTCCTTTCATTACTATTATTATGTTTCTTGTATTAAGCCCTCTTACTGTGAGCCAATGACAGGAACCTTTATGTTGTCACCGGCTGGACCACGTCCATCACAGTCTGATCGCACTCTAACAGATCACATCCATGCTAAAAACTGGAGGATCAACATGGAGAGCTGGTTAGCAACAGGAAGAATTAAAAAGAAAGAGTCAGAGACAGATGGTGGAACAACAGGTGAATCTTTCCTTCGTTAAACAAAAAATAAAAATTGAAGGTACCACTTAACATAAGAATACCTTTATGAAGGATTTATAAATGGTTCATAATAAGGTTATTAATTTGTTTGTAAACACTTTATAAATCATAAATAAACAATTATAAACGAGTTATAACAGTTTTCATACATTGATGCAGGCTTACTAATTTGCAAGATGAAATAAACTGCTTAGTACTCATCAGTCTTACTAATGAGTTGTAACTGGTTAAAGGAGCCTTATTGTAAACTGTAAAACACATCATTTATTACTGAGTTACTATTACTTATAACTGGTAACTCATTAATAAATGATGATGGGTTTTTACACTTTACAATAAGAATCCCTTGCCAGTTATAAATGTAACGTGGTTTATTACCAGTAACTTAACGAACATGCGATGAAGTGGCAGCTACAAACGCTGATGATGGAGAAAACAAAGAGATATGAGGCTTAACAGTACAGATTAATGTGGGCTCACTATTTGGCAAGCAACAGGTCACTGTTGCCCTTTTTATCTAATGTGTTATAACAGCTTATAAATGATTCATAAAATGTTAACAAGCTAATTTATAAACTAGTTAGAAACCATTCAATTCATTCTTATTGTAAAGTGGTACCTGCTTTCAGTTCAGTCCTGAATGTTAGATCGTTATCATTAAAATAAAAAGCGCCTCTGTATTATTATGGGATTAGATATGGGCCTCCAACATTTTTGAGATTTTCAAGTGGAAAAGGTTGGGAACCTCTGGTGTAGAATATGATGATACCCTACAGACCTCATTAGCAAAACTATTATACCTTTGGTAAAATTAATTATTACTTACTTTTATTACTACCTATTATAATGAATTGTTTTTAAACTCAGTTATATTGTGCTGAGTGCAGAAATGTTGAGGCAGATCTCAGAATCTCTATGGTGAGATATTAGAGCTGCTTCTCTGGTTTCGAGATTGTATGTCTCTCTCTCTCTTTTTCTCTTCCTCTTCTTTCTAATATGACAGTTGGAATAATTGCAAATACTATAACAGATAAATAATAATAATAATAATAATAAATGTATGACAGTGGCAGCACAGTGGCAAGATATTCTTATTTGTTCAAGTGTATATTAGGTGGAGTTGTGAGTGTGTTGCATGCAGCAGACAGCGTCAGTGTGATGTGTTCTCTGCTCAGCTGTCGGTGTGTGTGACACACCTGTCTGTCTGCGTAAAGCTCTGACTGACAGATCCCAGCTCCCTGCAGCACACACCGCTTTGATCACATGTATTAGAGCTGAAGACTCAACCCTCGACAGCCTGTTTGTTTCTCTAAGCTGAGGATGAAACTGGAAGGAATAAAAGAGCACTTATTAAAGAACATGAGCGCAGAGGCAGAGAGAAAAGAAGATGAGGGAGTAGAGATGCTGAAAGTTAAACCTTTACACTCCCACAGAGACGGGAGACTGTCTGTGTTCTGTTACAGTACATCTGATCTTTTAGAATACACAAGCAAAGCATTTATACCATTAATATGAACAGAAGGGATATACTGAGAATAGCTCATGACTGGGCTTTTACCACATTAAAACAAAACAACATAATATCCTGCACCAGCTCTGCCATTGTTCTGTGCCATAAAGCAGTGCTGGTAATTGGCACTGACTCACAATACAAAAAGCACAGAGGCTGAATTCTAATATTTGCATCAAATCTCCTGTTCTCTTCTGTATTTTTCTTTTTGTCATCAAAGAGCAGAGCCAGAAAATATCACATTTAATTTGACATTAATATGGGACTGTATGTTTTTAACACTGAAACCTATTACATGATTCATTGCAGAACTGACTTAACTGAAATCTGTTTACGTGATTAGAAAATGTTTTCTGAGAGATTTTAGTGAGGTTTTACTTTTACAGGCGGCTGAGAATTATCACGTAGAGGAGGACCTCACCAATCACACGCCAACATCGCTCACAGTATAACCGTGGTCTAACAGTGATGAAAGTGTGGACACAGTGGACACATTGTGGACTAAATGACATAAGTAAAGAGACTCATGTCCATTACTCTATTGCTCCAGTGCATGCTGGGAGGATTTTATCTCAGGTAACTGCAATCAAATGATCAGTATGTCAGTATGTCATCATATGAATACTGATCATGATTTAAATTCTCCTCTTATTTTGCCTTTATTTTGAAAAAACTGTGCATTATTATTCAAGATAACTTCATCCAGGATTAATAAATCTGTCTTTAAACTGAAGTCAGATGGATTAGAGTGAACAGGATTACAGCCACTTCAACACAGTAACCAAACAACTGTTTCAGCTGTTGCTCCATTTCTCTCCATCATGTTGTTGGACTGAAGGTTTTTCATCTCCCGCTCGGACATTTGTCACTTTCTTTTTTGGCCTGTTGACCCTCGTTTCATGTTACATTGTGTCTGGCGCACTATAAAGTGACTCACTATCACCGCCTACTGCTGTAGAGTGTCATGTTGCTTTTACATCAAAATCTTTATTCACACCTTGTTGCTATGTCTCAACCACGGTCTGTAAATAAAGAAGGACGTAGACCTTTGTGACGTCACTTACAGGTTTCTGAGACTCAGAGTGAGCTGCTCCACCGTCTCCATCTTGGCAGTGTCTGACTCCGCCCCTAACTCCCAGCTAATCCAAGCGTGGACAAAGAGGCGGTGCATGTCTGGAGCTGAGACTTCGGTGCGTTCTGGTCTCACCCACCTGTCACTCAAAGGGGCCGGTGGTTGTTCAGTGATGATGTTTCATGTTCCAGCAGGCGCACGACAGAATCTCTCTTTCTGTCACCTGACCGTGTTTGGAAAAAAGTAGGATTTAGTGGTGAAAATTAAAAGTATCCGTGGGTTTCATTATTTTTATTGTAATTTCGTGACCTGACTCTGGAAAGTGCATTGATATAATGTAGGTTATGATTTTGCATTTTATCAATCAAACTGAATGGAATAAAAATCTAACTTTTACTTATTTTTTTTTTTTTTTTTGTACAATTGACAAGTGACATAATTTTGCTTTAAAGTAACACACACTGTGTGTTACAGGGTTAGGGTTAGAGAACATGTGTCCAACTGCAATTACGTTTCCTCCAGAATTTATTTTTCAAATCAAACAAGCAGTGTATAAATATAAACAGTAGGAAACAGGTTGGATCAGTCCCAGCTCTACTGACAAAAATAAAACTGCATAATATAAATGGATGAACTGTAAATCACCTTCTTCCTCTTCTTCCCTCATCAGCACAGCTTTAGAACTCACCTTGTTTTTGTCCTTGTCTGAGAAATGTACCATCACTGATTTGCTCTGAGGGAAACATCCACATATCAGCGACCGTCCAACACTCGACATGTTACACACACACACACGCACACACACACGCATGCACACAACTCCAAACTCTTTTCTTCATATTAATACCGTCAGTGATAAAATTAGAAGCAGAACAGATATCCAATCCATTAAAGCTCCATTTCATAATTACTTAATTAGACATACACTCACCAAACACTTAATCAAGAACACCTACAGTATGAAAGGCAGAAATTTGTGCACTAGACTTTGCCCTCTACGTTGTTGAAATGTTTGATTTAACACCTGAATCATTCATATGGGAAAATTGTGAGTGAATTTATCCTTAAAAATTACATTTCTGTGCCAGAAAAGTCAGCCATCTTGGAAATGGAGGCCATATTGAATTTTTCACTAATGTGTTTTGTTAAAAGAGTAATACCCAAGGAGGAAATATGCAGTTATCAGCAGGGCTATACCTGGAGATAACGACAATTCCTCTGTGGGAAATGTGTGAGTGAGTGTGATTCCTCCACCAAATGGCTCACCAGCTGCTGACAGCACAAGTTCACATTTATTCACAAGTTATATTTGTAGGACTTCTAACTGTCTGATAAACGTGTCTCTCTCCTGGAGCAGTTCATACTCTGACTCTAGAACTGGTTCAACACAGCTAATGATCTACGATAGCTTCAACCGTTCTGGGCCCTCCAGCTTTCCGTCCCGGTCGATGGCGCGACCATCACTCAAAGTTCACTCCCGATCCAATAGTTGCAGCAGTTCCACCGGACTGAATTAAATATGCAGCAAAATTTGTGACCGAGGCTGAAGAAGAGAATAAAGCCTACGTCCAGTCACAGTGGTGTGTGTTGGTCTCTAGGCCTGCACTGCCCTAAAAACTAAATCTTAACACACCATTAACACTTTCAGTTCATGCCTGTGTTCAAATGTGATGAAACCAACATCCAATCCAGCGTCTTCTCTCTCTCTGATGTAAACCTGACACTTTTTCTCTCCATCTTTCCATGCCTGTTCTATCTGCCGACTATTTATACCAACTTACTGTAACTCTGTTTCCCAAAATAGAGCTTTTTTGTCCATCAGCCCTGATCTCATCACGAGCTCAGTGTGTTACAGTTCGCCTCTGGCTGCAGTTCAGAGTATCCTCCACTTCAGTTCAGAGACAGCGAGCTCAGTATATTTCAGCGTTTTGATGGCTCTCCAGGGTCAGGACACTCGTCTGCTCCTTTGTCTCTTCATCTTCAACCAGCGGTGGGTGGTATGAGTCACACCGAGCCACATTCACTGTCATCAGCGCCAGCCTTTTTCCCGTCCCTCTCTAAAAAAGGAAAAAAAAAGAATATTCCCAGTGATTCGTACCTTCGGCGCAAGAGGCTTTCAGCGTCCTCCATTCAAATGCTAATAGGTGATTTGTTTGAAGAATATTTCGACAACAGTATCACACTGCAATTACATTCAGAGAAGCTCGTTAACCATATGACTTAATACACCACGGGGCACAGAGTGCACAGTCTCCCGCATGAGCTTGTTCTGCATAACAGATCTCTGCTCGTCACTTACGGTGGTTTGTATTCATGATATAGAGGTTATTAGACAGGTTATGTTGACCTTCGTAACATAACCTGAGAGAGAGTGTATATACCTGATGTGACATCACCGCATGCTGCCTTAAATAACTATGGGATCACATCCCTGGACACCAGTGAGTGAAGATAGTCCTGGAAGAGAGTGATATCAGATCTTTCTTACAAGATATTCGTTTTTTTCTTTTTACTAAATTTGCAAAAATATCTGAAATTTTGTTGTCGCTCTGTCATTATAAGGTATTGAGTGAAAAATGTTTTTTTTTAATTCTAGCATAAGGCTGCTACATGACAAAATGGGCCTGAATACTTTCTGAATGTCAGTAGATGTGTTGCCTTTAATCTGCTTAATACGCAAATTGAAAAATGCTAACATGAAAAAGAGTCATGGAAACTCGTGATTAAAAAAAGAAAACAGTATATGCTTACGAGGTGATATTATAATATGATTCAACAAAGATTTCACTAGATTGAAATGGAAAAATCTTTTTTCGCATTCAAGTTGTGTCGTCACATTTAATTAGAAAGATATCGTGAGATAGTGAGGTCACATAACATCACTGTGACTTTTCTAAATGAAAAAAATCACTTCTGTCTTGTGTAAAACTGTGATGGAACCTGAGTCCTGTCATCTTCTAAATCCCTTCTTCAAACATACAGGATTTTTTATCAGAGAGCCCATCCTCAGTTTTTACTTTGTTTTATTTTATATGAAAATGCTTTTACCTTATGATTTAGTTTTTATTTTGCTGCACTGTGTGAAGCACTTTGGAAGTGACGTGTTCTACAAATAAGGATCATTATTGTTATTATTAGTAGTAGTAGGAGGAGGAGGAGGAGGAGGAAGAGGAGTAGTAATAGTGGTATTATTATTAGTATTATATTCATTTAAGAACAAGCTAAAATACCTGTTATATGTCGCTGTAAATTGAATCTCTCTTTGACGTCGCCTTCCGCTCTGGGACATTGTGACTCTGGGCATATTTCATTATTTTGTGATATTTTAAAGAGTCTTAAAGTGGTTAGTCAATTAATCAAATAATTAGACTGATTAATTGATAATGGTGATAATAAATAGACCTGTGATGACAGTTCTTAATAGATACTCATAGATCATATTGGTTTTCAAAGCTTTTAGTCATAGACATATGTTCCTGAACATGAAAACATCTGCATCATCTGTCATTTATTCATGCCGTTTTTCACGCAGTACACAACACATACACTCCGATGTAATGAAACCTGATAGCAAAATAAATGCGGTCCAGACTTGGGCCAGTGCTTGTTTTATTCTGGCCCAGTAAACAGCTGGTTCCATGGCCTGACTCCGGTCCATATAAAGCATGATTGTCAGATGATATTTCCACATCTGGACCAGCTCTGACACAAAAACAGAATATCTTCAAGCCATCACTTTATACTGCAGGATAACAGCCAGAATCTGTCCAGATGTGGAAGTATATGGGCCAGACTCGGGCTGAGGACCCAGGCATATGTTGGGCCAGAAGTTTCTTTTTGCTGAAACACATAAAGTTACAAAATGTGTCAACATTTCATCAAAAATCATTTGAATCCATGATCTCTCTTTCATTCACACACATAAACAAACCTTCGAGAGTAGAAGAGGCGTTTTCTAGAATATGCTACAGAGCACAGTTCATTTTGAGTTACACAATGTTACATACCACAAAGCTCTCACAGTGACAAACACCTGTATCAGCTGCAGGCAGAATGAACTGATCTAATGACTTCAGCTAAATGGAGATACAGCAGCGCTTTACAATCTTGCCCTTTACATCAAGGAGATACATTTTTAGCTGCTCACACAGAAGCAGCACATTTTACACACTGTACTTTGTTTTGATAAATAGTAATGAAAAAGAAAAGGTCTCCAATTCTCGACAAGTTTATTTGCAGCGTTGAAAAATGGTAGCCGGCAGCAAATGGGGAGAGGGGAAGGGGTCGGAGGAGGCAAGAGAGGGTGACCAACTGTGGGTGCTCTTGAGAGAGAGAAAGGGGGGTGAGAGAGATGAAAAGAGAGGGATGGAGAGAGAGGCAGAGAGGACAGGGGAAAGGAAAATCAATAAAGTCATCAAACATGAATTGCGTGCTGAAATGACTTCTTAAGTCCCATCAGGAAAGCAAGTGGGAGGTGAAATGCAGTGGGGGAACCTCTACGCCGACTTCTATGTGTCCTTCAGCAGCACCGACTCAATCACTGGGCCTAACCTCTGTTCCCGCTCACAGCACGGCCGAGCCCAGGGACGCCTCACAGACATATTCATCCTCATGCACTCTGTGTTTGTCTTTCTCTTCTGTTACTTTCCTTCCACTTGTTTGGACAATTTGAACTTTAATAAACATGAAGTCTCCGTTGCAGTTTGTCCAGCATGCTGCAATCTGCTGGTCTTTAAAGTGACAGTCCAGGGGCCCCATGAGCAGAGGATAAGGTCCTCGCTGCATGTTATTCCCCCTCTCTCTGCCTCCCCATGTCCTGTCTCTCTCTACTGCACTGTCAATAAAGGCATAAAAGGCCAAAAAAATTATAAAAAAAAAAAGAAGTGACAGTCCAGTGTTTTTACACGAGGACCAGTTCACCTATCATGGGGACGACCTGTAATGTAATGCTATTTATTTTACGTACCGGAAGTCAACTTTACATAGTTTACATAGATCAGTCAACTACGATCACATGATCAAATATCAGACTGACTTCATGAACAGTTTGATCAGATTATGACGCAGCGTCAGACAAACATCCAGCTCAGTGATATCAGAACATCACATGCATGTAGCAGCTTGTTGTTAGCATAGCATTAAGCAGCAGGTGAATGAACACAAGGATGTTTATGTTTTGAATGATTTCAGTTACTGACTTGTGTCGAGCAAATGAAGCCACATTGGAAACATCCATTCTGAGGAGAAGATAGAGGTCAAGCCAAGCTAACAGGCTAGGCTAAGCTAGCTGTCCAACTGTGACACACTGACTCTGTCATGTTTCTGTGTAAATGCATCACAGATAAAGAAACTGTCAGAAAACATCCTTTCATTCATCTTTCACTCTTCTGTCTTTTCATCTTTTCATCTTCTCTTTAATTAACTACTGGAAGCTTCCAAAACATCTTTTAAGGTGGAATGTTTTCTTGTATGTGACTCGGTGCATGATTGCATCGGGAAATCAGTCCAATACCTTAAATGTCAACGTCACAACTTTGACCATTTCATTTGCTCTCAAGCTCCCTACATGACATACACTTCGTGAGACATGCGATCGGATCTTGAAGCTCTTAAAATGTAATTTCAACTGTGGACATTTTATTTCATCACTTGGAGAAAGAAAGAGGCAGAGCTTCGTTCTGGTAGCTCTTGCAGCTCTGCACCTGTGGGGAGGACTGAACAACCTGTGGAAACAGCTGGATTTGAGAGAAAAGGCCTGATGATGTCACCAGGAGGCGCCTGGGTTTGGAGGCACATTTATAACAAGGCAGGTAAGGCAGGTAGGCAGGTAGAGTCTAATGAAAACATGCTGTTAAATGTTCCGTTAAGGGAGGTGTACAGTGTTTTAGAAGCTCTGCCCCCATGAACTAAAATTCATTATAGTGATCGCTGAGTCATTTATTTTGACAAGTCTTTTTCTTAATGTGTCTTCTTGCAAGTCCTCCAACTTTATGGATGTGCAATACTGAATCACTGGCGTGCAGCCCCTCTTTCATTTTAATGGGACCACTGCGTTGGCACAAAAGGGTGCTGAAGTCGTGGGCTCCACTGTGATGCCTGGAAAAAAGGGTTGAAGCAACACAACACAATGAACTGTCAACTGACAACAGTTACATTCATGTCACATACTTTCTACTATAAACCTCTGTGCAGCAGTTTGGCATCTGGTAAACCTTCAAACTCATGGGTCTACTGTCATGATACAAATCCTTTGGGCCGATTTGGGGGTTTACATGGACTTTAAAACATTGGGGTGGATAAGTACTCAAATCTTTATCTAATTATCCTTAACTATATTATAATTATCACAATTAGCACAGTTTCAGTGCAGAAATAGAGGAAATGATTCAGGACCTCAAGGTCTTGATTCCTTTGTTTTTTTTCTCCTGTCTTGAATTGTGCTGCTCAGGTGGTTTGTGGTTTGATATTACCTCACCACAGACCCGTGAGTTGCTGCCCACATGTCCATGTTTTTTTCAGAGATCCAAATACACCTGGTGTGGACAGCTGGTTGTAGTAAAACAACCAAAGCCAAGCAGAGATATTTTTTACGTGGGATTAATATGGATATCGATTTGTCTCAGCATTATTTGTGTAAAGACACACACACACACCTTCCACAAATACAAAAAAGGTTTGTAAACTCACATAAATATCTTGCTAATGTAAAACGGATCTAAAATGGTGAATACATTCAAAAAATGTACAAATAGATGGATGTCTTCATTAAGAAATGCAAACCCACAAGTGAAGAACTGAGCTGCACAAATGCCTTTTTGATTCGCAAAAAAAAACCAATGCCAGTTCAAAAGTTATAAATGTCAGGAAGATATTCACCAATGCTTTTCATTTATTTGTAAATGAATTAGATTAATTCACAGATATGTTATATTTGCGATATTTTTTGAGTTTAAAAATCCTTTTTTGTATTTGTGGAATGTTTTATATAGACAGATCTGTTCACACAAATTATATCCAGAAAAATCTAATATCCATTGATTAAGAATGATAATGTTGTTTTCCTGTGTCAGAGCCTCAAAAACAGCCAGTGAAAAAATTTCAATTAACAAGGATGAGATTTAATAAATAATGGTTACATTTAAATTTCCATGGTGAAAGTTCATCGCTTGTAGCAATCGCCCATGTTTGTGTTGTAGTCGACCTGTTTGAGCCCATTTCTTTCAGTTTCTTTAATCCCCTGCTTTTTCTAATTCCTTTCTCCTCTCCTTTCTCTCCATCACGTCTCAGCCTATCCATAACTCTTAGTGTATTGCTTTGAGTGTCAAGAGGGCCGTGTGTTTGCTCGAGGGCCAAAGTCATCATTTCTGCTGGAACTGGGCTCATGCTTGTGGGGCTGAGGGGCTTGGTGGCAAGTGATGGGCTATGTTGCTTCACACAAGTGTTGAATACTGACAGGAATGGGCTGTTCAAGGGTTCATACTCCAAATGAGGTCGCAGCAGCTCAGACGTTCAGCTGGCGTTCACACAGCCCTGCTCTCATTCTTATTCAGCCCTCAGCTTTCAGTACAGGCTGCCATTGTTGACCAGCCTAATAGCTTTCTCACAGAGCCCAGGATACGTCTTTGATGAGTCAATAAAAACACTTTGCATCGCCACACAAGCCGAGCCAAAATCTCATCAGGGAAGCGGTGTATCGCATTGTATCCTTTCTGCATTATGCTGCATATTCACCTGTCCCTCTGCATTATTTCCAGTGGCATCTGACATACCATGGTCTGACTACCACACTGTGAATAACACAGCGAAGCTTCATACTGATAACACCTGTTAAATCTCCATCAGATGGCCCCATGTAGATAATGTTCATTGTCGCCATTATACAAACTTGTTGGAGGGAATGAGAAACACTCTAATGCGTTTGCTTCCCTCAGTACATCAGCTGTACGACCTAAAGGTGGTGCCAGAGGAAAAATCATCTGACCAGTAAAATCAAAAAAGATTCATCCTCTTACAAATATTACTGCAATATAGACGACGGAATCACATTCAAAGCTGACATTTTGATCTTAACGTGACAATAAATTTATGGCAACTTTCCATTAAAACTAGAATCACCTCCTCGCGGTTGTTTCCTCGTCCAACCAGACAAGTTAAGGTAACTATGGTCACAGTCTCTGCTTCCTGAGTTAAAGTGTTGAATAACGGACAGAACATTATGATGTCACAGTGAAGTTGACCTTTTACCTTTTGGAATGTCATCACTTGATTTTATCCTTATAGACATTTGAATGAAATTGTGTCATAATTAGTGAATTAATTTGTGAGTTACGGCAAAGTGACCTTTGACCACTAAAATCTAATCAGTTCATCCTTAACACATCTGACCACGACCTCCTGCAGAGAAGCCAGAACCAGAAATCAAGAGAGCCCGAGACAGAAAGTCTCCTGGTAAACTCCACCAGAGCTGAACCGCTGAGACACCGGCAGAATCCGTCACCTTGATAACTGGACACGGTAATGGTCTCCAAGAGACGGCAAGATTTTCTAAACCACTTTATTTTGCGGTAAAACTGCATTGTGTCTGTGTTCAAATTGTCAACTGTGGATGGATGTTTGTTCAAAACCTTTCTCATCATCTAGCTGCTTGGATTTCTTGCCCTGTAAGACTTCTTTTTTGGTGTTGCTATCTGCCAATTACATCTCAGCAGTTCAATTATTAAGTACAGATTTCAACCATACTTAACATGAATAGCTTTGTGTGTGAGGCCAACACAACTCTTAACATTGTGGCAGCAAATCCATTTAAAGTGTATAGGTGGAGATTTTTTTAAGAGGGGAAAATCAGGATTAGCTAATCTGGCAACAACTCCTATTAATGGACGTTTCCAAACTGGCTTTATTTGCTTGACACGAGTCAATAAATGAAATCATTCAAAACAGAAACTACCTGTGTTCATTCACCTGCTGCTTAATGCTACGCTAACTACCTACGCTAACCTGCTACATCCATGGTATGGTCTCATATTACTGAGCTGGATGTTCGTCTGATGTTTGCTCCAGTGCCTGGTATCTCCTGCAACTTAAATATCATTGTTCCTTTTCTGTGTAAGTCAGAATAATGGCGAGGGAAGTAGAGCCGGGTCTCGTTCATACAGCAGAGGTAAATAAAGGTCATGTCTTGTCAAACTTTTGAAAGTGTGTGTGTGAGAATGTGTGAGAGATGTCTGTTGTATCCACTGTCTGTGTCTTGTAAGAAAGAGTTCTGCTGTGGCAGGAGATGAAGGAACAGTAATATCTTTTACTCTTAGTATGTAGATTTACAAACATTCTGTGTGTCCATGCGACACCTCCCTCGGTCAAGAAAACAAGCTCTGTTTCCAAGTGCAGCTGAAGGAAAGTAAACTGGGACATTTGTGTAACTTCATGGGAAAGTTGGGTGGGGGAATCCTTGAATTCCTTAAGTGAAAGAGCTGTATAAAAATGAATAGGTTCAATGTGACTGAGGCCAATGTTAAATGAGGGGCGGGTCCATTGGAAGTAGTCTATCACACATGAATTAGGAGGGGGGCGGGCACAGAGCGTGGTGACACACAGACAGTGGTGTGAGGGTGACAGAGGTCAAGAGGCCTCATTAACTGGGAGGTGGGTCTGAGTGGGACAGAAGAGATACAATGATGTCAGTTAATGAAGAGGAGGGAGGGAGGATGAAGAACAGATGTAGAAACGATGGGAGAGATGGGAAATCAGCCACATTAGTCTGTTATTTAAGTTGTCAGATAAGTTTGCCGAGATGTAAACAAGTAAGTGACGGGGGTCAAGAGCGGCTCACTGGAAAAGTACATATCCAGTTTAAATAGAGCTAGATCATCAAATGCACTGCACAATGTAACAGCGACAGGGGAGGCTCAGAGCAGCTAAATAGATTTAGCCCAAACCCAGCAGAGCAAGCACATTTTCTCCTGCTCTCACCAGAAGAAAGTGAAGCTTTTTACTGCTGTCTTTATCAGGGATTTCACCCCCCCCCCCCAAAAAAAAAAAAAAAAATAACCAGCTCAGCAAAGGACAGAGATGGGAGACAGGGACAAAAGGGGGGGTGTTAACAGTAGAAAGGCTGACTGAGGATTGCACAGTACAGTGTGTTCGACTGGTTGAACATACAGCAGAATGTGAAGATAAGTGAAGAAACAGGGTAGTTTATGTTCCAGTGTTTAGATTCAGCAGCTATATTAATGTTACATACTGTATACGCATGTAACCCAGGGTAATTAATTTCATCTAAATCATGTCTTAATTAAGGGACAGAAAGCAGATTTAAGTGCTCGATCATTTGTCAATGCGCCAAATACTGACAAACATTAACAAAGCAAAGAGAAGCTGTGATGAAATGAGGAGTCGTAAAGAAACTAAAAGGCTTTGTTCATCATTTTGGATAAAAAAAATTTGCTTGTTAATACTACTCATGATATTTAATGTGGTTTCTATTTGATAGTGGCGAATCACAGGAAAATCCATTCATGCAGACTCAGCTCATAGGAGCTGGAAACCTGGTGGCGCAGCTCATTATTGACTAATGTTGCTTATAGTGGGTAAATAGACAGTACATACAGTAGTAGATATTAAAAGAGCATTATGGGTATTGCCTCTCATGGGCTATTGTATAAAAAAATCAATGGTAAGCCAATATGATCCTATGACCTTCCTTGATTTTTGCCACTCTTTCATTTCACCTCTCATCACTCTCAAAGGTCAACCCCCCCCCCCCAAGACACTTTGGTTTTGGACAGCATTGCGTTATCAAAGTTCACCAAAACTGAAACCTACACAAAAGCAGGATGTGAATATGCTTCAGCTCTGTGATCGAGTCCCAAATCCTTCAGCATCACCAGGGAAAAGAACATCAGCACTGGATGATTCGGCAAAACCCCAGATTACATTCAGTGAGCCCTGCAGCCAGAGGACAGGCCTGGGGGTTCCCCGGACGTCCCCCTTTTTAAATCATTCTTTAAAAATTGTAATTGATCACAAGAAATAACATTGTTAATATTTTCATTTTACTTCCTAAACACCCATTTCATTATGATCCTCATGCAATATTCAAAAGGGTTTTTCTAAGTGATTTTCTACATGCAGTGCATTTGTAATTTAGCCAATCAAACCATAGCATTACTTTTATGCTAAAATACTTTCAAAATGCTCTTTACCACGTATTAAAACACATCCTGACAGCATCATATGATCTCTTGTCAGCATAAAAAACAGCAGAGTTAAGAAATGTACTTTAGTCATCAAGGGGAATAAACTGACAGCGCTCATGATATAACATGACTTATACCGTGATGTGGGTTGAAAACTGCATTTTAACTTACCGAGTTCATGCTGGAGAGGCTTTGTGCATCCAGTCCAAACCTTCTGACACAACCAATCAAGGACACTATATGGGAAACCATCTGGAGAGCTGCTCACTATAATTAAAATATATTGCGGGCGTGATGTGACAGAAAGCACAACTCATTCCTGCAGCAGAGTGACGTCTTGCTGTGGAACCTCCTCGGGACCAGCTGCCCCCGTACATGCATGGTGCATCAATCAACAGTGGTCAGGGAAATCGTTTCTCAAGTCTCACAATAAAGTTTCATACATTGCAGTGAATCTAGCAACTACTTTTTATTTGAAAATGAATTTTGGGAGGTTTTGGACTTTCTTTATACGGACAGGTGAAGAATTAAAGAAAAAAAACCTGAAAAAAGAGGAGAAACAGGACGACAGTGGCTCCATCCACAGGTCAGAGGGGTCACTGATGGTTTGATAAAGATGAGGATAATTTGAATCATATCCTGTGACCTTCACAGTCACCAGAAGTCAAGCAGTTTAACACTTTTTGGAGATTTTGGAGCGACATGTCAGAGAGCTCTCTCCACCACCATCATCAAAACATAGAAGAATAGTTCATCCTCCAGTAGAGTTCAGCAGCAATAGTTACCCACAGATGCACTTCCTCTTTAGCGATTATACCTCCAAAATAAAAGCATGAGAAAGTGAGAAAGTTGGGTTTTTTTTTTGCTTTATTTCAAGCTATGTCTGTTGTTTGCTTGACATACATCTGAAATAGCAGACATATGTGTGATATGAAAAAAATAACACCAGCTCAGTGAATCAGTCAAATGTATAATATGAAACTGTGGGCCACAATGTAACATAGCAAATTCCAGTTGGATTTTTATCAATCACATTAGCCTGTGATTATCACTTGCCGACCCCTGGTGTAGGTTCTCCTGGGGCTTGACAGATGAATTGTGTGATTTAAACTGAACTGAACTTTCCACAATTCCTCAGGTCTCACACTGATCCTCACTCTATCCCTTAACCCCGCCCACGGATCCAACAACCAGCTGACACTAACACGACATGTTAATGTGGCCTATGACCCATGACATCACAAGTCAACAAAACCCCACCATTAATTCCAAATTGATTGAGTTTATTTTATGAGGCTGAATCAGGCTCCTCTCCCTTTTTCTTTCTTTTTGAGTCACCACTGATGTAGACACACAGTTCAGGACTAGAAGGCAGATATTAAATGAAGAACTAAAGCTGTTCCGAAGGAAAATGAGATTTCAGCGTTAACACGTCTCTTCTAACATCGTCTACTGTCTAAAACTCGCTCACAGGATATTTTCTGCCGAGATCCCTGTAGAACCTCAGATGTACACTGTATAATTCATGAAATTCCTTAACTGTCATTTTAATTTTTTTCCTACATTTTTTATTTCCCCCTTGCTGGCCACACACCCCCTTTTCTTTCCAGTGGATGTGAGGGTTTCATCAGAATACATTCTAAGTTCGTCTGTCCATCTGTTACCTGTCTGTCAAACGTGATGCTGCAGCTGATACATCACACAGCACTGGTTTCATTCAGATGACAGCCGGGGGATCCCGCATTTTGTCTCTGTGTTTGAATTTCACACTGACGAGGGAGCTACAGGATATTTAAAGGGCAATGAAAATTTAAAGAGAGATGAAACCTGCTTGAATTAGGTTTCCTTGGCTCTGAATTCTGGCATTTAAAAAAAAAAAAAAATCACGCTGATTGGCTTGATAGAGGTACCGTGGAGTAAATGTCAAACTTTTTACATGGCATAACCTAATCTTCTCAGTTTTGTGTTGTTGTTATTATTCAGTTTCAGTGGCAATTATTAAATGTCTGCGCTGTAAAGTTGTGAAGCCCTTTGTGCCAGTCAAAGATCCTGACATTTACAAGGTGTGTGCTGTCCCTCTGAAAGGTTCAACCCGAAGCAGATCGTAAATATTATCTCACCCGTAAAGGACAACTCGGCTGTGCCTGAATTCACTCACTCAATTGGCATCGTTTAGAAAATAAATAGATGCACTAGTTTACTCTGTACTGAGAGGTTTTAAACACTTTAAACACACCTAAATGTTACACTAAGAAAAAAGCAATGAGTAGGAAATTAAGTGATTTTGGTCAAAGCCACATCAACGCCAGGGAAACAGTTATGTCTGTAATGAAGATGTATCATGATAAATTAGCCTATACAGTACCAATTAAATGATATCCTAAGATAAGAACTGGTGCTTTTAGGTATAAGAAAAAAAAATATGGACAAGACGTATGGAGCCCCTTAATTAGGTGCAAGGTATAGAAAGCAGCAAATCTTTGGCAAAGACAAAAGCTAACTAAAGCTAAGTTTAACATTCACATATCTATTTTTTACCCAAGTTAGAAGCATACTGTAGCTTAAAAGGGGGCAGGTTTTTCTGCTGCTGAACGTGGTTTCTTGTCAGGAGCAGGTGGTGATAGTTGCTTGACAAGAGCTTCAGCCATGGTTGTCTTTGTAATACAAGAGGTTATAATCCATCCTCTGAGCAGCTTCATCTTCAGGACAGACTGGAGGCTACAGTGAGACGCTATCAGAAAGTGAGGAGACGGGCCGGAGCTAGCTGGTTAGCATGCTAACTTCAGTAAGAGAGACAAGAGTTGTTTGTGTTGTTGGTGTTTGTTTCCACCTCTGGAGACAGATGTTGGTGAGTAAAGAATGAAGTTTGATGCTGAACTCACGAGTCTTCTAGACTGGTAATTGAACAGCTGCTAATGCTGCCTAGCAAAAGCAAAACTTACAAAGTTTGGTAATGTCTCCCATCCATCCGACGTGGCAATGTAACACTAAAGCAGTGGTTCCCAACCCCCACCCCCCCCCCCACCCACCCCCACACACACACACACACACACACCACACACACACACACACCAAAAGAATAAAGTGATTCATTCCGAATCTTTATTTGCAAAAATAAACATCAATTGAAGGTTTTTCTTCCTATTCCCTTTGGTTTGCCCTGTATGTGGATGAATATGTTTTTCTTACCTCCTTCTTATGTCACCAGGTGTATCAAATATTCATAAAAAGATAATAACTGCAGGGACATTCAAATATTTCTGTCTCTTTTCAAGAGAGCGAAACATTTAAACTTCAAACAGAAGCTTAACAATTTTCTTCTAACAACAGAACAGACTACGTCTACCTCCTTATAAAAAAAATGATAATGATTCATTGTCAGAGTAGTGACATATCAGCATATGGATGAGTATAATTTTCTGTCACCAGGTCTATAAAATACAATCAGAAATAATAACTGCAATAACATTAAACTATGTCTCCTTTCGAGAGAGCTTAACATTAAACTTAAAGAGTTTTCCTTTAATAACCGGTAGTCGTAGGTAGGTCCACACACACACACACACACACACACACACACACACACACAAAAGGAATAAAGATTCATTTTCAGGGGTTAATCAGTAAATCAGTCCTGGTGGACATCGAGTCTGTTTCGGGCTTTGGTTTTTATTGTTACAAGGGCACTGAAGGCGGTTTCAGACAGGTATGTAGTGCTTAATGGGAGAATAACCCTTGTAACTGCGTGTTTGGCCGACGCGGGAGGAACAGTGTGTCCTTTGACAATCCAAAACATTTTGTATCCGTTCAGCTGGAAATATTTCTTTGACACAGAATCGGCTTGAAGGTCACAAAGCTCATCTTCACGGCCGAGGTATTCCTCGTCCTTGAGGGTGGAAGTGTAGGGATCCATCACCCACCATTATTTTGATAAGTACTCATCAATATCGGCAAAACGGCTCTTAATCTCCACGCGGAGGAGGTTCATGTGCCAGATAAACCGTGCGTAAAGACGCGCTCACAGTGCCACCAGACTGCTTCAACAGCAGTGGAAAATGTTCTGGTTCTCCAATTTGCGCACAAAAGCGTCCAGAGTGTCTTTGCACTGCATGACCTTTGATTCAGGCCCCTGCATCCGCCTGTTTGTCTGACTGTAGAGAGTGAATGTATCCGCCAGGTATGCCGTTTCCAGTCAGCTGTTCGTACAGTGGTCGATTGGGATCTTGCAAGAATTCCTTTATATTTTCCTGCAGTTCCATAAAACTCACAAGCACTTGTCCATGCGACAACTCTCACGCTGGGCAAAAAGCCTCTTGTGAGAAGGGCGAGCCTTAATAAAGTTTACAACTTTAACAACAGTTGACAGGGTGTTACTGGGGTCTTCTGAAAGTGTTTTACTGGCCCAAGCTTGGCGATGTAGCATGCAGTGGAAAATTGAGCACCCCAGGGCTTTCCCCTTCGGTCGGCTGTTAAATCCCTTGTTTTTGCCCATCATCGCTGCAGCCCTGTTAGTGCAGCATGCGACAAGGTCGTCATAGGGCAAATTGTTGGATGAGAGAGATGAGTCCACAGCCATAAAAAATATCCTGGCCTGTTGCTGTCGTTACTAGAATTGTAGACATAAGAATGTCTTGTTTCAAGTCATCACCGTCAATATAAACGATGAGCACACACTCGTCTGACACTGTTGTCGTTTCATCCAGCTGGATGGCGAAGGGAACGTTCCTAAGCTTCTCATGCAGCTGGTTTTGGCAATCTGCAGCCATTTTATCATTCCCGTCTTTGACAGTGTTATCAGAGAGTGGGACAGCTTTGACTTTATCCACTACCTGCGGTCCACACAGCCTCTCCACAGTTATCAGGCAGGTTTGATTAGTTGCTCTTCAGTATTGTGCAGCTTTTTAGCCTTGGCAATTAATAGCGAACACTCAAATGATGCATGCGAGTATTAACATCCAGTTCAAAGTGCAGGTTGGCCTAAATAAAGCTTAGGCTGACAGTAAGCCATAGTGTAAACTGATAATAGTACAATCAGGTTTTACAGCATTTAGGCAGATGACAGGAAGCTTGAGTTTATTTCCCATCATTGATTTATTCCATTTACCATGATCCTTGTTAAGTGTTTTTTTCTGGCTTTACGGACACATGATTGGACATAACCAGGAAAGTAGTGGAAGTAAAACAAATGAAGTTTTATTTGAAACTATGAAATTCTAAATTTGAAGGGCATCTTCACAAAAACTGGGATAATTCATGTCCCGGGAAAGAATATTAATTTTCCAGGACAGTTCCTCAAAAAAAAAAAAAAAAAAAAAAGAGACCAGTCCAGGGAAGACCAGGACAGATGGCAATCCTAGAGCCAAGTAGAGCAGAAACTGGTAAGCTGAGTCAGGGTGTTTTTGTTTTCTGGAATGCACATCAATCACAGCTTAAAGTGGTTACTATGACTACAGACTTCAATTTTCATTTTTAACAATGTGTTTTAAAAAATGGGTTTGGATGAAGTTTTATAGTAATTAATATACAGTATGTTAATGTTGGTAACAATAATTGTTCTTACCCCAGTAACTTGGGATCAAAGGTTTAATGTCCTCGTTATAAAATCAAATAAAAATTTCAAGCAGCTTCAAGTTATCCTGAGATGGATGAAAGATACCTGAATTGCAGATATGACCATGAAGCAATTATTGATAAGGGCGGTTTTACACTGAGATCATTCTGGTAAAGAAACACTGCACTTCATCCATCAGTCCAAATCCATCAGTGAGATCACAGTTTGAGATGAGGTGATAACACATAAATAAATACAGATAAACATCATCTTGACACAAACGAGTGAAAAATTGAATAAATTAATAAGTAATCTGTATCACAGCAACACAGTTTTTATCATGTGAGCCATTGTATCACACTGGTTGATCAGCAGCTCTCAGTTGAGTCTCCTGTGTTTGATTCATTAGCCCACACTGGAGAAGGAGAGACAGACACAGGGGAATGTGTTGCCAGCGAGTGCAGGCTGAGAAAAGCCGCTATGATGGGAACACTGTGGGGGAAAGCTACAGAAGAAGACTGGAGCGAAAAGATAGAGGAATGTGTGAAATAAAAGAGATGAGTCTGGGGAGAGAATCCCAAAAGCCTGAGATCTGCTGCCTCATTGGCAGCTTAATGGTGTGTGTCATAAATGGTGTCAGCACCTCATCTCCCCCCCCCCCCCCCCCCCACCAAACCTTCATCTCTGCACACCCCCACTCCACCTGCTCCATTCTCATCTGTCTTCACACAATTCCCTCCTCCACTGCTGCCTGGCTCTTCATCCTCAGCCTGGCAAATAATATTTGCAGTCCCACAACAGAAGATGTTATCTCCTCCTGCTCAGCACCTGCACCCACCAGCCAGATTTACACATTTTGTTTAGGGGAAAACCTAAAAAAAAAAAAAAAAAAAAAATCTGCCCTCGCTACTCAAGTCACCATTTTCTCAGATATCTAAAAATAATGCACAGTGTACAGGCACAAGAACACACACAAGCACAATAATGTCAGGAAGCAATTCCAAGCAGAATAAAAGCTGTAAAGGGCAAAAAGCATAAAAAACATAAGGTGTAGAGTCAGGGAAAAAATGTGACGATTGAAAATTAACAAATGGGAAATCTGACCTTCATGAAGACCTGCACAATGTAGTCCACACTTTATCTCCAAACAAAATCCTCCTTTCACAGATGTTATAAGTCGTACCTGGAGAGCACCGCTGCCTGAGGGCGGGAGCTTGAATCACACTCACAGATCATTCATGAGGTGAAACAAGCACTGGTTCTGTTCTCCCTGGTTCATCACTTCACATTCTCCCAGATGAACTTAATCATATATCAATAAAGTCAGCTTAGATCATTTTGAATCAGTATTTGGATCAAGTAACTCATGAAAAATGAGGTGTACTAAATTTAGAAAGCTCTATGGGGCCCCTAAGGGAACATGGAGGGGGCGGGAAATGAAATGGTGAGCAGTGGTATAATTCAGGTTAATACACTGGGAAGTAGTCTCTTGGGGTTTGGGGGTAGATCCGGGGTCTGGGGCTGGAGAGCTGTGGGTCAGGTGAGTGGAGTGAGATGACCACACAGACACACACACACACACACAGGGGAAAGTTCCCAGGTAAGCAACGGTACCGTTAGGGAGCAGGCTGGAGACGTCGTCAAGGGAGCAGGAGGATTGGAATCAGGTGAGCAGTCAGCAGGGCAGAGGGACCACAGAGGAGCAGGCAGCCCAACAGCCACAGGGACGGGCAGACGGAACCAGGCAGGGCACAGGCAGAGCTCGTGGTTGAGGGCATTTACTGGGGCAGAGACGAGGCAGGACGGTCAGAGACGAGGCAGGACGGTCAGAGACAAGCGGGGTCGATACCAGGAAGTCAGTCCGGAGATGACCGCTGGAAAGTCTTGCATGAATACAGAGAACAATCTGGCAATGAGTGAGTGGACCAAGGCTGCTTAAATACTGGCTTATTGGAGATGGAGTGCAGCTGGGGGCAACAGGTGGGGACGGTGAGGCCGATGAGGAGGTGTGGCAGAGTGGAGAGTGAGACGGAGGCGGGGTGAGTGGAACAACACTGAAGCAGCAGGTAAGAAGCAGAGCAGGCTGCAACACAGTGTGTATATGCATCTTTTCGGTGTGTATGTGAAGCTTTCATTGTGTATGTTGTTAATTTGATGTGTATGTGCACACTTTCATAGTGTTTCACCCTAGTCGGTCTCCCATAAATAACAACTTTAAGTGTTTCCTCTAGGATTTTTTTCAGCAGTAGGTGGGTGGGTGGGGGGGTGGGTGGTGGTGGGGGGGTGGCGGTGGTGCATTTGCGACAATAAAAAAAAAAAAAGAAAAAGATATTTGAAGGCGTGGCGGCTATGATTTAGCAGTGGCGGGCCGCCACTGCTAAATGAATGTAGAGGAAACACTGACTTTCTTGTGGGCACACGAAGGTTTCACTTCCTGACAAATGCATTTGTATTGGCAGTGCTAATATGAATGGCAGCTCAATGTGTTCACCTTAATTAAACTGCCTGAAAATTACACCAGGCTACACTGATTGGACGAGAGGCATTCCATGAGTGCTGATATAGAGTACAAGAGCACCGGGACCTTTAACTATATGTAGCCTGGATATTTCAGCGCACACCTGAGGTAATGTATAGACAAAGTAGCTAGCTTGAGTTCACTGTGCAGGTCACAAAAATGCTTATGTTGCTTTGCAACAGTCCAGTACCAGTCCAGTTGCGGAACTTCTTGTGTTGCCGAAACCAAATAAACCATATGATGAAATACACAAGCAAATCATAATGTGTTGTTGCTTATTTAACTAATATGGCGCTCGTAGAACGGTTGTGTAAAAGCAATATCACACTGAGGGAGCGATGTGTGATTCAGTGATTCAGTACAACATTACTCCATCTTGTGTGATATTGCTTAATTTCACCTGAGTCGTAGAATCGTGCTGTAGACGGTCTGCTCACACACTTTCAGTTTGCACACAAGCACATCTGTTTCCTCTGCATAGAGGCGTTCTTTCTTACTACCTGGCAAATCCACTGTTATAACAGTAATCCAAGGTGCAGCGCGTCTGGCTTTTAAAGGGAATGGGAGATGGCACTCTGATTCATTTATTGCATTTTATGCCCAAAACATGCCCTTGAATAATTAAGAGACTAAGTACAACCCTTTTAAACACTGTGCCTGGCACTGTGTCCATTTTTTCCACCAATAAACTAGCAAAAGTGTATTTGGACGTGTCCTAAATGCACTTTCTAATGTTTGTGAACATAAAAACTTAAGAGAAGGCAACTGTTGGAAACATCTGATCATCAACCTAAACTGTGCTTATGGTGAGCAGAGGCTAAGGATCCAGCTTTTTAAAAACACGATAACACAGCTCGCGCTCAGCAACAACACACTGTTTGTTCCATAATGCAGCAACAAGGTGCTTTGAATCTGCTTCTGCTCTGACTCACATCTCTGACTGACGTCTTCTTCATAGCAATGGTGGCTGAGGCTCATGGATATACTCATGTCCAGAGCCATCCACCACACGAGAAGAGATACAGACAGGTTTGCAGTCAGTTGTAAGGCAGTGTTCAATAGTGAATATTTAACATCTATTTTACTGTAGCATTTTCTTTAAGTACAAGACAACGAGGTAGAGGAAGTGCAGTGTTAAGGGAGTGATCGATATGGAACTGACTGGCTCTGCAGGGACAAACACCCACAGCAACAGGAAGTTTGCCTGTAAATTCAAACCAATCAGAGGAGTATTACACATCATCCAGAAAATGGTGCCAAAGAGCTTAGTGAGGTTTAATGGATGGGGGGAAAGAATGAGAGTGAGATCAGCATTCAAGTGAAAGACAAACTGAAAGATTATTGTTCAGTGTCTGGGTTCCTCTGTTGAAGATGGAATCATGGACGAGCTGAAAATACAGACAGAACTTCGCATTTTGAGGTGTTAATTCCAAATAAATTGGATTGCACATGAAGAATCTGACAAATGTGATTCTCGATGAGGAAGAGATTAAAAACAGGTTGTAGGACAGAGGTGTTGAAGGTAAATCCCTGTATCTAATTTATAGCACATCAATATACAGTATCATCTAAAACAAAGTTAGAATAAATCCAAATTAGACATAAAATTGTCCAAATTAGGGAAATGATTTCCTACAGTGGTGCGTACCTTTCTGTGGACTTGTTTTATGCTTCAGGCAGGTGCTGTACATTTAGTTTTATTTTCCTTTTATCCATTAATTGTCCATGGAGAGCTGGACTTAGGCCTATACGTCATGTGATTAATGGCAGTCCCTCCGCAGACACCTACAGGAAACCTTTGCCATGTGGGTGCTTTGTTCATATTCATTCACTCACTGCGATGCAGAGAGGTGATTGTGCGCACAGAGGGTTTGCAGTGCAGATGTATTTGCTGAGTATGTGGTTCTTAATAGGGTTAGAGGCTTAAACACAAGAAACCAAAACTGAACAGCGACACTTCCTGTTCTCAGCATGTGGATTCTCTGCAGAGGCGGACAAAGTCCTCAGCTTCATTACTGGAGTCCGAGTATAGATCCTCCTGGTCAGATATTCCTCCAATATAGTTTCACTGGAGTACTTGATTTTAAATGTACTTTATTATAAAAGAACATTTTGTATGTCAACTCATTGTATTGTTCCACATTAGCATTCATATTGACTGATTGACTGACTGACTGACTGACTGACTGACTGACTGACTGACTGACTGACTGTAGAACCTGTAGAATGAAAAGACTGTGTGTGACCGACCACAGCATAAAAACGGCAACTTTTACAATCTGTCTGTTTAAAAGTTTAGCTGGAACTGAAGAAACGTTACAAAGCTCAACATACTTTCTCAAGTTGGACGGCTGTTTTTTTGTAGTCAGTGAAGAAGTCTGGTCGTGCTAAACACAGCAAACATTTCAAACTAAATGAATCTTTCTTTATTTCTAAACCTTCAAACACAGACCTCAGATCAGATCAGGTCTCAGATCGTTAGGACACTGACAGGTTCAAACATGACTGACAGTGGAGGAGTTGGCTGTGATTGTGTTTTCTCCTGTGAAATTTTCAAAATAAAAATTAATTCTCTGACTAAAAGCTCTGCATCAAAATAAGAGTACTTCATAGAAATGTAGTGGAGTAAAAGTTACAAGTTTACAAAAAAATAAATGAACTTAGGTACATTACTCAAGTAAATGTACTTTGTTACTGTCCACTCCTGATTCTCTGTAGGTGTTTTCTTCCATTAACTACAGTGGGAATGTGCATAGGCTCAAAACCCTTTGGTGCATATCCATAGTGGATTCTTACAGCACATTGAAAATCTCTAATATTTTCACCTGAACCTGGAAATGATCAGAGAGTCTGAGGATTCAGAAACAATTTAAAACAGAACAATATTTAAGACTGATCACTATTTCTAGGTCTACCATCAAATTTAAACAAATCTATGGCACTGATCAACTGAACTTGTTTGTACAAAAGGTCAGCTGTTCTCGAGTCGTATCACCCACTGAAGCTCAGGATGATGTGATTTACTCATCGGAGTCTCATTCTAAGAACTAAACCTGCCAGTGTTCTCTTGTTATAAATGGGTCTGTGCCTCAGATCAGATCAAAGCAGGTCATTGTTTAGTAAGTAGCACTGTGATGGTGGGAAAATGGCATCAGAGCTAAGTGAAAGTGACAGAAGTCAAATTGTTATTCTAAACAAAGAGGGGCTTTCTCAGCGTGGAACCACGGCCAGACTAAATGTTTCTAAGAGGCCAGATTTAAAGGGAGGAGGGTTGTGGTGGGAGCGCTGGGGTGTCAGATGTGACTGTATGGTTTACATGGCTCATGGATCAGGTGGGAGGGCCCATTAGCAGAATTTTACTTCAGTGCCCCAGGGAGGTCAGGACCGGCTCTGCATGGGGAATTGTCTATTCAACTAAGCTTTGACGGCATTGGCTGAAATGCATACGATGTACGGTGAATTTTGTGCAGGGGGTGTTTCAAACTCAGCACAGTGAGAATCAAGTCAGTAAAATCACATTCATTGACATACAGGTCAAATGAGGGAGTAGATGTATTCTGTGCACTGTTCCCAGACATGTTTGCATCCAGTTCCGAATTGGTAAATTTCATTACGAGGGGCATTAAAATAATCTTAGTCTTGAATCTGACTTTCCCTCCCTGGAGGAAGCCAGGCACTCTTTTGTCTTGGCTCTTCGAAACACTGTCAATATCACTGCAGGGATAACATCGATCACCAGGTCCATGCCGGCTGGAGTGCCTGCTGCCATTAAAGAGAAATTTACAATACTATTATATAATAATATAATAAGATATTCTGAAATTTATGTACATCTTCCAAAAAAATTCTACTTTTTACCCAAATTCTTAAGATGATATATGAAACAATAGTATTACATTTGAAGGACTGTATCAGTACCAAGTGCATTAGTGTTGATTCTGGATCTGTCCTCGGTGTTCATTCACATTTGCACCAGCAGACTAATCAATCCATAAAACACAGTCCCGGTTGTTGGATCTTGCTGAGTCCCTCCACTCCAGTCACTTCTGACTCGAGATAACGAGAGCTATTTAATCAGTTCAGTTGCTGAGTGCCATGAGATCATGTAAATTATGATTTGGCGCTATACAAATATGTTCTCTGGACTTGGATCCTGTTGATAACAGTTTTCAGGTGTTGGGGAGTTTTTACTGAAACGTGAATAAAGCATAAAACCTTTTGTGGCTCTAGACTGATAAATATCCTCGAGTGATGTCACTTGAGTCAGCGTCAGTTGTGCCTGAAGACTACAAGTTTGAAAAGGACAAAAATCTGGCAGTTAAATTAAAGAAAAGTGAGATTAGCAGACCTGACACCCAACCGCTCCTCATCTCTGCTTGAGGCTAGAGGGCCCAGCATACATTAGCCACTGATAGCATAACACACCCAAATTGCCAACCCAACTGTTGGCAGTTGAATTGTATTGTGGGTAATTGAGGCTTTGTCAAGGAGAGAATGGAGAATGTGCGGAATAAATAATGACAATATTTTTGGTACTACTGCATTGATTTTGATCCTTTTTAATGTGGTGAGTCCCATAATGTCATGAATGCAGAGCTAATGTATATGAGTAGCTTATGTATTCTGCCAGTCCAGGGGTTCAAACCAGTGTTTTCCTAACCAAGTGTCTGCTTATCTAACTCACACACACACCACAGCTCTACATAGAAGCATTAGGCAAGGCAAGTTGAAAGTGATGCATAATAAACAAATGACAATAACCAGGAAGTATTATTAAGGTCTCAGAGTTCAACTGAAATCTGCTGTGCATTAAGGAGACCGTACATCAAAACCATTCATGAAGTGATGACTGTAATCTTCCCGCTCTTCAGCCTCACAGTAAATAATCAGTGTTTCTGTTCATTGTTCCATATTGTATGTGTGAGTGTTTGGAGCGTTAGAAAAACATCTGTGCTTCATCACACGTCTCGATCAATAAGGCAGAAACAAAGAGGAGCTTTCGACCAACTTGACCCGTCCAGTCACATTCAATCTGCATTGAACAACAGAAACCAGGCTAGAATCACCCTCATCAGCTGTTTCATTTCCACTGGGTGGTCGCTGTCTTTACTGGCCTGAGGCAGTGCGACAGCTCACCAGGCAAACAACAACAGAGACAGATGAGAAAACACTGCATCAAAAGATATCGATCACTAATGATTAATCAATCCAGATATGCAATGCTGAATTCTCGTTCAGGGTAAGATCCACTTATGGATTTTCCACCGGCTTGACTTTTGTTCTGGTTGATAAGGCGGCCACAGTGCTACCACTCTGTCATTCTGGACATGCAACGTCATTACAATGTTATGCCACAATAAGACCCCAATCAATACCTCCACTCAAATGTAATTGTACGTGCATTAATAGAGAGGACCCTGAGGTCACATCAAGACAGCAGGACCTATATGAGGAGAGGTGGGAGAAAAATGGACTTGTAAACGCTCAATAGAGCTGCAGTCTCTATTGGCACACAATAATGAGCTGCTGTGCAGTTTCATAGGTGTTAAATGGATCGAGGCCACTATCAGATAATGGTAATTTGCATGAATATGCGGCGCAGACAAAACATGAGCGGTGACATTGTCAATCATCTCATGTAAATGTTTCTAATTTTAACACCCTGACTCGTTCACGGCTGAGCTGATGACTAATGACGCTGCTCTGAGTGCAACCCACACTGGATGGCAGAAGATTCAGACGGAGACGGTCTTCAGAGGAGACACCACGGTCCAGTCTAGAATCCAAACTCTTTTAATCCAGCAAGGCGGGCAGGGTCATACACAGAAAAACAGTCCAAAACCAGGCAAACAACTCAGGCAAGGGAGAAATCCAAGAATACAAACCAGGTCATACACTTACAACGAACAATGGGCATGACCGCGAGAGCGCAAAGCACAGACACGGTGATGACAATCTGGCAAAGCCTGAGTGAAACACAGGAGTATATATACTGACTGACTGATGAGCTGATTAACAACAGGTGCGTCTGAAAACAGGAAGCGAAGAAGAGAACAGCAGTGCGTACAGATTTCAAAATAAAACAGGAAGTCCATGAGTGTAATGAACAGAGTCCTGACACTGAGCACAGAGCTCTGCTGGCGGCGTGTTGATCCGACAAATAACGCCACAGCTGGAGCATAGGATATCCATATGCTCACACCAGAAACACACAAGAAACTCGCAGTCTTCATATGCAAACACATGTAATCAGGGAATTACACAACCATGAAACATTGGATCAGATTTTATCATCAGAGGCAAAATCCTTGAGTCTGCTGGTAACTGAACATGTTTCACAGCTGCTGCTTTAGTTACATTTTAACTTGGTCTCAGTGTTTAGATTGTTTTTGTATCGGTTACTCTAAAAGAAACAACCAATCAAAATGCTCATATCCTATAAATGTTTCAATCATGGCACAATCAAGAGGGAGATGAAGTAAAACATCGTTCCATATGAAAGTGCAAACTGCAATCAAAACAATCATAGCAGGTTAAATTGATGATATTGATTTCGGCTAAATGATGAATATGTGTGTGTAACAGTAATGGATGCTTTAGGATGCAGACACAGTCTCTACGGATCGTCTTCACAGAGGTGTTTCTTTGAGATAAAGGCTGTCTTTGTCTGGTGGATAATGAGCAGCCATTTCTCCCTCTCATAGCCTGTAGTCATCTGACCTCAGTGTTTGTGAGCCGGTTTGGATTAGACATTTTTTGTTAAAGTTACTGACACCTTTTCCTTCTGAAATTGTGAGTTATGAGTTATTTTATTTTGATGTTGGTTCAGATCATCGCATCCTTCCAGGACCAGCCTTGAATGTACAACCCCTCACAAATAGTCCTCTTGAAAGTAAAAGATTCTATTTGACATTTTTGTCAAGATTGAGTTATTCACATATTTTTATTCTGTGACAACCTATAAATATTATGTGATGGGTTTTCTTTTTCAAGTTTTTATGCACTTTTTAACTTCTTATTGAGAAAACCAAAAAAGGTTTTATCTCCAAAGTCGAACTCTAACTTGGTTTTGTAAGTTTCTACATCTGAGCCAAGACAACAGGACCCATAGCTTTGGATGGACAATAAAACTTAATGTCTCTTAAAGTCTTAAATACAGCATGATGTTCATTTTTTAAGATATGGTCCCATTTAAAGTAAAATGGATGATAAAGCAGGGTGTGCTTTAGGGTGTGGCTACCGTGTGATTGCAACCTGCCAATCAATCAGCACAGAGGAGAGAACAATGCATCGCAGCTTTCAACTTTCTTTGTGCTTGCAGTTCGTAAACATTAGTGGTAACATTTTGTTTGACAATGTGTTTGTGTTTGTCTTTTTCTGTAATTCAAAGGTATCCACACTGAAAACTGAATGACCAGTGCTGACGGAGGAAGGACCTCACGGATGGAGCAGTGTATTTCATTTCATTTATGCAATTCATCTGGTGGTTGAGAAGGGAAACTGCATGGATAACATCCTTAGTTCTCAAATGGATTGTGATGATGATGCAAGAAAACCACTTCCAAATCATCTCCCTCTGATAGGAAGACAGACCAATGGGTGAAATCATGAAAAAGCGTGTGTTTGGATTCCTTCAGTGTCAGTGGTTCAGGAAATCAAACAGACCCAGTGATTCTAACCGTTAAAAACACTGAATGAAGCAGTTTGACATATAAAGTCAGTGTGTGAGCGACGCTGTACGGAGGACAGAGACTCAGGGAAGAGCTGGAGCTGAGATTGATGCTAACCTTTGTTCTGATTGTTTCTCTGATAACTTATGAAGCAGACGTTCAGCAGGTTTTTACCAGCAGCTGAATTATCCACAGAGGTGTCCTCCTCTCCATAACAAACACACCAGGGGATTAAAACCAGTAGAAACACCCAGAAAGTAGTTTCACTTTAACAATCAGAGATTCACCGACACTTTTCAGTGACACGGGACAGGACGTCTCCAGCAGCTGGGAGCTGAGCTGTCTAACATTTCCTCAGCTTGAAACTAGATAAAAGTGAATGTTGAGCTTCTGTCAGACAAACACACTGACACATGATCATAGAGGATATGATGTCATTGCCTGTTGACCAATGAAACGTTACCATGGTTGAAGTCACAGATTTCTCTGGTTTGAGAATTGATGGAAACATCTGTGATAATGTAAGAACACAACTCAACAACATATAGAACACAGGTCTAGTTGTGTGAAAGAAAGAAAAAAGTCACCACCTCCACAGGTGAAAGTATTTTAACAGGAAACAACTGGAACTACACAGATGTTAGCTGCTGTTACCACTTTAGAAGTCTGTATTAGCCAAACTCTTGAGTGACAGATTTTGAAGCAGTTGTCAGTGTAGCATGTCTCATGTACATAAGTTTTATTCATAACTACAGATAATGTAAATGAAAAACGTGTGATCATAGTTTTCTGTTATATTAGACTTACTGTGATTAAACTGTACTGAGTGTTTTCCATTAACTACAGAATACTGTTTATTTTTTTTAATTCAGCTTTTGCCTCATAAGGAATTTAACAGGAGACTTTTTTTTCGATGTCATTAAAATTGATAAGGAGATGAAACACATAAGGTAAGTACAAACTAACATTGTCAATGGACAGCAACATTTAATAAACATTTCTATTATTTATGTTGTCGGTCCTTCAGGCAGAACCTCAGTGTGTTCTTATGATTACAATACTGTGCATGTTATTACAGTTAAAATTCATACCAGATATGCTCCATAAAAAACATCGACAAACTTAAAGGCAAGAGCTTCATAATTAGCCTTTATTGCACATTAAAAACTCCATTAATTTCAACAGTGGAAAGATGCATAAAAGAATATAATAGATGGAGGAATTAAATAATGTGGTGAGCAATTTACAATCAATTGAAACTATTTAAAAAATATAAATTAAAAAATTAAACTTGTAGTTGAAACAGCTGTTGCAGCAGTTCATCAGTAATGGAGGTAAGGTGCAAGAAGTCCAGGAGCCACTATTCATCATGAGACCTCCAGTGTGACACAGTTTATACGAAGCAGACTCACACTTTGGAGGAAGAAGCTGATCTGAGGTCTGCTCATGGGAACAGCTTCTGGGTTTACTTAGGTCACTGTGAAAGGGACAAAAAGGCAAAAAAGACGCAGTATTTGAATGTAAATTTACCCCAGTAACCACCTCTCTCTAAATAAGTGATGCTGTTTGAACAGTACACTGATATTAACTATA
This sequence comes from Seriola aureovittata, assembly GCF_021018895.1. Taxonomy (NCBI): domain Eukaryota; kingdom Metazoa; phylum Chordata; class Actinopteri; order Carangiformes; family Carangidae; genus Seriola; species Seriola aureovittata. The sequence continues at coordinate 27,873,658 of NC_079370.1, forward strand.
ATAACTATGAGCAACATGAACTATGAACTCTTAAAGTGTGTTACGTATGACATGGAGGCAGAGAGTCAAAGACCAAGGAGAGGTGGAACAGTAAGGGAATAAGCCATTGGGAATATGTGGACCAGGAGGGGCAGCGCTGGTAAGACTGAACAGTGTTATGGCCACAAGTGTTACATTTAAAAAATGCAATATAAACAAAAATAACTCTCATCACACAAGACACTGGAGGCTGATGTACAAGGCTGCTACTTAAAAAAATGAACACATGAGGCCGTAACACTGTTCACACACCTGTGAGTCCTTCCCCAGATTGGCACCTGCATCCACCTGCATCACCGGGTGAAGCCAGAGAGAAGATGATCTTGATGTGTGGACGCTGCAGGTGGAGGTGGTGCAGCTTCTCCTTCACTGCTGTGATGAAGGTGTAGCTCTCCCCAAAGATCCAGACCAAGGCCGGATGGAAAACATTGTAATAGTGAGAAAATGTATCATATTGTAGCGACTATAGAGAAACAGGCAAAAATAAACAGCAGTCTGATTAGTTATGTGAAGCCACATCCCCTCATCCCACAAAAAAACCCCTCAGCTTAGCCATTAACTAAAACTAAATAAAAGAATAGTCAACGGTACTGTTCAATAGAAAATAGTAACTAAGAGAGAAAGAATCATCCCAACAGATGTTTTGTCATCAACAATGAAATGAACAGAACCTGCGAAAAATCCATACTCACTGTAAGTTTAACGCTCCTTCAGGACTGTTTCAACAAGTAACTGTTGCAAGTAGCTGCTGCTCAAAAAAAGGAAAACATAAAGATGAACTTTTTTGCATTTTGCACTTTTATGAAAAGGCCGACATAAACTTTTTTCGGTGGTAGTTTGCGATATGCATGTTATAATTTATTTTCTAATATGCACACTCTCATACAATACAGTGGTGGAGAATCACAAATTTGGAAATGATCATTTGACCAATGTGATGTCAATATTGTATTCTTGTTGTTGATTGGTTAGGGAGGGTGTCCTCTATTGTTTTGGCCAATTACAGATTAGCACAAAGAAAATGAAATACTTGATATAAGAGATCTTGCCATCAGTAGGACAGCAGGAGCCACCCCCCCCCCCCCCCCCCCCCCCCACTACCAGAAATCCTCTTGCCTGCAGGTGTTGCTGTTGAAGCATTTTAATCACAATTTTAATAATGTGTTTTTTTTCTTAAGAGGAGAGAAAAACTATTTTATAAACGATACTGAGATTCGGTTTAGTCCAACTAATTACTCTCATATATTCTGATCTCCCTCTTGCCTCTGTGCTCCAGCCTCCTCTCCCAGCTCACCAGCTACATGTGTTAATCTGCTGTTTTGCAAGGAAGCAGAAATTAGTTTCCATTTTATTGTGTGACCAGACACTAACAGCGCTGATGAAAAGAGAGGAGACAATAATTCACTTGCATATAAGAAACACTTACGTGATGACAGCCAACCAATAATGTTTTGCTTCCACTTCACTTTATCACCAACAGAGCTGCAAACAGTCAGCAACAACAGGGGTTGTAGGAAAAATGGTTTATAATTGGACCAACTTCACTTCTAATGCTGTGCTATAATGCCACATGCTACATGGCGGTGGTTTAGATATGAGATCATTTTGTCAACCACAGATTTTCACTATTGACAGATGTATATATTTCATCTGCTGCCTCAGCACAAATCCAGATCCATCAGACCAGGTCTTCAGCTGTCCAGTGTTGGTGAGTCTGTGTCCACTGCAGCCTCAGGTTTCTGGTCTTGGTGACAGGAAGTGGAACCTGACGTGGTCTTCTGCTGTTGTAGTCCATCCACCTCAAGGTCGTACTTGTTCACTCTGAAGCTTCTCTGCTCGCCACAGTCGTAAAGAGTGGTTATCTGAGTGACCGTAGCTCCAACCAGTCAAGCCAGCCTTTCTGACACCAACAACCATCACATTTTCCCCTATTCTATAACTGAAGCCTCTGATGTGTCTGCATGATTTCAGGCATTGCATAGCTGACGCATGATTGGCTGATTGATAATTGCATGAATATGTAGCAGTAAGGAAGTTCCTCATAAAGTGTAAATCTGGCTAACATGACCAAAACACCAGCTGCTATCACTGATTATAGTAAAAAGCCCACACTTTTTTTTTTGACTGAAAAATAAAGATCTATTTGACTAATAATAGCACAACAACTGTCCTTAAAAACAGGGCTTTGGAAATAGTACAATTATTTTTATACCAAGCAAAATCATACCCAGTGTGAAGCCTTGCTGCTCTCACGTAATGAAACTTTAAATTATGACTTTAAACATGATATATCTGAGTGAAGCAGAAAGGCAGAAGCAGAAACACAGCTTGAGAGAGGCTTTATCTTTTGTTTTTCACTCAGCTGTACTCAACTCAAAAGTACAGCAGAGTGAATCACCAACTGACACTGTATCCTTATTGTGACCTCTACATTCATTGTTCCATAGAGCTCAGTCTTATGAAACTAAGCCTTTGGTTTTATAGAGCCTCAGAAAAGCAGCTCTGGTGTCGGTCGGTTCATTACTGATGCTGTGGATGCATTAGCGTCTCCCAGCAGTATTCTGCCATTTACTACAGCCTCAGCTCATGTCAGCTGTGCTCAGATCGTTACTGTGGGTCTGATTTCCTAAATTAGCGCTCAGTCCTATTATCATGTCAAATCTGACCACCTCTCACCTGCCTCAGTTTAACAACAATCATGTGATTTGACATGTTTATGATTCTTTCTACTGTGTTCCATAAGAGTGTAGCATGAACACCATAATTTAGAACTGGCTCTCGTTGAAAGGGGGCACCAGTCCTCAGGGAGGACAACAATTATTTCATTGATTAATGTGATAAATCTCATATCAGAAGCTGTGACTTCTCGATTCAATGGATCTCCAGTCTCTACGTCAACGGAACACCGTGTTCCATGATTCTGCCGGCGTCTCTTGTGGGTTGATGCGAAATAAACTCTAATTCTTCACTTTGGTTGGATAACTTTAGAGGAGACTGGTGTTGACCAGAAGGAAAACATAGTGATAATAGTATAGTATAATACTGATGATAATTTAAAGTTACAAAATTACTCTTCTGTTGTTTTGGTTCAGTTGGTCTTGACTTGGCTTATAAAAAAAAAAAGATTGCGCATATAGACAAAAAGAATGTTACTACGAGCACGTGGAAAAGGACGCGGACAAAATGATCAAGTGCAAAAATGGCTAAGAGCTGTGACTAAAAACCAAAAGTTTGTGACTAAGAGTTTGGAGTTACATAGCTACACAGCCAATGACTTAGAGCTGATGACTTAGAGCTGATGACTTAGAGCTGATGACTTAGAGCTGATGACTTAGAGCTGGGCTGTTGGTAAAAGCAATGTGTGATCTCGACCGTTTTATCCCCTGGGGGCTGGCGCATGTTTCAGGGGCGTCACCCGTCTTCTCCTGTGTTTCCACTTTGAGAAGAGAATAATTTTCCACTGAACTTTTTATAGTTTAATTCTAGAGTTTACCTATAAACTCGCACATCCGTCTTCCCCCATGACCATAAAATATTAAATGAAATAACATATAAAACTACTTGCACTAATAATGGCAGAGATCAAACAACAATATAAACATTTCCCAAAGCTAATAGTCTATACATATGGATTACACAGCAGTTCTTTGACTGTAATAATAATAATATGGACATTCTGGATGTCATGTATTATGTGTATTATTGTTACCATGATGACAAAGGTCCAGTACACCTACTGCTGATACACTCCTATGCGTTGTACTGTTGTTACCATGATAATGAACGTCTGGTACACCTGCCACTTTCCGGAAAATCTGAGACAAGTGAAATGTACCAATCAGTGAAGAGGATACAAGAACATTTCTAAAGTGCTGAGGATCCCTCACAGTAAAATAAGGTCAATCATAAAAAATAAAATCACAGGAATATGTCTTGCTCGTCCAGCTGCCTTTGTATAGCACTTAGAAATACCACAACCTGGATGACTGAGAGTCTTCACTGACAAATTCCCAGTACGATTACAAAGGGATAAAGCTTTCAAGTAATTTAACCTGTTCATTCGGATGCATTACTTTGCTGTCAGTAATACAGGAATACATTACTCAACACACCTTTAATTTCCATATCCTGTATGATGGTTCAGACTTGCAGGACGCATCAGAAATGTGATGTTTTCTTCACACTGTCATTCCGTTCTACTCTACTCGTGTGAATGGGGTATTTTCTGTTTGAGCTCTACTAAGGTGAGGATTCTGGCATCTAATTTAAAAGCAAATAACTCCCTTCAGGGAAGGCCGACACTCCCAGGTGAGGTGGGGTTGTGATAGGAGTGTTTAAGTAGTTGAAGCAAATCTGTTGGGGAAAGCTGCTCAAACTTAGCACCACAGAGACTGCACATTTCCCCACACAGTATTACACCTTCACTTCACTTTGTATTAGGCTACTTCCAATCAAATATACAGTCTACGCAACTACTTTCCAGTCCACCCCTCTCCCTCCTTCTCCTCCTCTCCTCAGGGTTCATATATGAATGGTATTTATAGGTTAGCAAATAAGACAAACAAGGTTTTTTGTGATACAGATCTGTCAGATGTTTGACTTACATTGTGCTCCAGGTCTCTTGCAGCTCCACAACCAGGGACCATGTAGTATGTTAATCTCAAATCAAATGTGCTGACATCAGATGACCTTTGAATGTCAGTATCTGACATTCTACTGAAGAAAACTAACAAACTAGAGAACCTTCCCACAGCAACTTAGCAACAATTTCCTCCCCTTTTTTTTATTTGGCTTGACAGTATTAGACTGTCCCATTTCTCATAATTGTTTCTTTCAAGTATTTAGAAGGTGTTGTACCTGGCTTGTTTAGGAGCATAACCAAGAAGGGAGTAAACCACACTCACAGTAACCATTTAAAGAAACCAAATTTATTAAGAATAACTCAATTTAAACTAAGTAAACTAAAAAATGTGAAGTCAGTAGAGTAGTGTAGGTGTTGGGAGCTAAGAAAATGAAAGGCAGCTGAGGAGTTGACCAAACACAATACAACCAAACAAAATTAAGTTGGATGCCTGACAGGCACCAGCCTTCCAGGAGGGCTGAGAGAGAGAGACCATCTTGAATCTCCCAGCTGAAATAGGCTCCACTCAGGTGAAGTCAGTCAGGTAATCAAATCAAACCATAACAAAATACCGTCATACGGCCGAGGGCTGTCCAGTCCCCTTTTCTGAAAGATGGGAACCATCACTCCAGTCTGCCAGTCCCGCCAGGCACTGTGTCTGACCTCCACATGGCACTGAAGAGGCGTGTAAGCTAAGACTGCCCAACAATGTCCAGAGCCTTCAGCATCTCTGGGCGAATCACATCCACTTCCAGCACATTGCAACTGAGGAGCTTCTTTACAATCTCAGGGAATTCTGCCACAGACATGAGTGAGACTTCTTCCAAGTCTTGAGACTCTGCCTTTTCCATAAGGAACATGTTGGATGTGTTCAGGAGTTCCTCCACCGCCCGACAATATCCTCCATCAGAGTTAGCAGTCCTGCCCTGCTGAACACAGTTGAGGGTTTCCATTCCTGAGTCGTCCCACAGTTTACCAGAACTTCCTTGAAGCCAACTTAAGGTTCGTCTCTATAGTCTCCCTGAATCCTTCCACACCTGGGTTTTTGTGTTTGCGACCAACACGACTCTATACCAAGCAGTCGCCTCCACAACAGAGGCTTTGAACACGGCCAAATCAGACTTCATCGCCAACAGCCACCATCCCCATGATTTATGAGATATTTTCTGGAAATTTGGGTTTCACAGGGTCGGTCCAGCGGTCACCACCACCTTCACCACAGCGACTCCCGAGATAGAGGCTATCCCGTGAGAACTTCCAACACAGTGGGGCTCAGCCGGGGGCTCACACCAGCCCAGAATAGAGTCCAGTCCTTCTGAAGGAGTTTGGTTCCAGAACCAATACTTGGTATTGAGATTAGCCCAGCTATATCTGGCTCATACCTCCCACACCAACTCTGACATCAGGGGTCAGCATGCTTGCAACCCTTATTCATATCACTGTAACTGGCGGGCCCAGAGAGTGGTGGCTCCATACAATTTATTTATTATCCATCAGTGTTCGGTCAATCGCTCTTTGTCTGTATCCCCCCCACCCCTACCCACCACCCCCCCACTTACAATTTCAGGAAGTGCTGTCCATGACCACACAGCTCCCAGGATCAGTGGGATGCACAAACCCCTTCACCATATGAAGGTGGTGAAAAAAAAGAAATGAGAGATACATCATGAATGAAACCTGAATGAATTTCTGATATTAAGATATAAAACAGGTGCAGGAGAGTATGCAGTAGGCAGAAAGAAATACAGTGAATCAATATAAGCTATATACCGTGCAGTACAATACATATACACATAGCATATCCAGACAGCTGTGAAACTGATGCTGCTCTTTGCCAACATTAAAAATAAGGCATGTCCAATGAAATGAAAATCTAACTGGCCCTAACATTTAGTTAATTTGTGATTGTCTGACAATAAATGTTATTTCCAGGCTTTGGCTATAGAGTGGGTACCACTAATAGGAATGAGTGTAATAAGGGGATGGGTGGTGGCTGAAATAAATTCACTTTTGGCAGCTTGCTGAACAACAGAGAAACTCTCTAACTACTATTGACACAGGGGATCAATCTGGATCAGAAAGCATGGCCTTCCGGATGCAGATGGGTCTGGATTTACATTTAGGTACTTGCGGCTGATATTCGTCCTCATAACCCCAAATTAGAATGATATTGTTTTGGAGCCAGCACCCAATAAGGAGTCAATAACAGAGCCATGCAGGTAGCATCCCGGCTAATGGGGATTTATATGGGGACCCAAAACAACACTGACAGGCTTGACAATTTGCAGCAGATAGATTGGCTCCGTTGGACCGTGAATATAGACCCCCCCATAGGCCGGCTTGACTCCTGCTTGGCTGGGGCCCAGTGATGCAGCGCTGTGATGACCAATGAGGCGGGTCGACACTGACTGGACGGGCTGCGGCCCTCGATGAGGATTTTTAGTGTTAGTTGCATGCAGCTAATTTGCAGAGATGTTTTGTGGTTTCGCCTCGTTTGGATGTGACTGAACCATAAAGATACAAAATGACATGTCATCAATCAAACGTCTAGAAGTTCAGTTTCCAACTCACCATAAAACTAAGTTCAACTAGCCCTGCAGCAATAAAATCAAATGCATAAAAGAAAATGTATCCATGTCGTGACAAATGTAGAATAGTCTAAAAACAGTCAGCTCTGCCATAAATACCTCTTTGAAGGGGCTGGAGTGATTGCACTCAGCACTGTGCTACTTCAGCCTCGTATTTCACTTCAATTTGACACAGACTCCACTGAACTGCTTGACCTATTTCTATAACCCTGAGGTTCAACACAGTGGAAGGAATGGACGGGGATAGAGAGGTTAACAATGTTGCTGCTACAGTCAAATTAGGCCAAGCTTAGGAGTGCGAGGGAGCTGAGGGAAATAAGACAGAACAATGCATATTAAGTGAATTATCTCTGAGCTGAGAGCAACAGCATCTGTGATCCAGTCAACCCCCACCCACTTCATCTTGGCTCCCATCTCCAATTAATCCGATATACATTTATACCATAGTCTTTGAAGTCCAGGACTTGTCTGTTCTCGTTGACACGAGCTGATAATGGGGGCATAGTCGGAGTTGATTTATGGCGGCGCCGGGCAGATTGCTGTGACATTATGCCAGAGGTTTTGCCCTGTAATATAGAAGGCTGTAATGAGTGGCCTGTTTGCAGAATGTAAGGGGTCTAGCCCCGGTCCTGGCTCATAGGTATTGAAATGATATGCAAAATGGGTACTCTCCAAGCCTCAGGGCACCAAGACACAATGTGTGGTCAGACGAAAATGAATTTAACAGGATCTAATGCGACCTGGATGCATCACTTACACCACTGTCTGTCATGTTTGTGTCTCTTTTTTAGTCTCTCCATTTTTTCTCTTTCTGTCTTCATCTTTATTGCATTTACTCAGACTGAGAGATTAAGAGAGACAGGTTTTGGATGTATCATACAAAGGGCATTTACCTTAGCTTGATCTGAATCCATCTGTGTGGCTTGTAGCTATTAACAAGACACAGGAGCAATATAGAAAAATTGCTGCCAACTATTATAGTCCTCTGAAAACAGATGCCAGGTATTAATGCAGATGGCCATTGGTATTCTGATAGTGATCCCGTCGCTTCATGAGGCTGAGGTATGCTGTTAAGCAGCATGTGGGATACCTAATTATACCTCTTACATGGCCAATCAAGAACACACTCACCTTGAGCTGCTGTTTTACTGCTAAACAGGAAACTGACCTCACCAGGTGTTATACAGTATACACAGTCAATAACACAGGTACAGGAGCCGTGTGCTACTGAAAACGACAGTTTTCACAGGTGTATCGTAACAGGCACACAACGGCCCCATGAGAATACAAACCATCTGATCAACCATAAAACTGTTAAGTAGTTTCTGAAGTTTAGGCTCAAATCAGCCTAAACTGAAAGAAGGTTGATACAAGTTTATTCTTTAAGATAAACCCCTTGAGACGAACCATCTTTTCGTTTTGATGGGGTCCTAACGTACGAAACAAATAAACATGACAGCAAAACAAAACAAAAAACAAGTACAGTGGTGATCACAATAACTAGATGGCCACAGAGAAGATGTGAACAAATGCCTGCTCAGCAAAACTCATATAATGCGTCTACTACGTTTTGTTCATCATCTGAAACATGAACAATTATTCTTAAGATAGGAAAACACACTATATTTAAACATGGAATGATGTTATGGTTCTTGTGTTTGAGGCTAGAGGCATAAGTAACACACTGAACCTTTAACCCTGCTTTGGTGCAGTAAAAATTGTTCCACAAATAATTCCTGGTTTGCTTCTGTGGTTGTCCAGTGCTAGCATGTTTCTGCTCAACTAGCCTTCCTGGTTAGCTTGCCAGCGACACTGGTTCACGAATTAGCCGCACAGTTAGCATCACCGAGCGTCCATCACCATCTGTTCTGCAAGAGCACAGCGATAATTTCTACGAGGCACACAGCCTATACTGGAAGGCTTGGCACTTTGATACCACAGTCTGGAATTGGTATCGTGTGCCCCACTGTCGAGATCGTGCTTTTGATTGAATATTGAAAAAGTCAACACAAGATTTAACAAAAAAAAAAAACATTAATCAGATTGTCAAACGCTGCCTCCGGTTGCTGTAGTTGCCAAGGGGAGCTATTGAAGGAAGTGAGAAGAAATACATTGACGTGCAGTATGAAAATTTTGCATCAGTGTGCCACGATAAGTTATGTTAAGTTTAAGTTTGTGTTTATGAAAAGAAGGTGTTTATTAATTGTTAAAATTTAGGGAACAGTTTTATTATTTAATTTGATTTAATTTTTGTTATTGTTAGTCTTTAGTAGCAGTAAATCACCAGTAGGTGTCAGTGTCGCTACATGGACGCCATTCATGCATGTCCCGTCATCTCACATGAGTTAATCAGACAACGAGAATCTCTGTGTACAAGACAGATGTGCGTAGTGACTGTCAAAGTTTTATTTTTATGATTTGCAGTAAAACTATTAAATGTGTAAATGTGTAGTATCAGAATGAGCTCCACACTGCTTCGCATATTTCTTCTAAATAAATGTTTGTGTCATTGTTGACTTGAAATTAATCTGTGCAGAAATAAATTTCTAACAATAAGTATTTGTTCATAGAAATGATTTTATATGAATAAAGTCCTCAGGAGACGGGGTTGTTCAGTCAGCGTCAGTTACAAAGAGAAAAACTGAGAGTGTCTGAGAAAGAGAACGCCCACTGACTGTCATAGATTATGAGTTCAGCAGTCCAAACACAGATTCTAATTCATACCTGACTAACAATGAAGCTTATAGTGATAGTTGAGGTTATTAGACGTGGGGTTGTGTGAGGTTTGGATCTATAGTCATATAGTTTGTGTAACCTGCAGTAGATTCAGATCAGAGAAGCAGCAGGAACACCAGCACAGGAACTGAGTGATGAGCTGCACTGGACAGAGTCAGCAGAAAGAAAGAAATGAATATGGCTTGAAGTTTACAATTTTTTTGAATAGTTTTATCACTTTATCTGCCGTCAAACATACCTCTACTTTGGAACTACATTTTTTCAACTACCATTTCCTACGCACAAGCACACCTGCACTACACTCTGTCTAGTAATACAGTAGTTCAGTGTTGCTCAAACTATAGTTCCAAAGTAAAGGTCTGTTTGACAAAGTTTTTCTGCTGACCAGCTGATCTCAACCTACTGCAGGTAAAACACTGACTGTAGATCAGTACCTCAAACAACCGCATGTCAGATAACCTCAGCTATCACTTTAGAATACGTTTACATTTTAAGCAATATTTTCCCTGTACATTACATATTATTTCACCAACCTACCACCAATCAGCTGTTCAGATTAGAGTACTTTTTTTTTTAATCAAAATTTGATCAACACATGATCTAACTAATTTGTTGGTTTGTTCTTTGTCAGCAGGATTACACATAAAACACTGAACCGATTTGCACTGAACCCGGTGGGGGGGTGTTGGGGGAGGGGCCTGGGAAGAACCCATTAGACTTTGGGACAGATCTGGATCATTTACTATGAATTGTATTTTTTTACTGTGAAGTCCATGTTGTTTGACACTGGCATTTCCTAGTTCTCCATCTTATGCCCTCCTCCCCTACAAACCCCATCACTTCCCTGCCCGTCTTTGCCAAGAGGCCATCTGTCTGTCTATACAGTGAGTAATACATTCGTAATATGCAACCAAATGGAGCTGTCATTCTCAAACACATGCAGCTGCACACACGCCAGTATGAATATTAACATCACTGTGTGTGTGTGTGTGTGTGTGTGTGTGTGTGTGTGTGTGTGTCAGGCGGGTTGGAAGTGTGTTGACAGAGGTGTGGAGGTTGAAGCTGAGGTTTTTTGTTGTTCACCTGTGAATTGTGGCAGGTGTGTGAGAAGTAAAAAGCCCTTCTAATGAGAGGAGCAGCCCAGCGTTGGCAGGGTTGACATCAGTTGGGTGGAAGGGGGGGGGTGTGTGTTGGGGGAAGGGGGGGGGGGGGGGGGGGGGGCAGTAAAGGTCACCTTCTCTGAATCTTGTTGGGCCTGCCACAGAGATCTGAAACCAGCAAGAAAATAACAGAAGCTGGCATGAACCGCTGCTCTGTGGTCAGATTCTTGTCCTGAAGCTGCCAGTGGCTGAGAATCCATGACAATATTCAGCACTGCCATTATTAGTTCCTATTTGTGTGGAACCTGATTCAAATGTCACATGTAGTTAACTGTCCAGAATATAAGATTTTGCAGCTCTTCAGCACAAGATGATATTTTCACCAAAGGTTCCTCCTGCACCTCACTGATGTGGTTTCTCCCTCTGTCTGCTGGCTGTTGTAGCCCCCCCCCCCCCGTCATGAAACAGGTGCTCGTAAAGGAGAATTCTTCAGTCTTTAGCCTGATGCTACTGCTGCTGCCTCACTTCACAGGTTCCAGGTTAGCTACAATAATTAGTATGCTGATGAGATTCTTCACATTAAGACCCAACATCTGTTTTATGGTTGAATAAAACCGGTTTTATTAGCTTAATCTTGTGCGTCCTTCATGGCCACCTTTAAACACAAAAGTAGTCATCAGCATCAGCAGCTTGTTTATTTTGGTGTAAATTCATCCAAACACGGGGGGGGGGGGGGGTTATAAGAAATCAATATAAATTAGTAAACAATATATTTCATGTTTACTGAGTTACACTACAGAAAAAAAGGAAAAAAATGCCTTCATTTCTTATAGTTCAGATGGAAGAATTAATTGCACATAAATATAAGGTGTTAAAGTGTGTGTTTTGCCTATTGTTGTCTGTGATGATGACATCCTGTCCGGGGGGGGGGCGGGGGTTACCTGCCTTTCACCTACTGCATTCTGGGACAGCAGCGTCCAGCCCATAACACTCAAGCAGGTGTGGAAAACAAGACTCCAGTCTTTGTCTTTATTTTTCTTGCACCGTACTCTCTCGTACTCCGGAGCTCTGTGCTGCGTCCTATGACGGACTGAATGAGTCAGCGCCGATGCCGCCACTGGCCTCACGCTGTCATTGTTACATAAGCTTCAGTGTGACTGAGGGCGGCCGACACAAACAGGTATAGATGTGTGCTGTCAGGTATTACTGCAGTCAGCACGTCATCGGCGAAGTTTCCTGCCGCCACGTTCTGTGAGGAGAGATCACAAGTGAATGATGTTGGGCTCGTGTCAGGAATCTGAGTCACAATTTCACAGCGTGTCTCACTCAAGGGGGGAACAGCAATTTCACAGAAAGGCCCCCGAAGGCTTCAATCTAAAAATATAATATATTGAGATGAACTTTTAGATGATTTAGCTTTTCTTACATCCACAGAGTAGGGTAGTGATATGGAGAGGCCAAGGGACTATTAGAATCAACCCTGCATTCAGTAAGTGTATGTAATCTATTAGATTATGACACATCTTATAGGCCTACACAAAGTTCACATTTTGTCTTTTTCTGTTGATGGTTCATTTATGTCCATACTGATGGTTCATTAAGCCTTTAGACTCCACTTGTTACTGTTTGTAGAGCTTTCCATTCTTACATGGCAAATACTGTACACACTTCATCATGATAATTATGGAGGAAAACCACTCAGAATAACAACAACAACATCCAGAGTGGTGTTGATCAAAAATAAGCAAACTAACCCACACACAAATGTAATATATGACATATTTAACGTGAACGACACAGTTTAGAATTGGCTCTTGTTGAAACAGGCCACCAGTCCTCTGGGAGGACAACAATGAATTACTTCATTAACAAATTTATCAATCTCATATCAGAAGCCGTGACTTCTTGATTCAATGGATCTCCAGTCTCTACGTCAAAAGAATACAACAGGACAATAACTGGGTGTAAATAAAGGAGTTTATTAACTAAACTACTATCTACAGAGTAAATGCAAGGTGTAATAATCATAAAGATGAAAATAATAATGAAATGAGCAGTGTGATGAGTTGGCAATGGTGGGAGAGAATATGTTATGGCTATACAGCTAATGATGCTACATCTATGAATGATATTTGATGATTAAATATTTTTTACAAAAAAGGGTTCTAATGCCTCTATAAGACTCGATTTTGTTACAGTTTTACAGTTATTGAAGTTTATAATGATGCCTATGTAGAAGTGGTTCAGTGGCTAATTACAGCAGTAACTGTAGTGTATAAGTGTATATGGAGGTGTCTGAAATAACCTGGACCACCATGCAGCCATTTACAAACCTGAAAAAAGTGTTTATTTTAGCTCTGATTTTAGTCACTACCATCAACTCAGAAAAATATCTGGCTCTTTAGCTGTTGAATGCTTCATTATGTTCACAGCTGCTGTCTGACTGTTTCTGGCTTCTGTTTGGTGGTAGTGTGACAGGTAGTGCACAGAGGGTCTTTAGAGAGATTTTTAGATTTTTATTACTCCGCGCATGTTGTTCCTTTCCTTACAGGAACAGCTGTTTTGTCTGCCGTCCGTCTCCTTCTTGTTGACACGACATCTCAGTAACGCCTGAAACAGAACTTCTTTATATTTGGCACAAACATTCGCTTGGACTCAAGGATGACTTGATTAGATTTTGGTGGTCAAAGGTCAAAGGTCAAGGTCGGTGTGACCTCACATAACACTTTTTAGCCATAACTCAAGACTTGACATAACAATTGTGACAAAATTACACACAGGCGGTTCATATTTTCTGTGACTCTGGATAAACAGGGATGTGACCTGGAACTAGTCAGAGTAGCAGAGGCAGACAACCACCAGGAGGTGATTCTAGTTCTCTCAGAAAAGCTGCATGCTGGAGCCTGAACACCATGACTGTGGCTGGAAGAAACCAACAGTGAATTTGAGGTGAGACAGTGAAACAACGAGCTGAAATTGACTAAAGCAGCGTGAAGCTGAGAGGAGCTGCAGACTCAGCTGATAATTCTCTGTAGGTTCATTACTACAGGTGACCCCCTTTCACATTCTCACACTGTTTTCATGATGTTATTTGATGCATTGTTATAATATAATAATTATCGCCACTTGAACTTGTGACGAGTCGCAGGAACAGCTACTCAGCCCAGTCAGACCTCCTGCCTGTCAGTCAGATATTCTGCACTGCCGAGTAAAAGCTGTGGAGCTCTGCTGCAGTTGACTTTCCTTTGACAAATAAAGGTCAAAAGATTTTCAAAACAGCTGTTCCACATTCCAGTCGCAATGTGGGTCGATAACTGAAAGACACAGAAGTTGAACCGGTCGCTCGGTCATTTTATTCCACTGTCAGATGTTTTTAAAATGAGTAAAATGTGTTTGTATTTCACATATTGGTTCTGAATGCATCCATATAGTGTCGATTGTTTTGTTTAAAAACACATCCCTCGTCTGCACTGGTGATATGCCTCGAGGGCATTAATGAAGTGCAGACTGTGAGGGCAGCCGGCCCATCTGCACCACAGAACACTCAGGCATCTGGCGACTTCTCTGAAAGTTCCAAATTAAAGCAGAAAATCATCTGAACTGATCGGCTGGGATGTAGAGTGGATTAGAATATCAACACAGACAAATGTATGTGCATTCATAAACATCAACGCACACACACACACACACATGCATTTGGAAATGAGCACCCCAAAGCAAACACACACACATGCAAATGAGGGAACCAAAGTAACCAGACGTAACACAAACATACATACACACACCCACATTCTCACAAACACATGCTAATTAATAGAAAACAAACAGTTACTTAGGCGGTCTGTAGGGACTGGATTATACTGTGTCTCTCCTTGCTGAACAAATTGCTCTCTAAATTCAATCAAACACACCAAGCGCTTGTGTGAGTCTATGGGAGCCTGTAATCAGCGTGGCAGAGACTGAAGATGAAAAAGGGGCAAAACAAAAAAATAAAATAAATAGCACAACAAATAAAAAAATTAAAAAAAAATCAGTGCCCTCAAACTATTCAGAGAACTGTTTGTTTGGCACTGAGAGTTAACAGTGTTCAGGGACAATGTCTTGATTGAATGCAGTTGATATCTGCCCACAGAGCTTCAGGCTTCAGGCCTCCACAAAGAGCAGCGAGCGTCCACTTCAACAGCTGAGGCCATTTTGTTTATTTCATTACAAGGAAAATGAATGTGCTTTACATTAAAGGGACCATCTGAAATGTTCCACCTCTAGTGGTGCTATAGACCAATTTATTAATGATTGGACCACCATTTTTATTTTTTATGATGCACATTCCTGCTGATGGTTTCGAGCTGTTCCACTAGTTGACACTGGGTGGCAGTAACTAGCGATAGTGATGAAGAACTTTGATGCTTTATTTCAAGCCAACAATGATGAGAAATGATTTAACACTTAACCACTGAATATAATATCACCTGATGTTCTGTGACGTTTAAAACATTTAAATCATAAATACTTACAGTTTCAGATTCACCACCTGCTCATCGCCACCGTTACTGCTGCTGCTGGTCAACGATGCGTAATGAGGTCTTGCCAGATCATTGTCAAGTATCCCCCATATCCCAGTCTTTCACTCTATATCATAATAAACAACAATTTGCAGAAAACACACAAACCTGGCAACTCGTACCAGTAACACGGAGGGGAGTTAAAATGACAATATGGTTTGAAATGGGTAAAAATATTGGTAAATCATCTTGGGAACAGCAGTTTGGTGAAAAAATAAATAAAAAAAACAACAAAAATACTCAGTTCATAGCATGTGCAACCAACTCCAGGACAAATGAGCAACTGTCTGCAGAGGAAGATGAAGATGTTGAAGATGATGTAAGACGTGCCTGGAAGCTGCAGAAACACTAAATAAGTTTCTACATCAAAACAGCAGCCAGCGGTGATCAGTAATTTACTGATGTAACAGTGGTAAGTATTTGAAGCTAAAGCTGGTGCTAAAGCACAGTGAAGATTAGCTTGGTAGCACTGGTGCACGGCTGATTTGACCCCTGTCCTCACATGACCTTTCAGAAGTCCCACAACTCCCATCAGTGGCAGAGGAAACTTTTAGTAAAAGAAAAGACTGTTTTCAATAAAGGTGTATTAAATTAATATGAACACGGGCCAAAGAGAAGAATGCAGCATCAGTGTTATGTCTATTTGTGTCAAGTCAGTGAAACACATCACATATATCCGAGTGTACTCCTGTGCATGTCCCATGTGTCTTGAGTTTCTTTTTCCACCACCAGGATGTTTTTAACTGTTCTTCTATCATTAACTGAGTAATTGCGGGAACAAAGAAAAAGAGACAAAAAGTTAATTATGTCTGCACAATTAAGCAGGAGATCCCACAGCTTTTTTTAATGTCCCTTATGATATTCAGTCATGGACTAAAATTGTTTCTGCCACTCACATATTGATTTAATTCTCCCATCCACTGTGTTAATTAACGAGTCATGACAGCTGAAGTCAGACATTTCCAGGGTAAGTATGCCCCCTTAAGTATAATTACAACAGTGCACTGCGATACATCGGCACGTGGAGCCACCAGATATCCACTGTGAAACTATGGAAACATTTTACATGCCACAGATATAAATGTAGTGGAGGTAAATTTTGCATCATTACAGTGTTATACTGACAAGATGGAGAATTAGTCACTACATCAAGTGACTATAAAGACCTCTGACTTCATCTCTCAAAGGTAACTAGCAACAAACTTGACGTGTGTGTGTGTGTGTGTGTGTGTGTGTGTGTGTATGGATTCCAAAAGCATCCAGTGATGAACTGATTTCTTGACAGTATTATATTACATTAATGAGAGTCGCAAGAAGATGAAGATCAGAGGAGGCAGCTCAGCAAGGATCCAATGAAAGAAATCCATTCTGAGTGTATACATTCAACCAGCCAGACTGCTGCTCCGACCACTGTAAACATCAGAGTATGATTTTCCAGCAGACTGATCAAGAGCAGTTTGCTCACTGTGGGAGTAAACGACTGTAACAGCAGACGTATAATCTCTACAGTGGCTCTGGAGGAAGAAAATGACCCTGATGATGTCATCGGCTCAGACTCCTAACTTTAAACAGGAAGCGGGCAGCTGCAGGATTATATTTCATAGTACACACAAGATCCGCCCGTCTGCTTGTGGGGCTGCCTTTTGGTTTCCCAACGTCTGCTCATCGAACGAGTGAGCGAGCAAGAGAGAGAGACTGATTTGTGTTCTTAGCACTAAAGTTGTGATACAACACTAACATAAGACTCTGATGAGCCTCTGACCACATGCATTTCAAAGACCAACCAACGGGCCTGAAAAACAACAACAGCAGCTGATTAACAGGCTACAGTACAGTGTTATATACTGTATTGAATATCCCAGAGAAACGTGCAGTAAAAGTCGACATGAAGCAACAGGTTTCCTCATTCAGCAGCATCATCATGAGAACAGCTGTCTAACTAACTACTAAAGATAGTAATAACAACACACAACAGCAAGACCAAACCAAGCTGCTACAATAAACAACCAAAAAACCACGAGACAATACAATGAAATAGTATCGCTGCCAATATGAAGTTCATTCTGTGTCTGATCCTTACATCAAACTCAGAACCAGAACACAGAACGGCCTCAACATGAATTCCACATCTGCAGTGTCAACACTGGGCATCAAATCACCAACTCTTCCTTTATCTCCTGCTCTCCTCTTCAATCTAGACTCACAACGTGAGTGAGTGGATGCAGCCAAAAAATAAGACAGGATCTCCTGTTGCCACAGATTTTATTTTCAAGATAGGATGTTAACAAAAACAAAACAAAATCATTTAAGAGAAAAAATGTGGACAAACAGTACTGAATTTGCTCTTTGAAAAAAATGACAAATATCTGTCCAGCATTTAATGACCATGGTAACATTTAATACGACTCATTTAAGCTTAACAAACCTTTGACTGTTAATTGTCAGCATATGGAAATAACTTCTTTAAGGCTTCAACATTTTCTGACATAATATCAATATCCATTTATATAAGCAACATAATTTAGATCATATCATTTGAAAGCTTCTCTGGGACCCGAGACCTCAGTATTTGTAAAACCCTGGCTATGGCCCCACTTGTAAAATCAATTAATGAATATGTTTCACTGATGGATGTTCAGCAGCAAGTCTACTGCTGTTCGTAAGACTATGTAACTGGTTTGTTTTATACGGTGGAGAGTTAGGACCACACTGAGGGAAATAAAAGTCTTCATTTTGAGAATAAAATGTGAGATTTTGGGAGAAAAAAACATTATTTTTAGGAATATTACATCAACCAATCAAACAGGTGAAAGGACAGTCAGTGTCAGCTGCTGTTTGTCTGTCTAACAATAGAATAGACTCAGTTTCTTCACAATCTTTTCAATGTCCTGATGCTGATGCTGATGCTGATGCTGATGCTGGTGATGATGATGAGCCAAAAGATGAAGTATCTGCTTATTAGTGAAACCTCTGCTAAAGTAGAACTTGCTCCACGTTCCTCATTTTAAAGCTTGTGATATTTCCCTCTAAAACAGCATGTAGCCTAAATGTGGCCCTGATCCTTCATCATTGTATTATAATTGTGTTCGGCAATAGGTTTTACAATCATCATCATTTACATGTAAATTTAAATGACAATTTGTTTTTAAATCCATCAGCTTATTAAGTGATTAGAATCATTCCTGTTTTACAGCAGCACACTGGAGTCTCCATCATCATGATCATCTTAGAAATATTTCAATATTTACATTTAAAAAAGCTAAAGAACGAATCGAAAAAAAAAAAAAGAAAGAATATTTACCCTTGTCTTATCATCTGCACCTTTTACCTTTTCTTTTTCATCCCCCCTCCCTCCATCTTTTGTAATAATCTAATTCTGTTCAGGCACCAGGGGACACGGTCCAGATGGCTCTGACAAGAATCAGCACTTTCTATTGGCTTAAATTAATTGTGGACTCTTTGGTGAAGGCCATCCCTTCCTTTGACAGGTGTTTTGCTGGCTTACTCTGCCGCTGCTGACATATGACACCCCATACCACACTGCATGATGGGAAAGCTAATGGCCCTGTCATCTTATATGGGGCCATAGATGTAATAGAGGGGGCGGGGAGACTGAACTTATGTGCACATATGGATTTCTAAGGAAGATAACAGCTAACTCTCTGGATGAAGATACTTATTAGTGGCTATAAAGAATAAAGGCAAATGTTGGTATCATGTAACGTTCTCATGCTGCTGCAGGTGGACATTATACATACATCACATTCACCTCTGTCATTTTAAAACATGTCAGTGGTGTGTGGCTGGGATAACACTGCGTTTAAGTATGAAACAGTGTCAGTCTGGTGTTGACAGTGGAGCCACTGGTTTCAGTGGCATCAGCAGCACTGCAGTGTTTTCACACGAGGACCAGTGTTGGCTAATGAAGCTTTGACCATGGATGAAAGTGTGTGGTCCTCCCTGTTCTGCCAGCTCATGCATCTGTTTAATTACTCTTTCCCTTAACTGTGTGTAGGAGAATTCAATTAACAAACACTGAGGCCATATCTGATCCTCACACACACATGCACGCGCACACACACACACACACACACACACACACACACACAGTAAATTACTGGCAGACTAAGCAGAGCCTTAGTGAGAGGGTGAGTTAAAGACATCAGTGTGCTGAAATGTTAGTTATAGAAACAGAGTGGATAGAACTAACATTACTCCTCCAAGCAACAACACCTTACTGTATTGCTTTGTATTGTATGTACTGTGTGTTGTGTGTATTGTGTATTTTCTGGTACAATACAATACAAGTCATTATGCCAGTACTTGAGCACATAATGTGCTGGTGGATGTTTTCACTTTAAACTCTTCATCGACGCGGCACCAGTGAATAAAACAAGCAGAAGGTGTTTGTTATGGGATGCTTGTTGCAGTCAGTTCAGTCATTAGGGAGGTAAAATTACAGGCCACTCAGTATAAAAGCAGATCGGTGAAGTCATGGCCAAGCACAATTATGATATGTTATAATATGTACTCTGTTCTTCGCTTTACATTTCCTACCAAACAAAATCAGATTCTGTGAGTTACAGGCTAAAGCTTCAGCAAATGCTATTTTCTGTTCATTATTCATTATTTATTATTTAGAGTTGCTGTCCTCATGAGAATGTATCAAACGACAATGTAAAAAAGATGTGACAGCGCGAGAGTGGTCACTATAGTGATGAACCTACGGAGAATTAACACCAGAATCTGCAGCGCCTGTCAGACTTTACAGAGCTTCCCGGTGAGCTTCACCTGTCCGACCGGCACAGTACACGACCTGCTCAGCACCAAACAGCTGACAGACAGTTAGAGACCAGCTGCTGATTAAAGTGCAGCTTTTACCAGCTAATGAACCAGATGTTTCCCTCAGGAGTTGCCAACAACAGAGCTAAAAGAGAGGGAATGCTGGACTGAAACAAAAATACTCTATAACCTGTGGTGTGAAACTGCCGGAAAAATCCCTTTGTCTTGTTTCATGCGACCCCTCCCCTCTCTTTCTTCACATAGTCGAGGTGGGGACACACACAAACTCACACACCACCAGTCCTGCTTGTATGAATGTATGTGTGTACATGTAGGAGCCAGACACAAGCCCAGCTGCAGGAGTTAAACACACTCCGTCTGATAAGGAAGTCTCATTAATCTTTCAGGACAATCCCTCAGGACCACTGTCATGCTTCTGTGGGTCAGATCAGACCTGAGACTCACGGGTGACCTCAGCAGGAGGCTGAGGAACACACTATTACACCTCCACCTGCCGCACACACACACACATGAAAAAATAATATTCTTTGATTGAAGCTGACACTAGCAGGTAAACTGTGCGTTCAAGACCACTAAAGAAATTCTCCACAAATTTCATGATGTTGTATTATAGAAGTCGACTGTATATTATAGGACAGATGTTTGTTGATTTCAAGTGGAACGATACATTGTTTGTCTGATGTTATACAATGTTTAACAGTGGAACACAATTCAAAACACTAGGAGGGTTAAGCTACAAATCTGAACCTTAATTACCCTCAAAGTTGTAGAAATGTTACTCTTATAGACAGTTCTGTGAAATCTCACTGGATGCAAATGACAAATTAAGTATTTACTTGGTGTATTTAAATGGCTTTGGAGTCTTGGTCTTTTAAAGTAGTAGTTCAATATTTTAGAGATATCCTTATCTTCCTAAGTATGATCCATACCAGTCTCACATCTGTGCACTACATACGGAGGTAGAGCCATAAGACGATTAGCCAAGTGTAGCAGACAGACTGGAAGCAGTCCAAAGAATCCAAAGTGAAAAGCATCACCTACTAACACCCCTAATGATAATTATCTGTCACATTGTTTCCTTTGCTTAAGCTGTTCATCCGGATTTAGAGGGAGTTGCATCAACTCTCAGCAGACGGCAGTATATCCACCCCTCATTAGATCTGTGCAGAGACTCCTGCAAGTCACTGCTCCAGCTGTTCTTCACCTCCACTTTCAGCCAGCATGTTCTTTTTTTCGGTCGTCCATCCCTCCCATTCTCATGGTGACGATACCTCCAAGAACAATTTGAGGAAATTTCTTCAAATTCTGCGCAAATTCTTCACACAGCATTTATGACAAAATGTCAAACAAATGATTAATTAAGGCCTGAGCACGATAGGGTGTCAGGACCCTATTGAAACTGTTGTGTTTAGTATGATTCCTGAGTGAAAATTGCCTTTTTGAGGGTGAAACTTGAAACCCATGAAACTTTGCACACGTCAGCACTGGTTAAGATTTTGATATTTTATGGGTCTTGCACATAAGTGTGGCGAAATGGCTCGATAGCACCACCTGTTGTGGCACTACTCACAGTGTGTTTCACCTGCATGTACAAAATTCAGTAAGCACATGTAACATGCCAAGATGTACAAAAACGCCTCTTGCACCCATATCCCTTTCTGAAGACACCTACATGTCACAATTCATCGATGATCACAGCGTTTTACACCATGATGTACTTCTCAAAGACGGGTGACCACACCCACCTCAAACTCGGTCAGCAAATGTGCAAGTGTATGATGATGCTTCACTGTGAAAACTGTGACTTTTCGTTGAATGGCGTGCCCTTGGCGGTGTGGCGATTTACAATGCTTGGCAATGAAACAGAAAGTTGTTAAATAAATCCAGCTTACCTTGTTCGAACTGCCCCAAACTTTATATGTTTGATAAGAATCCCAGACCGAATACAGTAGTACATGGGTTTCAAGTCAACGAAGGAGCCCCCGCAGTACGTTTCACCTAGATGTTCCATATGAAAATTGGTAGTCATATGTAACACATGGACATCTACAAAAAAATCTCTTGGAGCCATTTCCTAAACCCAACTGGAAGTCCGACATTTTGAATTTAGAATTTTGATGCCTTTTTCCACATTTCCAGGTGTCATACTTTAACAATTTCCTCCTGGAGAAGATAACTCCAACACTTATTGTCAAAACCGGCCCAAACTTTATATCTTTGATAAGAGTCCCAGCCTGAAGACATCTAAATGTCAACGCTCAATTTTAATCAAAGCGCCCCCTATTTGGATTTGGTCATTCATTTGTGACATCACAATTGTATGGGGTCACTATATTTAGGAATCACAAATGGATTTGTTCTATTTTGACAAATCACGTTTTTAAGTTCTATTATATCAATACTGGGATTATGAAATTGGTTTCATTTTATTCATTCTCAAATATAAAGCATTAAAAATATGTTATATATAATATTTTTGTTGAGAGAATGAGCAGGTGATGTGAGAAATGCATTGAGGGCTCATGATTAACCTCAAGTCAAAATAAGATTAAGATGACATCATACATCAGTCAGTCCTTTGTGAAAACACAATCGGATGTGTTCAGTCCTTTTCTGACATCACAATTAAATTTTTTCAATCCTTTGTGACATCATAATTGGACTTGGCCACTATATTTTGGAATCACAATTGATATTGTTCAGTCTTTTTTAGGGCTGGGGCGACGCGTCGACATAATCGATTATGTAAATACGTCGATTTATGTAACGTGCATCGACGCGTCGCGAGGAGGAAGATAGCTGCGCCCAGTCAGAACATGGACTCCACCGAAGAGCAAGCTGAAGCGAAGAAACTTCACCCACGATCATCTAAAGTGTGGGAGTATTTTAAGCAGGGACCAAACAACATGGTGCAAGCTCTGCAAATTAGAAATGACTCATCACAGCAGGACTGTACCATGCTCAAGCATTTGGAGCGGGGTTTCATTTTGGAGAGACTTTATATCGGACTGTAAAACACCGATTTTCCGTTTAGACTGGGCTGTTTTTTGTTGGAGAATAACGCCCTGCAGTGCACACTGTGTTTGTCATATTTGTTCGTTTTAACCCTCTTAAACCCGTGGAAGCATATACACCTTCAAATTTCACATTGTCTGTAGAGTGTCGTTGCTCCGTGACCATTTTCCTAGAGATGTGCTGTTTTTTTTCTCTCTAAATTAAACTATTTGCGTTTTCAACCAAGCCCCTGATGGTCCATGTGTCATCACTGACTGAAATCCAGACACTGACATTGAAAGTTACTAAATATTTGGAGCACTTTTACCATTTTTCTAGCACATTGCTGCTTTCTGTCTGTGTGTTTGTTGATTGACAGTCATATATTTAGTGCAGTGGAGGATTTGGAGCTGATTTTTCAAGGACCAGACAAAAGACACCAATAAATACTGCTCCAGAGAATGAGCATATCTCATGAACAGATGAAGATAGAAACTTCAAATGACCTCTACAACAACTCAAACAAATAACTACAATTTTCTGTGTTGATTTTTTTTTGTTGTTCTTTATTATGGTTTACAATGTTTTTATCATTAAAATAAGGAAAAATTCAAGGCTTGTTTTTTTGTTTTTTTTTGTTTTATGGGCTGTTAACCTCTACTATACTGAAGTCTTTATTGAGTGACATTTATTATTAGCTGAGGTGATGCTGAATCTTTTATGTGTAGCACTAGCACTTGAAATTGTTAAAAATGTTAAAATGTTGTTATTTTATTAGGAAAAACACAAAATTATTAAAGAACGAAAATATTGAAATATTAAATGACAAGTTTTTAAATTTTATTTTGGGTAAATTTGTTGTTATATTAATCGATTAATAAAAAATAATTGATAGATTTATCAATTAATCAAAAAATAATCGATAGATTAATGGATAAAGAAATTATCGTAAAGTGCAGCCCTCATCTTTTTGAGAGAGAATGAGCAGATGATGTGAGAAAACAATCGAGGGCTCATGATTAATCTCACCTCAATATAAGAATAAAATCAGTAAGTCCTTTGTGACATCACAATTAGATGGGTTCAGTCTTTTTTGACATCACAGTTGGAATTTCTTATGACACTGTGGAATCAGAAGTGGATACGCTCAGGAGTTTGTGACATCACAATTGTATTCGGTCAGTCGTTTGAATCAGCACGATTGGACTTGATCACTTTATTGTGGAATTAAAATTGGATTCGGTTAGTCCTTTGAAACATCACAATTGTATTTGTTCACTATATTGTGGAATCACATTTGGATTTGGTCTATCCTTTGTGACATCACAATTCAATTTATACAGTAATTTGTTACATCATAATTGGAGTTGGACTGAATACTGTGGAATCATAATTTGATTTGGTTAGTCTTTTGTAACAACAACTGGATGTGTTTAGTCTTTTGAGACATCACAATTGTTGATGTAATCACTATATTTACAAATCATAATTGTATTTTCACTGCTTTTTAACTTAACAGTCTGAATTTTTTCAGTCCTTTGTGACATCACAATTCGACTTGTTCACTACATTGTGGAATCACAAGTGGATTTAGTCAGTAATTTCTAACATCCTAGTTGGACTTGTTCACTATATTTTTGAATAACATTTGGATTTGTTCAGTCTTTTGTGACATCACAATTCAATTTGTAAAGTCCATTGTGACATCACAATTGGACTTGGTCACTACCTTGTGGAATAATATTTGAATTTGGTCCGTCCTTTGTGACATCACAGTTTCATTTAGTTAGTCCTTTGTGACATCACAGTCGGACGTGAGCACTATACTGTGGAATCACTGATGAATTTTTTCAGTCCTTTTTGACATCAAAATTATATTTGGTTGGTCATTTGAAACAGCACAATCCGATATGTTCACTATATTGATGAATTATAATTGGATTTTTTCAGCCCTTTGTGACACCACAATTGCATTTGTTTAGTCCTTTGTGACATCACAATCGGACTTCCTCATGACATTGTGGAATCACAAGTCGATTTGGTCAGTCCACTGCTCATTCCAACTGGAATTTGTTACTATACTGTATAACCATATTTAGATTTGGTCTGTCCTTTTGAGAAATCACAATTAGACTTGTTCACTATATTGTGGAATAATAATTGGATTTGGTCAGCCCTTTGTGTCATCACAATTGCATTTGGTAAGTACTTTGTGACATCAAAATTGTATTTGTTCAGTCTTCTGAAACATCACAATTGGATTTGTTCAGTCCTTTTTGACATCATAGTGGATTATTCAGTACTATGTGACATCACAACTGCACTTGTTAACTATGTTGTGGAATCACATTTGTATTTGGTTAGTCCATTGTGGCATCACAATTCAAATTGTGCATTCTATCAGAATTGGACTTGGTCACTCAGTTGTGGAATCCCAATTGGATTTAGTCAGTACTTTTTGATATTACAACTGGACTTGTGACTTGACTTGTTTACTAAATTGTTTACGATAGCATTAATCACAGTTGAATTTGGTCAGTCCTTTGCATCCAATTGTGAAGTCACAATCAGTTTCTGACACCACAAATTGATGTGTTAAGTTCTCTGACATCACTGCTGGGATTTTGATTTTATTTTATTAATTTGCAAACATTAAACATTACAAATATGTTGTTTATAGTTATTTGTGGAGACAATGAGCAGGTGAGGTAAGGATGTTAAACCTCACCTCACCTCAACATAAAAATGACATAATACATCAGTCAGTACTTTGTAACATCATAGTTGGAATTGTTCAGTCCTATGTGACATCACAGTTCGATGCCTTCAGTTCACTTTGACATCACTGCTTGAGTTCTGACTTGACTTTATTTTATGCACTCGCCTGCATAAAATATTACAAATATGTTGTATATAGTTTTTGATGGAGGAAATTTGCAGGTGAGGTAAGAAATGTGAGTGCTTATGTTAAACCTCAGCTCAATGTAAAATATAAATGACATTATACATCAGTCCTTCCTCTGTTATATAACAATTGGATGTTGTCAGTCCTTTAAGCATTACAATTGGATTTGGTCAGTCATTTGTGACATTACAATTGGATTTGGTCAGTCATTTGTGACATCACAATTGGATTTGGTCAGTCATTTGAAACATCACAACCGGATGTGTTACTGTACGTTCTCTGTGACATCACTCGTGGGATTTTGATTTTGATTTAAGCATGAGACCCATGTAGGGCTTATGGTTATCCTCATCTCAATATAAGATAAAAATTACTTTTATAAATCACTCAGTCCTCTGTTACATCACAATCTGTCTTGGTTAGTATATTGTGGAATCACTATTGGATTTGTATAGTCCTTAATAACATCACAATGGGATAGGGGGTGAAAACTGTAGTAATGGTAATTGGACTTGCACTTATATAGCACTTTTCTTACTGAACACTCAAAGCGCTTTAACACACTTGCCACATTCAAAGTGGGGTTCAGTATCTTGCCCAAGGATACTTCGACATGCAACGGAGGAGCCGGGGATCGAACCACCGACCTTCTAATTAGTGGATGACCCGCTCTACCTCCTGACCCACAGTCACCACAGCAACTATAGTGACACTATAGTTATGATAAAAATGAGCTGTAAGAGAGAAGCTCAAATAAACTCTTCCCTTTGACGGAGAGAACCTTAAAAGAGGATCTGAAGTTTTTACCACCCATTTTTAATAAGAGGATCATGTCAGCCAATGCACTGAGCTGCACTCACATGTACCCACGGCTACAGTATTTATCTTCTTATAATTGATATGAGATCCTCAGTTCTGCCTCATGCTAAAATGATCCCAATATGTCTTCTATCAGTATGGTGTTATTTGATCCTTGAGAGTGCTGCTTTTATCTCTAAGTTGTTGTTTCCGATCCCTTCTTCGTGGGTCAGTCATTTTGATGCCTCCGAGTCAGCGACAGTGAGAGACAGATGCCAGCATATTGTTTTCCGTCCCTGTGTACATATGTCCACGCCATCCTCGTGGATGCAATATTTCAGTATTTGAAATTGAAATTTGAATAGATTTTGGTGGTCACAGGTGAAGGTGTGTCAGAGGCAAACAACCGCAAAGCAGTAATTCTAGTTTTGTACTTTTATAAAGATGAAATAAATAGATATAATGATATTAGTTATCAGCTTCAAAGCGGTGTAGGTAGCTGTATTTTCCAATTCAGGTCATATGATATATTTCCAAGTCAATGAAATATAATTTTGGGAGGAGTATTATCAAATCATTTGAATTGATCACTGAAATTAAAGAAAAACATTTCAACAGACTTAAAAAACAGTGCACCACCGTGCATTATTTCTTTTTTTATCTTTATTCATACATTATGTATCTTTTATCATTATCATGATAATGATTTTTTTTATAATATAACCTCACATTTCATACATGGGTACATTGTAACCTGAGCTCTATGAGCACTGGTTGAGCCGTCTAACAGGCTCCACCCTCAACTGTTGCTATGAGGCTTTCAAAAGTCCCTCTGTATAATTCTCCACTGACTGTAAAGCAGCAGGTAATTGTTATGTATTTTTAATGTAGACCAAATCTTACATCAAGATTATGACATACATGGGCTTAATGTGAAATCAATGAAACTGCATCATATCCATTTGAGCACTAGCGCTGTATATGAGCCACACTAACTGGATCCCATTTTTAATAAGAGGATCATGTCAGCCAACACACTGAGCTAATACTGGTGCATTCATATGCTGCTACAATATTACTCTTCTCATAATTGATGTGAGTTCTTCATTCCTACCTCTTGCTAAAATGACCACAATATTTCAAAGTCAAAGCAATTACTATCAGTGTGGTGCTCTTTTATCCTTGAGAGCGCTGCTTTTACCTCTAATTTGTTGTTGTTGAGAGAGAGAGTTAGCATTAGCACAACCACTAACACTGTGTCAGCCGCTGCCAGTTGCCTGTGCAGCCCAGCTGTCTGAGCCTCTCCAGAGGATCTTTAACTTAAGCCTTCAAACAGGGGGGGGTCCCGGTCCTGTGGAAAACATCATGTCTTGTTCCGGTACCTAAAGTAGGACGATCAGCTGAGATAAATGACTACAGACCGGTGGCCCTCACATCACACATCATGAAGATCCTGGAGCGGCTGCTTCTCCACCTTCTGAGGCCACAGGCTGAACCTGCACTTGACCCCCTACAGTTCACCTACAAAGAACATATTGGAGTGGATGATGCCGTCCTTTACACGCTCCACCGGATGAGCCTTACTTGGATGAGCCAGGTAGATACATCTAAGTTCTTAAAGATAAGCTGGAAGGGATGGGGGTGGATCCCTGCTTCACGTCCTGGATTGTGGATTACCTGACAAGACGACCACAGTACGTCAGGCTGGGTAACTCTGTAACTCTGAGCAGCACTGGGGCTCCACAGGGGACTGTTCTGGCTCTGTTCCTGTTCACCCTGTATACGGCTGACTTTAAATACAACTCTGAGTCCTGCCACATCCAGAAATACTCGGATGACACAGCTATTGTGGCGTGTATCAGGAACAGGCAGGAAGAGGAGTACAGGGATCTGACGATGGCCTTCAGTGAATGGAGCGACACAAACTTCCTCCTTCTGAACACATCCAAGACCAAGGAGATGGTCATGGACTTTTGGAGGTCGAGGATAGATAGTGGATAAATAAAGTATCTATCTTTCTATCTATGTATTTATCTCTATCTATCCATCTATCTATCTATCTATCTATCTAACAAATAAAAGATGCTAACTACGCTAACTGTTCTGATACGTCTGCTAGTCTCTGGTTCTGGTCTCAGACTCCTCCTCTGAGTCTGGGTCTGACTGAGGCTCAAACATGAGGCTGAGTCTCTCTGATGTTTCCTCCTCTAACCATCTTGATGCTCTCTGCTCTTTCACCTGTCCACCTGGAGCCAGCAGGTGGTGGGCGGGGCACAAGATCTGATCCAGGTTTCTCAATCAGGAAGTAAGAAGAGATGAGTCTAAGACCCAGTTTTTATGTTCTGAAAAGAATGTTTTCTAACTAAATATGAATCATAGCAGAGGATTTTTACAGAGTTTAAAACATATCTGGAGAAACTTAAAACTGCAAGCTGCTGTTTTTACTTCTGGCAGCTTTCCCCCGTCACCTTTACTCAAGTGGACTGAGTGGCTGCTTATGATAGGTCGGTAGACCTGTCAATATACAGTATCACTCTATAAGCCTTGGAATCTCCTCAGTGGAACAACTGTTGCATCTGGAACGTGCAACATATTGCATTGTGAGATTTTTGCTTCACCGTTTGAAAAACAGAGCTGAAAGCTAACAGAGCTGAAACAAAGGGGAAACTATGATTCTCACTTTCTCTAGTAACTACAGAGAGGCTAAGGAAATAACACTGGCTTTCAAAACCCAGTCAAATGTTACAACCCAAACATATGATTTATCTCATGAAATTATTCAGTACATGAGAAACAACTACAAGACACTTACTTCAGCTCAAACTTTGTGTTAACTGAATGCAGGAATCCCACATATCAAATACGAACCCCAATAAGAAGAATATAAAGGAAACAAAACAGAAAAACTTGGGTAGTTTTAGTCTCTTTTTGTCAGCCTGTGTTAACATCTGTGCACTTTAGTTTATTTTGCATTAAGGTTTGTTGGTGCTTAGCATTAGAGCTCATGGAGAAAACTAAACAGTTGTGTAGAGTGAGAACAGATCCGTCTGTAGAAAACAGCTGTCGTCACACTGATCTCAGTGATGAGAGACAGAACCGCACCCCCTGTCGGCAGGCCGTCCTCCGTGACGACTGCTGGAGCGCCTCTCTTCCTCAGTCTTTACTCTCCTCCATGCAGGTGAAGACGCCACGTCTCTCCCACCATGGCAGCAGTTCAGCTAACTAAGCTACCTCGCTCCGCTGTGGAAAAAAATGAACTTCGTCTATAAAGAGTCGAAAAACTCCCACACATCGGAGCGAGCGCGAGTGCTCAAGTTAACTGACCAACAGTCCGAAGTCCAACGTACACAAAAGTGACATGGAAACCGTTATGTAGTCCGTGAGAACCCATGCTCATGTCTCTGTTCGTCAGCATGTTTCTCTCTCTTCCTCCTGAGGTAACTAGAGGTCAACAGGAAATCCCACTCCTCCAAATTATTCTCTAAAGTAAATAAGAATAATGATTAAATCTTTTAGATAATGAACAAGCCTTAGAAACCTTAGAAAAATATATTTTAACTGTAAATGATATCACTGCCCAAACAAATGAGGAAATAGGGAATAGGAAATGGAAACATAGTGCTGTAGGAATGAGTCTTACAACCTGGAAATTAGTTGCGTTTTATCACTTCCTGTTCCCTGGTCCTGAAGTATCTGGTTTGTTGAATGTGTTTTTGGTTCAATGACTGAAATAAGGTCTGTGGTTAACACAAGCTCAAGACATTTTTTTTAATACATCAGTAAATACCTCAGTCCTGTTTTCTTGAAGCTTTTACGTCTCAGTTGCTAACGAGTGTCTAAATGAGACTACAGAGGTTGTCGGGGACGTTGAACGTTGTCACGTTGAATATAAAAACTGATCGACTCACCAGTCAAACCTTTACAGCCTCATCGTCTTTACACAAACTGTTACTAACTTTCTTAGAGGAAA
Organism: Seriola aureovittata; assembly: GCF_021018895.1. Lineage (NCBI taxonomy): Eukaryota > Metazoa > Chordata > Actinopteri > Carangiformes > Carangidae > Seriola > Seriola aureovittata. Next base: position 27,904,774 of record NC_079370.1, read on the forward strand.
GGCTTTTGTAGAAGAGGTCAGAGCTAAATCAAACTACAAGTTGAAGTTTAGTTGTGGTGAAGTTGAAGTCATGTGACCGTGGTGTAGTTGGTTTATAGCCTAACATTAGCTTTTTACTTACTATTTTAAATGCTGAACAAAACCTGTCAGGATCATAAACTGTTGTTTGTTGCTCATCTTATTTTCTGCTGTAATCCAGATAAAATTACTATTGGCTTTTTTGGAGGGAACCAGGGTGATAATAACATACTGGCTGGCCAACAGAAATACAGTGTTTTTATATGCAAAATTATTATCAACTAATATTGCTAACAAAAACAACAACAAGTAAGAAACAACAATAACAAGCTTCCGGCCTGGTGGTGGCCACTAGACGAACGAGAGGAACCTCACACACTGCATATCATCAATCCAATCCAGCGGCCCTCATCGTACAGCTGTCCAGTGTGAAGACAAAGCAAATCAAACAATGTCTCACTGTGTCAGTGAAATAAACATTTCCAGCAAGTTCGGTCGAAGGCCGCTCGTTAATCAGACCTAATGAGCCTAGGGCCTAATGAGGGTTAACAGGTTGGATGACCCTAATGAGGACCAACACATACTGATGTGTCCTTGTTGACCAGCAGGTTAGACGACTACTGCAGCATTCTGAAGCCGTCTTTGGACTGGATTTATTACTCTTGGGGAAGTGGGGTGATTTCAACATTGCTTGTGCTGCTCAGTGATTTTAATCCCCTCCAAGTATATGGGCAATTTTTCACTCTGAACCCAGTAATAATTACAGCTGCTGCTGTGTTTCTGAGAACTTGCTTGTCCTCCTGTAATTTAAATTCCATCCAGCCAGAGTGGCTCTGAGTTTGTGCAGCTTCTCTTCTCTTTTTCTTCTTTATTTTCTTTTTTTTCAACTTAATATGAAATGTGACTTTTGTGATGAAAAATATTTTTGCTAATCTGATAGATGGAAACATGTTAACACCAACATATAGACCTTTAGGAATCAAAATGATGACAGAACGAATGGAGTAGAAATGGAGGCGTAGAAGACCCTGGAAACAACATGTCCTCCAACCTAAACAAGGTTGTTGGTCCCTCCCCTCATATATGAGCCATAGGAGCAGACCAGGCGTACAGAACCTTCATCATCACAGGAGTATACAACACAATCATAAGCACGCAAGGTTGTGGAACGCTTTAGTTAATGGTTTGGTAAATCTTAGGCATAATAATTACTTGGTTAGTTTTTAGGATGGGACGTTTGGGTTAAAATGGGTTAAACGAAGTACTTCCTGTGGGTTTGAGAAGAAGACTGAGCAGGAAGGTAGGAAGGAAGAGGCAGTCATTACTCATCTCAGGATAGGACATACAGGACACTACTTAAAATAGGCAAACATCCAACTGGTAGATAACCACACTGTGATCATCCAGAATCTGTTCAGCATGTGCTGTGGGAATGTAGGAGTCATGAGATTAGCTTTAAAGAAGCTAAGCTAACCTTCACTGTTGGAGCTGGGTCAGAGCTAATGTTCAGTCATTTAAGTATCTCAAAAACACAGAGTTGATAAAGAGATTTTTTTTTTTTCTGACAATCTATGTTCCACACTCCAGTCGGGTACGTGGCAGTAAAGCTGATTGCCAGGAAGTACTTCCTCACAGTTACAGGAACTACGTCGTTATGTTCACAATAATAAACACAGTTAAGGTTGGGGAACGGTCAGACAACATTGACGGTTTTCCTGAGGGAAACGAGCAGAAGTCTGTTGTGTTAAAGTCAAATTCCATCAACCCCAACCTCCTCCTAATGCAGACTGTATCACTCTATACACTACGTCACATAACTTCCTGCTTTGCTCCAATCGTAATGACCACACCCATCAGAGGTCCTCCTATGGGACAGTCTCTTGGAAAAGCTCCTCAGATGTGCTGTGGTAATGTCAGCAGGTGGAGGTTTTAACTTGAGCCAGGTCTCTTTGCTTGCTCAAATATTGGTAAATTTGCATCACTATATGCTCAATTAGCTATTGAAGTGTATCCATTAACGTACGGACAGCGATCATATCATCACTTTGAAGTAAACCTGAAAATGTGATGATTCTCAGTCAAGTTCTGAAGCATCTCTTTTCTGTGATTCCTCAGGATGTTTGTGGAGGTTCACGATGGACACCAGAAATAATGATATCCTCAGGAAGTGAAACACACAGATCAATATGTGAGTTATGACTCAGCGAAGGATGATTTTTGACTCAAATACACCTTGTGCAGGATCTTTGTCCCCCCCTCCACCTCTGCGGCTCCTCCCTGGGGAGGCGTCAGGCTTTCTTCTTCGGCTTTGTCCTGATGAATGTCCATGTCTATTACAGACTAAATTCTCTAATTCTCTGATGGTTCAAATGTCACCTGCAACAATAAGAAAAATGTATGTTTAGTTCCCCGTCTCCGTCTGTAAGAATAATACCATTTATTTGTCGGACTGTCAAAATTGTATGTGGGAAATAGGATTACTACAGCCATTCTTTTACATTCTCACACAGTTAAATCATAGTGACACTTTTCTGTTCTCTGACTGACGCAGTACAGTAATTATTAAACCAACAGCCACTCTATTGTTTTTGCTGCTCCGGCTAAACGCACAGTCACTCGCAGGCCTGTTGTCGGAAAATAAATCTTCTGGTGCACAGGAAGTGATGAGTTAGATGTTGCTCGTTTGTTTGGAAAAAATAAAGTGGAAAATGAATGTGAATCTTGAGAGAGACTGAAGGCGAAATGAAAGAAGTGCCACCCACATAAGCTCAAAGGACAAAGACAACATACACCGACAGGTCTGTGCGGCGCGGAAACACACCGCCGCTTCCTCTTGTCGTGCTTCCTGAGCAGCACAATAACACAATAATGTGACCACAGAGTATCATCCATAAGGAAACGCTAGGGGCTGGGGGGAGAACACTTCTCATTAACCTTTGGCTGATGCAGGGGGGATGGGGAGCAGTAGAGTGACTCAGCTTTAATATTAAACAGACTTTACTCTTCTGGTTGTTATTATGAAATACAGTATCCACACAAACACACACACACACACACACACACAAACAGCAGCTCTTCTGGGCCAAAGCATTTTTAATAACGTGTCAGCCATTTTGTAGGTGCAACAGCTTATCAATTGTTGTCTATCAGAATTATCAGAAAAAGTTTCCAAAGATATTAATACTGAAATATTAATATAAAATGATAACTTGATTAATATTAAAGTACCACCGTAAAAAGGGAAGGATAGCCAATTAACTGATGACTCAGTCTCAAAATAATGCTAACAATTTGGAGCTCTAATCAATAATTAACTTAATTAACTACACCCAAGGTTAATGTATCAAAAGCTGATAAAAGGATTTGGAGTTCTGGTTGGAAACATCCACTGTGTAACATTAAATAGACAAAAGTAAAGAAACACACAATATCTAATCTACTGAATTGTATTATGTACAGGGGTGTGTGTGTGTGTGTGTGTGTGTGTGTGTGTGTGTGTAGGAAAACAGAGAAAATACTCAAAATGACGTGTGAAGGGTAATCAAAGGAAGACCATAAAGAAGATGGGGGCACACAAAAGAAACGACAAACAAAATGACGGAATCAAAGATGGCTGCTGTGTTTAAGTCCGATTCATGTAGGACAGCGTTTCCCAACCTTTTCCAACTCATGGAAAAAGTCTCCAAAAAATGTTGGCGACCCACATCCGACCCCATAACAATACGGAGGCCATGATGCGTTTTTTTCTTTAATGATGAAAATTGAACATCCAGGACTAAACTGAAAGTAGGTGAAACAGAAAGAGAAAGCTCAGTGTTTCTTTCTGTTTGAAGAACATGTTGATTCACCATCTGTCTCTGACTCTTTCCTTCTTCCTGTTGCTAACCAGCTCTCCATGTAGATCCTCCAGTTTTTGCCATGTATGTGATCTGTACAATCAGACTGAGAGAGCAAACAAGTACATGATGTGGTCCAGCCGGTGACAACATAAAGCCACGAACAGCTACAGTGGAAAGGGTCCATCCATCAAACCGCTAAACTACCATATTCCTATAGCACTCGCTCTAACAGCTGATGTGCGGAGTAATACAGTGTGTTGCGTAGTTCAACTTTTCACAAACTGTGGTTCCGGAAGATTTGACAGAAGATTAAGTGGTGAAAATAAAGTAAACACTTTCAACACCTCTTTCTCTGTGGGCCTTGTACGGTGGCCCTGAGGGCTCAAAGCACTGCATCTTAAGAAAACACATCTGTGACACACCTGTTCTTCAATACTTTTAACTTCAAAAGTCACAAAGCTTTGAACAAGTGTGTCTCAGCAGGTTCATCATTTTTTTTAAGTTTTTTTTTTTTTGCTTTAACTCCGTTAACAACAGTGAGAGAGGGAGGGATGGAGAGAGAGAGAGAGACAGAGGGAGAGAGAGAGAGACAGCCACATGACGATGTTTTCTGTTGTTTGTGTGTTTGTTTCTATTTGCACGTGTTTTCTTAAGCTGCGGAGCTTTGAGCTCTCACGGCCACCGTAACATTTTTGAAAGTGTTTTTGGTCTGACTCTGTCCACAGCTGCTCAGCTTCTGTCCCAGTACAGGTAACACACTGACTATAGATCAGAACCTCACACAACGCCACGTCTGATAACCTCAACTATCACTTTAAATAACTTTCACACTACGCACGTTCTGCATTGAGTCTGAATGTCGTGCTTGAGCTTCATCATTAGTATGTGTGTTTATTCAATATGAATGTTTCTGGCTGCCTTGACATTTACCTTGAAATATAATTGCTGATGTGATATAACTGAGCAGAGATTCAGCAGCAGTTAGACTGGATGTGTAGTTGTCTGAGCCTTCTTCTATATGAAGCTTATTTTGTTGGCACTAAAGACTTCTTAATATCCGCTGCATCCTTGTGGGTGTCATTTTGAACTGTCAGTTACCTTGCAACTATTACACCAGCCCCCCCCGCCGCCCCCCTCCCCTGTAGATCCATTCACACATTATCATATTGAATTGACAGTCTTGTATGTCATATATTGTGCTGATGAAACCCTCCTACACTCAATGATTGAAGATGCTATCTCCAGCATTCAATCTTGCTTCTCACTGCTGTTATGTTGGATGAATAGCTGGCTTGACATACAGTTCCTCAGATCTCATTTGGATTGTAGCCTGTAGCTAGAGGGCCTGGTGCCATTACACTCTGGCAGACACACACACACACACACACACGGATCACACACGTACATGCACAGAAAAACATATAATCAAATGCCTTCAGGCGAGCACACAAACATGTATTAAACATCCATTTGCATCCCTCAAAGTCTCATTTAGGTCTTCCTCTTCAGATTTTACATTGCCTTTTTTTTTTCTCTACCCCTTCTTTCTATCTGTCTTTCTCCCTGGAGAGCAGGTGAATTTCTCCAGACAAGAAAAACTGGGAAGGTTGTGCATTACCTCGCATCCATACAAACCCAGAGAAATTCTCCAGTCGACCTGGGTGACAGAGCTACCAATTAATCCTGTGATGACAATAGCAAACTGTGGCCCAAGTTAACAGCTGTTTTGTCTTCAAACTGGCGCTCTCTTATCACTCATAAAGTGAGTTCCACCTCCTAACGCACCCCCATTTGTGTAATAACAGTCATAAAACTCAGCGACGGCCCCGTGGATGTGATGGAAAGCTCCGGATGCCGATATCGTCCTCCTCCAAAGTTTTTCTCATCTCTGCCGCCCACGCTGCCGCGCTGATTATACAGCAGCATAACAGATGTTGGTTTTACTCGCCTCTCCCACACACAGGAATACCAGCATGCACTTGTTCACCACAGCCACTCCTGCACTGAGAGATCAACGGTTGGCGACAGACTGTGTGCAAACTGAGCAAGTTGATGTGACTGTCTGAAGGGCAACGTTACAGGAGAAGACTGTCTTCAAGCCTGGGGTGGCCAATATGAGTCTGGATCTATCACTGGCAGACAATATGTAAATAAATGCTCCACGATCTGATACAAAAACAGTTATGCACTGTAGTCCCTGTGATCCCATCCATCTTTGATTTCACTTATACAATGTGAGTCTATGAGATTTGAATAATAAATCTGAAGAACAAATAGATTTGTGACTTCAAGCAGTGATGCCCCTGACAATTCTGTCCGCTACAATACAACCAGGAGTAAATGTGGGTAATGATACACTGGACACACTTTCAGCTGGTTCTCAGGAAAAACATGTTTTCCCTGAAACGCTGTTATGAACATTTTCACAACTATTGAACGGCCGTATTCCTGCGCACAAGAGCACAGATTTCAACAATGGGTAGGCTACTTTGAAAGCTACGGAAGCTGAGAAAGGCCATACTCACAAATATATTTTTATCCCGTTATCTGGAGAAACAAAGCTTGTTTTCTCATTATAGTTACTTTGTTAATCAGAGTCAGATGCAGATCGTGTTGTGAAGTGAAAATGTCGGGACGACACATTGATCAATATCCTCAGACAATATTTCAATCAAGGGCAGAAATCACACCGTGTCTTTTCATACAAGATCATTTTCAGATCAGTCCTCGGCAGCTAACAAGTTACTAAGATGTTGCTACTAAGCGTTGCTATGGAGGAGTGTTACTGTGATGTAGTGTATGAGATTCAGTCAAAATCTTTTTCTCCTGATAATGTCTTGTTATCTCGAGATAACAAGCTTTGTTATCTCGAGATAATGGGATAAAACAATATTTGTAAGTTGTAAGCATGACCTTTCTCAGCATCCGTAGAAAAGCAGCGCTTTGCGAGCTGCCAATGACTTCACACGGGAAGAAGCAGAACTACAGCAAAGCTACTGTAAAAAGAAAACTAGTTTAGTCAAAAAAATCTACATAGAAAAAGTAGTTGAAACTACTTTGTAAACGAAATGATGAAATTGACAATGTACATGTGATAGGAAATTATAACAAAATGTAATACAAAAAAGTCACATGTCAGTTTATTGTAAAGAAGTTCCTACTTGTTCACAGGTCATAACAAAACCCCAAAAAATTCAAATACTCCAGCATTCATGGGAAAGTGCTGAACATCAGCTTAGGTTCTGTCGACATTAACTGCTTCAGTACGACCATGATGACTCTTCCTTTATGATCATGTCCCTGTGTCACTGAGCAACACCTGCCCTTGGCTTTTGCGCATGAACTACACACAGGTCAAGTGTGTTGAGGTGACTGTCTGATGAATGCCTGGGCTGAATTCACAGTGGTCAGAGGGGTCAAAGGGGAGTTCAGATCCTGTAGAAAAGCAATGAAAATAAAAATACAAATAAAAAGTAGAAAGTTTGTCTCTGTTGATGACTCAATACTGTTTGTAGTTTCAGTCATTAACTACACAAAAAAATGGAAGCTACTTGAATCACTGAGCACATATTAACATAGCTGAACTACCAGCAAGCTACTGCAAAATGTAGTTAAACTACTAGAAAATGCAATTTCAAAGTAAAGGTCTGCTGGACGGCAGATAAAGTGGGAAAAATATTCAAAATAAAGCGAATAATTCAACAGATATTAGCTTTTTTTCTGTGTGTATTCTTTTTAAAGCTGTTGTTGTCTGTGTCTGTACTTGTGGGAACGCACCCATCCAAATCTACTGCAGGTGATACACTGACGGTAGATCAGTACCTCACATAACCCAACATCAAATAACCTGAACTATCCCCTTAAAGTAAGACTAAGGAATAAAGTAAGAGCATTTTTTAATGGACAAACTATTATGAATACAGTATCTGATGCACGTAAAAAAGTAAGTCAGACAGTTTCTACTGCCAAAGAAGAGACGAGAGGATGGAGGGGGAGAAAAGTAGTTAATGTCTGAATGGAAATGGAAGTTAACTAAATCCACTATTACCCACAGGACCCTCAAAGAATATATCACAAACTACCTGAATGCAGTAGTTACAAAATTAGCATATTTTTCTGACATAATATCCAAAAACAATCACAACCCCAAAGTCTTATTTCATATAATCAATTTTGTCCTCAATGGCCCATCCTGATCTTGCACCTGAAGATGACTGGACAGAGAAATTTGTGATCCATTTCATAGAGAAAATAGAGAGCATCCGGTTCCAAATGTCACCTGATCCCCAAATTCTTCCCAACTCTGACAAGAATCTTGCCTCACTTTCCCAGTTCCTAACCATTAATGTCACAGCATTATATAAATTAATTTCTCAAATGAAATCCTCTACCTGTGGTGTTGATCTTATCCCAAATAAGTTTTTAAAGAGATATTCCCCTCTGTTGGTCATTTTATTCTTTTGGTTCAAACATGCTATCATTCAACCCCTACTGAAAAAAACCTACTCTGGATCCCCTACAGACCAATTTCTAAATTATCATTTTTATCTAAGGTGCTTGAGAAAGTTTTTTCAACTCAACTACCATCATTTATGACTAGTAATGACATTTTTATTAGTTTTCAGTCAGGTTTTAGATCTTGCCATAGCACAGAGACAGCCCTCGTGAAGGTTTTAAATGATCTACTTTTAACAGCTGATAGAGGTGACTGCTCAGTTCTGGTACTTCTAGATTTAAGCTATTCCTTTGACAAAATTTATCATTCCATTCTCCTGCATCATCTACAAACCTGGGTTGGCCTTAAGGGAACTGTTATGAATCTACTACGTTCATAACTCTCCATTAGAACCTTCTCTGTTGTCATAGCAACTGCTTCTTCCTCTGCTGGCCATTCTAACTGTGTTGTTCCTCAAGGTTCTGTCCTCAGCCCACTACTGTTCTCAACATACATGCTTCCTCCCTGCCAGATCATTCAGAACTACGGTATCTCTCACCGCTCTTACGCAGATGATACACAGCTATAAATCCAGCTTCAAACCAAAAACCCCAGCAGCCTTGATAATCTGTTTCCCTGTCTCAGTGATATTAAATGTTGGCGGTCCTAATACTGATAAGTCTGAAGTCATGATACCTAGTCCCACAAATTCTGCCTCTGCCAGCCTCTTTCACAGTAAGCTTATTTCATTGACCAAAAATATCTTAATATATAATATACATTTTTGAGGCAAATCTCACTTTTGATGCACAATTGAAAAAAGTTGTCCAGTCATGTTTTTTTAAACTGAAAACTGAAAACCACTGATTTAAACAAGGTCATGCACTTTTCAGAGCCACTTCTTGTCAAGTTTCCCGCCTGTGTGATTGCCTGCCCCGCCCCAACGTGTTGCACCTGTGTTTCATTGTCTTCCCTCTCCTAGTGTATTTAATCTGTGTTTTCCTTTCCTTCTGTTCCAGATCTTCTTTCCTTTAGTGTGAGAGTTCCAGCGTTTTCATATTGTATTCCTAGTGTGGTTCGACCTCTGTTTTTGTTTATTACCTACCTTTTGCCTGCCGATTTGGATACCTTTGCCTTTTTGACTGATTATCCGTGAACCGACCTGTGACTGATTAAAACCCTTGAACTTGTTCCTGCCTGAAGTCTGCTTTGTGGGTCCATTATTAGTTTGTGCCTGGTAGTTACATTCAGGATTGATTTTAAAATTCTCCTCATTACCTTTAAAGCATTAAATGGCCTCACTGCAAATTATATCGAGGACTTATTAAACCCATATGTGCCTAGGTGTCTACTTAGATAGGTGGAGGGAGCTCTGCTGGTTATTCCAGATGACCGTCGTTGAACAGTTGACCTACTGAGATCAGACAGGCTACGTCTTTAGTGTCTTTAGAAACTCTTCTCAAAACATTCTTTTATCGGAAAGCTTTTATGGATATTTGATATGTTGTTGTATTTTGTTTAATTCAATCAAAATTTTCATGTAACTTACTTCTATTTTATGATGTGTCTGTTTTTCCTCTTGTTTTTAATTGCTGTTTTTTTAATTCCCCTTTTTTCTTTCTATAAAGCACTTAACTTTGTAACTTTGGTAAGAAAAGTGCAATATAAATAAAGTTTATTATTAGTGTATTATATGATCAGGGACGTTGCGTCATTTATCAGAGGAAATAATTTTTTAATATTTTTCTAATGAAAGATTCCACTTATGATAACAGTCTCCTCATGTCACTCTGATCTGCAGTGATGGTGGGGCACTGTAAAAGCATCAACATTGTCAGGATTATTGCTAACACACACACACACACACACACACACCATCTACACACACACAGCAGCAGCTACACACACAGCAGCAGCTACAGTCTGAAATTGGGTGTCTGGTGTCAACAAACTAAAATTACAGGAAGAACATAGTAATTATCGCAGGAAGATCAAACCTCTTTGCTGCGTCTTCTATTTCTCAGTCTGCATAACAGTTTCATTCTCCCAGTCCCAGACGTCCCTCAGACATTCACACATGTTGAATAAGAATGGTTTTATTCACAATTAATATGAACACAGATCTGTTTCACTGATTCTCTTTAAACTTAACTTCTCAACAAGCAAAATCAGGAGACAGAAGAACAAGTCAGGTGCTCAGTCCACAGGTGGGTGCGGAGTGGAAGAGGGTGGCAGCAGCAGGGTACAAACAGAGTGTCCTGTGATGGTGACAGTGCACACACAGATGAGTCAGTGCAGCTGCAGTTGTTGCTCCTGTGACACTGAAGGCATCATCGGCAGTAAATGTGCTGAAAAGGCCACTGTGCCCCTCATCCTGTTAATGGTCACAGAGGTCATATGAAAGGTCAAGGGGCTGCATGTGGGTTGAGTTTTTGAGTAACTAACATATGTGTAAGTAGTAGATATGTAAATGTATGGGGAGACTGGGGATGGTTGTAACATGTGTTGTACTGTGTTGTAACACTTCCAATTTGTCCAATCAGGAACAAGTTAGGAATCACCTGATTCACTCTGTACCTGCACAGTTTAGTTCTTATTCCACATGTGAGGAAGTAGCTCCCTGTGAGAGACACGGACTGTTTTAGGAGGTTTTTTTCTTTTACTTCATTCATTTTTGTAACAGCTCGGTCTGCTCTGTAGTAACTCTTCTAACTTATGTTTATTGTGAGTTTATATAGATATCTTTCATGTTGTCAGTGCTAATGTTTTAGCTGTTAGCTATAAATTAAGCTAGTTCATGGCTACAAGAGTCTGGGTTAGGTGTAACAACAATATGCACACACACACACACACACACACACACACACACACATTATGTTAAAAATCAACATCATTTTATTTGTTGAATAAAAATCTTTCGATATCGAGTTTTTGTCATAATGTGACATTTCACCACAGTGTATGTTATGACTAACTGACTATGAGGTGAATTGTAACATTTCATTGTTTGAGACTAAATCCCAGACATGTTCTGTTTGTGTTGCAGAAATATCAGCTACACCACCTAATAACAGACACCTGGAACTAGTTTGTATTAAATTTTGAACAGACTGGCTTAAAAGAAACAGACAGAAATGTCAGAAACAGTAAAACCATCCCTGCTCTCTTGTGTGTCTCATGGTTGTTTGCTATTGCTTGAAATTGTAAGATGATATGTATCTGGACCAATCCGTGTTCATTTCTTTGTCCCATGTTCTTGTATAAAAAGATTCAGTCTGACTCTGTTGTTTATACTCTCCAATCTTTTTTTATGAATCTTCAGTGTCAGTGTTTTGATTTCTGTGTTTGTGTCCAGTGTTTCACCAGAATATTCACCACATTACCAAACTCTTAAACTAAATGCACAAGTCAATGCAGAGTGATTTGTATCTGTAAATCTGTATGTGTCTCTAATTAACAACTCATATCATCATTCGTTCATCAGCTCAGCATTTCACAATGGAAATATATTTGTGACATATTTTGGTTCAACACTCTCAAAAAGATCCACACGAGTAAGTGGAGATTTACAAATATATTTCCATTAAAAAATTGAAATAAGGTGACGCACAAATGGTGATATATGAGTTATAAATTACAGTCAGAGATACAGATTTACAGATACAAATCATTGACTTGCGCATTTTGTTTTATGGGTCACGTCACTTGACATTGTTTATGAATAGTTATAACACCACAGACTAACTCCTCTGTGGTGTTTGATTTCCTTCTCTTTCAGTTAAACAGCGTATTAATGTTACATGCATTGTAGCAGTCCTCATTACATTTCAGCTTCAAATGATGAAGTCTTTTATAGAGCACACAGCACGAGTTTTTGAGTTATACAATGAATCTCTATGAAGGTTATGACTAATGTTCATAAAGAAAACCCATTAAGCTTTTACAAGGTGATCTTATCTTGCAAAAAATTGTATTTTTAATGACTTTGTTCAATGATATGTTTCCAGGATGTCCTTCAGCTTCAGTGCATCTGTGACAGGCAGTGGCACCAGTGAAGTCCTGTGTCTGTTAAATAAGTCATGCATACAACAGACACACACCTGCCTGCAGTCGCAGTGAAATGAAACACACCCGCGAGCCCAGATGCTCCCAGGCAAAAATAAACAGCTGTTTCTCATTGTCAGGGAGAATCTGAGGAACGAGTCGCCCTCAGGCAGCATCATGTTGTTATTTCAACAACATAAATCATCTCTTCAACGTCACATCCAACCTGATCTTATTCCTCAGTCGTCTAACGCTGACACCTTGTAAAAACCCGCTGGTGTCTCACAGATACGTGAAGGCACCCTTTGGCGTCTGTGTACTGATACGCAGGGGTTTTCTATTGACTCCCATGTTAACCCACTCACAGCAATATTATAAACCCAGAGCAGCTGCTCCAGCCATCTATTGATTCAGAAATATTGTGGGTTGCTGAGCTTCAACAAATCTACTGAAGAACCGAGGCCTGACACAGACTTTCTGGACAGATATTCATTTGGAGAATGTTTCATCTGGAAGTATTTTTTCCCCAGTATAAATTCCATGTTCAAGGTTTTCTTTTAATGTTATCTCCAATATCCCTCAAGAGACAAACATGGGTGTCTCTCTAATCATTTAACTGTACAATAGGTTTATATGATGCCCATCGTTTCAATCATTGTTTCTGAGAAGATTTCTTTCAGTCAGTTTTGGTTCTTCGTCCTCTCTTCCTTCTCCAAGCCGGGTTTGTTCCTCCACGCACATTTAGGTGCGGTGGGGTTTTGTTATTTGGGTTTATGTTGATTTGGGCTGGAGATTACTGGTAGTCATGTTATTCGTCTTTTGCGTTAGGTTAAGTTGGGTTTAGGTAGTTTAGGAGGGGGCGCTGGGAGCAACAGCCCTCTGCGTGGTTGGCCCAGCGTTTTCCTCTCTTTTGTTTATTTCGGCTGGAGTCTCCAGTCTTTTGTTTCCCTTGGTTTTTAGGTTGGTAAACTTTGAAACGTACATTTAGTCAATCCCAGTGCACACTTCCTTAATAATGGAGAAAGGGGTTATTACTAGAAGTAGGACAACCATGAAAGTGATAGAGAACGATCCTGAATCAAGGCAAAGACAGCTGAAGCAGTTCCTCACATGGCAAGGATGAAGCTGAAGCTAGCTTACAAAACATCTTAAATGAACTCCGAGAATTCAGAGGAGACAATGATGAAACAGAAACCATGCTTAAAACAACATCAACGCTAATCATGTGGTTAATACGGTGCCAAGCTAATCTGGAAGCCAGGCTGATAGACCAGGAGGGTCGAGAGTGGAGGGATAACTTGAGGATTTACGGAATACCCAAAGATAAAGAAGGAACCGACATGACTGATTTCCTTGATAACATTTTGAAAAGTGCCCTCGAACTTCCCCATGACAAGAAGCTAGGAATTGAACGGGTTCACCGAGCACTGGGATCAAAGCCTAACACCTCGGAGGCAAAACCCTAATCCATTGAGGTCAAGGTTTTCTTTTACGGACGAAAGAGGAGATCCTCCGGTGAGCATGGCAGAAAAAATAGGTATTCCGTGATAATGTTTGTTTCTACGTCGACCATGAAAAAGGCAGGGAGACGATGTGACCGAGATGGAGATTAGGAGATCGGCCTGGCAACTGACTGTACACAACCCAAGAAAAACCACCGCTCTCAATAAAGGGAAAACTTCAGGAATTCAGAAGACGATCCCCCATGAAAGAAAACTGATGGTTTGCAGTTTGCGAAAAGGCAGAAAAACTTTGTCTCCTAAGTGAGAATGATTCTGGATATCTGACAAGGGGACGGCCAGGGACCTTTACATATTGGCATGTAGAATGCAGTGATACTTTCTGACTAAATAATGGAGTCGGGACTTGCTAGTTGGCATGTTATCCTTAAGTTGTTTTATATTCATTTTATTTAGACTTCAACTGAAATGTGGACACATTTTAGGGCCCCACCACAATTGCAAGGTGGACTTTTCCCTATGGGGGCTTTGACTTTACAAGGTCCAGCAAGGCTCCTCTGAATCAAGCCTCTTGATCAGAAACAACTGTCCTGAAGCATCTTATCGAACTTCTGTTAAATACCGGTTCATCTTTGTCTTTGTTCTGTGTATGTTCCTTGGGAAAGATATTTCTACTTTACAAGCATAGTGCAATAAGGAGGTTAGAGAAGTTTTATTTGAGGTAATCAATACAAGGGTATGAGTAGACAACTCCTTAAAGCTACTTCATTTAATGTGAAAAGGATTTCAAACCTGGCTAACAGAGGTCAGATATCATCAAAAATCAGGAGGGAAAAAGTGTTGGTCCTGTTCCTACAAGAGACACACCTCACCCCACTGGAACATGAAAAATTAAGAAAGAATGAGGTTTTCAAGGGTATATTATTCAACTTATCAATCAGTTCAAAGGAAAGGTGTGGCAATTTTAAAATCACTAAAAGTATAATTTGAAAAACTTTCAGCTATAACAGACAAAGAGGGAAGATAGATGGCATTATAGTAACACTATGTAATATTTATGCCCCACCTGGTAGCAATTTTTACATTTTATAGAAAAATATTTGATTTAATGATAGGGGCTACAGGAATTGTCATATGTGGTGGAGACTGGAACATTCGCCTTAATCCAAAATTGAATTATTCAAAAAACTCAACCACGACACCACTGCATAGGAAAATCAATGTTCTAATGACAGAGCTGGGAATACTGGATCTCTGGAGAGACTTTCATCCATCAGGCCATGACTATACTTTTTATTCATGCCCCCATGATATATATTCAAGAATAGATCATTTTTTCATATTAAAGAAAGATCATCAATGCATAGCTGTGATATTGGATGTATTGATCTATCTGATCATGCTGCGATGTCTTGCACTGTACACATTAGTGATAATCTTGGAAAAACATTGTGGAGGCTGAATACAAGTATCCTAAACTATCAACAATTTAAAACTCAAATGAGTGAAGAAATAAAAATGTTTCTGGAGGAAAATGATAACGGAGAGGTTGATTCGACTATAGTCTGGGATACCTTAAAAGCAGTCATCAGAGGCAGAATTATATCTTTGTGTGTAAAAAGAAAAGAAAAAAGAAAAATAACAAAGACTAAAAGAGCTTAATAAAGAATTACAAGATCTTGACAAACAAAATGAAAATTAGGAACGAAATAGTTATATGATATTGAGAAGAAATTGAAAAAAAGATGCTATTTACGAAACAAAAATATTATGAATCAGGTGCAAAATCAACTAAACTTCTATCAAGAAAGCTTAATAAAAAAGCGAGCAACTAGCAGTATATACAAAATAAGGGACCCAGATTCAAAAACAGTATTATATAAACAAGATGAAATTCAGAGAACATTTTAAAAGTACTACAAGTTTTTATATACTCAACCACACCTAGAGCATGATTAGTAAATTGGCATGTTCCTTGATTCTCTCAAGCTACCTGTCCTGACAGAGGAACAAATCAAACACTAGCAGCCTAGCGCCATCTCCAGACTTAAAGTGAATAAATGTCCGGGCCCAGATGGCTTACCTTCAGAATGGTATAAAGCCTTGCGATTTGAATTAATGCCTAGTCTTCTTCGGGCCTGTAATACAACTTTAACAGATGCTAATTTGCCTCCGTCGTGGAGCGATCCACCATCCGCAAAGATGGAAAAG
Source organism: Seriola aureovittata (assembly GCF_021018895.1). Lineage (NCBI taxonomy): Eukaryota > Metazoa > Chordata > Actinopteri > Carangiformes > Carangidae > Seriola > Seriola aureovittata. The sequence goes on from NC_079370.1 coordinate 27,920,781, forward strand.
ACAAACCGGAGTGTGGATCATATAGACCAAGCTCTGTGTTGAATGTCAATCATAAATTATATCCAGCCATCCCTGCCAAAAGACCGGACAAGATCCTTCCTCAGATTATACATAATAACCAGACTGGGTTTATCTCACAAAATCTCACGATAATGTCAGGCGGACTCTGTATGTCAGAAATAATATTCCATATAATAATCTATAAGCCTTCCTATTAGGTCTTGATGCTGAGAAAGTCTTTGAATCAGTTAGCTGGCCATCCTTATATAAAGTCCTCGAAAGATTTGGCGTGCGCAAAAATTTCATAATTGCTATTTGTACACTATATAGCAAACCATCTGCTCAAATAAAAATAAATGGGTATCTCTCAAAACACAATCATGTTAGAACGTGGATCAATTTCACCGTTGGTCTTTGCCCTCTATATAGAGCCACTTGCACAGCTGATGAGACAATCACAAAGCATTGAAGGCATCCGCATAAGTGGAGAAGACCACACGGTGTCACTGTATGCTGATGATATTTTGGACTATTTAAGTAAGCCTTCTAACTCATTCCCTAAACTAATGAACCTTTTAGAAAATGGTGGTATATTTGCAGGACACAAGCCAAATGTACAAAAAACAGAAATTCTGACCTTCAATTATACACCCATGATATCTCTTCTTATTTCAACCTCTTTGTGTAGAAATTCCCTTAAAACTATTTTCTGAATTGAATAGAATAATATCTAGATTCATCTGGCAGGGGAGGGAACCCAGAATTAAATTCAAAACACTACAATTTCCAAAGGGTGAAGGAGGAATGACACTGCCTGAATTCAAAGATTATTTTTATGGAGCCCAGACCAACTCCTTAATTAACACATGCACCCCAACATTTCATGCTGGATAGAAAGATATCGAACTCTCCATCATAAGTGACCCACCAATTCACACAGTGTTGGCCTATGGAAACTTTGGCAGTTTTATATATAATGTGCAAAATCCGTTGATAAAAAAATCTGGAACATGATAAAAGAAGAAGATAAACTAGATTATAAACTATAAATAATTCAGTGGTGTGCTTATGATCCTGGGTTTATACCTCATGAAATGGATTGCAGATTTAAATTCTTGATCTTAAAGGGAATAACAACATTCTACTCCATTACAGAAAACAGACAGTTAAAAAGACTTTGAGAGCCTGAGAAAAGAATATGGTCTTGAAAAATCAGATTTTTACAGATATCTCCAGGTACAAAACCATTTTAAACACAACATTATGTATAAAACTGACATGAATTATCCAATATTGAGGATTTTTTGATGTCTATCAAAATAATTTGAACAAAGGTGTTATTTCTAGGCTTCATAAAAGCCTTATGACCCACACTACAGAATACGAAAAATGGGAAAGAGAGGGCAACCTTACAATATCAAATGTGGATTTGTTAGATGTTTGTAAACTCCAGGGGAAATGCACCAACTTGCATGTGTGGTGGGAGTCTGGATGGAAATGCATTATTCGTTTCTTTATTACACCAAAACAGAAAAGACACTTTGTGGGAGGGGATGTTGGAGACAGTGTGGTTTTCAGGAAGCAAACCACTGCCATATATTTTGGGATTGCCCTGTGATTAGGCCCTTCTTGGTCGAGTTTCACAAAGTACTAAAAAGCATATTTGACACTGATCTGCCTTTGCAATTTTCCACACTGTTTTTAGGAATTGTTGATTTTCAGGCAAGACAGTTTGGTGTTTTGATTTTTTGTTTGTAAAAAAGTGCTCACAAGGTGCTGGTTACTTCCTGAACCCCCAATAAATGACATATATGTTATGGAAAAGATTACCTTTTCTCTCTGTCTGAAGAAAACTGAATTTAGACTTTGGACCAAGTGGATGAAACAGGTATTTTGTGGAAGTATTGAATGACTGACCTTGTAATGTTTTTTCATTTTTTGTTTATTTGATTTCACTTAGTTTATTATATTCTCTTCCAGGTCCCCCTTGTACATGCTTTCCATTGTTCTTATGTGCACCACATCTACCAAAATCTACAAAGTTCTTCAATTCTGGAAAACTGTGGACGGTATAGGGAACTAAAGTATGATTTCCTGTGGTATGATCTGTGATATAAACTGCTGCCCCAAAAATAAAGAATTGAAAAAAAAAAATCAGAGCTTCACCGACACTCTTCAGTGACACAGGACAGGACGTCTCCAGCAGCTGGGAGCTGAGCTGTCTAACATTTCCTCAGCTTGTTTCTCTGATAACTTCAGATCCAGACGTCCGACGACTAAAATCATCTGGTTCAAATATAGAGCTGAAAACCACCAAGGTGTCAAAAGTGCATGTGGCTTAAAACTAGATAGAAGTCAATGTTGAGCTTCAGACAAAAACACGTGATCATAGAGGATATGATGTCATTGACAGGCAACCATTGAAATGTTACCATGATTAAAATCACAGATTTCTCTGGTTTGAGAATTGATGGAAACATTTGTGATCATGTAAGAACACAACTCAACAACATATAGAACATTGGTCAGTTGTTTTTAAACATTAAATGTGGAAACGTTACAGATTAGAACCGGGACAAATGCAGTGATTATATCTGTGCACAACACATCTGCCATCTAGCACCAGAGGGATTTTCAACATAAACCTACAGTCAATGTCCATTTTGCTGCAGGAGGAGCCACAACCAGTGTCAAAGGTTTAAGTTTGCAAAATTAACATGAGAAATTATGATTTCTGTTTATCTGCATAGTTTTCCCCTAAAAGCTGAAGTTAGCCCGCTAAAGTTCGGTAAAGTTATTGCTAACTGTTAGCTAACGGTAGCACATTACAGCTTATATGTAGCTGTAAGAGCCTGCCATTAAAATCTACTGTTTATAACACAAAATAGTATGAAGACAAGACGTTATGGAACCAACAAATGTGTTGTCATTATCTTTCCTCTGGTATTGCTTGTTATATGCAGACTATATGTACACATAGAGGAGAGGAAATATATAATGTGTATGGTATGTGCCCTCCTTAGATAAATGCACCCTGATAATCACTATCAACACAGGTACACCTACTGGATGTGCAGCAGATTGTCCGTAAAGAGGCGCTTTTCTATCATTTGCATTTTTGGGACAAACTTACTGAAACATTATTTCACCATATATCACTGGTAAGATGACAAAATACCTGCCAAACAGATCAGATATATGTCATTTGTTCTGCTGTCGCTTTTTAATTACAAAATGTCCAGTTTAGAAAACATGAAATCTAGAAGCAATGCCTGGCGGGCCCTTAAAGGAGCTATTTATTTATTTAATTTATAAGTTTTGCTATTGCTTCATAGCTAACATTAGCATTAACAGCTGTTACTTAACAGTCTAGAGGAAATGTTGTGGGTTCAGCATCAAACATCATTCTTTACTCACCAACATCTGTCTCCAGACAATATCAACTCTTGCCTCTATCATGTCTTTTCTTCTACTGAAGTTAGCATGCTAACCAGCTAGCTCCGGCCCGTCTCATCACTTTCTCATAGCGACTCACTGTAGCTCCAGTCTGTTCCAAGTTCCAAGCTCGGGGTCGTTAAGTTCTCACAGTGGAAAAGGCTTATAATTTGTAGTTATACTGAAATATTAGTGCTTGTTATTGAAATGACTTTGACTACTGGACCAAAACAGTCTGTGTTTAGCTGGGCAGACACTGCATGCCTTTTGTCAAACTTGGATGTGGTGTTAATTCACTCAACACTTTTTAATCAGCCTTTTTGTTTGTTTGTTTCTTCTCTTTTTTGCTTTTTATTTCTGAAACAAAAACAAGTGGTGTTTTAACAGAGACAGAGATGATATGATAGAATACACAACAACACTCACACACGGATGTCGGAGCTGAGATTGTCCTAACATTTGTGAAGAGATGTGGTGTGTGTGGATTTGGAGAGGGGATGGGTATTTAATACAATTGTCCTGTTTGTGAGAGATCTCTCCATCTTTCTCGCTGGATGCTCCAGGTAGGTCCTCTTCCTCTCTTCCATCTGACTAATGGCTGTGTCTCTGGTCTATATTCAAGGCTGTTCCTCTTCATATCACTGCTGAAAGAAAAATGATGGTCCTGCAAGGTCATTCACACATTTATTACCAACTACCAATCATTCATTAAACTATTATTAATATTTCCGCATTTTTCCTTTAATGGCTTTTGCTCATGAAGGGTATGTTCACTCTTACCTTTATCAGCAACCAACTGTCACCTCGTTCATCCATCTCAAACTCAAAGGTTTTTCAGCTGTTATTTAAAAGTACATAATTTACATAATGTCTCAATGTCTCTGAAATTAAAGCACAGAACACAAAAAAGGTTTTTAAAAACAAGGAATGATGAAATCTTTATGTTGAAATTTAAAGTTTTGACTCATCCAGCAGCTGAACACACCACGTTCTTTCTACAGTGGAAATCAGGTATTGTTCAGAAAGTTCATCCCAACACTGATGCAGAATTTCCCACAAATGTGTTTCACTTGCAGGTTGCTTTGCTTTCAGTTTGGGATTCAGGTCTGGAGACCGTGCTGGTCTTCATCTTGTGAAGCCACCGTCTGGTTCTTCTCCTCTAATGTTTTGGGTCATTACCTTGGTGTGGGCTAAACCCCTAACCAACCAGTCTGTCTTCCTTTGTCAGTCAAGACAGTTTTTAGTTATAGAGTGTTAAATCTAAGGGGACTTTTCAAATAGAACATGCCTAGACCATATTCTTTATAATTTACAGAGACTAAACAATTCCCTTTATGAGCAAGAACTTGGTGTCAATGGCAAGAAAAACTTAATTTTAAAGGTTCTGTTGATGATCTTCACTGCCACTAGATGTTGCACTAGAGCACCAGCATCTCAGACCACAACAAACTTCATCAACCACAACACCCCCACCCTTCACGTTCTTAGTCAGCAAGGTGTTACTAAGTGTTCACTGAACACACACAGGAAGCTAAACTCAATAATTACTCAACATAACACAAGAGTTGAAAAAAACAATCCAACCACAACCATTAGCCCACGCTAACAATGCTATGATATGCTACGACAATGCTGACAGTTAGCCAGCTAGCGATAACAGCATTTGCCTAACAAATTCAAAATAAGGGTACCAGCACGTTAACTACCGTTATCATGTCTACTGTAGCCATCACTAATGAAAACACACATATAACATTATTAACCATCAATACTGAAACATGGAGGAGAACAAAAAAACTAGCTGAACCTTTTAGCAACTCGTAGGGTTCTCCACTCAGTAAACCAGACCAGTTTTGGCTCCATGGTTGGACTGGGAAAGGAATTCATCCTTGGGCTGATCCACTGGGACTGGCTGCATGAACGACACTGATGGAGCTGTTAAAACTTTATGGATGTTTTGACAGCTGGTAGTCCTCAGTCCATTTTTAAATGAAAACATGGTTTCTTCTTCAGTGGAGGAAATTCTGGAAGGTCACTTTCACCTGAACGCTGCGTAATGCACTGTGACATCACATCTGTAGGCAGAGCCTGTGTACTTATAAATCTGTGGAAGGACCAATAGTTTAACAGGAGGGACTCACATGCACTAACATGCACACTACCAGACCGGCTACCAACAAAAAGAACAGAGAAACTCAGATCTATCACACACAGAGGGGGTGTGGCTTTGTTCTTTGCTCAGGACGCCATTACTCCATGATATCCTTACATAGAAAATAGTTGTTTGTTGCTGTTTTGTTGTTTAAAATCTCACCAACAGAACCTTTACGAGGCAGAAAGCAGAACCAGGCTGAGGGTGCACAGCCATCTGCCTCGATCGGTTGTGTTGACAGAGAAAGAGAGAGAGAGAGAGATAAAAAGAGAGGAGAAGAGAGAGCGCAGAGCCTGGACACTGTTTGAGGGAGCAAACAGAGAGAGTGACACTGGTTTTAAGAGGGTTTACAGTGATCTCATCAGCAGGACAACTTGCACTATACTGTATATACTGGGTTTACCTGATTTATTGAGACTGAGGCCGACCCACCTGTGGTAGAATGGTAACAGGTACCAAGCCTGAAATAGAAAAAGAATGAGGAGCCAACTGAAAGTTAAGGTGTAAGGATGAGTTTTAAGATTGGATCTGAAGGCCTGCAGAGTCAGGCAGTCTGATGTCAGTAGGGAGGTTGTTCCAGAGGGAGGGGGGCCGATAGGAAAACGCTGTGCTGCCAGCAGACGTCTTTTTAACTCTGAGAGTAGACATTATTGTGAGAACACAGAGCACGAGATGGAGAAGGTTTAAGGAGATTAGACAAGTATGAAGGAGCAAGTTCATTTAGAATATTTTACGTCATTAATAACACTTTAAAGTCCGATCTGATGTGGATAGAGAGCTGATGAAGGGAAGCTAACATCGGTGTAATATGGTCAAATTCTCTGAATTTAGTTGAAATTTCTGCTGCAGCAAAATATGACAACAAAATAATCAAGTCTCAATGAAACAAACGTATAAATTAGGATTTTTTTTTGCTGTAGGAGAATATTAGATTCAAGCCACGTTTCACATATTTCAATTATATCCAGTTTGTGAATCAAGTCATCTGATCTCGTATTACGTCATTTATCAGCAATGCTTTAGTAGATAGTGATCTGATGTATATAAAACCAAATTTGAAGGTCTTGTTGAGGCTAATTATAAATTCAAAAAAAAAAAAAAAAACCCGCTCTACATCTCATCATTACCCTGCACGGCTAAGGGACCAGAGACAAGGAGTCTGCATGGTTCCCTGTTTCTCCCTCCTAAGATTAGGCTCAATGTCAGAGGCTCTGGCCCATGATAGACAGTAAACACTGGCTGGTCAAGTTAATGTGACCAGTAGTGAATGTCCCTCCCAGGCCACCGTAGGATTAGACAGCAGGCTAGCTCCACCCACTTCCTCATTGATCAGTGTATTTAAACCTGCAGAGCGGCTTGTATACTGTTTGGCGCACATATTGTGTGGTCCTGCTTCCTGGGTATCCCGCATGTTGAACCACATGTAGAGTGAATTGTTTTGAGACAGGCTGCCACTGCTGTTTTGTTTTGTTTTGTTTTGTTTCATTTGTTTAACTAGTTCAACTTGTTTTGTTGTTTTGTATTCTTTTGGTATTCCACTTTTTTTGTTGCATTAAATTATTTGTTAGTTCTTTAGTCCCTCTGTTATATTAGCCCTCTGTGGCATTTAACTCCCTTAATTTTCCCCCCCAAGGGTTTTTAATATATTTATTGCAGCAGTTGTTTTTGTATGGTTTTTAACTTGTTGCTGTATTCTCTTTTCTTTGCGCGAGTACTGCAGGGCCGGTGATGGTGTGGCCGCTTGGACGGTGGGGGGATCGGTGTTCAGAGTTTCTCACCCCAGCTTCACACCCCTTTAACTGTGTGTGTGGTGGTAATTTTGCACGTCCTTCACAATTGATGGTTTTCCCTTTACGTTTTTGATTGTTTTGGCGTGTGTGCATGTGTTGGGCATGGAGTGAGGTGAGTGCTCTGTCCTATCGCTGTGACTAATGTGCCAGTGCCAGTCATATCTAAAGTAATGTTAGGAGTAAGTTCTAGCTGACAGCTAACACAAATCATCATAATGGTGTAGCTGAGGTAGCGTTAGCTGTAGGGAATGAGAGGCTAGGTCAATAAGCTAGGCTTGGTTAACTGGGCAATAAACAGCTAGGTTAATCTAGCAAACAGCAAATAAGGTGCCATCTAAAGAAAATGAGGTACAAGTAATAACTCAAAGTGATACAAGTAAAGACTAAATTGAAATGATTTAGAAAAATGACAGAAATGGGAAGGAGAAAGAGAAGAGAGCAGCAGTCAATCTCATGGGAAAACATGATGTGCATCACGTGTCAAAAGCTGTGTCACACTTTAGGGGCTGATCCTTCAGAGGCGGCATTTGAACTAGAGTGTCCCACTTTGAAAGCTCGAAACGCAGCCAAGAAATGCGTCCTTCATTTCCCGGGCAACAAAGGCTCCAACAGGTCGATCCTTCGCAGCCAAACCTATTCCAAGATTCATTGTACACCGGTAATAAAAATTATATGGCAGTAACCAACAGTGACAGAGAGCCTGAGGATTACGCTGTTAACTGGCAGTAATGTGTTTCTGCTCAGTTCAACAGCTAATGGTACAACTGTTAAAACCAAGGACCTTAAGACCTCAAGTTTCAGTGAAAAACAGTAATGTGTATACAAAGTTGCTAGGCGTCAGGAACCATGCTTTGTGATGCAAAAGTAAGGATGAGAACAGCTGATGCATAGCTAAAATCCTCTGTAGACCAGACTGTCTCATTTAGGTTCGGCCTCCGTGGTGTACAACAGCTAAGTGGGCCACACCTTCGTAGACAACGTCCTCTGCAGTAGTGATGGGAAGTTCGGCTCTTTTCTGAGAGCCGGCTCTTTTGACTCGGCTCCCAAAGAAGAGCCGGCTCTTTCGACTCCTGAACGGCTCTTTATTTAGGATCTTTTGTAGCCTATATTTTACCTTAACTTTGCAAAGAAATCATGGTTTATGTGTTGAAAACCCTTTTGTTTTCAGTGTTTCTATGAGAGATCTTATAATTGCCTAATTCTGTGCATTTATTTTGTGACAAAACCACTCTTACATTTGTTTATTTCAATTAAACTTTTTTGTTTGGCTGGGGTCATCAGTTTAGGTAAAAACTTACTTATTTTGCTTTGAGTTGCAGTAGGAGGGGTTATACTTGCGCGCATGGGGATGGCAGTAGACGTTGCAGCAGCTGTTGTTTTGGTATGAGACACACCAGGATCAGGAGATGGTGAGCTGGCTTGCCCTCTCTCCTCTAACTGCACTGTAGGACGGACAGTTCTGATATGTCTATGCAGGTTTGTGGTGGAACCTGCTCTTATAGTGACCTTCGTTTTGCAGTGGAGGCACTCTGCTTTGTTGTTCCCAATATCTTTAAACTGCAGCCAGATGCTGCTTCGCTTTTCTAGTGTCACTCATAGTTAAACTACACGACAATGCAAGACGCACACACGCTCCTCAGTCCTCACCGCTCTGTCTCTCTCTTTCACTTGCAGTGGAGTCAAGTGGTGTGTCTGCCCCGCCCCCCTCTCTGTTTACACATCCTTAATTCTCACGTGAATGCCGCATGCTGGTCGCCATGCTGGCCAATCATAACAAAGCTCTGTCGTAACCAGAGCTGGGACTGAGCACTGAAAGTGAAACCTAAGCAGCGAATGGGCAAAAAACTGGGAGCCGGCTCTTCTGATTCACTACAAAGAGCCGGCTCCCAGGGCCGATGCTTGTGTGCATGACCCATCACTACTCTGCAGGATGTGGCCCCTGTGTTGGGACACAGCTACAGTTCCATCTCTTTAAGAAGTGAGTTATTAGTTGTTGGTCTTTGTTAGTTGTCTTTTTCTCACCATTCTGATAATAATATACTGTACTTCCTGCAGTAGAACGGTACAATACTAGAATATTACAGTATTGTCCAAATAATGCTTCCACAGTTAGTAACACAGTTTAGACAAGGTTAGCCCCTGCTGTATATTGCACAAAGAATAAATGTATGAACAGAAATAATAAACTGAAAAAAAAACCCATCATAGACTGGTTCTAGGGATGTGGAACATCACCCTTCTGGTGTGGGAGGAGTTGGCGCAGGAGGTTGAGCGGTACTAGCTCGATATAGTTGTGCTCACCTCTACAACCAGCACTGGTTCTGAAACCAAACTCATGGAGAGGGGCTGGACTCCACCCTTTAACAGTTTCCCAGTGTATGTGGGGATAGTTAGGATCCCCCACCTGAACTCTGTGGAGCACAAGTTTTTTCTTTACCATTCAAGATTTGAATAGCTTCAGGGAAATTCTCTGAAAGCCCTCCCAGAGGGAGTTTCCTTAAAGAGGGGTGAGAATCGTCTCTAACATTATTCAAGGCTTTTTGGTGAAGCTGAACGTTATGAATAGAAGAGAGTGGCCAGTAACTTAAGGTGCAATCTTAAATATTTTCTCTAATGCATTTGTTTCAGCAGTAGTCAGACTACCAACCAAAGTATGATAGAAAAAGTTGACACACTCTCTATAACAGATGTGAAAAACTGGACTATCTGGCTTTCCTTGAAATAACATGGATGTTGAATATTGCTTTCATATTTAAAGTTTGCAGAGATTATAGGTTTGCAAAGATTATAGTGCCAAGAAATTGAAAGTCTCAAATGTTCAACCGGTTACCTGTCAATTTCAAGAAGCAGTTTGGCTTACCTATCCCTAACCCACCATTACCTCTCCCAAAATCTACAATTTCTTTAGATTTCCCAACGTTAAATTGAAGCTTATGATCATTTACAATCATCTGTGTACAAGGAATAAAGCAGTGGTGAGGCAGCTGCCCTGAGGAGTTAACTGACAGTGGCTCAGAAAGATTGTTGCTGAGTTTGATTGCTTGCTTCCTGCGTGAAGTCAAGAATCCATCTTATTATGTTATTGCTGAGCATCAGTGATTTAACTTCTCACCAAAATGCATAGTGTATATTCTTGAAATACACTTAGCAAACATGTCCAATGTATTTCCCTCCTCATGAAACATTTGAAAAGCCGATTTTTTGAAGTATTTTAAATACAGCATTGTTTACATCTACGTTTACTAACTTGTAGTCTTCTGTGTCCCTGCCTATACTGGCACATGGCAGCTTAACTTGGCTTGTTACTGCCCTCTGCTGATCAGTGCAATAGTGTGAGAACGTTGCATCCTCATGCGCGTGCACAAGATAAACCAAACGCCAACCAACTCATAGAAAAACCAGCTCCACAGCGCTACTAGAGGTCTGAACCTTTAACGCTCAAATACTGCTATGTTTTTGTCCTTTCCCACTCAAAACCCAAACAAGTCAGCACATCAACTCATGTTGATTGTCAAAGATGGTGATAATAATGTTGTCCTATGTTTCCTGTCTGATGATTTATGATAAAATAAATGCTCCAAGCTGCATAGCTGAGATACATTATCATCCCCCTTTCCCATCTTTTACGATAGAGCAAAAAACCCCACCTGTGCAAGATGAATGTCTGGCAGATGAAGACTCGCTGTGCAACCTTTCACAATAATGTACACAGTATATACAGTACAGACTTACAGTATAGAGGGAACTCAAGCATACAGCCAGTGCTGCTATCCAGCAGAGCTTGTTCCATTAACCCACAGCAGAGTGCAGCCAGTTAAGGAGACAATAGACCCCGCATCCAGGCACATGGGAAACTCAATAACACCAGGGAGACACAAAGCCAAGCATCAATCCAGCAGCGAGCCCAAGACTAAGCTTTACTCCCACCTGGACTTGTCACAGTACAATGTCAGCACTCAGCAGCTGAACTGTCTCCTCTGAGACAGATCTCTGAAGAAGATTGTTCTTGAAGATGTGTTTTTTTTATCATGCTGTTTTCATCAAGTAAATAAACAAAAGAGCTTTTTTTTATTTAATAGCATTATAAGTTTTCTTCCTAAACATAAATCCTTAACCCATGAAAATGCTCAACCATGATTTATAGATAATAGTTGTGTTAGATGGTGAGACTGGCCGCATTTCACCAAGAATATGTTGTTGTAACTCCAGCTTTAATCATTTGCATTATGTTTTTTTTTTTAATTGATTCATATTTCATAGACTTTTATGTTTATTATTTCCTAGATTTTGCCTTTTATAGGGACAAGTCCAAGCCAGCTTCCTCAAATGTCTCGTATTGTTCAACCAAACAGAAGACATTCAGTTTACAATGCTATAAAACAGAAAAGCTGGATGGAACCGGAAAACATTTTAAATGACTTAGACGATCAATTGCATGCACTCATATATACATACATATACTGAATGTTTATATCGCTATGTATGAATGAAAAAGAAAAAGTGTTATTCAAGTACCACTGTTCCCATTACACATTCATGACTGCTGCTTGATAAGACAGTACAACAGCTGTAATCGTAGAGTTTCATTCATTCATTTAGAATTTGCTTTAAACCTGCAGAACATCTGCAGCAAACACATCCTGTCTTGTTCTTTCTTCGCCTAAACCTCCACAAAAATATCAATCATGCCTCAGATGTTATCAGCAGGTATTTATTGCAGATATTGTCAGAAATTTAAAGGAATTATGCTGACAGTCAAAGTTCAGTACATACAGTATGTCACTGAAAAATGTTGCTGTTACACAGTCTGGCATGCTACATACATGTATGAAGGAAATATCTTGTTAATGTCCAACATTAAAATAATAAAGCAGTTTCTAACCACAATCAGCTCCTAGTCATTGACCCAAGCTAAAAAAAAATGCTATACAATACACATACACATACATACTGGTAATTTATTTTTTAAGGATTTTATGCTTCTTTATTGTTTGAGAAACTTCACCAACGTCATCATTACTATTTCAAACCCTTTCAGAGCCCATTGAATAAACAGAAAATACACAGAGGACACCTGATTGCGTGTCCTGTGATCCGACTATGTTCATATATTTATCATACAGCAGCATGTGTGTATATCTCAGTCCACTGAGAGCAGCCTGTTCTTGTGTTAGAACATACCAAAATCCTCTGAACCAAGGTCACAGTGATGGAACACGACGAGATGAGAAAAATCAAATGACAGAGATCTATTTCTGAGCAAAAAGAAACTTAGTATTGAAAGTGAACACAGTCAGCTCCCATGTACTCTGTGTTTACCAAGCACTGTTTACTAATGCAGCACCTTTAAATCCAACAAGACGAGATCTTTCCAGGGAGTAACCTGCTTGTCATCCCTTCAGCGACGAGTGAACAGCGCTGCAGCACTGAAGAGCAAACACAGGGAGTTTACTGGAGTTAGTGAAAGTGAACTGAGAACACCCTCTGAACAGCAGGAACACTGCGGCTTTCTGAACGGGGGGGAAGCGGATTGTTTAAACTCGCTCTGTATTTCAAACAGGCACATTTCTGCCTTTTCTTGACATTCCATTAACAACACTGGTTGCAGCTTCCGCACAGAGAGGACTAAGCTGGGCTGCAAGGAGAGGAGGAGGAAGGGGGATTGATGGGGGGGGGTGACGGAGAGTTGGCTTGAGTCATACTGCCATCTAGTGTCGGCTAAGGCATCAACAGGTGCTGTCCATGGTGCTGTCCATGGTGCTGTCCATGGTGCTGTCCATGGTGCTGTCCATGGTGCTGAGCATGCACACAACAATACATCTGTCTGGTTGCCTTTTGCTCTCTGAAGACAACCAGGGCTGATCGGGGGCAGGTGTCAAGTAGGTTCTGTCATGTGAAGGATGCTATTGAGATGTAATGGTGTTTATTAAATAATTTAATATAAAACAACACATTTAAAACACACATGTACATAATGATGAAATATTGGATATAAACATGCTCCCTGATTACAGGCCGAAAAATCGGAAATTGCATTTGTTTTCCTTCTTTTATATTTTTAATTTATATCTTTAATTTTCTTTGTGGTCTGTTGAAGGTGAGGTTTGGCAGTTATGATGTCCGTCAGTTAGTGGTCTGCTGAGTCAGTCCAACGCCTGACCTCTTTTTTCCTCATACCATGCTAAGGTCAAACCAATACCTTATTTTAATTTAATACTATTTGATTTACTTTACATTCATGCTTCCCTGAGGATGAACTCCCTCCCTCTGCTTTTCTTTCCAGGGTGAAGGATGTGGAGTGAGACTAAGCAGAGTTAACATTATAATTGGCTGCATTGCAGGCAGCATCAATGATTCTGATTCATTTGATATCAATAAAAGAAGAAGAGTGGAAATAGTGCATTTGCTGGGGACTATTTTCAGTGGTTGATTAATCCAGCAGCTGAATGGTGTATGTGAGACGAAGTTGAAATAAACTACAGTGTGTATTTGTGCTAATGAAGGAACACTGTGGCTTAGTGCTGTGTTTTAATAGTTTCTGGACAATAGAGCTCTGTGGCACAGAAGGGAAAGAGGGAAAAATATTCAGACATTCATTGCTTGTTTTTGTTTTTTTCATAACATCTTCAGACTAAGAAAGATTTTCTGTAGAACACCACCACGCTTACAAGCGGGAGCATTATATGACCAGAAGGAGGAGAAAAACTGGTGATGTCAGTCAATTCTAAAGCATGAAGGAGCCTCTGTAGCTCTTGGGTTCACAAAGAAAAGACTTGAGGCTTTTAGTGTAAAAGGTTTGGCAAAGGTTTTGCACACCAAAAGCTAATGAGAAACATACAGGCCATGTTCTCAGTAATGTAGAATGGCGTCCTGCTGCTGCTGTGCTCCTGGGAACCTTCAATGCAGCAGGAATTTTATAGCCTTCCTCAGATCTGAGCCTCGACACAATCCTGTCTGTATGCAGGCAGTTCCTTTGTGCTCCCATGGCTTGGTTTCTGCTCTGATCTGCATCGTCAGCTGTGAAACCTCATATAGACAGACAGGTGTGTTTCTAAATCATGTCCAGTCAGCTGAGTTTACCACAGGTGGACTCCAATCAAGGTGTAGAAAAATCTCAGATATGATTAAGAGAAATGGAGGAACCTGAGCTAAATTTCAAGTGTCACAGCAAAGTGTCTGAATACTTATGTCAATGTGAGATTTCAGGTTTTCTTTTTTAATACATTTCTAAAAATGTGTAAAATACTTTGCGATGGGGTTTTGAGAGCAGAATGATGAAGGAAAAAGTAATTTAAAGGTCCATATGGTATAAAGATGCTTATGTGTTGTTTGATTATAAAGCAGGTGTAAGTTCTATATTCACACTGAGAAAGTATCAAAGCCTCAGTCCACAGAGAAATGCACACAGCCTGTATTCAGACACTGAGCCTTAAAACCAGCCGTCAGGACTTCTGGAGCTTTGTGATGTCACAACAAAGCAGTCACCAAGTCCCGCCCACCTGGACCCACCATCCCACCATGCAGGATTTGATTGCTCTCAGGGTTTACCTGAAATCTGCTATGTTTTTATAGGATCACTCATAAAACAGTCAGCCAATCAGAAGAGAGGCTCAGAGCCTCCTCTCTTCTGATTGGCTCACTGACCTGCTGTTAGTAGAGCTCCATAGATAAGCCTGAGAGAGGAGATGTAAAACTACACTGAGATGGTTTTTGGTTCCTAAAACCACGAATATATCTTCTTATAGATCAACACTTCAAATAAAAAACACAGGAGAAGAGGAACATGTGGAGCTTTAAAATAGGCTGCAACATAAAATCTGAACATTTTCTGAATGCACTATACATTGTAGGAAAAACCACACTTTAATTTTATAATTCATCCATCATCCATTTCATTTTATGGTACGACGGAGTATTAGGGCCATATTCTCGGAACAAAACAAATCTGAAATTTTGGGAATAAAATCATAATATTTGAAGAAAAAGACATAATATAATGAAAATAAAGTTGTAATTTTAGGTTCTGTGTTGTTTTGGAGGGGAAACATCAGAAGCTTTAAGATGAGGAAACTGGAGCATCCTGTGAAGTTCTACTTTAGGTTTCACTAATAAGGAGATACTTCATCTTTTGGCTCATAAGCATCATTTATTCTTGAAATACGACTCTTTTCTCAAAATATGATTGTTTTTCTTGAAAAATTATTTTATTCTCAACATAATGATTGAGATTATATTATATTATGATTATTGGTATGATCATTATTATATTATGATTTATTTTTCTTTCCTCTTATGTGGCCCTGATACTCCGTCGTGCTATGGCGTCCTAATGGAGTATGATAATATCTCTGTACCGTATTATATTGTTTGCTTTGCTTCCTTGATAGTGTATTTACCAAATTGTTCAGCCCTGTCTTGTGTTGGTTTAAGCTACAACAAATATCATTGGTCTCCATTTCACGTGAGGGTTTTAAAGTCCCATGATGCTCCGGATACTTCTCCACCTGCGCTGAATGTGTTTGGCATGAAAATGCTCCGGTTTCATCATATTGTATATTGTGCGATAAATCAGAACCTTCAGCAGAAATTCCACACTGGGGTATAACACGTAGTCTTTATCAGCCCTTTGTGCCTGTCCAGTGTCTCATCGCTCTGAAATAGATCACAGCAGTTCAGCCCCAAAACACACACACACACTGATCCACAGCAGAGGCATTACCCCCACCACACACACATCAGCATCAGTCTTTCTGACTGGAGGGCCTGTGTTTCTTCTGAGGTCATGGAAGATCAATGTTGACTCCATGGCGTAATCATCTGAGGAATAAGATTAGCATAATTTAGCGCCGATTGAGTTGTCTCACTGGTTGCAGTGGGGAGGGGTGATTAAGGATTGATTGTCCCAGCAGGAGCAGTTGTGAAATTCAGGAGACGAGGATGGAAACGAGTGGAGCGAGAGAGCAGAAAGACAAAGAAAGGAGAAATAGTTTGTGTTGAGTTCCCCCAGCACAGACATTCCAGACAGTCCACATGAAGAACGGTCACTTTTTAGTCCAGCGACACAGTTCAACAAACACTACCTGATGTTTAAAAGGAGAGTGATTAGCCAATGAGCACCAGCTGTGATAATCAACTCACCTGGCTTGGATGCAGGAGCCATCTCCTCACTTCTGTCTCCTGCAGCTCAATACCAACCACGCTCACCCCGCCACTCTGACTGTCTTTGTATGTGGCATATAAATCTCCCATGATTACTAATTGCTTGTTATTCTTGATCATTTTATTCATTTGTTAAAGTTCATCCACTTTTAAACTCTACAATTAATAATAAAAACTGTGATTTATATTTAGTTTTACATGGTTTTCAGACATAAAAACTGGGTCTGAAACTCATCTACTCCTACTTCCTGATTGTGCCCCGCCCACCACCTGCCTGCTCCAGGTCGACAGGTGAAAGAGGCTGAGAGGGTCTATAAAGGTTGTAGAAAGAAATGTGATAGCATCTTGCAAATACCTGCACCTTTGCTACATTACCTTTCTCTCTCCTCATTTCCTGTCTATCTCTCACTGTACTTTCAGAATAAAGGCAAAAATGTCCAAAAAATAACTAAAAAAACAAAAACAAATACAGGAAACATATTTTCTGACAACATGTGCTGCAAATACATTCACAATACATGCACCGAAGTCTCAGCTCCACACATGTCCCTCCTCTTTGACCATATTTGGATTAGCTGGGAGTCAGGAGCGGAGTCAGACACTGCCTCACTCTGATCTTCAGAAACCTGTGGGTGACATCACAGAGGCGACGTCCATCTTTATTTAGAGTCTATAGTTAAATAACATCAGTTGACATTCTTCTGGTGACGTCAGGTACCAGTGTGATATTCTCACACGACGTGAGCCCGCCCTTCTGCCTAAATCGGTTGTCTTGGAGACATCGGAATGATCTAATATGACTTGACACAAAACACAGCGAAAACGAGTTCACTCAGATATTGGTGGGGACATGTTCTTACTATCCATATGCAAACCTACTTCCTTGTTCGGATATATGACACACATGACATTATGCTGACATATACAGTACGTGCATATACAACAGGGATACAGTGACTTTTGTATATAAAAGGCTGCTAGAACCATGAATCACGTGATATAAATGAGCAGCTGGAGCTTGCCACTTGTCATGGAGGAGCAGATGGTCTCGTTGGTCTGGTCTGGTCCATGTTAGATTAGAAGCTGTCTCCACTTTTCTATGTTGTTATTTTTGCAGTAATGAAGCAATAACTAACAAAGATCTGTTGGGTTTGAAAGAGTCAATAAAGTTTTTTATTTTGCACTTTGCCTTTTTCACTTTGAGCTCAGCCATAAACAACAAACTCAAATTCTCCACAAACGTCCTGTTTCTCATTCTGTATCATCGAGACGTTTCATAAATATTCATAAATAAATTCCAGCCTCTGTCTTTAACTGTCACGGGGGACAACAAAGGCCTCATCAACGTCGCCAGTTGCTGTCAGAGAATATAAAGAGCCCATTATTATGTCTGTTTGAATAGCTGTGAATTTCATTACAGAGTCCTCTAACCACCTCTGAGTGCGCTCCGTGGCTTTCCGGCGGGGTAAAGGTTACATCACGTTCATTCACTGCAGCCATTACCTGCGTGTTCACAGCTGCTCTCTCCAGATGCCGTTACATTTGGCTCAGAGCGTCAGAGTGTGACTGACAGATGCCAGGCCTGATTAGATCCAGCGGATTAAGGTGGATGCTCTCTGACTAAAATACACCTATGCAGCTCTCAGATGTCAGCCATGAAATGAGACAGACACTCTAAATGAGGGAACAGCTCGAGCTAATATCCCATTACAAATGCTGTTTACCCTGGGTGTCTGGGTTTAGCCCAGCTGCCCATGACTACGTCTGGCCAAGACTGTGTGTTGGAAGCAAAAAACACTGCCAGAAACTTTTCCCTTGAAACCTAAGGAGACATTCCCAACGCTAGAGGTAGGATGCTCCATATCTCACGCAGCCAACTCCCTGTCAGTCATATCTGAATCTCGCCCCTAATGCAGACTGAGAAGCAGGCACAGAGTGGCGCCTCCTGTCGCTGAGGAGTGGCACCAAGCCACAGAGCCTCACCTCGCAGCCAGAAAACAGCAGATAACATTAATTAGTGAGTCCTTTGTCCTTGTGTGTTTGGATGGAGTCCTCTCCTTTATGGATGAAAGTGAAAACTCTCCAACTGAGTCATCATTAAGAGAATATCACACTCAACATGATGGAACGATCAGTGTCTGATTACTCCCCCGAAACATGTTTTCTACTTCCCCCGACACCCTGTGACAGCACCACCTCCACACCGCACCTGAACGCCACATCCTTTCCTTCACATCCACAATGTTCACACAGTCACAGTATAATAGTATGTGATTGTGAAGTAATTAGAGCTGAGTTCCAGAAGACATCACACTAGCACCATTATGAAGTCTTGTTCCCTGCTGGAAGTTGACAATCAAGAGTGAAATCAACATGTTTAATGATTTTAAAAACTATATTTACTGCTCAGGTTGACAAACAATGCTCCAATCAACACTGAGAATTAACTCTCAAAATACCAGAGTGTCATCGCTGCTGTTTTCTCAGGTATATATCACAGTGAACACATTTTTGTCACATGCTCACATAAGGTGTACAGTGAGATGCCGGCAGCATACGCCTGAGATACAAGGTGTTTTGGTTTTTCTGCTGTAGTTGACTACATACTGTAGCTAGTTCTATAACTTATAAACAGGTTATTTGAAACTCTTAATCTGAAACGTTCAAAAGCTGAGAGAGGCCATACTCGTAAAAATTTTTACCCTGTTATCTCAAGATGACAAAACTCGTTACGTTGAGATAACGAGATATTATCAGGAGAAAACGTTTTTTGTTATCCCGAGATAACAAGATAATTATCCTGTTATCTGGAGATAACAAGGCTTGTTTTTCTCATTATAATTACTTTGTTAATCAGAGATCAGATGCAGGTGGAATGCAGACGCATTGATCAACGCATCAGAGAATATTTCAGAAATCACACTGTGTCTTTCATACAATATGATGTTTCAGATCAGTCCTCGTCAGCTATCGAGTTAAATTACTGCGAACAAAAGATTGTTTTCTGATAATTATCTCGTTATCTTGGAAGTAACATTATGTCTCTGTCAGTAACAAGGTGTAACATTACTGGATCTTAGAAGAAACTGATTTATGTACTACAAATTTCATCTACAATATGCTGAAATTTGAAAAGAAGCAGAAACAAAACTGCTGCGACAAACTATGAAAAACACTATTTCTGAATAAGTTAATACAAACCAGCTACAGACAAGTAAAGGGAAAGTCTGACGAATGAGTGGAGAAACCAAGCAGCAACCTTCAGGGTTGAAAACTGAAGCCATCAATGAAGAACCAAAAGCTGCAGTTCCTCTAATGACCACTAGAGTCTGGCTCCAACGGTGAGTCAGTCCCCATAGACTCCCATGTTAAAATGTCCAACTTAACAGCAGAAATGGACAGTTGAAAGAACTGAGGGACTCGTTGAGTGACAGGTGGGTGAGCATATGCCTGCCACAAACTGAAGTTTCGTCTCCACACATACTCCACTGTCTATTTTTGGATTAGCTGGGAGTAAGGGGCGGAGTCAGACTCTGCCAAGATGGCAACAGTAGAGCAGCTCACTCTGAACAGACGCTTTTTAAACCATAAAACAGTGATAGTACATTGACTCCAGCAGTATCAGTATCAGGTTTCAGACCCACGCTGGTGGTCCTCTGGAGACGGTGGTTGTGATGTGCCCTGGTAGACAGAGCATGTTGTCTGTCTGTGTCGGCTGTTTGTTGTCTCTGCTGCTGTTATTCTCTGTGCAGTGGTGTGATAAGGGCTGCTGGGAGCTGATCTACACCCAGCCTCCGTGTTCAGGCTGTTTGTTTTTGATTGTGAGTCGGCCCCACTGCAAGGACAAGACAAATGTGCAGCTCTGACCTCTGTGACCTCTCAGATCACAGCCCCCCCCCCCCCCCCCCCGTGCTGTTTTTGGCTCAACACCATAAATAGTTCCTCTGATTGTGGAGCTTTGGTCTCAGTTATTGATGAAATGGTGTGGCTGGTGCTGTCATGCCTTTTACCTTTTAGTCATCATATATAGTTTGAGATATAGAGGTTCTAGCAAAGGTGCTCCCTCCTCAAACGACCAGTTTTTTCTGTTTATCTCAGAGAACTGAAATGTTATATAGTAGCTGGTATAGTCGAATGCACATGTCAGACAGGTCCCTTATTCTGTTTCCAGCTGTGAATACATTCAAACTATTACATAAAGCTTTCCTCCTCCATTAGTGGGACTGTAATTTACATTTCTCCTGTACTGCAGGCTTCATTCACCCAAACCTGGGCAGACATTTTGAATGGTGACTGCTTTGTTTCCAGACATGCCTTGATCCACGTCCAAAAAGCAGCATTATGGCTGCAAGTCAAAGCTAATGTGCAAATGCCTTCCAGTGCCAATAGTAATGCCAATACATGAGCTTTGGTACCAAAACCAGAACTACACTTTTTTTCAGATCTCTAACTTTGTGGAGTATTAATTCTTTTCTACAATGTCCTTTTTTAAACAAAATCTTCAAAGCATTATCTAAAGTCAGCAACAGTGTGACTTTTTATTTTGTATTTGACCCCTGCTGCTATACACAAGTATTGAGGTTTAACACCTAACCCAAGCTGCAGTACTACCAATGACCACTAATGTATATGCTGGCACAAGAAAATTAACCATCTTTTCATCTTCGCGCTTTAAATAACAATGAGATTTAATGGTCTCATCTACCAGCTCATTTTGTGAGGTTTCTGCCTCTTTAAAGGAAGGAAGTCTTTCCCTGCCACTGTCGCCTAGTGCTGCTCTTGGTGAGAATTGTTGGATCTCTGTAAATAATATAATAAAGAGAAGGTCCAGACCTGCTCTATTTGGAAAGTACCTTGCGATAACTTATGTTGTGAATTGGCGCTATACAAATTACAATTGACTCCTCTGTCATATTCATCCATCCACCACAACCTCATCCTGACGTAGACTTTGTTTCTCTTTATACTACGTCACCGCACTTTTTACTACGACCACTACATGTCTAGCAACAAAACCTACCTATGATGTCATAATAACCTGCTGCACAGACGACCTGTGGACAGACTCCATCAAACTGACTCAGTGACATCAGTTACACAGCAGCGCGAACCTAAAGTTTGCTAACATTAGCCACTGGAAGCCACTGATCATGTCAGACCGATTACAGCTGTAGTGGTAAAATCAGAGAGTACTGAAATGATCAATAGTGTTGGAGTTTTATTGCTCATAGATCAACTTGTATGAGGAAGATTGTGTTTCTGTGTCAAAGCCGAAAAAACAGCTGGAAACTCACTTCTCCCCTTTTAGTTGTTGCAGACTGTGACTATAGATGTCTGAGTTGCTGCTTATTGAATTGTTTGTTTAAAGTATAATCATGGCTTTATGTTATATTTTTTTCTTACTCTCAATAAATCACACAAAAAACTTAAAACTAGCACCGTGTTGGTTTTGGTCTCTTTTTGATTTCCACACTCCTCAGCCCCAAGTTCATGAGTTTTATTGTTGTTCTGGTCTTTTTTTATTTAGGATCTATAGAGAATACTTCCAGACATATCATTTAACGTCTAATGAAGATAAATGACCAAAGCTATATTTTCTAATAAATGTGCTAACCGTGTGCAGTAGTCCACCATGTTTTAAGAAAATTCCAATGTATAAACCTCATATGTGCTGCAGTATTTTCCCCTTAGAACAGCAAACATAAAATGAGGAACAATCGCAGAGTGGAGCTCTCCTTCTTCTTCATGTTAGAAAACATAAGTGAAAACCTACATTCAGAAGCACTTATGAAAAACACAAAATCCACACAGCGAAACATTAAGCAGCACCACGTCTCATGTCTCTGTGCAATATTGTTCTTTAACCCGAGCCTTACACTGTTTGCCAATCATTTGGGCTGAGCAACAGTCAATAATGGGTGAATCAGACGCTGAAATGGAGGGGAGGGAAAGGCTGACAGCATTGCAATGTCGCTCGCTTTAGATCAGCCAGCATGTAATACAAAGTGACAGGCAAAGCAGACTCCAAAAATCAAAGCCTCCTTTAGCTTCCACATTCTGCGAATAGAACTATTTGAGTGGCTTAGAAAAACTTCAAAGCCGGAGAGAAGGGGACTTTTTTAATTTCAGATAAGGCCCCGGAGCTGAATGTGAACTGCTGGAATTGTAGAAGTTCACATCTTAATCGACGTGACCAGCTGAATTGGGGAGTGAAGAACTCATCTTCTGAGTCCTGTTTTTCTTTCTCCCTTCCCTCCTGTTTTTTTTTTTCCTTCCTTTTTTTTCAAATTTGTATAATTGAAAGATGTTGCCAAACCTTGGTGGGTTGACAGACTGAGAGAGCGAGTATGTGTTGATTTTTAAAGAGCTTTGGTTAGTACTAAATATATTTACTTGGTTAAGCTGCAGTAACATCATCAGCTCCATTGACTTCAATGTAAAGCTGTTGTCATTATCAAGCCAAGATAATCTCTCCTAAGTCACAGTTAGCCTTCCTGCATGGGCGAGTCAGTGGCTTTCAATGTATTAAGTTATTGACTCTGCATGTGTGTGTGTGTGTGTGTGTTTGTGGTGTGTGTGTGTACTGCTTGTTCTAACCACACTTTTTTTCCTCATTTATCCCGACGGTCAGACTGAGGAGCAAAGACCAGAGTCATACAAAAGCACACTGTCACTCTGTCACATGTAACCCAGTGAAGCAGCAGCGACAGGTCCATCCTGCAGACAGGGACGTAGCTCTGTAGTGGACAACACTGTCAGCGTCCTCTCTGGTCACATGCATTCTGTGTCCCGGTGCAGAGAGCTGACGAGCAGCCTGTCATCAACATATTGTTTCAGACCTGCTCCTGTAGAGACTGTAGATCTTCCTGTGATGAGTGATGGCATGTAGATCCTCTAATTAAAAGCTATTATACAGTAACTCTAGGAACTGAGGAGCTGTTGGTAAATCTACAGTAAGTTTTAATTTAATTACATTTTTGGTTATGAGTAAAATATCTTAACAACTGTTGGATGGATTGCTATAAAAAATTTGCTTCATGAATTGTAATAAAATTCGCTGACCTTTCATCTCGTGCCATCATCGTAGTTTTCACTTGGTCAAATATTTGGTTTATAACTAAAAACCTGCAAAACTAATCACATGCCCATTAGAGGCTGGCAGTTTTTTTGGAATCCTGTGGGATTTGCGCAGGGTGGGAGTCATCATGTGTGGGGGATGGGACAGGAGTGAAAATCCACTCCTGTGTCACCTTCTACTTCCCATCAGCCTCAACTGTTTAGCATTAATTAGCAAATAGCTCCAGTGGTTCGAGCTGTATAGGCATATGGAACAGAGCCCATATCTATATGCATCTATGGGGTAGGTAGGAAAGATTTACCTTTGATTCGCAGTCACTGCAAACATTACTAAATGCATTGTGTGATAAATTCTCATTCATACTTCCTGGAAATAAAACCCTGAGGCAAAAATAAAAAAAACGTCTTTCTTTCTTTTGAATAAAAATCTACTTAAAAGCTGCATCAGTTGTCTTCGAGGAAATCTGTCAGCATGAGGAGGGAGCTCATCTTCATCTGCTTCTCCATGTATCCTCTGATACACACACAAGACAAGCACAGGCCTAAATGAATAGCACAAGGGCTGTTACCACAAGCCAGGAAGAAAATGAAGCAATAATGTGAGCATAATAGTTGGAATGAGTTGTTATGGATTTGAAGAGGTGCTGAAAAGCAAGAATTCAGACAGTTTAGCCGTCTCTCACTGAAAAACAACAACTAATCAATTTTCTCTCTCAGACTAACTTCATTGGACTCCAGTGATTATGGGCCAAGGATTTTGCTAATTTCCTTTGTGGGAAAACACCCCCCTGCTCCTTAAGCAAACTAATGGCATGGGCAAGCAGCCATGCACAGGCATTAGGCACAGCGCTGTTAACAATGGGTAAATATTCCTCCACTGTTCAGCTCGGATTGAAGGTGGAACTGAGGGCTGTTTGCTCACGTCTGCAGATACAGTGGAAACATTTTAATTAAAAAATGTTCATCAGAGATGTTCATCACGTGTTTGAACTGTAATCCTCACATTTCTCTTTCTCCATCTACAGTTCTCTCCAAGATTTTAATGGATTCTAATTTTAAAAAAAAATGAAAGGAAGACATGATTTAAAGTTTTAAGTTTCACTATAAACGGAAGAGTTTCTCACTGACAGTAAGTCAGTATTTGTTTCTTTACATTGACAGTTTCAGTACAGAGGCATGTGGTCATTCACTCGTCCTGTTGGGAAAATAACTTCTGCAGCTTTTTGGGGCAGAGACACTCACACGTCATTTTTTCACGTCCAAGTAAAGTCGCAAAGCTAAGTCTCTATCACTGATTAAATGTATAGATGATACTAAACATAACAATGTACTTTAAGGCCTCCCGCTTTCCATCTCCATTTGCATTTTCAATTATTTTCTAATTTGTTTTTTGATTTATGGATGTAAAGTACAACAGCTCTGCCAACCTAATACAGCTTCTGTAAATCACATTTCTATGGCTGTGCCAAATGAGACTGGACTTTGACACTTTCACTTAGACACAACGTTTTTTTTTTTTAAGTTATATTTTCAGGCTTTTGCTTGTATTACAGTCATAGAAAGAGGGAGAGACAGAGAGACAGAGAGAGAGAGAGAGAGAGAGAGAGGATGACACGCAGCAAAGGGCCACAGTCCAGACTTGAACCATGGTCAGGACTCAGTCTTAATGTCACATGCTTCACCAGGTGAATCACCAGGTGAATCACCAGGTGAACCTGAGACAGACTGTCTTTCTTATTCTGACACAGAGCCCAGCCTCCGTCTGGATCCACTATAGTTTAGTCTTTATTTACTTCAACTCCAGAACGTCAGACTTTTATTAGAGGCAGGTCTTTATGTCTAACTCCCTCTGTTTGATATGTAGAGTTGGTCATAGTCGTTAGTACGAAGCCTCGTTAGTGATGACTTCTCTCTCTCTCTCCCTCCCTCTCTCCTGCTCTCTCTGCTCAGTGCGTCTTATGTTTAGTTATTCCTCTGCCTCCTTTAGTAATAATGATACTTGTAATCAAAGTAGTTTATTTGCTGTAATGGAGGAAAGGCTCAGTGTATTGGAAGCACTCCTCCTCTTCCCTGCAGTTCACGAGCAGCAGGGAAACCAGAGCGGCTCAGTAGACAGACTGACTGACTGACTGACTGACTGACTGACTGACTAATGATATTTCAGTCAGTCAGTCAGTCAGTCAGAGTGTTGCAGTCCAGCCAAAAGTTTCACTAAAATGGTCTTGACATGAAACATGAAAGCTGTTGTGGATCCAACTGGTTAAGAGTAACAGACTAAACTAAGAGAGGGAGATGTGTACTAACCAATCAGATGTCCCGATGATGTAGTTCTGTTTTGTAGGTGAGGATAATGTGTTGATATGAAAATAAAGCAGTATCATCCTGCACGCCGTTGTTTGTGAATTTATGTATTACACACTAACTAACTAAGACAGTGTCTTCAGGAGACTTAGTGAAACTGTAGTTCTGAGTGTAAAACAGAAGCAAATAGAGTAGAAGCATGAGAATATGCTTTGGGTCGTGTTTATGTGTGTGAAGTGAAACACGGCTCAGTACGGGTCTGTGTCGACATCTGGACTGGTTAAAACGCAACTCTGATACTGTTCCAGGAGACGTTTATGAGGTGGAGGGTGATTTTTACCCACACTTTTTTTTTTACCTCCTACAATAAAACATTTGTTACCAAGCCAAACAAACAACAGTGCTAACAAGGACCCTCTTGAAGTGGAGTCAGAGCGCCAAACCAGAAAGTAATTAAAAGAAATACTGAAGACTCCAACTTTGAGGAAACTACATCGAGTGATGAAAATTGCTGCTGTGACTTCTCCTGTTTCTAACTCCAATTGAAGACACACTAAAGCTATATTTCAAGATGACATTTCATTTGGCCTCAGTTGGAAAAGTTTCCTCACAAACATAATGGCCTTGTCTCTCTAACCGTAATTACTCTTCAGGCTGAATATTGACATCTCTTCAATTGGTTTAGTCAACGTCACCTGCAAAGATGATTTGTGTAAAGTGGACAACTACATAAAAAGTATAAAATGTTGAATCATATATTGTTACATTAAAGCTTAAACTGTCACATCAACTAATTTTAAATTTCCATATTTTCATTCAATTCATTTATCCTGTGTTTTATTAGAAGTGTTGATCCATAAGAAGATATAAAAACCATCTCAGTGTAGTTTTACATCTCCTCTCTCAGGCTTCTCTCTGCAGCTCTAGTAACAACAGGTCGGTGAGCCAATCAGAAGAGGGGAAGCGCTGAACCTCTGTTCTGATTGGATGACTGTTTTATGAGCGATCCAATAAAAACAGAGCGGATTTCGGATAAACCCTGAGAGCAATCAAATCCTGCATGGTTGGATGGTGGGTCCAGGTGGGCGGGGCTTGGTGACTGCTTCGGGGAGGTCTAAGTGGAACGCCTCGAGTAGAGTTCCCACATTCTATTCGTAAAAATTATGGACAATATATGATTCATTAAACAAAAGGCATTTGTTGCCTTTAATCTGACAGCTACAGTGAAAGGAGGATGACAGGCAGAAACCCTTTACAGTATGTGCTTTACAGGTGAGCCACTGGAACCATGCAGCTGACTTTACCTGAAGAAGACAACCATGTGTGTGTTTCCTCACGGCACAGAGCTCGTCAGTTACTGCTCATTGATGAACTTCTCCGGTCCACTTGTAGACTATAATTGCTGTGGTTTGACTTGACGTCTCGTTATTCACAGAACTTTGAGGACGTAGTTTATAAATAAAATGACATGAATGAAAATACAGGACAAACTGCAGCATTTTTAAATATGAGACGATCCTGTTTCATATACAGTTTTTATGATCTAAAAAAGCAACAGAAAGCATATCGAGCGTTAGCGTTAGCTTATATACAGTCTGTGGCTTTTCCACTCAGAGCTCCACCTAGAGGCCTGGACTTGTTCTGCTGTCATTTGTTTTGGAGGTTTTTCTTGTTGCAGCGTTTCTATATTTGCAGCTGTTCATGTCTTTGTTTTGTCTTCCTGCAGCACGTTTTTTTTCATTTGCAGCATGTTTCTGTTTTGTATTTGTTTAGTATTTTCCTATGTGTTTTTGAAATATGCATTATTTATAAATTTGCAGTGTGTGTTCATTTAAATGTTTCAGGCTGCTGCAGCAAAATTGCTCTTGTCAGCCACCGTAAATCTGAGACCTTTAAAGAAATATTATATTTTATTATTTCAAATAGAACTCACATCTATATTCATATAAAATATCTTTCACATGGGATGTGCAGTGGTCACACCAGGATCTGTTATCAATGGTGTGTGTTTCAACAGTTTCCTGTATCTGGCAGTGAATGCAACAACACTAAAGTTTCATACAGTATCAGCAACATCCAAACTGGTGATGAAGAGCAGTATGAAAGATGTACGTTACGATTTAGTGCAGAATCTGAATTATATCAACCCAAAACACAGACTTATTTATGCTTTTTTTTCTTATCGATGGACAAGTGCTTTTAAGGTGTTTTTTACCTTGACATGTTTCGACTGCTTTCTTCCTGCAGTCTTCCTCAGAAGAGTAGCGTGGTGTTGCTGTGACGTGTCTTATCAGCTGTTGATTAGCTGCAGGTTTGACAGGACGACCACGCCCCCTGCTGTTCAGGCGCTGCTTCAGAACAGCATCCCAGGTGTGGGACAGCATGTACCCCTCGTCCCGGTTCACTGTCCTTTGGGCCCGTTTTCAGATCTCAATGGCCTCCTTAATACAACGGTGGTGCTTGTTCCTCTCTGCTCGAATGACCTTGGCCTTTTTTCCAGTTCATGATGTGATTTTCCCTTTTGCAGTGGTCTGATATGGCTGATTTTAGGTTCTCCTGTTCTGCTTTTACTTTTGGCGTGACAGGATGACCACGCCTGTATAAACAACAGCTGATACGACACGTCACAGCAACACCACGTGACTCTTCTGAGGAAGACTGCAGGAAGATAGCAGTCAAGAAACATGTCAAGGTAAAAAACAGCTTAAACGCATTTGTCTATCGATAGGAAAAAAAGCATAAATAAGTTCTGTGAAGACAAAACGAACCTTTTTGGGATGAAACACAGACTGTTTTCAAGTGAGGAGTTGGCTGGGTTTGCCGTTGTGTTCTGCCTCACCTCCAGCTGCTTAGCTTGTTTCATTATGTCCAAGTGTAGCAAAACAACCCTGTAGCAATCATAATCCTGTAGTCTGTGTCAGTCTTTGGAAAACTCCAAAGAAAATTCCATTCCTGTGCTTTCAAAGACGGGCTTTCACACTTCAGAGATGACTTAGCTGCAGGCGAGCGCCGGGAAACCCACACAGCATCCACGCTACAGAGGAGCAATAATGCAGTCCTCTGGACAGACGGCAAAAAATATTTACTTTGGAGCTGCAGCCGGAGACATCGGGGGAAGTTCTCTAACCTTGATGTGATCGCCTGCAGTGACAGAGCTCCTCACATGTCTGTAAAGTGAGCTGCAGTCTGATGAAAGCAGGATCCGTCCTGTATAATCGTCAGTAATATGTGCTGCTGTGCTCGAGTGTTCAGGAGGATTTAAGAGCTGTAGAGTGAAGATTGTCACACAGCTCACTGTCACTGTTATGAATGAGATAAACACATGCACGCATAATTTCTTTTGTGCACAGCCTCCCACTCCTGTAATTATAATTCAACTTTATGTACAGTACACACACACACAACCACACATACCTACAGTATATACCACCCTCAGTACTCACTCCCCAGCTAATCCCCCACCCCCTCCCCTCTGTGTGAAGCTCAGCAGTCTGCCTCATTCGTCCCTCTCGCATCACATGGGTTTTTCCGGCACAGTAACGTTCAGCGTACACGCTGTTTACATCCCCCTGTGTGACTGAGACCTTTACCCCGGCTCCATTTGGATCAACGGTCTTGTGTTCTTCAGGCACACTGTTGTTGTGTGTTTGGATGCTGCTGCTGCTGCTGCTGCTGCTGTGGCATGTGTCCCCACATGATTTTGTGAATTAAAAGAAATACTGAAGACTCCAACTTTGAGGAAACTACATCGAGTGATGAAAATTGCTGCTGTGACTTCTCCTGTTTCTAACTCCAATTGAAGACACACTAAAGCTATATTTCAAGATGACATTTCATTTGGCCTCAGTTGGAAAAGTTTCCTCACAAACATAATGGCCTTGTCTCTCTAACCGTAATTACTCTTCAGGCTGAATATTGACATCTCTTCAATTGGTTTAGTCAACGTCACCTGCAAAGATGATTTGTGTAAAGTGGACAACTACATAAAAAGTATAAAATGTTGAATCATATATTGTTACATTAAAGCTTAAACTGTCACATCAACTAATTTTAAATTTCCATATTTTCATTCAATTCATTTATCCTGTGTTTTATTAGAAGTGTTGATCCATAAGAAGATATAAAAACCATCTCAGTGTAGTTTTACATCTCCTCTCTCAGGCTTCTCTCTGCAGCTCTAGTAACAACAGGTCGGTGAGCCAATCAGAAGAGGGGAAGCGCTGAACCTCTGTTCTGATTGGATGACTGTTTTATGAGCGATCCAATAAAAACAGAGCGGATTTCGGATAAACCCTGAGAGCAATCAAATCCTGCATGGTTGGATGGTGGGTCCAGGTGGGCGGGGCTTGGTGACTGCTTCGGGGAGGTCTAAGTGGAACGCCTCGAGTAGAGTTCCCACATTCTATTCGTAAAAATTATGGACAATATATGATTCATTAAACAAAAGGCATTTGTTGCCTTTAATCTGACAGCTACAGTGAAAGGAGGATGACAGGCAGAAACCCTTTACAGTATGTGCTTTACAGGTGAGCCACTGGAACCATGCAGCTGACTTTACCTGAAGAAGACAACCATGTGTGTGTTTCCTCACGGCACAGAGCTCGTCAGTTACTGCTCATTGATAAACTTCTCCGGTCCACTTGTGGACTATAATTGCTGTGGTTTGACTTGACGCCTCGTTATTCACAGAACTTTGAGGACGTAGTTTATAAATAAAATGACATGAATGAAAATACAGGACAAACTGCAGCATTTTCAAATATGAGACAATCCTGTTTCATATACAGTTTTTATGATCTAAAATAGCAACAGAAAGCATATCAAGCGTTAGCGTTAGCTTATATACAGTCTGTGGCTTTTCCACTCAGAGCTCCACCTAGAGGCCTGGACTTGTTCTGCTGTCATTTGTTTTGGAGGTTTTTCTTGTTGCAGCGTTTCTATATTTGCAGCTGTTCATGTCTTTGTTTTGTCTTCCTGCAGCACGTTTTTTTTCATTTGCAGCATGTTTCTGTTTTGTATTTGTTTAGTATTTTCCTATGTGTTTTTGAAATATGCATTATTTATAAATTTGCAGTGTGTGTTCATTTAAATGTTTCAGGCTGCTGCAGCAAAATTGCTCTTGTCAGCCACCGTAAATCTGAGACCTTTAAAGAAATATTATATTTTATTATTTCAAATAGAACTCACATCTATATTCATATAAAATATCTTTCACATGGGATGTGCAGTGGTCACACCAGGATCTGTTATCTAAGGTAAAAGACACATGGTGTGTGTTTCAACAGTTTCCTGTATCTGGCAGTGAATGCAACAACACTAAAGTTTCATACAGTATCAGCAACATCCAAACTGGTGATGAAGAGCAGTATGAAAGATGTACGTTACGATTTAGTGCAGAATCTGAATTATATCAACCCAAAACACAGACTTATTTATGCTTTTTTTTCTTATCGATGGACAAGTGCTTTTTAAGGTGTTTTTTACCTTGACATGTTTCGACTGCTTTCTTCCTGCAGTCTTCCTCAGAAGAGTAGCGTGGTGTTGCTATGACGTGTCTTATCAGCTGTTGATTAGCTGCAGGTTTGACAGGACGACCACGCCCCCTGCTGTTCAGGCGCTGCTTCAGAACAGCATCCCAGGTGTGGGACAGCATGTACCCCTCGTCCCGGTTCACTGTCCTTTGGGCCCGTTTTCAGATCTCAATGGCCTCCTTAATACAACGGTGGTGCTTGTTCCTCTCTGCTCGAATGACCTTGGCCTTTTTTCCAGTTCATGATGTGATTTTCCCTTTTGCAGTGGTCTGATATGGCTGATTTTAGGTTCTCCTGTTCTGCTTTTTCTTTTGGCGTGACAGGATGACCACGCCTGTATAAACAACAGCTGATACGGCACGTCACAGCAACACCACGTGACTCTTCTGAGGAAGACTGCAGGAAGATAGCAGTCAAGAAACATGTCAAGGTAAAAAAAACAGCTTAAACGCATTTGTCTATCGATAGGAAAAAAAGCATAAATAAGTTCTGTGAAGACAAAACGAACCTTTTTGGGATGAAACACAGACTGTTTTCAAGTGAGGAGTTGGCTGGGTTTGCCGTTGTGTTCTGCCTCACCTCCAGCTGCTTAGCTTGTTTCATTATGTCCAAGTGTAGCAAAACAACCCTGTAGCAATCATAATCCTGTAGTCTGTGTCAGTCTTTGGAAAACTCCAAAGAAAATTCCATTCCTGTGCTTTCAAAGACGGGCTTTCACACTTCAGAGATGACTTAGCTGCAGGCGAGCGCCGGGAAACCCACACAGCATCCACGCTACAGAGGAGCAATAATGCAGTCCTCTGGACAGACGGCAAAAAATATTTACTTTGGAGCTGCAGCCGGAGACATCGGGGGAAGTTCTCTAACCTTGATGTGATCGCCTGCAGTGACAGAGCTCCTCACATGTCTGTAAAGTGAGCTGCAGTCTGATGTAAGCAGGATCCGTCCTGTATAATCGTCAGTAATATGTGCTGCTGTGCTCGAGTGTTCAGGAGGATTTAAGAGCTGTAGAGTGAAGATTGTCACACAGCTCACTGTCACTGTTATGAATGAGATAAACACATGCACGCATAATTTCTTTTGTGCACAGCCTCCCACTCCTGTAATTATAATTCAACTTTATGTACAGTACACACACACACAACCACACATACCTACAGTATATACCACCCTCAGTACTCACTCCCCAGCTAATCCCCCACCCCCTCCCCTCTGTGTGAAGCTCAGCAGTCTGCCTCATTCGTCCCTCTCGCATCACATGGGTTTTTCCGGCACAGTAACGTTCAGCGTACACGCTGTTTACATCCCCCTGTGTGACTGAGACCTTTACCCCGGCTCCATTTGGATCAACGGTCTTGTGTTCTTCAGGCACACTGTTGTTGTGTGTTTGGATGCTGCTGCTGCTGCTGCTGCTGCTGTGGCATGTGTCCCCACATGATTTTGTGAATTAAGATAAATGCTGGCTTTGAGATGGCACATTTCATACACAGATTAGCCCTCAGCGCGGCACATCTGCTGCCGGAGTGCATTTCTCTCAACCTGTAATCAAACAAATTCTCTGCTGAAGGTTAAAAATCAAGCTGTCACAATAAAACGTCTGCATGTCTAATATTTCTGATTCAAAAGGATGATTTCTTACCAAGTCATGTCACTGTGGAAAAACAGCCATTTGTATTGCACTCTGCCAGACTAATGGCTCTCTAATAGGCTGTAGGTCTGCTCTCAATAAGACTGAAATCATGAGTCACAAATTATGGAGCAGGTATGTGTGTGTGTGTGTGCGCGCGCGTGTGTGTGCGCGTGTGAAAAACCTGAAAAATGAGGAGAAACAGGACGACAGTGTCTCCATCCACAGAGCAGGGAGTCGCTGATTGTGGATGAGGATGAAGACTCACATGCTGTGAACTTCACAGTCACTGGATCTCAACCAGTTCAATGTCACACAGCTCTCTCCACCACCATCATCATCAAACACCACATGAGGGAATATTTTTATGAAGAATGGTTCATCTTCCAATAGAAGTCAGACACATGGACAGAGGTGGACAAAGTACAAAACACCTAAATCCTCCTGGTCAGACATTCCTCCAATTCAAGTGAAAGTTGTTCAGTCAGATATTAAGTACTGCAGTACTTCATTTTAAAATACTGAAGTATAACACATTGAATTGTTCCACATTTACATTGACTGACTGACTGACTGACTGACTGACTGCAGAACCTGTAGAATGAAAAGACTGTAGAATGGACTTTAGTCAGTAATTGCATTTTCATTTACCAACTATTAATAAACTGTGTGTTAGGACAAATACGACAACATGGCAAATCCATAAGAATCCATAAAAAATCATTTGATCAACCACAGCAAACAATCTGCAACTACAACAAACTGTGTTTAACCTTTGTGTGGTGTTGGGGTCTGTGGGACCCTGTTTTAATGTTCACTAAGAAAAGGGATGCAATCGATTATTTTTTCAAACTCAGATTCATTGGTCTGAACCTGTGAGTCCGGAAGGGCTGCCCCAAAACATTTATGAGAAAATGGTATGTAACGAAGCTTAACATCAGTCAGTTATATAGTATGATTTGAGTACAATATAGCGACAGCGCTTCTGGACACTGTTCTGTGTATATGTTTGTATATGCTCAGCAGTGCAGTGTAGCAGTGCTAACTGTTTGGACGATGCTAGCCAAATCCAAGAAGTTTGCATCCATGGTAAAGCAGAGCGGTAAATAAGTTATGAAACTGCAAATGTTATTTTATGCTGAGAGGAAAGTTACACGTGCTAAGTTGAGCACCCTTGAAGTATTCATCTCGGGGTGAATGAGCTTTTTGGTTATTGTAAGTTAATGTGAGATAATGTGGTGTATGTTTGAGTGTATGTGCAGTATTACACCGTGAAAATTAAGGATTTGTTCATTATTTTATGTGAACTGCTCACATTTGTGTTTATTTTCTATATAGTTTTCACATGCTAGAAGACATACAGACAAATAAAGGAATTGCACCCGTAAGAGACTCTCTGCCATGACTTGTGACGCCCAGGGGTGCTACAGCAGACTATTTCTACATTACTCTACACTGTCACGTCTAAATCAATCACAATATGCAGTGAACAGAACCACTGTGTGCAGGTAATGCTTGCCTCAAAGCAATCATGACAAAATCATAACCTAGTTTTACAGTAGGCCCTACACTATATTTATACTGATATTATATGTGAAACATTATAAATTCAGAGTATGTGTACAGTTGCTGTTGCGTTTTTGCTACCGTTGCTCTTTTTACTGTAGTGTCGTCCATTATAGAGACTGTGATATAACAATAATGTACTATCCATCATATTGATCATAATCTCCTTGGGTTTCAGAGAGGCTTGACCCACCTCTGTTAATAACCAGAAATTAAATGTTAGGTAAATTTTTCCCCAGGAAACCAGGTATTTGAAAGATCCTATCATTTATCATTTCCATTTTAATGCCTCCTCTCAGTGACATCATCTGAAAATTCAGTGTTCATTTTCACTGCTACGCCGATGACACACAACTTTACCTACCAATCAGACCCGGTGACCAGTCCCACATAACAACCCTCCACAACTGTCTCTCTGAAATTAAACACTGGATGTCAGAAATTTTTTTTAAATTAAAACAGACAAAATCCGAGGTCATTGTACTCAGTCCCAGTGCAATAAGAATCCAAATCATAGAAAACTTGGGTCAATTGACAAGCTACATTAAAGCTTCAGCCAAAAATCTCTGGGTGATTTTTGATCATGAAATGTTTTTTATGCCCCAGGTGAAGAAAGTTGTTCAGTCATGATTTTATCACTTGAGAAACATAGCCAAGGTCGTCTTTTATTTCTGCCTCAGATCTAGAGAAACTCATCCACACTTTTATTTCCTCCTGCATTAACTACTGCAACTCCCTCTACACTTGTCTCAATCAGATCAATCCACCACCTACAGTTAGTTTAGATGCTTCAGCTCGGATACTGACCCGGTCCAAACAAGGTGTTCACATCACCCCAGTCTCAGCATCTCTACATCAGCTGCCTGTTTATCTTAGGATTGATTATAAATTTTACTTTTAATGAGTTTTAAGAGCAGGTTTGGGTTGACCCCTCCCTATATTTCTGAGTTTTTATCCCTGTGTGATCCAGTCTGAGATCCTCTGATAGTTCACTGCTGGTCATTCCAAGATCTAGTTGAAAAAGTGTGTGAGTCAGCGTCCAGCAGCTAACAGGCCTCAGTGTGCACGTATTGACCGACAGCTGTGAGCTCCCACCCCCGACTTTGGCTGTGATCAGTTACAGGACTGAAGCTCACTTGTATCTCTGCACCGCTGCGAGGCTGATCAGTGACTCGAGGTCACGGAAGCATCTCTCCATGTTCAGATGTTTTGGAACAAATTTCTCCCTAAAAAGTCAGAAACTGAAGCTTAAAGTGGCGTGTGTTTGGACAGAGTTAAACATAAATGAACCGATGCAAGTGCAAAAAGTTTAACAGCGAAATTGTGTCTGCACCAAAACAGTTATCAGTTTTGTACAGTTGAAAGTTGCTGTTTATCTTGTCAAGTATTTGAATGATAATAGAAGCAGACAGAGCAGCAGACAGACAGACACTGACCTCAGCAGCTCTGTCTAATGGATCCCTCCCACTGCTCTGCAGCCTCCCACACTCCTCAACAACTCTGCTGCTCATGCAAAGCGGTCGGTCTGCAGTCTTTTCCAAATGCTTTAGTGCTCTTACCATGGGGCCATTACAGTAGAACTCTAAGTCCAGTGGATGTGGCCATCTGTCGGTGTCGGCCCGCCGCCCTCTCACAGGTCTCATTATGTTGGCGTGGTGCTGAATATCAAACCGATGCCATGCTGCCTGCAGGAGCAACCGCTAAGCCATGGTCTGCACTCAAACACTCTGAGGTATACAGGTGTGCATGTGAGCATGCCGAGCACATACACACACACACACACACACACACACTGGTTTACTTACACACTGTTTAGCTGTAAGGTCACTGAGACGTGTCTTTTGTGAAGTAAAGTCAACTAAACTTAAATGAGATCACAGCAAAGTCAATTATTTATTATGCCACTGGAGATAAAAGCATTGTAGAAAATGCGACACTAATGTTTTGGAAAATGTTTGTCATTATTGTAACTATACACTATTGTAAGTAAATATACAGTGATTTGAATTATATGTACTAAAGCATATAGTCTATCACAGTCCCATGTTGTTCTGTCTTTTTTTGTTCGGTTGTCAGTCTAAAGAGGGCGGGGCTTACATAGTATGAGCCAGGGCAGGAGTGGAGGAGGAGGAGGAGGAGGAGGAGAGAGGCAGAAATGCATCTCTGTTTGTTGAGACTGTGCAGAGGAATAATCATCCTCATCTCTGAAGTATTTTGGTTTGGTTTCTATTTATTGACCTTAATGTACTGTAACCAGTGACAGCAGGGGGAGAGCAGAGCGGCGGCATAAAGTTAGTAAAGCTCACCAGGTTTCTGCTAAAGCTTTTGGTAATTAAATCTTCATTTTACCAGTACACAAGCACAAACACACCTCATGGTACAGACCTGCAGGGAGGTGGGAATAAAAAATCAGCGCAGGACTTTTGACGGAGACACACTATCAGAAACAGTTTACGTCACACTGTACAAGAACAATACATTAAATAGTATGGAGGCATAACGCTTTCACTGCAGAACATTTTTTTTTCTGTTTTTCTGAGTTAACGAGATCATTATCCCAGAATTATGTGACATGATCTTGTTGATTCAGAAAAACAGGATACTTTATTTTAAGAAAACTTTTCTCTAAATTCTGAAATAATTATTTTGTTAATTAATTATTAAAAAAAATCAGAAAAACCACAGAATTTTTTTCTTAACTTAATGCATTACACTTCTGTAAAATGGTAAAACCTGCACAAAAATAATATTTATCTAATTTTGTAATGTTATAGTCAAAATGTTATAATAATAATAACATAATTATTAAGATAATTAATCATAAGGGGATAAAGGCTGGTTAAATCACATCATAGTGACTCGCAAACAATAAATACAACAATAAATTAGCACAACATGCACAGTACAAACAGCAACAGACATGGCTCAGTGTGAATGATTCAAAAAAGTTATTACATCTGGTCTAAAGGACGTTGTGTAAACGCTGAAGTTGCAGCTCTGCAGCGTCTTCCTGAGGACAGCTGAGAAATGTGATGAACAGGATCAGACAGTAGGTGGAGCTTCCTGTTGCACCTTCAGTCTGTATAAAAGGCTTTAATGTTCTGTAGCTACTGGTACAAGCTACAGATACAGTTTCAGTCTGTTTTACTCTGTGTTTTTCAGGTGATGCAGTCAGCTGATGTAATCACTGCTAAACTATATTAGATATATATTATTATATAGATGAGATATTACCCACAATCCTAGGAAGTTGTAGGTCAATGACTGAAGTAATTCATGTAAATTTATGTGTTAAATACGTTCTCATGTTTATGGTACTGGCTATAACAAAGCTATGGGTAAATATGTTGCTTTGAACATTTATTCCCAGTTATCAGGCAGACGTATGTCCGTGTATAAGTGTGTGTGTGTGAGATTTATGTTGCGCCTATGGCAAATACTTAACTAAATGTATGCTAAGCTGCTAAGTGAAGCATTAGCTACAGGTGTTGCTGTTTATATTTGCTCCCACTTTAAGTTGTGCATCATATTCCTGTTTAGAAAGTGACAGGAGGCTGCATGTCCAACCAGCAGGTGTCTTCCTCACAGTGATTTACACCGTTCCCCTTACAGATTTGACGATATTTTATTATTGCAGTGAGAGAGAAAGAGCTTTTCATAGTCCGCAACTACAACAACAAAGTAGATGAAAGCTGAGCAGAAAGCAAAGCTCTGAAACATCATCCAGCCAAATAACCTCTGACAAGCTTCCTGGTGTCATTAGGATTATTTTTTCTCAGCTCTTCAGACAGACTTACATGTTTTTCTTTTTACTTTTTTTTATCAATGTAAAACAAGTTCCTAACAGTCCACTGCTGGCTGCCTCCGGCCCTGTTCCCACCTGGCATCAACATGGTGATCCGATTACCCATGATGCATTTGAGATCTGATCACTCAGACCACATTCAGAGGTGGTCTGGACCACATTGAAGGACTGCATACTCTACTGACGTCCTCTGACACAGTTTCATAATGAACCAATAATATTTTTACACAGTGTTTCCTACACATTCATTTACTTGTGGCCACAATATCAACACAATATCAACACTGACCGCCACGTATTTTTACTGTTTCAAATGAGTAAAATCTTATTTTTCCTTTCCCTCTCTCTCTCTCTCTCTCTCTCTCTTTCTGACAACAGACCTGTCTGTCAAAGTGGAACTGCCTAAAAACAATAATGCGTTTGGTCTTTGCAAACAGAAATGATGTGTGTGTTTATTTGCATATAGAGCGGGGAAGTGAGACCCAATCACAAGTGATTACTTGATATGCATGTGGAGACTCATTTTAATGCCAGGTGTGAACAGAGCCTCAGTGTTTTAACACACACACATACATGGACAAAGTCAGTAACAAATGAAATGGAGCATTAAAAATGTATTTTAAGTCAACTGTTACTACATACAGGCATTTACAATATACATAGATAAGTACATATAAGTGATTCTCCCGTTTCAGAGATGTGAGTCAGTCCAGAAAAATTAGACCTGGCATGTGAAGATAGCGGCGAGCGGGACATGAGACACGCTGCACACTCCCACATGGCATTTGTGCACATAAACATTGAACAGTACAAGTTCCTCAGGCAGATGGCACAAAAATCTCATGCAGACATAACAAATAGTGTGATCCTGTAATATAAAGACAAAAAGAAACAAACCCCGACTGTGTTCGCCTGTATCTCAGACGTTTTGACACTCAACTCAATGCTGATGAGTTCTGACTGAAGATTTTATGGCTGAAAATATAGTTTTATTTTTTTAAAGGACGTGTTTTAACCTTAACCCCTCACCCAAAGTCCAAAACACAGGTAAAGCAGGAGGCACAAGGACCCGACACAAAGTACACAGTAACATAACAACATAATGTTCTGCCAACTGGCAGGTGGAAAGACCTGAGGCTAAATGCTACCTCATCCATATGGCAGTGGACCAAACCAGTGTGAGGCGGGGGGGAGGGTGTGGGGGGGTGAAGAAATCATTAGAAACTTAAAAACACATTGTTTTGCATTTATAACTTTCACAAATGCTTTCAATAGAGATTATTATATGATTAAATTTACATAGTTAGGTTTACATGTCCACCTGTGCTTCCACCGTGTGACTGACCAAATTATGATTCAGAGAGGAAGCAAAATCCCAAGTTATATTGGTCCCATACAAAACAGGACAACAGTTGAGTTTTCAGTCCACTTACACATCAGAGCCAGACATGGTGGCATTTCTTCAATATAAAAGAGCAGCAGAAGAGTGTCAGTCACTATTATCTCTCAGAATGAAAAAACCAAAACATTTCTTTTAAATCCAGAACTCTCTCAAAATATTTGTATAAAATCAGAAAAGCTTTCCAGCTGACAGAAATATGTTGTAAAATGAAAACGGCAGCATGTACATGACTCGGGAGGTTGCTCTTCACCAGCACTGCTGCCGTGTGGAGAAGTGATAGTGCAGCTTCACAGAGAACTGCAAGGTCAATTAATCGCTTCTTATTCAGGCCATCGATTCCATAAAGTGGTTTGGCTGAAAAGGCAATTTCAGAAACCGATCCTGACAGTTAACTTTGGCTCAACCTTCCAAGCAATTTAGAACTGTTCAACATGCGTCAATAGGAAATATTTATCTTCATATGAATTAATTGTGCGATGCAAAAAAAAAATCAATATTTGTGATTTATCTCTTTCCCCGATGTGTTTTCAGAGGCAGATCAGTGGAGGCGGAAGCTTTCCCGCTCTGACACGTTCTCCACAGTCTCTCCATATTTTATTCTTTTAATATCTCTGCCTGTTCAGTCCCCCGGTCTCTATGAGCGGAGCTGAAAGACAATCCCGGGAGTGATTAGAGACTGTTAAGCTGGGCGAAGCTTCGCAGCAGATCTTGCTTCATCTCCCAGCATCCCTCTGTCTTAATGCAGCCATTATTATTCTGAAGCTGTTGCCCAGAACAGAGGAGAGAGGAGGAAATTCTCGCCCTCAGGTTAGTCGTCTAATCACTACAACAAAGACAGAGGGGCCGCAGAGACAAGAGGAAGGTCTGCGTTTACTTGCTCTCAGTCAGTCTGGGATATCTGAGTGTGTGTGTGTGTGTGTTTGTGCGAGTGTGGGTGTGTGTATGTGTGTGTTCCTGGGTACAGGGCCCTGCTCTCCTCACCCTCTCTTCCTGTTTGTCTCAGTTATTGTTCCTCATGTATCACATCTCGTCAGTGAGAGGATGAACAGGCGTCTTTGATGTATCTTGTGTTTCATCTCTAAGAACTCAGGTAAACTCAGGTAATACTACAGTCTGATGTGTGTGTAGGCATTCTTCATATGTGGATTTTTTTAATTCTCCGCACCGGCGACAGTCAGAGTGGGAGCCATGTGGTTTTCAGGTTGTCCATCTGTCCGTCAGTCTCAAACTTGTTCAAATTTGGCACAAACATTCACTACGACTCAAAGATGAAATGACTAGAGTTTGGTGGTCAAAGGTCAACGACTTGGTGACCTCACAAAACAGACAGTGGAGGCAGACAACCACAAGGAGGTGATTCTAGTTTTGTTCTTTAAACCTGGTTTAAAATTAATCTAGAGTTTCTGTCATGGCAACACATCCTTAAATCCAAACCTACAGTCATCACTGGATCAGAGAAAGAGTTTTACATTAACTTAATATATATAATCTGTAACCTTTCCACATTAAAAGGCTTGACAGTATGTTACACATGTTTAAACCTAGAGAAATCTATGATTTAAACAAGACACATCAAAATTGATCTTCCAGTTTTAAGCCTCATTTTTACAATATACTTTTTACAGCTTGGTGGTTTTCAACTCTATATTTGAACCACATGAAGGCATTTAATCATCGGACGCCTGGATCTGAAGTAATCAGAGAAACAAGCTGAGGAAACATTCAGCTCAGCTCAGACTTTATTCAGGGTTTCTACTGACTTTAATCACCTGGTCCATTTGTTGTGTTGTGTATTTGTTGTTGTGGATGTGGTGTGGAATGCCCCCCAGTGTAGGTGAATGAGTGTAGGGTTACTGAACACAGCCGTAACGGACGTAAGAAGATCATGTGTTTTTGTATAGACACCAACAAATGTCACATCATCACGATTTTAATAGTTTTTTCAGTTTAAATGAAATTTCTGATGCCAAAATGATTATTCCCACCTACCATCAAGAATATTGCAATATCTGTCAGAATAGCTCCCACAGAGATGAACTATCTCCACTTTACTTATGCACACCCTCACTTTACATACCTGTACAGCACACACTTGCACTTTAACTGCTCTTTTGCACTTCTGGTTAGATACTAACTGCATTTCGTTGTCTTAGTACGTGTACTCTGTGCAATGACAATAAAGTTGAATCTAATCTAATCTAATCTATTATAACAAATGGATGAAGGAGTGGACCGATACAGTTTTGCTAGCTGGAAACTAACTGCCAGACATAAATGAAAGAATTATAACCCTAAATAGTGTTGAAAGCCAACTTGGAGCTCTGTGTGACAAAGTTAAATTTGCTTTAATCAGCACAGGTACATGTTACTGTAACTGTGTTCATTCACTGCTTAGACTGTTCATGTTCATGACATGGTATAAAAATATAACGATTATATAAATCACGGTTAGCAATATTATCCACTTAAAAGTAAAAACACACAACCTGAAATCATTTATCCAAGTGAATGTTTCATTTAAACATTAAAGTAATAACATGTCACAGATGAGGACCAGGGACCAGTAGCAGTACTGGGTTTGTCTGCTGCATTCCCACTCTGTGAACAAGGGAATATGATAATTATTATTATTATTATTATTATTATTATTATTATTTTCCTGATGTTACATCTTTCAGAGACAGACACTGTGAACACACCTGTCACCTGTCCAGAAACCAGAAACACCTCAGCTACACTGTATCCAGGGATGAAAGAGTGAAGCTGTAGCCCTGAGATAAGTTTCAAAAACACTGTTTCTCCTTTTGTGTGTGTGTGAGCTCTGTAAGTACATGTGATGACATCGCTCTGAACAGAAAGGTCAACTCGTGAAAAAAGGAGTCAATCTACTTTTTTTTTGGGAGCTTTACTTGCTTTTGAAAAACTTGCTTATACCTGCTAACTTTGGCGTAAAAAGGTTTTAGAAGGTGAAAAATCTCTGGAGCAGTGCTGTCACGGCCTTCCACCACGTTATAACTGACACTAAACAAACCCACGTTGTTTGCTGCACATGTGTCTGGGAGACTGCTGGTTGATGCCGTACAGAACCTAACGTGAGTTAAATTAACCACAGTAATTGACCACAGTTAATTCAAAATTGAATTGTGACACTTACCGTCTGGCATTTTTATCATAATTTACTGTTAACCGTTTCTTCTCTACTGCTCAGTATACAAATCTCTACAAACGGGTGTCGTACAGACTCGCTGCCCTCAACACTTCCTGTTCATGTCAAACTGAAGCCTGTACACCAAACAGTACAGAAGATATTCCACAGTCGGACGGTAGACTCGGTGCTTGTTTGCTTGTTAGCTCGTTAGCCTCTGGACATTATTCCTGCAGACTGTGAACTTTGGAAAGACTTCCTGCTAAAGTTTAGCTTCACTTTAGCCTGTTAAAAAAACACTTCTCTCGTCTCCAGGTTATTTTTTATTTCTGCTACTGGCACGATAAAACATACTTTATACACCAGCTGGTAGAGTTTTGTTTATTGTGAAGATGCTCACGCAACACAATTTAGTTCAGTAAAAACACTTGATTTCATAAGTTTGTTTATATTTTGGGATACTCATTATTTCAGTTCCACTGGTTACCGGCAAATGTGTTCCCTGCTCTCTTGTGGTCTGGTAGGTGTGCAACACCTGCAAAAACTCAAATTCTCTATGCATTTAGTCTGCAACTGGTAAATACAGAGGGGGAAAAACACTTGAACTTCCCAGCACTAAGGATAATGAGAGAGAGAGAGGGAGATGTGAATCCAGTGTGCAGGTACAGGTACAAATACCAGCTTTGAGACAGTCACATGGGGTGAACAGTGTCTTATTTTTTTGTATTTTCTT
This sequence comes from Seriola aureovittata, assembly GCF_021018895.1. NCBI lineage: Eukaryota > Metazoa > Chordata > Actinopteri > Carangiformes > Carangidae > Seriola > Seriola aureovittata. The sequence goes on from NC_079370.1 coordinate 27,964,504, forward strand.
TAATATCACTTTTGTGTAAAAAAAAAAGCCAATGCAGCAAAACAACAGAGAGTGTGAGGGATTAAGAGATCAAACCAGAGAAACCAGACTGAGTTTATAACCACTACTTCTGCAGGTCGGCGTCTCACCTCTCCTGTTCTCAGTCTCTCTCTCCACTTCTGCACATCTTCTAGCAGCAATTCAAACAGTCCTACGCAACAATACATGACAAAGACAATTTGTGTTGTTGTGTTTCAACACAAAGCCCTTCTCTTTCAATCTGGTTTCAGTCTGATCTCCCTGATCTTCAGGATCTTTGAAAGGTGAAACTTTTCCTTCTCACCGCACACGACCATGACCATATTTATCATTTTCTCATCAGTGCACGAGAACAAAAGCTTTGAGTGAATTTCCATTTCTCAGTCTCTCAGCATCCATGTGTTTCATGAATTAGATTGTGGTCAATGTTTTACAAAGAACAGGAGGAATTGCTAAATTGGCATTCATATTTAATTTTATTTGTGACTAACTAACTGACTTAAGGTTAAATGATGTAAAGTAGAAGAGAACATTTGAATATTTCAGAGAAATGTCAAGTCCATGATGGTCGGTGTGTAATTTTGTTCAGCTAATTCCAACAATAATAAAATGCACTGAGAACAAAATGAAACACAGGTGTTTTTTTGTTTTTTTCCTGAACACAAACTGGTTTTCATGAGCACATCCACATGGTGCACACAGTGTGTCTGAGTCAGCTGAGCTCAGTGTGACAAAAGCAATAGCAAACCTATTAATGATGGTTGTCGGTGTTGTTCATCTGTTGGCAGGTCGCCTCAGCTGGTGCAGACCAGGAAAAACTGTTTAATTAAAACACAGCTGTCTGGTTGTACAGCAGCTTTTAGCCGTTTATGTTCGACCAAAAAGTACCTGGACCTAAAAGGTTCCTGTGGCCCATTGTTGTCTGCGTTTCAACCGCGGCCTGAAGTTATTATTTGACATTACATTATCCACAGGACATAACATGAATGAAAATACGGCACATTGTGTCCCGTATATATTCAATACAGGACGCACCTTTTTATTTTCGATATTTTATTATACAGGTGGCAACTATAGCCACTCCGGTTGTTGTGGTCCTTTATTTTTCTGAAGTCCTGTTTCAGTTTTTTTACCTTCTCCTGGAACTGTTTCGTGCTGTGGACAATGTGTTCGCTCACTCCCTCCCTCCTTGTGGACTTTTAAACAACGCGGGGGAAATAAAATGCAGCAAGTACTCGACCAGTCAGGAATGTTCACCACTGCAGACCACACCCCCCAAAGTTCCTGAACCTTTGGAAACTACTACCCCATGACCAGGTACCTTTGTGGGGGTCGATCAAATATCCCAGAACTAAATTAAACCCTGGTTCCTGAGGTGGAAACGCGGCTTTTGTCCACTTGCCCTTTTCCCCTCTTTTAGTTATTCCCTTACATTCTTTACCTATACCCTCCTTACTATCTAATGAATGTTAATTAACCAATTCCAACTGGTTATGTTGCTTCCCTCTTCCCCAACTGCAAGCTGGGTTGAAACAAGATATAACAGGGACTTGGGCCTGATCTCTCAGTACAAAAGGGGCTGATTTTTTGAACTGGTTAGACTTAAGTGGGCCTTAGTAAGATGCTGTGTTTTTTGCACACTCCTTTACTTGCATCTTGTATTCCTAACGTTGTCTCCTTTTACCTTGAACACTAAAGGTGTCCTACCATGACCCTGTTCTTTTAGACAGTAATTGGACAGTGAATAGGATGCCGGCTGAACAGCAGAGTCGTTTAGTGGCCCCTTGTAACCAACAATGTGTTTGACTGTCAGCATCAATGCAGGTATTTTCTCATGCATAAACACCAGCCCTGTCTTTTCTCCTGCATAATGGTAAAAATGTTTGGACAAGACGAGAAGGCTGAAAGTTGGAGATATGTATACCCAATCTGAAATCATGTTGCTGTCTCAAAAAAACTGCAGTTACCTGTGTGAAAGTATCACACACAAAAGCAGCACAATTTCAGACTGTCAGAGCAGCATTGTGGCTCTCTCCTTGCCTATAGAAGTGGAGGCGGGAGGAAAAGACAGATGGGAAATAATAGGAAAGATATGACTGACCAACCAGGTGAGGGAAAGTAGTAGAGTCAGAAAAATGAGGATAAGATAGCGTAGGAGAGGACGAGAGAGCAGAGCCGCAGCGATTGTACAACGTCTGCTTGAGAGTTCCTTTTAATCAGCAGAGAAAGCACTGGTGAATTAGATAAAATTTTATCTGGGAGCTGGAAAAGTGGAGGTGGAATTTATGGTACATTATGTTCCCGCTATAAACAAGTGCTCCACAAATTTTAGCTCACAGAAGTCATTCATCACACACAGCTCAAAGCAACCCTCTCCTTTTCTTTGCTTTTGCACACAGGCTGGAACTGTGCCCAGACTGATTTGGGGCTCCAAACACACAGAGCACTACAAAACGTTAGAAGTGGAGAATAGCGTTTTTTTTATTGTTCTGGAAGAGATTCATTGAATTTATTTCTCGTCTTTATCTATGATAAACATTGTATTATTTGTCTGAGAGGAAACATGTCCAAATACTCAAATGCACACAGAGGAAATCTTGAGACTCAACTCAGAAGTCAAATAAGGACATTTCCAAATAGGTTTGGCCCTGGTACAGAAAAGATGTAGTTACGGCTGTACCAGAATGTCATTACACAATCACAAGGAGTCAACTCTTTTTTAGGGAGTGTATTCATTCCAATGGGCGAAGTGAACGAGATCACAGATTATGACGGATTATTTCGCTCCATAGTCACTGAAATTATTATTGGGCCCATTTTTCACAAGCCACATGTTTTCAGAACATTCTGACATCAAAATTACATTTTGAGAAAAATTAGAAAATTAACTTTTTTCGAGACCTGCCTCTGTATCAGGACCATACTCTCGCGAGATATGTCAACTGCCGACATGGTTTGCCAACCGATTACCAGATGTTTAGACGGACCAGAGTTATTTTTGGATTGATTTATTTATGTGTGAAACCATGGATTAAACTTTAGAATTTAAATAAAACTTGCTTCATTGCTTAACAATTGGTATCATTGTATGTCGTCATTATTTAAGTATTTGGAAGGAAAACTGAGAATATTATCCTATTAAACTGATATAACTTTGTACTGGGTTGATGTCAGATGTCACTAGTAGATAAAACAGCGGCAAGAAAGGCACACATTTGTCAGTTAGTGTTAAAAATGTCCAAGCTTTGCAGCAAAAGGCTGTAATAACAAGAACAACATATCCGTCTTTTCTTTCCCAAAGGATGCAGAGAGGTAAGTCTAGATAAGGATAGATTTTAATATTAGCCACTGTCACACTTTGTGCCAGTTGTCTTGGCTTGAGGGAGGGGTTGGGGGACAATGCCCACTTAGGAGACCAGAACTGTATCCCATTTCATACCATTGCTGCCTGTAATGTGGTATCTTCTGTACAGTGGATCTTTGGTCTCGGTTTCTTTATTGTCTCTGGCTGAACTGTAACTTAAGGCTAAAGTAAGGAACTAACTAACATTAGTTAGCTTAACTGTAATATAAGGCTAAAGTTAGAAACTAACTAACATTAGTTAGCTAAACTTTAAGGGTAAAACTTTAGGGTAAAATTAGAAACTAGCTAACATTAGCATTCATATTTGCTTGACACAAACTGATTCAGAAACTCTGAAGTAAGAAAATAAAGCGTATTTAACTAGCTAGATAGTTGCTACCTACAGTGTGTGTGCAACACACAGGAGCAGAGACTTTAGAAAGGAGCCACTGATGGAGTGAGTCAGCAGATGGTATGGTCTACTTTAGGGGTGTCTGAAATCATATCAGAAGATACTTCCAGGCACGAATATGGGAAATTATAAGACAACAATTATAGGTAAGGAGGATGTTTCAAACCCCTGAACTGCTATTTTGCAGCTCTTTTAGGGGGAACCAAGCAGTTAATTCGAGCCCTGGGCAATACCAAACTTTTTAGGAGGATTTTGAAAATAAAATAAGTAACTGATGCCTGATTCACATTTTCTCACAAACAGTCCATGGGTACGAAGAGATGGTTATTGACTTTTTACAGAGTTCATCATGCTTAAAAACCCAGCTGAGGTGAGTTGAAATGCCTGAGAAATATCTACACATGAGCTGGGGACATTACCAATTCAACAGAAATCGCTAAAATGCTAATGTTTCCAAGCTGTAGGCCCAGCTGAATAGGATTAATGGTCCTGGGGGATGTGTGTGATAAAATGTCTGTCATGCTCTTCTCTTAAACTACGTAACTGTTTTAGTAGAAAATCACAGGAGGTAGTTGGTTATAAAGACAATGCCTTCTCAAATCTACTGCATAGGAAATCAAAGCTTGCCTGTAGCTGACACTGCAAGAGACAGTTTGACAAAGTTGCACAGTTTCTCACTTGGTCACCTAGTTTTTAAATTCTTGACAGTTTTCTTTTCCACTTAGAACTGTATATTGGTATCAGTGGGGCCGTATGCGTACACCACGCAGAGCTCAAACTGCATGCAGACGAAAGACTATAAAACTTCACCTGTGATATATCAGCAGTTTTTGAAGACTAGCTGTATAAAAATCTCAGTGGAGCTCAAGTGGAACAAGCAGGGAACAACAATTGTCAATCAAACAAATGTTTTAAATCAGACCCCCCCCCCCCCCCCCCCCCCCCCCCCCCCCATCTTCAACATGTTACAGGTATCCACTAATCACAATGATGAGCTTATAAGAGAGGAGGAAGTCAGCAATATACTGGGGTGTTTGACCATGCAACGCTCTTTATGATGACCTGACCTGTATTTTAAACTTGGATGTGGATGTCTACCTAATGGAACAGTGGCACACAGTCCCCATTATGCACATTCACATAATACACTGTCAACAAAGAAGATACAGAGTCAATCAAGTATGTTATTTCCTGTACTTGGGGAAAATCCTAGAACCATTCGCTACACCTGATAAATAAAGTCTTAACAACACTTACACTGTTAGACACCCTCAATGTCACCACTACCATCTAAAATACTAAAAGGCACAAATAGGCATCAATCAATGTAGGGCCCCATCCGCATTTGGCAAATACCATATATATGAAGAGTAACTTATGATGTTATTGTAGCTGAAGTTACTGTAGTTACCGAGGTGTGTACGCTAGCTAACAGTGTGTAAAACATATTCAACGTGTTGTTCTTAATTGGTTCTGCTGAACATGAACAGACCTCAGATCAGCTTCTTCCTCCAAAGCGTGAGTCTGCTTCATATAAACTGTGTCACACTGGAGGTCTAATGATGAATAGTGGCTCCTGGACTTCTTGCACCTTACCTCCATTACTGATGAACTGCTGCAACAGCTGTTCCAACCCTGCATCACAGCTGACCTACAGACTGTTGCACTGTGCTCACTTTAAATGTAAAGGCAGCTTTTATTCCTTAACCCTGCAGGCTGCTGCACCGAGTGCTGTGAGCTATATATGAAGTATTAATCTTTATATTGAGGTTTCTCATGTCTAATGTTTCTAATGTTAAAAAACATATATGTTGCTCTGGAGATTCATCTACCTCCATTATGCAAACTTCTCTTGTGACAGTTAAGGTCACCTTTACCTTCATCCACAGCTGTATTTTATTTTTAATTGTTGTTAGTTACAGTTGATTGTAAATGGTGCACATTATTTAATACATATGTTTATTACAGTGTTGTAAATTTGAGTTTTCACTGTGCAGTAAAGGTGTTTATGAGTTTTTATGGAGCATATCTGGAATTAATTTTAACAGTAACAACATGCACAGTATCGTAAACATACAACAACATATTGATGGAGGTTTTGCCAGAATATTTAGTTAAATACAAGATTATTTCTAAGGATGTTTTAATTAGCAATAAAAGAAATGTTTACTAAATGTTGCTGCCCTTGTATATTGAGAATGAAGGATCAAAAAAATAGATATTAGAGTTTTGTAATTTCCTTACGTTTCTTATGCACTTATCAATCTTAATGACACTGGAAACGCTGACTCAGCATCTGTCTACCTTCTTATTGTCTGTGGAGAACTGATCCTCCTCCACATGCACACTGCACAGATGTGAAAGTGTTAGACTGAGTCCAGGTCTTCCTCCTCATGCTCATCAATCAGTGCTTCAGCCTGTCACTCCCTGGGAGGTTGATGGCTAAAAAAAACCTACAAAAGCACACAAATGTATTTATAATAATGTTATGTTATTCCCACACTGCCAGCATAATGTGATGACTACAGCTACATAAGCTTAAATGCAGCCGTTTAACTTAATAGAGATACAGCATGTATTCACAACTATCAAATAACAACATAGAGAGGTAATGTAACAGTTTTAACCACATTTAAATGACCTAAACATTGTGTTAACTGAGCTATCATGATTATTAACTTACATTTCAGTCCTCATTTCTGTATTTCGTGGTGCATGGCCTCCTGCCTTGCTGTTTCTCTGGGTTTGTGTGTATATCTATCAAACACTCCTCTGTGTCTGATCTGAACCTGCTGTTATATGGGAGGTTGATCAGATCTGTCAGACTTAACATAATGGTCTATGTGTGGCCGGAAAGCCAAAACAATGAGGTTGATATTGACTTTTATTTCAATCATGAAGAGGTGACAGGAAATGAGGGGAGAGAGCTTCTCCATTTAAGCAATCAGAGAAGGCCAAAGTCAAGGGGTGGGAGCTCCTGGCTGTCTATCAATTAGAGTGTAACAGAGGAGGAGGAGGAGGGAGCTTTCACGTCTTGTACTTTCTTGATTTCCAGAACGTGCGTTTTTGTGGTTTTGAATTTAATGCAGTTTTAAGACACAGTCAGTCAGGTGTTAGAAAGACATCCAAACATCTCCACACACACTGACCGACACCTTATCTTCCTGCTTCTGCCGGGGAGCTTTAACATCTGCAGTGCTCACTGTTCAACGTTACAGATGTGCCTTTATTTCTGCACAGGCTCTTACACTCACAGGTATTTATCTCTACTTATCTCTATTTATCTTTATTTTCAGCAGCTGTTGTTTTACTCTTTGACAGACAACAGTCTAATGTCCCACGGTCAATGCACACAGAAACATTCATTTTCAACATTTGCTCTCACTGTTGCCCCCAGCTCCCTGCTTTGCTTACTCTTCTGATAACACTGTTCAAAGCAAGAGATCCATTCAGAACAAATGATAAGAATTCCTGTTTTGGACAGAAAGAAAAATCAGACTGTGGCCATTAAGTCTAATGTTTAAAAAGTGCAGAGAACATTTTGAAAGATCTGCTGGGGGGACGGCGTGTCGCTGAATCTTGATTGAATTCTTAGATCATTAAGCTCAATGGATTTCATAGAGTGAAAGGCAGTGAAACAGTCTGCTTTCATCTCAACTCTTGGTCTTGGTCTGATGCTAATGTCTAAAATAGATTTATGGATTTGAATTGAATTTTTCCCACTCACTCTTCCTAAATTAAAAATATAGTTAGATAAGTGTGTGGGTGTGCAACTCTGTCTCCAAACAGCGTGGTGTGTATACAGCTAAATGTGAAATACATGTTGTACAAAACAGCATTTGAATACAAATCAAATAATATAAAAAGCAGGTCTAAACCACAGACTGTATATAAAGATGGACAGGTTTCTAAAGCTCAGAGTGAGCTGCTCCGCTGTCGCCATCTTGGCTGTGTCTGACCCTGCCCCTAACTCCCGACTAATCATAAAAGGGTCAAAAAGGAGGAGCGTGTGTGGAGCCACTTTGTGTCAAGCATACGCTCACCCACCTGTCACTCAAAGAGGCCACGCCCCCACTCCTGCTTTCTTCTAAGCTGGAGAATCTACCTGAGCTCTTGTGCACTGTCCAAATAAGAGCATAGCTCTCCCATCTCCTCTCAGTTAGAGTTCTTCTGATTCTGATACCATACTATCAGAAATGCCTCAGATCCTTCCTAAAATACTGGATCCAGAATCAATAAGTTGGCAAGTCTATGCACCAATTCAACAGCACATAATGTATTGATAAACTTAAGTTTCACACCCAAACTCTAAATCAGTCGCTTGCACAGGAAGTTGCACTGTGCAGCCTCTGGGAGATGCTGCTATAAAGCGGCGCAGAAGAAAATATTTCTGGTAAGTAGCCTAATGTTATCTTTTAGACCATGACAGTCTGGGTCCAGATGCAGATGCTGTCCTATCCCCGATCTATAAGCTATGAATTATGTGTTTCTGTTGCTATCGGATCAGTACTCAGTATCAGCTGATACACAAATTCAGGTATCAGGAGTTGGTTTGGAACACCTCCACTCTCAGTACAGCTCCACACCACACACACACACACACACACACACACACACACACACACACACACACAGAACATGGAGACACTGCTGCACTTGATTCAGACTGTGGTTTTAACACAAACTGCATGTGCTGAAATCATTAGATCTCATGGGATAAAGGTTTTGTGACCAAACCTTTGAACAATGACACATTCAAATATCACATGGCCCTTTATTAGCAAGAGTCACAATGCCTTAGTGCCTGTGTCTCTCTCATGCGGCTATAATAAAGGCAAAAATGCCCGAAAAAATAACTTTTTTAAAAAAAGCAAAAAGATTGAATTTTTTTCTCCGCATTTTAATAAAAGCTTATTTTAATCTGCAGCTGGGTCAGCTCCCTTCTTGCTGTGGTTTCCGTGAAGAATGAATCCATCAGATCAAGGTGACTGGCTGAGCGTCAGCATTTTGTGTATTGCTCATCAAACAGGTAGAATAAGAACATATTCATTTGTAATGTGTGTCAGTGGATGGTGTGCTGCAGGCACATCCCATACTGAATGCTGCAGCACAATAAAAACATGGCAGGATGCGCTCCCGCCTGACCTATCTCAGAGGGCGTGGGCCTAATAAAAGAGATATAAGTGGCCTGTCATCAAACCCTTGTGGAGACAACTGCATTGGCTGTTGTTATTTTTATTATATCTGCAGCCGTGAAATGAAAGCTACTGTTTGATTGTACTGAGAGCGAGGCAAAGAGATTCCTCATTCACTGGAAATTAAAGTCCGAGCCCGTGGGTTCTGCTGGGTATAGGAGACTTTGGTTCTGCCGGATGTGGTTTTATTGCTTGTAACTTTTCATTATCTCAGCTAGGTGTTGTTGAATCTGTGAATTTTTTGTTTGTCAGTAATTTCAGACGGGAAGATTATACAGAGCGGGCTGCTCAAAATTCATGACTTTATGTAAAAATTCAATTGCAAACTGGGTTCCTCCAGTGTTTTCAGTGCAGAATCAAATGAAAGAGACAAACTGTGGAAACTATTTGAAAAAATTTGAGACACCCTGTACAGAATTCTGTAGTGATCATAGCATCTTTCAGATATTGTTTGTATTTTTGCTGTGTATCTTTCTGTTCATTCAGAAATGGATAGGAACTGACACGTTTGATAAAGTGTCTTTTTTGATACCCAACCCAATTCTGTCCCCGTCCTCCTGGACACTTGGTTAATGATCACTTGGACACTTGGTTAGAAACTGGCATTGTAAGCTGGGTAGAGCCCCCAGACATGAATTCAAATCAGTGATTTTTAGTGTTGATTTGTTGGACTCTATCTCTAAGTGTTGCTCTTTTTTTTCTATTATTTCTGTTTGAGGGGAAACAGCTGCTACCGACCTCCCTGGATCTTTTGGTGCACTGTCAACCTTCAGTGGGCATAATTTTGATTTCTTGTCTAGTTTCCTTTTAGTACAGAATATATCTCAGCCACATGCAGGTTCCTCGAGCCCCCATAGACAGCGTGGTCCCAGTACAGGGGTGGCCCATTCCTGGGAAAAGTTATGTTCATATGCCTTGAATAAGATCTTGCCCTCTGTTCAGTGGCACTGGTGCAATTGGTGTCTGGAGCTGGGTTGAGGAAATAAAACCTATTATGCACCCATAAGCTTTGTCTTTTTGATAAGTCCCATTTTATCTATGATCTTTGATAATAGTGGCCACAATAGATGAGAGAAAACCCTGACCATATTTTTGATATCCTGCTCCATGTCCTTTATAAAGTGCTGCAAGAATGAACCTACAATCTGGAAAGATGTTTCAGCATTTCTGGTTCCCTCATCTTTTTTGAATGTTTTTTTGGTTCGATGACTGAAATCAGGTCTGTGTTTAACGCAAACTCAAGACATTTTCACATTTTATTCTACAACATAAAATACGTCAGTAAACACCTCAGTCCTGATTTTCTTGAGGCTTTTACATCTCGGTTGCTAACTCTGTGTCCTCAAGGACTCAGGAGAGATGTTGAAAATCTTTACTGAAAAACTTTATCTTAAGGAATTGAGTAAATGAGTCCTGCATTTTAACACTTCCTGTTCCCTAATCCTGGAGTCTGGGTTTTTGGTTCGATGACTGAAATCAGGTCTGTGTTTAACGCGACCTCAAGACATTTTCACAATTTATTCTATAACATAAAATACATCAGTAAATACAAGTGTCTAAATGAGACTACAGAGGTTGTCGGGGACGTTGAACGTTGTCACGTTGTAACGTTGAACATGAAAACCGATTTACTCTCCAGTCCACCTTTACAGCCTTGTTGTCTTTATACAAACTGTCACTAACTCTGTCAGAGAAAAAGGCTTTTGTATAAGAGGTCAGAGCTAAATCAAACTACCAGTTGAAGTTTAGTGGTGGTGAAGTTGAAGTCATGTGACCGTGGTGTACTTGGTTTCTAGCCTAACATTAGCTTTTTACTTCTGTTGATTGTATTGAGGCTTCAAACATCATAAAGTGGTATTCATTAGTGAAGATGATCCTGCTGAACTAAACCTGTTTTTTCTCTAATAATCCAAAACACAATGGAGAAATCCCATTGGCTCTCAGTGGAGGTAACCAGGAAGATGATAACATCCATGTTGGCCTACAAACATACATCATCCCTGCATCCCGGCACTTGTACCAGATCTTGGTTGCCATGGTTACAATATAAACTGCTACTTTGGAAATCAAACACCGCTCTACTGTGTCATATTAATCCGTCCACCACAACCTCCTGCTGACGTGGACTTTGTCTCTCTTTATACGACGTCACCGCACTTTTCCCTTCGCTCCTGTCATAATTACTACGACCACTATAGATGTCGCCTAGCAACAAAACCTGAGGTGTTTCCATGGCCCCAGGTCAGTCTGTTTTAGCTGTGCCAAGCAAAGCCAAGCCAAGCCATATGCATTTACCTACAGTATCACAGCAGCTGATAGCTGATGCGATGCTAACACTAACTGTGGTTAAACCCGTGGCTGTGCTGGAGACGAGATAAAAAGCTCTGGTCTTACAGGTCTCTCTACTTTCAGCTCTCAGTGCTTTTGTAGCTTCTACCTGAATCTTTGTGATTTCTCCTGTGTTCATGTGCCTCCACATATCAGCTTTATTTCACTGTGTACTGCTGTACTGATCTTTCAGCTATATCTCAGCTTTGTTAAGTTCCTGCTAATGTAAACCAAATGTGTCCTGCTGTTGCTGCTTCACACTAAACACTTTGCACTAGTAAAATAGTGGGAGGTTTTATTGTAAAGACATCATAGGAAATAATAGGAAATAAATAACATGTTTGTCACAGTCACTTTATTAGTGGAGTTATTCTTCAGGTCTGATAAACCACATATGACCATGTTCTGCTCTAACTGATATTTGATTCAGTCTGAAATACTGCAGGGAGGAACAGGACTAATGGAAACAGGGAGCTGAAACAGGCTGCAGGCGACAGGCTCTCACTGTGGTGTGTGACCAGCACACCTCCAACAGGGTCACCAGTAAACAACTCTGCTGTGTGGAAGATAAAAAACCACTCATACTACCAATTAATAGAGTTCTGTACTGTCCTTCAGTGAGAGTATGAGGTAAACACTGAGAAGTAAAAAAATTACTGCACCTACTTTCAGCCATCCGTCTGTGAATGTTTGTGCAGACCGCATCCCTCACCACTGTTTGAGTACAGCCTTTTGATAACTGATGGTATTCCAAAATATTCTCATACCTGTTACAATCTGCTCCCGCCATCCCCCTTGTTTGCATGGGTCAGTCACCAGCCAGTCCTCCAATGTCCCTCCAGCCTGCATCCCAGACAGCTAGCCTCCGGCCTGTTAGCCTCCAGCCTACATCCCAGACAGTTAGCCTCCAGTTTATTAGTCTCCAGCCTACATCCCTACATCCCTCCTGTCTGATCCTGACCCTGAAGACCTTCAGCAGTTCCCTTTCTGTAGGGATAGGGATACATAGGGATCAAATATAGAGCAGTCAAGATCTGCCAGTGAACATATAGACTCCACTTACGATTGTAACTCATTTGATTCTGAACCAATTTTCATCATTTTGGTTTGTTACAGGCATAAAAACCTGAGAAATTGAACACGTTACTGGTTTCATGTTGGAATTAAATTCAGTTACTGGGGGTGTATCTAATCAGCTGTTATGTTATATTATATTATATTATATGTCATTGTCTAAAGTGGATTAATGAAGATGAAAATAAATATTTGAGATTTACAATAATTATTTATTTAACATTGTGCGATGGTAACTGTCAGGCCTGTGAAGTTATCATATGTGTCTTGGGACCAGAGTCTGGGGAACAAAAACAGTCTTGTTCATTTTACTAATGAATCGATTTAATTAATACAATGACAAGTAACAAGGTGGCTTTATGACAATATAATAGATTGGAGCCCCTAGATATGGAAACGCTTTCATCTACTGTCATGATCTGCTTCCTCAGACCAGCCCCTGTCTCCAAGTCCTCCCAAGCCGGTATGCAAAAACCTGCCGTTCCACATACCGTTATATTTCTATTCTTCTGTGGTTTAACACTGATCACACTGATGCTTACATTTCTCTACAGCCTCAATGGAAATCTTATCATTGACCCTGTCTGTGAGGATAGGGTCAGTGATAATGATGAGACCGTACAGTGTTCACCTAACAGTTTTTATCATAAATGATATGTGATTGCAAAAGCAATTGTAATGGTTTTAAATATGTGAAGTTATCCACTCATTCCCCCTATTAAAAGGTCTTTCAGTGCGGTCAATTAGCCCTTACAGAGCACTCTCACATTATTATTTACTGTAGCTACACCGTGTGTGCCCACTGTTGCTCCAGGAGATGTAGTTTCCATTAACATCAGAGGAAGAAATGTGCCCCGGCCCTGATCTATGTTACGCAGAAATATAAAAGCAGAATGCCACTCCCCTCACTCAGCCACTTTACAGCTGTACCAGCCACTTTATTTCCAATAATAAAGTCCCACTTAAAGCAGCATGAAAATGATACTGCCATTACTGAGCTCCCTCTGCTGCTATCAGGGCAAAGTGCTGGAAAAGCCCAGCCAATTAATCAGAGAGCATTACAAGCTTCGCACAGTCAGATGGCTCCCTGTGAGAGAGGGGGGGGGGGGCCGTGGAACAGAGAGAGCAAGAGCTTCTACGTCAGTCCTTCAAACCGTCCTGTCCGCCACTCTCCGATCTCAGTAAACAGGAAGTGTCTTTAAAGCTGTGACACAAACAGGAACTGCTTAGTGACAGACAGATTGCATTTTGTGCTGTGTAGTGCATTATGACAACAAAATATGTGTGATCGTGTTCATCCTTGAAATGGTAATCATCAAGTTGGACAGTCTTTTCTCTCTCTGTGGCGCTAAGCTCTCACCTTAATGTTGTTTTTACTGAAATATGTCATCTGTACATCAAACTGAAATCTAAATTATGTATCCAGGCTACTGCTTTTATGTGCAGGAGCCAATTTAACAAAACACCTTCAGTCAAGATATTCCTCAAAGTCTGACTTGAGGTTTCCTTTAAAATAAAAACAGTTGCACACAACACCCATATGTCCTCTCCTTAAGGTTTCCTTAAAATGTTTATTTAAGTATTTAAGGTTTTCTCCTTATCCTAGTCTTATTCTTGAGGAAATCACTTCAGTTAAACTGTTGCACAAAAGACCTTACACATCCCAGGAAGTGTTCCACACTCTCCACAGTCTCCCTGGAAACAGTAGAATTTTACTGTTGTAAAATGTCTTTTAATGCAGCAAATGCTTCAACTTTTTTCCTAAAAAAATGGAAACCCTTAAGTAACTCACTCAGCTAAGGAGAAATTAAAAAAGTGTCAGACTTAAGTAGGAAACTTGAGTGTTTTCGTGCGACTGACTCCAGGGGCCGGTTCTACAAAGACAGACTTTGACTGTATCTTAGATACAACAAACAGTCAGACTTCAGATACACTGAGTTTAAATTCATCTCTTGCACAAAGCAGGTTAGGTCTTGACTGTCTTAAGACGGACTGTGGTACAAGAATTATGGGTAAATTAAGACTTTTAAAAAAAAATGGCCTACTGAGGAACCACACCCAACCACTGAGCTTCATTTTCCCCAGCAGAAAATGTTTGTCTTTAGGACGACTTAAACAGTTTCATTTATGTTTTACTCGGGAAAAGACTGAAACAATAAAAAGTAAAGTAAAAATCTGATTTGGAAAAATCAACCAGGTGGTGGTCAACCAGGGGAAAGATATGGAGAGAAACTAAGTTGAATGAATATGATTTATATAAGTGAAATAAACAAACATGAGATCACTGATTATTTCTCCTGAAGGGGGGATGCCAGAAAACATTTGAGAACCACTGCAGGTATTACGGGTATCGCTTTTGTAATGTTTTTTTTCTTTTTAAGAGAATATACTGCTCTTTAGTTTGAAACATGAAAATGACATCAAAATTCAACTTTAAAATTATGGCCCTCTAATGAAAATCCAGTGTTTAATTTCATTAACATCCATATGATGTTTTTATATAATACTGACATTTGATGAGTGAAATAATCATCAACACCATGACTGAGCGTTTCCACCTTGAACTGCAGTGAACCAATGACAGTCTCATAAACACAGATTCAGACAGCCAGGTTTGATACGTCACAAACCTCAGGAACCAATCCTGTCAACTTGTGGGGACGGGGGGCGGGGCTAGATAAACCTGAAACATTGTCAGTATAGAGAGAGAGAGTTAGCATTAGCACAACCACTAACACTGTGTCAGTCACTGCCAGTTAGAAGCTAACAAACAACATAAACAAATAAAAGATGCTAACTACGCTAACCGCTCTGATCCGTCTGCTAGTCTCTGGTTCTGGTCTCAGACTCCTCATCTGAGTCTGGGTCTGACTGAGGCTCAAACATGTGGCTGAGTCTCTCTGATGTTTCCTCCTCTAACCATCTTGATGCTCTCTGCTCCGTCACCTGTCCACCTGGAGCAGGCAGGTGGTGGGCGGGGCACAATCAGGAAGTGAGAGTACATGAGCTTCAGACCCAATTTTTATGTATGAACGTACGTATGTACATATCTGGAGAGGAAGTTTAATAATAGCTCTATAATTTCAACACACCTTGGTCTGCTGTCATTACTGACATTGTGTAGGTGGGGATGTTGCCTTGTTGGAGCTTCCCAGTGTTGATTTAAGATTATTGATGACATGAACGTGTAGTCACTGGTCATCACTGACCCATCAGTCATCAGCTGGTAATGAAAGAGCAGAAGAGAGAGGTTTGTTTACCTAATAACGATGTTCATGATGATTTACGAAGTGATAGACAGTCGTCTATATTATTGAAATGATGAGTGTGATGTGCATGTCTTTGGTTTATCCGCGCCCTGTGTGTGTGTGTGTGTGTGTGTGTGTGTGTGTGTGTGTGTGTGTGTAATACTGAATGTGAGTGTGGTCGATGAGCCAGCTATCCAGACCAAGAGGCCAATGATCCTCTCAGTAGGTGGACATCCTGATTGTGGGATGGAGTTGTCATTAGTCATTGTCCCAGCCACCACCCTCTCCACCAGCCTCCCATTTGTGTCCCATCTCCCCGGCCAATCACAGGCCCATTAGTCTTCATTTCTCCTTCTATGGCTGCGACCTGCTCAGTCCAATCAGCTCCTGCTCTCATTTTATCCATATAGGTTTTAGCAACAGGATCAACAGAGTTGGCAGCTCTCCAGCCAGGCACTTCCCTATCACTTACTGAGCCGTAACACACACACACACACACACACACACACACAGACACACATACACACCTATTAGAAAACAATGATCTTATAACAATAGATGTTGGGAGTTTTAGTGCCACATCATGGAGGCACATACAGTATCTGTGCTGAAGGCAGAACTAATCTGATTAGTTGAAACTTTCAAAGGGCGGAGCCAAGGAACAACAATTGTTGAGTGATGTCCATCTAAAGCCAACAGAGCCATAGATATGAGTCAGTCTTCACTCTGGGGTTTAAGATTCAATATTAATACAGAGCTGCAGGGGTGATGTATGTTTGTAGGCCAACATGGATGTTAGCATCTCCCTGGTTCCCTCCACTGAGAGCCAATAGGATTTCTCCATTGTGTTTTGGATTATTAGAGGTCACATGACTTCAACGTCACCACCACTAAACTTCAACTTGTAGTTTGATTTAGCTCTGACCTCTTCTACAAAAGCCTACAACATCCCCAACAACCTCTGTAGTCTCATTTAGACACTTGTTAGCATCTAAGACTTAAAAGACTAACGAAAGTATTTACTGATTTATTTTATATTGTATAATAAAATGTGAAAATGTCTTGAGGTTGTGTTAAACACAGACCTGATTTCAGTCATCGAACCAAAGACCCAGACTTCAGGACGAGGGAACAGGAAGTACTACAATGCAACAAATTTCCTGTTTTTAGGACTCATTTACTCAATTCCTTAAGTTTTTAACTGATAAAGTTTTGCACTAAAGATTTTCAACATCTCTCCTGAGTCCTGGAGGAAACAGAGTTCCGATGGAGAGATTTTCCACTCCCATGTTAAGTTTTTGAATATCATCTGCTTTAAAGATCATGGTCATTAGGTTTACTGGCTGACAGGGACACTGCTGGTTTTACTTGTGTGATAAAACCATTGAAATGTTTGATGTGTAATAAGTTACAGTTACAGAGTCAAATGCTCAAGTCTGCTCATACTGTATAAGCTATACAGGCTAATATTAGCCACCATCATTTACTGTCTTTAGATGAACTAAAGCAGCAGCACAACACAAGGCAGCTTTTTATTCCTTCATTTAGTATCCTGCTAAACATTTCGTAAATGAGGGTCGAATGGATGTGAATGTGAACAGTGACCTCAGAGTAAGGCTGTAAACCTGAACCACATCTGCACCACTTTCAAAAAGGAGTAAAATGAATGAACAGGTTAAATTAAATGTGATCGGCATTTATGAGAACCATCTATTGATCAATAAACATAAACTTAAATTTTCAAAACTTACCTTAGTAGCCGTTTGCCTCCCCTATTTGTTATATTCCCTGTTCCTCGCCATGAACATTTACACACACAGAAGTAATCAATCACACACAGACACAGTAACAGATAACCACACATACACACAAGTAATCTCATACTCTGTGTTTAGCTAATAAGACACATATTCAATCAAAATACACACAAGATGTGTGTGTACTGGCCACTGAGGAGGTGGAGCCTAGATAGCTGCCGTACACTAATTAGTCATTTAATGATTAAAATATTGCTTCCAAAACACAGGACGCCTCCTCTCCGCCAGCTTCACTGAGAATGAGACGTGACTAATCAATCACACACATCATTCCTCTCATTTCTCTCCTCCACCCATCCCTGGCTCCGCTCTCTGTGTCCGTCTGTTGTCTGGTGCTGGACAGGTAGTGTTCAGTGGCTTTATTGAGAATATAAAGAAGGGTGATGAAAGAAACAGTAAAGTTACATCCATCATGTCATGGCGTTACCTCATGTCTCCTGAGAAGTAGGTTGCACACGGTCGTGCTGTCCTGCTTTTGATTCCATCTGAATGTTGCTACTTGTCTTCTGTTGGGTCGACATGGTTGTTGCGCTACTTTCCAAGTGTTTTGTGTTGCATTTTCATTAGCATTAACATTAGCAACATTAGCACGAGCGGTAGCATTAGTGTCAGCATGTGGACAGGGATCACAAGGAAGTTCACTGAGGAAGGACAAACAGGAGACTCACTCTGAGCTTCCAGAGGCATTTATTTTAATAATAGATTTTTGAGTCCAAGCCATCATAAAACCAAAACTATAAGCTGAAAGATGCTATAAAAGCTCAGCAGAACTCGGGGGGTGAAAGTGTTTGTTACTACGAGGAACTCCTTTCACATTCCGAGTTACTTTTTTAAAGATGGCGAGACACATACCATCAGTTTTGGAGCTTAAGTCTTTCGCATCACTGCCAGTTTTTGGTGAGACGGCTGGCTTGTCTAGAAAGGACACAGACTCTTGCACATGGGACACAGTCTAATGATTGAACTTTAAAGTTCATTTTGCTGGTCCAAACAAAAAAAAGTCCCAAGTCACTGTGTCCCAGAACGAGTTAGAACTGAGTCAAAGTGCTTGTTAGACGAGTTCCAACAGAACTTTGTCTCGAGACTTTCAGATTCATGAATGGCATAGTTAGAAAAGACCGAACAAAGGCGTCATCACGGTGTATTATTCTTCATATTTTAGATTTCTCGTACTTTTGATTTCTCTGGTTGTCTGTATCTTCAGGTTCATCGCAACCTTGGAGGCATTTTTTGTTATTTTCAGTTCAAAACAACTCTGAGACACATTTGCATAACTTAAAGTCTCTTCTGTCCAAATGAATGTTTTCTTTGTCATAACTTAATTTCTCACGTCTGACACAACGCCCATGATGAAATGAGAAATGGGTCTTAAATTGAAACTGTATTTTCCATTATGACCTCATACACTCAGCACAGACGGAGAGGGGTTACAGGAGTAAATGTCACTTATTGTTTCCACTTCGTTCCTTTTTCCCCTCTCACACTCTTCATTATGGCTTTATTTGTTTGAGAGATGCAATCGTTGTGTTTGAACTGTGTTTTTTCAGCCTATGGAGCGGCCGCTCTGAGGGGACTCCGCCAGCTGCTCACAATAAATGAGATGTGGCATGGCAATCTGTGGTAAGAGGCTCAGGTCATAATAAGTGCCCTCATACATAAATTACCTAGTTAATGCACAGCTAATCATCCAGACAGACGGAGGGCAGCACTCGCTGGTGCTGTGTATCTGCAGTTACACTGTGTGAAATAGGATTGACATCACCAATCAGATACTGATGTAGCTCTGCATTTGTCTCCATAGGAAATTCTGTAAACTGCTTCCATGCAGGGAACATGTATTTGCAAAGGAAAAACACATCTGTGCTCAGAGCATGGATCACGTTACACAGCCCTTTAAAGTCTGCAGTTTAAAATGTATAAAGTATACATTATTTCTCATGAAAAGCAAAAGTTAGATTTCAAGGCAATAAAAATAACATGCTCCACCCACCCTCGTTTCTGTCTCCCGGTGCAGGCAAGGCTGTGGACGTTTGCAACACTCACTCAATTGTTACTCAGAGACTATTTGGACCAGAGCAACAAAAAATGTTTTATATTATAAACTTACATCTGTCTCCATTTAAAGATAATTACATATGATACATCATTCACTATTTATTTGAATGGAGGAATTCAGATGTGGCAACTGATCCCAACCCTGGGGACAGTTGCAACATATTAAAAATACATTAAATTTCACTAACTGACTTTTGCTTTTTGTCTCAGTAAGCATAATATTCTGAAAATACTCATTGTTTTACAAAATTATAGTATATAGTAGTTGAGTTAAATTATGTTACTATGAGTTTAGCTCTGTTCAGTTAAGCCAAGTTAACTGTTTGTTTTTTTGGTTTTGTACACATATTTCAGTTACACATGTATCACAGTGTCACACTAAATGTAAATACACTCACCGGCCACTTTATTAGGTACGCCTGTTCAACTGCTCGTTACTGCAAATATCTAATAGGCCAATCACATGGCAGCAGCTCAATGCATTTAGGCATGTAGACATGGTCAGACATTCTGAAGTTCAAACCGAGCATCAGAATTGGGAAGAAAAGTGATATAAAGTGACATGAACGTGGCGTGGTTGTTGGTGTTGGACAGGCTGGTCTGAGTATTTCAGAAACTGCCTACCTGAGTATTGTTGCTGACAATGTGCATCCCTTTATGACCACAGTGTACCCATCTTCTGATGGCTACTTCCAGCAGGATAACGCGCCATGTCACAAAGCTCAAATCATCTCAAACCGGTTTCTTGAACATGACAATGAGCTCACTGTACTCAAATAACCTCCACAATCATCTCAATCCGATAGAGCAAGGTGTACCTAATAAAGTGACCGGTGAGTGTAAATCAACGCTTGAAGAATGGACAAAGTCTCTTGAGTCTGCTTCCTACACCACACTCAGTCAGTTATCCCACAAGGTGTGAACAAAGGTTAAAGCCAACGTAGAACATAAAAAAACCAAGAGGGAAGGTGACCACAACAAACATGTCGGCGTAACAGCCGCCATACATCAGTGTCGATCAGCAGGCCAAACAATAAAGTGATGAATGGAACAACAGCTGTTCCAGACTCAGACATAGTGTCTGCTTTACTTGACTGGTTACCTATCTTCCAACACAGGTTTAGCTCTTTAATGGCTACTATGTGAAGTGTTGAGTTTCATGTGTCGGATAAAATTCTTCTGTTATTCCTTCAGTATCCTAACATTGGGAGGGTGCCAACTACAAAGTAAGCTTATGTTAGAATTATTTTTATTTTTGGACCCATAAGTAATATTGTATGTCATATCGTTTACACCGTGGTTACAAACAACCTGTGGAATTTCTGACACTGAGGATATCTCCACCTTGTTGAAAACAGATGTGACAGATGTGAGATGTAAATGCATCACCTCTGGCAGGTACATCACAATACAATTCAATATCAGCACAAAAGCAACTGATTGATTTTAAAAGTGCTATACAGTGTTTGTATCTGGTTAAAAATATGTACCAAATTAAAAGTAGCTTAGACTGGTGTGACTACATGATTAGCATTAGGGCTAACCACCTGGGAATAATGTGTGAAGGCATTCTCATTCTGCCCGCACTGTGTGAAGCATCAGTAGTCAACCAGGTTTATTTTTGTCAGAATATTACCAGTAACACAAACAGGCACATATTGACAGATACAAAACATGAAATCACCAATTTGTAAAGTAGCTCGTTATAAACAGAGTTACACATTATTGTGTGTGTGTGAAGATGATGCGGATCATAACACCAGTGGGGAATATTCACTATCTGCCTGTTGTTGTCAGGCCTTGTTATTTTAGCACAATCACTGAGTGTCCAGTGGTGTTTTCAGTCATGGTGATCGTATCAGCTGAGGCACATCACAACTAAATGAAAAATAAAGTCTGGTGGCCTGACTCTCCTCTCTGTCCCAGTCGAACTCTGTTCCTGGAGGAAAACTGTTTTCCCTGAAGGAGCTGTCCATTCCTGTTGCCTCTATAGTTTCAGACTTTAAAAAAGGCTCTGCTGTTGTACTTGAACTACTCACCGTGAACTATACATTTGGGTTTATATTTCCACAGCTGACATCAGTTTACCTTCATCACAATTTCAGTCTGAAAACAGCTCTATGTTAAACAGATAGTGAGGGTCTACAAAGGTGGGATGAGGAAATATAATCCAGACATTGATGTCTAGCCCCTATGAATATGTATGTCGATGTATGTATGATTATATGGTAGACATATATAACATAAATATATATTCATCCCAAAGCCTGTCAGTATATGTTTATATTATACACAGTGGAGTCCAAAAGTCTGAGACCAGTTTCCCAGAATGAAGACTGACATAAGCCCATGGGAGTGTATAGGCTTCCAAATTTCACCTTGCCTGTAGACACACAAACAAACTAGTGTCTCCCCCTTTCCCTCTGTCCCTCTTAGATAACTGAGTCTTAAACTACAACCCACATTCCAATCCTGAGTAGAGATCAGCAGAGCACTCCTCACAGACACAGATCTGAGGAAGAATATAATTAATTATCTAACTGTTCTGTAACTCATGAGATGTTCCTATGCAGTAAGTCAATACCCAGTCTATCCTCTAGAATGGCTGAAATACAACATATAGATCTCAAGACAATATCTTTCATGTGAGCATACTGACTGTCACACAAGGTAACACACACTACATAACATCCAGAATGTCTTTATTATTATTATTACAGTCAAAGAACTGCTGTGTAATCCACATTTATAGACTATTAGCTTAAGGAAATGTTTATAATGTTGTTTGATCAATTAACCACTTGTATCATGATTAATTCCAGGTTTGAAGGATGTAATATGAAATCAACACTCGTATTACTCCTGTCTGTCATAATTAGTGCCATTAGGTTTATATGCTGTTTACTTTAATGTTTTATGGTCATGTTGGAAGACTTATATGCAAGTTTATGGGTAAACTCTAGAATTAAACAATTCAAAAGTTCCATGGAAAATTATTCTCTTCTCCAAGTTGAAACACAGGAGGAGACGGATGACGCCCCTGAAATGTGCGCCCACCCCCCGGGTATATAACAGTTGTGATCAATTCACACATAGCTCGAAGTCATCGGCTCCTACTCATTGCTTTTTGCCATTTTGCACTTTATCGTTTTGTCTGTGTCCTTTGTTCTTTCTGTGCCACCTGCTCCAAGTAACATTTTCTTGGTCTAGAGTGATATTTCATTTTATAAGCCAGGTCAAAAACAACTGAACCAAAACAACAGAAGTGCCTCCGAGTAATTCTGTAACTTTTTAATTATAATCATGTTTCATTTCTGAAGAGTTTTAGAGTCATCTGGTCAATGCCAATCTCCTCTAAAATTAACCAACCAAAGTGAAGTGCATTAGAGTTTATTTTGCATCAACCCGCAACACATCTGCACGACCGCCTGAGGAGAAGCCGACAAGAGTGCCTGAGACAGAAGGTCTACTAGCAAACTCCACCACACCTGAATTGCTGAGACACCGGCAGAATCCGTCACCATGATAACCGGACATGGCCTCCAGGAGAACCCACGTCTCCAGGGTTACCATGGCAACCTCAGCCCCCTGGGTTCCAGCCAAGGCCTACGACTCACAGTAGGCCGGTGTTGGGTCTGAGCTCTGCCTCACAAGCGGGACACCATAGATGTTGGGCCTTTGGTTGTCTATCAATTTATTGACTATCATAAATTTTAAATATTAAAATATAAATATTAAATAATAACTTTAAAATGAATTAAAGTCCTCGGGGGGACCAGCCTAAACTAATAGGCAAAATAGCCAATATTGGTTCAGTCTCAAATTATTACTATTAATCTGGAACTCTGATTGATAATTAACTTAAGTGTGTGAACATACAAGTACCCAATTGACTGTGTGACTAACCACAACCTAAGCAAATATAACAACAACAAGACATTAACCAACATGTACAGGTACAAAGGTTTAGATTTCTGCTGCTTAGCTGTGCTATGCTAGGAGAGGTTAGGCTCAGTTAACGTTACCCAGTTCTTGGAACAAAACAAAGAGATCCTTTCCAGTGTTGTTGTTAAATCCAGTGAGTTGCGAGGCTTCCTGGTGGAGTACAGTCCTGTCTGGCTTTGTTGCTTCCACTGTTATCTCCTTTGTTCTCCTCACAGAGTTAGCTGTTCCATGTTAACTCTGCTGTGGCTCCTGTTGCTTGGAAAATCAACTGGCTGACCTTGTGTTGTAGCTGCTGATTCTGAAGAGAACTTGGTTCACTCTCAGTTAATCCTAAACAGGTCGCTGCTGTTTAGGAGAAGAGTGTTGCAGTCTGCTGTGAGCAGAGAGCTGGTTTCTCAGGTAGCAGAGCTGACCTGGGCTGGGCCTTGTTGCTCCTTGAAGAGCCTAGAGGGGAGAGCAGGAGCTGCTCTCCTGAGCAAGCCAGAAAAAGAAGAGAGAGAACAGAGTAGGAGATCTGGTTTTGTCTGGTGACACCCTGGGGTGTGACATGTCACACACTGACCAACACTGATGAACTGTGGGGAAGTGAGTTCTTTTGTCTGTGGGACAAAGAAACATGTAGTCTCTCTAATGAGTCCCAACTGCCGATCTTAACCATCTGCTCATGACTGGGTTGATGTCGTAATATCACAATATTTAATCATGAAATCTCATCTGTAGACATAGTTCTCATTAGCTGTATAGAGACTGGAGATCCATCGAATCCAGAATCCAGGGCTTCTGATTGATTGATCACATTAATCAATGAAATAATTCATTGTTGTCATTGTCACTGTCATTCCCTCAGGACTAGCGCCCCCTTTCAATGAGAGCAAATTCTAAATTGTGGTATTCACGCTTCATACATATACAAATTGTACTTCTTATATGTTAGTGGGTATTTCTTGTATGTTATAAACTTTAATCTTCATGTATCCAGAGGATGTATATACTGCATGTGATAATAATATAAGTGACATATATTACATTTCTGTATAGGATTGATTGCAGGGTAAACAGTACAATAACAGTGTTCACATTAAAAAACTAACCAGGAATGAAACCAGGAACATGGAGGATCATTGTGTCAGAGCATGAATGTAGTCAGTGCTAAGGTTAGTCTGAACAAATGGAAAAATTAGTTGAGCATTGTGCTACATCTTTACATCTTAAGTGAATGACCTGATTTGTATCTAAAGTCAGTGGCACTGACACAGACACAGATACTGTGACCAGACAGGAACTCATCGTGACATCAGGTCCACCCAAAACTCTCACACACATCTCAGCTGAACTCATCGTCATCACACACTCATTTCACTTCCTGACACACATTCAGATTAATATTCATTCAGGCCCAGCAGAGACTTTGCTCTCAAAAAAACACAAGAAATAACTCTTCCCACAGTTATATGTAGCTTCATCTATAACATCTGGTATGGCAGCTCTGAACCTCATGTAAAAACCTTGGCATCATCAATAAAGCATTCAAGATCAAAGCTTCCCTCCTACAACACACATATAATCAAAAAATGGCAGGTAAACTCATATCTGAGCCCTGTCACTGTCTGATTGTCCACCACATCATCCTGCTTCACGAGTCTATGGGGATTGACTCACTGTTGGAGCCAGACTCTAGTGGTCAGTAGAGGAACTGCAGCTTTTAACACTGCAGCATTTTTCAGCCTCAGAGTTTGATGTCTGATGTCTACCATGCTGTATCAAAACCTAAAAGTAGCCATCTGTGCTGACATCACATTTAACTCTCAGTCATGATTGAAGGCAGAACACAACAGACATCTGCAGATTACTGACAAAGTAAAAATACACATTTGTTACAAAAGATCTTAGTAAAACCTGCTTACTAGAAGTTTCAAGATGTTTCTCAGCAGATGAAGTAGGCCCAGTTGTCATGGAGATCTTTTAAAAGAGTTATCATGTCACCTAACTTTGGTCACATGATAACTCTGTTAAAAGATCAAGGAGGCATCTGGTCTCAGGTATGGTTTTTTCTGGTTCTCCAATGGCTCCCGGTCAATGACCTTTGACCTCTTACCTGTCGATTCTGTGGTTTAGTTCTTGATGTTTCATCAATGTAGTGTTCACCACAGATGTCACGTCTTCACGATGTCACAACCTTCATGTGACTGAAATTCCACATTTAACAACTGAACCAAACTCCTGATCTTTGACAATATGGCTGAAATCCTCTATATGGATATCATAGTATTAATAATGATAATAATGTACATGGAGCGAGAGTGAAGAGGATGTGGTCATGTCTCTTGGTTCTGGTTAAAAGCCTGGCATCTCAGTTCTATACAGTCTGGAGGCGAGCAATAGATTTCTGGTTGAGACAAGTAAAAAGACTATTGCAGTGATCCAGGCGTGATGGGATGAAGGTGTGCAAAATAATCTCTGTCTTTGAAAGTTAAAAACGATTGTACTTAGAAATATTTCTGTGATGGTAAAAACATGATTGTACAAGTTTAGTGATGACGCTGCTCAAAACTGAGATTATTGTCAAACCAGACACTGAGATTTTCTGCAACAGGCTTAATATTATCTGACAGGGAACCAGCAGATGGCAGAATTTGGGGCCCAATAACCAGAATCTCAGTTTTGTTTGAGTTCAACTGGAGAGCATTTTTTGACATCCAGTTATTAACATCACAAACAGTCATTGAGAGAACTCAGCACTCACGGGTCAGTGGGTCTAACTGACAGGTACAGGTGTGTGTCATCAGCATAAAAATGAAAAGAAACACCATGTCTTTGAATAATGTATCCAAGGGGAAGCATGTAGAAGCAGTATTAAATTCGTCCTAGAACTGACCTGGGGCACATTGTACTCTACATGAGAAAATGAAGGAACAAAGTTGTTCATGGAGACACATAACCTCCTATTTGACAGGTAAGATAAAAATCATTCTAAAGCTGTGTCAGATATCCACACCCAGTTCCCAGACTAAGAGTGCTGAGCACATGCCATCATCAGCAGCCATTAAAAGGTCATTAGTAAGTTTGAGTATGGCGGTCTCAGGACT
This sequence comes from Seriola aureovittata, assembly GCF_021018895.1. Lineage (NCBI taxonomy): Eukaryota > Metazoa > Chordata > Actinopteri > Carangiformes > Carangidae > Seriola > Seriola aureovittata. The sequence continues at coordinate 27,991,025 of NC_079370.1, forward strand.
CTGATACTTCCTGAAGTAAAAAAATCTAAAAGTTTTTGATATTTGTATATGCATATAGAATTTACATAAGATAACTGCAGTCAGGTTAAATACATATGCGATTAACCAAACCACCCAACCATGTCACAGCCCTAAAACATGTGGAGCATATATTTAAAGTATAAAACATCACACACACCATTCACTTCCAGCATCTACACTGCCTCGTTTTTCTTTCTGCCCTTCTTCTCCCGAGTTTCAACCTCAGCTTAGAGAAACAAACTGTCTGTGGAGGGTTGAATCCTCAGCTCTAATACATGTGATCAAAGCGGTGTGTAAGATCAGTCGGTCAGAGTTTTAAGCAAATGGACAGGTACATCACACGCACAGACAGCTGAGAGCAGAGAACAGATGCTGACACTGTCTGGTGACAGGAATATCTTTTTCTTTTTTTAAAGACATGGGCACCAGCTGGGTCTGGCAGCATATTGGGCTCGGATCCTATTTATAGAAATAAAGATACTGAAAAATAGAGAGAAAAATCTAAAACAAAGCTCACATATGAAATGTCAGCACTCAGTTCGGCTGTCGTAAAATTCCCGACTAGACCTTTGGTCAATAGCAACAGGGAAACATCTGTTCAGTCCCACATTCATTCTGCAGCATTAAAACGACCCCAAACATGCAACCAGTGTCACAAAGAACCGTCTTCATTATTAAACAGGACAAGTAGTCCTGCAACAGATGGTCTGGCCCTAGCAGAGTCCTGATCTCAACATCATGGAGTCAGTTCTCCAATATGCTGGGAAACCATACCTGCCAAGTACCTGAAAAACCTGTGCAGGTGTATCCAGGAGGACTGGTTTTAAAGGTAAAGGGAGGTCACAGAAAATATTGATTTGATTTAGGTTTTTCCTGTTTACTAAAGTCAATAAATAAATAAAAACTATTCATGGCTTTATCTTTGAAAACATTCCCACCTCATTTTCAGTGCCCAAAGTTAAATATATAACTGCACATGATAGACACTGCAAACATTAACTTTAGGATTTGATAAACACCCAAGATCTTTAAAGCCGCTAAAAATCTGGTTTCAAATCTTAAGTTATTGTCAATAACATCAAATATTCATGGATAAATAAGCAACAATTGTAGTTGAAATTGAAAAAAAATTTTTTTTAGATATTTCTTCTTAAGAGACCAGTTAATCTTCAGCAGGATAGTGGGAGTCTGATCAGGTGTGATGAACAGTGACCTGGCAACATGAACAAACATCCCCACGTGTCTTTATGTTTTGAGATTGAGAATATTGTAAAAAATCCTGACCAGTGCACAAAAGCACATGATATCAGATTTTTTTTTCAATTTCGTACCGCCCACAACAAACCAGTTAGAAGAGCACAGACAAAAACACAAACACAGAAATATCTTAAATCAAATAAACAGTAAGCGACTGATTGAGAATATGGCCCTTTAACATTTCCAAGCAAGTATTACAAAATACTACTACTACTACTACTAATTATAATAATAATAATAATAATAATAAAAAATTATAACAATAACAAAAATAAGAATAATGATTATTAAATAGAACAAATAGATAAAAAAATAAACTTCTAAACAGTCTTGCTCTTTAGCTACTGACTCCAGGATTTAAAGGAGCCATTTGCAAATTTAGCTATTGATACATAGCTAACGTCAGCATTAACAGCTTTTTATTTACCAGTCTAGAAGAAACGTGAGGTTCAGCATCTAACTTCATTCCTTTACTCACCAACAGCCGTATTTCTACGTCTTCTTTCCTTCTCCTAAAGTTAGCATGCTAACCAGCTAGCCCTGTCTCGTCACTTTCCGATACTGAGTCACTGTAGCGTCCAGTCTGTCCTGAAGAAGTAGCTCTGCTCAGAGGACATTTTATAACCTCTTGTATTATAAATACAAAGATGACTGCAGCTATTAATGCTAACTTTAGCTATGTAGCAATAGCAAAACTTACAAAAAGCTCCTTTATGGATGATGATTTAGCTTATAGGTCAACCAGTCTGTCTGTTGGTTTACTGATTAGAAACCAACATCATTAAGAAGTTATAATAAAATCAGAACGTGTTCCTCGGGCAGGTTGAGGGTCTGAGGACAGAGGGTGTTATGTGCTGAGCTTTACTAAAATTGTAGACCCGTAAAATAAGCATGAGAACATCTAATAATAACTTTTGTTGTCAATAAGAAAAATACAGTTGATTAATAATCAGAATTTAATATCAAATTCAAGTGTAAATCCTGTGTGTCTTCATTGTACAGGTCTAACTTGAATGACTTGTGTTTTTGAGACTTGGTTACTATGATTAAATGACTGTGGTTTTGCTGCCTCAGTGTGGCTCAGTTTCCTTACTGAAGCGTTACAGTCTCTGCCCACTGTGCTGCTCCTAAGATCACTAGGGATAAAGGAGCTGTGCAGGTTACCACCCATTGGTCAAACTGACAGGTGAGGCTTCTGCTATCACTCTATAGGGGTTGTTACCTGAACAGCTGACAGGTTTCATACATCAATGTTAGTTTAGGACAGTTGTTTGTGTTTTTTGTCTAAGTCAGCTGTTTGCTGATCAAACAGATGTGGCTCTGTCAGCATAAGCGGCTTTAATTCAAGTCAAATTGTCAGTTCACAAATCTGAATCTCAGTGTGTGCAGCAAAGGAAAAATGTGCCTCAGGAAGGATTTCAAACTTTGTCTTTATATATTATACACATATACAGGTGCATCTCAATAAATTAGAATATCATGGAAAAGTTCATTTATTTCAGTAATTCAATTCAAAAAGTGAAACTTGTATATTATATAGATTCATTTCACACAGAGTGAAATATTTCAAGCCTTTATTTCTTTTAATTTTGATGATTATGGCCTACAGCTAATGAAAACCCAAAATTCACTATTGAATTAATGAAATAAATGAACTTCCATGATATTCTAATTTATTGATGTCAGGGTTAGTGGTAAGTAGGACCCAAATGCAGCCAACACATGGGAGACGGTGCAGACAGGTTTATTTAACTAAAGAACTTAAATCACAAGCACAGGGAACCATAGGGGATGACAACATGAGAACATGAACAGGTAACATGAACAGAGCAAAAACAAACCAGACATGAACAGACTACGTGAACAGATTGAGGATTAACCAGACATGAACAGATCGAGGACAAACCCAGAGAGACAACAGATGAACCGACACAGATGAAGGGGAGCACAAAGACTATATAGACAAGGGAGGCGAGGGTGATTGAACACAGGTGAAACACATTAGGGCGGGGCAGACAATCACCACAGACACAGGACCAAGACAGGAAGCAAAAACACTGACACACAAGGAAACCAATTACAAAATAAAACAGGAAGTGCGAAAAGTCCAAACAAAACTAACAAAAGGTGTCTGCCATAGCAAACCATGACAACTGAGATGCACCTGTACATATATATGTCTTAACATACACTCACCGTCTGTGGCCTAGAGGGTTTAAAACACTTAGTATTAATGTATTTTATTGCCTTGCTTGAGCAACAGGAGATTTGATGATTTAAACTTGTTTATATTAAAGCTGTTTATAATCACGATGCAGGTATATTTCATTAAGAACAAACATCATCAGGATGTTACAAGTGAACATGAGGCCAGAAAGGTCTCTAGATTTGGATTTTAGTCTTAACAGCCGGTATAATTTTGTGACATTGCATTCTCCTTCAAACTTAAAGTGATAGTTCAGGTTATTTGATGTAGCATTGTGGGAGATAGTCGTGTATGACCTGCAGTAGATTCAGATCAGTACTCTATAGCAGCGGCACACTGGCAGAGTGATGAGCACTGAAACAATCCAATATCTGCTGAAATCAACGCTTGATTTAGAATATTTTCAGCACTGTATCTTTCCGTCAAAACAGAACTTTGGCATTACATTTTCTCAACCGCTGATATTCCTCTGCATGGACGCACCAACACTGAGCACTGTATTACATTGCAGATCAGCTGTTTGAGCGGTTTGTGGAGGAAACGGCAAATAAAATAAAATAAAAATTAGTGATTATGACAGTGACTTCGAAATTATGGGGGGGGCTGGGGGGGTGTTCTTGATTCAGACATGGACCCCCCCAGAAGAGGTAAAAACAACAGTTCAGGGGGGTAAACATCTTTATACAATACTTACCTGTGATTTTAAATCACAGGCCTATATTTCTCATATTCATGCCTGGAATAATCTTGTGATATGATTTCAGACACTCCTGAAGTGGACCTTAACCTTGACATTACCTGAATGTCTCATCTGCTGCCTCACTCCATCAGTCGCGTACATCTTCCAATCTCTGCTCCTGTGTGTCCTGTAGACACTGTTGGTAGTAGCAGAAGCTAACTATCTAGCCTGTTTAATGGACCAGGAACCCTGACTATTAAGACTTGTGGACCTAATTAGATTAACGTTGGCATGAGCTTTATAAATGTTTTGCTAACTTCATCTTCTGAGAGGAACAGATCCTGGGATCGACTGTTGTCTTCTACTTGTTTATCCAACTCACAATAGTTCCCATCGTAGAAATGGTCCATTCTTTACAGGATAGCACGCGTCCTCAGGCCATTGTACCGCTGCATCCGTCGTGCCTTTATCTGTCTGTGTTGCTGCATCTGTCTTACTTAGCGAACATTGGACACTTACAGATTGCTGAAGTGAATGGACTGGTGGATTGTCAGGTTCCTCCATGATCTGGGTCGTGTCCGCTGGTTCCCCTTCAGAGGTCGTTTACATCCTAGCAGGAGCGCATCCAGCGACTCCTGCCTTTGACATTTGTTCGAGCGAATTTCACTCGCTATCCGGTGCCGTTTAGACTCCTTACGGGAGAAAATTGTAGGCACAGCATTTGGTTTTAGTCTTCATTTATAACCAGCAGCTGTGGTCGGGTAAATGCTTCAAATGCATCAGGAGAGAAGTGACAAGAGCACAACTGCGGGTCTTTCGGGAGTTGTGTGCGTCCACAAGCATTTTCCCAATCCGCTCTCCTCTTCTTATCGCTCGGAAAACAGTGAAGACTTACATCACTACTCTTGTTGCCTTTCAACTGGAAACTACAACCAAAAGCAGCACAATGTGGCATTGTATTGATATTTTTCCTACTATTAGCAGGTAAAATCAGCAGCAGGTAAAGGTAACGCCATTAGCTTACCTTTTGAGTGCAACCGCTTTACGTCATCGACTCACAGTGCATTGCACACCTAAAGTAATGGTGGCCTCCGTTTTAAGACTTTAGACCAAGTAAGTAGAATATGAAGAATCCTATCTGCTGCCATGTAATGATTTAGCAGGTGGTGTTAATCCAGTTCCAGGAAGCTCCAGGAAGTCCTAAATCAAATTTTCTGAGACCTGTGAACAGACACATACTCTCACTCACACCATTCCATAGATGGAGTACTGTCGAAGCCCTTTCACATTGTAGTCTCATCCTGTGCGCTGATATTAAAACTTATAACACTTTGGCTTAATTACTGGAGCTGACGTGTGCTGCAGATTTAATGGGGGTCCATTTTGTGTGGGGAAAATATAGTGTATGTTGAGTGTGCAGGTTAATTTCAGAAGTGGCTGTGGGAGCAGGCTGACACTGCAGTAAAAGGATGAGGTATAGAGCGAGCCCTGGGGTGCCTGGCAGCTCCTCAATAGAAGTGTCAGACTGGCTTACAGGGAAGGTTTTACTGCCAGTCTGACTCAGTCAATGTCGACGCTTCATCAAGGAAGCACAAAAAGCACAGATGTACTTACGTCTGCCAAGTGTGACAATGACAATGAAATTTTCTCTTTCTCTCATGCACACACAGATAAAAACACAACCACACACACACACACACACACCACTGCAATTCTTTCCTCGTGGGGGCTTTATATTGACTACATCCACAGCCATGATCCCAAAACTTTACCTTTCAAAATACATCACCCCACCCATCTGGTGCTTTGGCCTTGTTGCTGTACTTCAGGTGTGTTTTGGACTCAGTCTTCACAAGCCCTGAAAAATTATACATTGTTTAAAATTTCTATGCCTGTTTATTTTATTTGTGCAAAGCATTTTAGGATCCCTGCATCACTGCAACAGCTGTTGACACAGAACTCATGGCTTCAAAGTGTTTTCCACACCAAACTACTACAGGCCTCATTTTCATTCTAACTTCAGTTATAAAATTTAACATTGCCTTTCAAAGAATTGTGACTGAAATCTGAAGGGTTTTTGTACTTTATTGTTTTGTAAATTTAAAGCTCCATATTTTCCTCTTCTCCTGTGTTTCATTTTAAGTGTTGATATATAAGAAGATATATTTGTGGTTTTAGGAACCAAAACCATCTCAGTGAAATTTTACATCTCCTCTCTCAGGCTTCTCTCTGGAGCTCTAGTAACAACAGGTCAGTGAGCCAATCAGAAGAGAGGAGGCTCTGAGTCTCCTCTGATTGTCCAACTGTTTCCTGAGTGATCCAATAAAAAATATAGCAGATTTCAGGTAAACACTCAGAAAGGGGCTTGGTGACTGCTTTTTTTGTGACATCACAAAGTTACAGAAGTTCTGACAGCTGGTTTTAAGGCTCAGTTTCTGAATACAGGCTGTGTGCATTTCTCTGTGGACTGAAGCTTTGATACTTTCACAGTATTAATATAGAACCTAGACCTGCTTTATAATCAAACAACACATGAACATCTACCTTTAGACTGGATGGACCTTTAATTTTTTAAAAGCTCCTCTGGCAACTCAGAGTCTTCTTGGCTGAGCCTCTACAATCTTTGCTCACCTGGATTTGGGAAGTTTGTCCCATTGTTCCTGACAGACCCTCTCGGTGGGAAGCGTGTGTGAACTGTCGTCTTCAGGTCTCTCCACAGATGACTATGGGGTGTAAGTCTGGTCTTTGGCTTGGACACTTAAGGACAGTCAGAGATTTGTCCTTAAGACACTCCCATGTTGTCTAGGCTACTTGCTTCAGGTCACAGACGAGTTGAAAAGTGAACCCTTCCCCCCAATATCAGGTCGCGTCCAATCTGGGGCAGCTTTTCTTCAAGGACCTTTCAGTATTTTGCTGCGTTCATCCTTCCCTCAGTTCAGACCAGTCTCTCTGTCCCCTGCAACTGAGTGTCCTCTGATAGCCACTCTACCATAAAGGCCTGATTGGACTCTGTGAAGGGTCCCGGTGCCTCCAGGCCACTGTGCTCCTTGGAACTCAAAGCTTGAGACAAGGTTTTATATCCTTGTCCTGGTCTAAGAATGATCCACGGAGAGATCCTTTCACTTCATGGCTTGGTTTTTGTTTTGCAGTGTGAATTGTGGGGGGCCTTAATTACACAGGTGTGTGCCTTTTTAAATTATGTCCAATCAATTCAATTTGCCACAGGTGGACTCCAGTCAAGTTCTAGACACAGTTCAAGGATAAATAAAGCAAACAGGAAGCACCTGACCTCACCTGTGAGCGCCACCGCAAATGTGAGAGGGATTTCTACAATACAATAAAATGTACAAAGAGAAGAAATCTGGGTGGTTCCTAAAAGCCAAAGTGTGTACAGTACTCTAAGCTATTGGCAGTCATTGTGTGTTAGCACTAGCTAGCCTGTTAGCAGGGAACTACATCTAAGCCAAATCTGGAGATGCTGCCGTGGCGCTTTGATAAAGATGGAAAAAATGTCTGAATCCCTTCATGTTGCTCTTGTTGCTGCTGATGACAGCCAACATGTGGAGCAGCTTGTGGTAGACAGTCCACACAAGGTGGTGGAACCAGCGGTTTCACTCTGGCTCATGATGCTGAATAAAGAAGGAAACCTGCAGCACTTTGTGTGTTTATTCATTTCACTATTTCATAGTAGTTTTTACTTTTTCCTCTTTCCTACAAAGCAGTTTCCCTGCTTGTGTTTCTGATCTCGCACTGTCGTTAACTTGTGCTGTTATTGTGTGCATTCATTATCAGTCTGTTTAATGACACACAAAAATGACAGGAAGATGATTATTAGTTTCTGTTCATATCCAGTGGTTAGACCTGAATGATGAAACAGCACCTCTGTGTTTCCCCTTCCTCTTCTCTGGGCCACATTTATTACATCTATGAAAATGTGATAATAATATGAAAAGGGCCAGATATTTTATTCATAAAGTAAACAACATCAATACTAAAGCCTGAATGCACAAAAAGATAAAGGTCACCTTAGTCTGGTGACATATTGTACTGTGAGGATTATCAGTATTCACATGAACTCATGTGAGCTGCTATCAGACTGCAGCTGCAGTGCTGTTATATTACACAGGGTGTAATAGAATTTGCCTGGCCAGTTCTTTAATTTCAGATTTACAACCTAAAGATATAAAAAAAAAAGTCTGTCATTATTTATGAAACTCAATGTGTTTTGGAAAGTAGTTAAGATTTTAGATCCACAGGCTTAAGCTGTAGTCAGGCTGCTGAATCATACCTGACAAGGTCAGTTCAAACTCATTCCTTGGTCCTCACTCAGACATGAGGAAGGTGTTCACACTAGAAGACTGAGCCAAGTCCAAGCACATACACAAAACCTCCTTGTGTATGTCTGTGGTTTTAAACCTGTGTTTTTGTTTTTGCTGCTGAATTGTAAAGCGCTTTCATTCATTCATTCACATTGGGATCTCACAGACATGTAGACACTACACCCAAAATACTATCACTCATGTAGACATGTGGACTCATAAAAGCCTGACAAGTCGACCAACACATTTGACAGTTTTTGTAGTAACACTGTATTTACTGAGGTTACCTGGGAACACTGCTGGGACAGCACAGGATAAGAAACCAGTGGAATAATGACTTAGACTAATAATAATGATAATAATAATAATACATTTTCCATTAAGTTTGCTCACTAACACACTGTCATGTTGCTATTTGGCTCCATTGCCCTGACCAAGAGGCTGAAAAATGAAGTCAACAGTGAAGAACCAAAAGCTGCAGTTCCTCTAATGGCCACTAGAGTCTGGCTCCAACAGTGAGTCAGTCCCCATAGACTCCCATGTTAAAATGTCCAACTTTACAGCAGAAATAAACATGTTTACAGCCTGGTACAGTTTTGGTCTCTAGAGCTAATTTCCTCCTTCATGACACCTGTTTATATAACTCACCTGTTTACATTTTACATTTTTAACTAAAGTTATGGAGAATTGAGTACACAGCCTCTTTGAGTGACAGGTAGGTGAGCGTATGATTGCAAAAAATCTAAATGCACTCAAGTCTCAGCTCCCGACTAACCAAGAAGAAGCTCAACAAATGCTCTGACTGCCACACCGACGTCCCAAAATTAAAAATCAATTTGAACCAATCCTAAATATGCAACATTGAAATCATCAAAGTTTATTTATATCTGATTGGTTGGTGTGGCCACAGCGGGTAGAGCAGCTACTTCTCTATCATTTCACTTCATCACGACTCTCTGGTCACATGCCTCCCGGCTGCAGGAACCCTCCTGCCTCTGTAACTGTAAAGAAAACACAACTGTTCAACAGAAAAAAGAGAAAAAAATCAAGGTACAAAATTTGTAGCAATGAAATAAATGTAGTAACTGACCAACTGGTGGTGTCACAATATATTTAATACTATATATACATATATATATATATATATATATATATATATATAATTTGCATTGTTCTAGTTGTCATTTGTAAGCAGTTTAAGGTAAGGCAAATTCATTTTTATAGCATCTTTCAACAGCAAGGAAATTCAAAGTGCTCAACATAAAAGTAATAATAATAATAATTGGCTTAAACTTAATTGATATATGGAGAAAAGCCCACCCTAAGCAGTCAACCTTCTCATGTTATTCTGCCACCTGTCAGACATTCTCCAGAATTGACTACTTTTTGGTCTCTTCTTCTATAACATCCATGATCCCCAAGAGCTGGTACGATAGCATCATCACCTTCATTTATTTTGAACACGCCACAACCTCTGAATTACACCACAAGGTGGCGCCTTCAGTCATTTTGGCTCAAAGACCCAGAATTTATGAAGTTTGTTGGGACACAGATTGACTATTACTTTCAAATTAATACAACCCAAACGTCAGCTGCTACACGGTGGGAAGCATTTAAAGCCTTCCTGAGAGGCCAGATGAGAAGTTACACAAGCTATAAACACAAATCCTGGAGGTTGGAGATGGATGAGTTGGAATAAAAGATATTGAAACAAACCATTTCAAAAATCCTTCTCAACAGTCGTTTAAGGAACTTAATGGACTCAGAGCTAAATATAATGTTTAATCTGTAAATAAAGTTTGCTGAATATTTGTTTCTTAGAAGCCAAACAATGTATTGCTTGCTCTTGGAAATCAGACATACCTTGTACCACAGCACAATGGTTGAGGGGAATGACCTTTTATTTTGCTTTAAACTGGACAAGTTTTGGAAAATATGGAATATTTTCTATAATTTTCTTGAGAATAACAATATGGATATAGATGGTTGGATGGATGACAAATAGAACTGAGTTGTTTTCATTTTATTTTGATTTATTTATTTATTTATTTACTCTCCGGTCTTTCTAGTTTGGTTTTTGTCTTGTCCCTTTTTTTTTTTTTTTGATTAAAGTATAAATAATGTAATCTTTATGATTGTAGTGTGGATTATGTGTGAGTAGAAACCATATGCTATATTTATGCTTTATTACAAGTCCCCTTTCTGTTTCTGTTTTTGCTTTGTTTCATTACAATGTGCCTTATTGTGTTGTTCTGTATTGTTCTCTGTTTGTTTGTAAAATGAACAAAATCTATAATAAATAAATGTTTAAAAATAATAATAATAATAATAATAATAATAATTTACTTCTATTTGAGTAATTTTATAGTAGTAGCAGTAATTTTTTTTTTTTTTTTTTTTTACAGAAGAACGGTTTTGCAGCTCACTCTCCACACAGATGTTGTTCACGGGTCGGAGTGAAAGCAGAAGTTAAATAAAAACATTCTTGATCATCTTGATAATCACTCGTCCTCTTGTCATGGTGCACACACACTCTGAATGAACACACATTTGAAAACAACACAGAGTTCACTATGAAAATCTATCTTTACACATGCAACTTACAGACTTTAGCTCCACTTTGCAGCTGTCAACATTACATACACGGGTATTTAAAGCTGAGGTTTAATTCATCCAAATTTAAAGCAGACTTACTGCAGAGCCCAGCTGTGCAGCAACACTTCCTCTTTCCTTGCAAACAGAGAGTGAAAATAACTTCACCTCTGGTCAAAACTACAAGGAGGCAGTTTAAATCTGACACATACAAGACGAAGAGAAGTCAACCACAGACCCACGGGGCCGAGCCGCTCTGCAGCAGAAAGCTCGGACTCTTTAGTTGCAGACAAATCTGCTCCTGACATTAACAACTTACAGGTATGTTGTAAAGAGATGAAGATGTTCTATATGCAACATAAACAGACGTTTTATCAGATATAATGATTGGTCTCTTTTCATAGATTACTTCGACGTGGAACACGGTAAAAAAGATGAAGTCCTTGTTTCATTTCACGTTGCTGGCGTCAGTCATCCTGAGCTCGTGTCTGAAAACCCTCGACTCAGACCAGGAGCTGCAGGACAGCGGGTTCGGTCAGCCTCCGCCTCGCCACGGCCTCAAGCTGCTGGTGTGGTACGTTCAGAGCTGCCTGGACAACAACATGGTGGCTCTGTGTGATCCCACGCGAGGAGAGTATGGATTCCATGCGTTTCGGAACCGAGGGCCGCGGCCTCTGCTCCCGGTGATAAAGGACAAACGGCAGTACGGCTACTACACCGTCGGAAATCTCAACGCTCCGCATGCCAAGGACCTGCCGGACGAGGTCAGGAAGTACTACAACCGCCACGACCCCGAGAGTAACATGGACAGAGTTTTGGTGAGATACAATAACAACAACAAACACATCGAGGAGATCTATGCGTCTGCACATTATAAGGCTAAAGAGACGTACAGAATCGGCCCCGATCTCGTCGCCTCTCTTCGAGGAATCTCTGCAGAATCTCTCTATGACGACTTCAGCAGCTCTGGAACTCTTCAAAACCTCCTGATGCATTTTTTAAACAATCTTGAATGACTTATCTGCTTTTCTTTGTAGTCAGAAAGAAAGTGCCAGATAACTTTGATGGGCTTGTTTTAAGGCTTGAGTGTGAGAAAGGAAAGTTTGTGTAACTCTGTAAAATCTGCTTGTAGAACATTCAACATGCTTAAGTGTCTTTGAACATTAAAATAAGTGTTAAAATTTGATGTTTTTGATTATTTTTTGTTCAGTAACTGAGACACGATCGTTTCATTGTGTATTTTTGGTAACAGGTCGGTAATACAACAGGAAAACTGTGCCCACACAAATACAGATGTAAATTTGAAGTTTTGTCTTAAACCTCCATATTTTCCTCTTCTCCTGTGTTTTATTTGAAGTGTTGATCCATCAGAAGATATATTTGTGGTTTTAAGAACCAAAAACCATCTCAGTGTAGTTTTATATCTCCTCTCTCAGGCTTCTATCTGGAGCTCGAGTAACAACAGGTCAGTGAGCCAATCAGAAGAGAGGAAGCTCTGAGCCTGCCTCAAACTGCTTTGCTGTGACATCACAAAGTTCCAGAAGTCCTGACGGCTGGTTTTAAGGCTCAGTTTCTGAATACAGGCTGTGTGCATTTCTCTGTGAACTGAGGCTTTGATACTTTCACAGTATTAATATAGAACCTGGACCTGCTTTATAATCAAACAACACATGGACATCTACCATTAGACTGGATGGAGCTTTCAAACAACAGTTGTGCTCATAGAAACAGCGAAACATGTTTTCTTTGCTTTAATCATCTTCCTGCTCATTACAAGCTCCATCCTTAATACAGTTCCAGTGTAAATGATTGGGCACAAAATCCTCAGCCGTTGTTCTAGTCTAAGTTTTATTTTAAGTTAATATTAGGCTTCAGTCGTCTGAATCAGTGAAATCAAGCAGATATCTCCGGTCTTTAGTATGTATAAAATTCTCTTTGGGTTTACCTGGATTGTGTCAGTGTTCATAGTGGCCCTTGACTATCGCCATAAGACACACTTGAAAAACTGTGAACTAACCGTAACCCCAGTATTGCAGTTATATGGTCTTGATCTTAAACACTGGGGTCACACTGGCCACGGTCCATGCAAATAGAGTTTTATGAATTCTGGGTAACTGCCAGAGATGGTACATAAAACCTGAACTTCCACCAGTCAGAAATAGTGAAGTAGAAACATCGGAGTAATGTTCCTGATCTACAGAGATGTTTATCATTGTAACCATGACAACCAAGGTCCGGTAGATCTGCTGCCATAGGGGCGCTATTACAGGAGCCACTGGGTCGTATCAGAGGGTTGATGGTTGCTCAGGCAGGAGGAGCTTTTGGTTTTCTGGGTTAATTGCACTGTGATGTTAGACATACTTTGCTACTACCTGACAGGGAGTGAATGTGCATTTCAGTGCTCAAGACCACGAGTGTAGGTATTGGAACAGACTCACCTAAACTGCAAAGTAAGAGTGTGCAGTTATTTAAATAACTGCACCCTGCAGCCAATCAGAATGGATTATTCTCTGTGACCGACAGTTCAGACCAACCGAGTTGTCCTGGTTTGATCATAATTGCAAATAAGAGCTCATTGCACCCCACTCATAATTTTCATCTCCTATCAAGAAAACTCAATGTCAATTATAACTTAATTAACACATGCCCCCTGGCCAATTAGAAGCAAGAGAAAAAATATCTGCAAAAAATAATGAGTAAAAGGAAATGACTAAATCACAGCAGGATAAGACAAATTATGAAGAGAGGCCAAACAGTTAGCAGATGACTCTGATATGAAGAAAATAACATTCAGCTTTTACTGGAATGGATGAGAAAAGTACAGGAAATAAACATAATGCAGGTATGGAAAAGAAGTAAGAGTGTGTTGTTTCTTTTCAGATGTTATTACCTTACAGTCAAGGTCAAAAAGTAGCGCAAAAACATATAAAAATTGTCAATATGAAAGTTCCACCGAGCTTTAGAAAATTTGTAGGAACCTCAATAGCAGCTTGAATAGCAGGCAGTCAATCAAAATGTTGACTCTAATGAGTTGTGAAACAAGGCAGCATACACCTTCATGGCCAAGAGGCACAAACTCTCACAAAACTCACTTTCAATATTATGATGACAAAGCACCCTGATGCCTGCAGTCCTCAAACCCCCAGAAAGGCCTCATTCATCTTCTGCTCTCCTCTGTTGCCAATGAGAGGACACCGTTTGGATCGCTGTACGCTCACAGGTTGAATTTAGATTTGATTTGATACTCCCACTGAAAATATTGCAGGGCTCTTGAAAGGGCCCATGAACAAGCAGGACCAATCTCAGTGGGGTAAGAGAGATTTATAGGATCCTCGCTTTGTGCACAACTTTAAAGACACACACCTGATTTTATAACAGGACCCCGGGGGGTGCCCTTAAAATGTCTCCTCAGTTTACTGTTAGTATGTTAAAAATCATCTCTGAACTGCTGCACGCATGCACGAGTAAAGTTAGAACAGTTTGGATGTCGTTTTTTGGTTCATTTAGGTGCACCTGTGATTTACCTGTGGTTGGGGGGAAACATCAAATGCATTTTAACTAAACAAGTCCACTTGAAACAACATGTGCTAACCTCACACACCACAAGAAAAATGAGGGTTATTTACCCAGCAGAGGAAGCCGAGCGTCTCACGCCAGGTCATGTGACCTAGAAGTATAGTACAAGCAGCCAGGTAGCAGGTAGGCCACCAAACATTGCCTAACATAGACTTTAGCTGCTTTTCTTATATGACCATTGTCTTACATATTGTCATGGTCCCTCAACAGTCTCTCTGATCTCTTTAAAGGAGCTTTTTGTAAGTTTTGCTTTTGCTACATAGATAGCATTAGCATTAACAACTGTTTACTTTCTAGATCAGGGGTCAGCAAGTAAGTCTTTTTGTAATCCATTAGATCTTGGCTAGAACATAATCAAAGGCTAATTTAAGAAATTGATATTGATAAATTGATAAAAAAAATGAAACAGGACCTGTTTTGTTACTGTTCACATGTGGAGCTGTGACCCACAGTCACATTTTACACATTTGAGTCATTTACTGAACTCGTGTTATTTTTTCACATCACATCGTATTCTGCTATTTCAGGGGGTGGTCAAACAAACAGCAGAACCATAGGAATTTCCTGTCAGAACTTTTCAGAATAAAAGCTCACAATAGCTTGAAAACAAAACAAACAAAAAAAAAACCCATTCTATTATCACGTAGCTGCTTAGAGGATGTATTATAACCTCTTGTACTATAAAGACAACAATGGCTGAAGCATTTGTCAATCACCACCACCTGCTGCTGACAAGAAACCACGTTCAGCAGCAGAGAAAACATATAGATAGAACCTTTAAAATGCTCCGGAACAAAACAGAATTATCACATTTTAAAAAAGACTAAAGAAGCTTTTTTTCAGTTTTAGGCTCATTTCACAAAATGCCATCCGCTACATCAGTGGTTGTCCAACTGTTTCACACCAAGGACCCTAAACTGATACAGATTAGATCACAGACCCTCCTCTGATCAGATTTCTGCTTTTAGATGTTTCATTATAACCAACATATTAATACATTCTGTCACTGTGTTACTTATGGATGGGAATAAAGTGAAAATAAATTATTCTCCTTTTTTCTGGGGACCCCCAGGAAACCCCTCAAGGACCGCTGGGGGTCCCTGGACCTCACTTTGAGAACCAGTGCTCTAGAATATGTTTAAGTACAAGTTTTGAATTCGGTGCAATATTTTTTAAGTATTCCCAGCTAGTTTTTTTCTGGAATTGAATTCATGAGAAGTTGAACTGGTTTGTCAATGAGGTCTGAGGTCGACATGCATCAGTTCCAGTTAAGCTTACAGTAATCCTCCAAAAAAAAGAGTCCAAGTCTATGAAATGTTCCCAGAAATGACATATGCTAATGTTTCTGTGTGGATCTGTCAGCTCATGACATGCGCTGCACATGCATGTTTGCTCCATGAGAGCAGCCGTGTGCAGACGATAGCGCTGGTTTACAACCTGAACCCTCTCGTCTGTCCCTGTGTGGTGTTCGTCTTCAATGGGCTTCAGTGGAAATCAAAGTGAAGGCAGCTCTTAGCAAAGAGTGGCTCTGAAGTTTCACTCTGCCTGTCCATGCTGAACACAAGACAGGTTTTCTCTGGGTAGATGGTTGTGTGTGTGTGTGTGTGTGTGTGTGTGTGTGTGTGTGTGTGTGTGTGTGTGTGTTGGGGGGAGGGGTGGAGGGTGGGGGGTTGAGTCCTAGCTCTTTGACAGAATTGTAAAGCGGCAGAATGAACAGATGTCTCCCAATGATTAATGTTCCTCCCTGCCTTGCCTCAGAGGAGCTGCGTGCCCATGCATCTCTAACCCTACACCCACCTCCTCCCCAGCACTCTATACAGCTAATTTCTTTAACTCAGAGCTTTCTCTATCTCATCTACATCTTTCCTCTTCCTCTTTTATATCCCTCCCTCTGGAAACCTCTTCCTTTGCATATTTTTGGTAAAATTAGAAAGAAGCGGTACCTTTCCTGGTGAATTTCACGGTGGAAACTTTTTTTTTTTTTTGTTCTAGTCAAGCATTGGAACTGAACATTACATAAAGTCTAATTTTTCCCTACTGTAGTGCTACAGTTTAAATGGAAGTCCCCTTGTGCTGTAATGTTGCAAGACAATTGACAGCAAGGCCGTGTGGTAAAGGGATCAATTATAGAGAGAAACAAATAGAAACACAGTGTTTCCTCTCCCTGTGACAGGTGGTGTAAGCCTGACCCCTATGGGCTCAAGTTGGAATGGATTTTTCCTTTTTTTTTGCTTTAATGTGCAGAAAATAATTCATATGGACCTTTTTTTTTTTCCTTTCACAAGTTTGAATTTATCTCAGCAGTTGCCACTCACATTGCACAGATGATCTTTGCACCACTTATCTCTCATGTCTTATTCTGTTGCATCTACAGAATCAACTCACCACCAGACACTTTGACCTGTGACCTTGACAGAAGGACAAAGTAAGTCTGCAAAAACTGCATCTTTTATTTTCTCTAAACATGTCTCTCAGTTCATCTCCTCCTTTCTTTATAATGTGTTTTATTTTTGGATGAATCGCCAAAAGAACGGCAGAGCGACAGCGCCCCCTGCTGCAGCTGCCGGGGGAAAGAGGAAACCCACACACAGTCTCCGGGGAAATTGGCCATTAAAATCCAGCACTGCATGGTAATGAATACCGGGCCTATGGTAAAGGGCTCGCATTAAATATTTACACTCTCGCTTAATATTTAATGTGGTAATTTTATATTTAAATTGGATTTAATTTTTAATATAAATACACAGCTAAGTGGGGTACACTATTCTCAAACATCAATCCATATACCGTCCATATGACTCGGGCAGTAAATAGGACATGGACAGCATACATATGTAGATCCTCAGAGCCACAAGACACACATGGATATCCACTGTGAGTCTGTTTTCTGGGATGAAATAGACTGTAGAGGAGAGTGAGAGTCATTTTTTTCAAGAGCAAGGTCCCAAGATCTCAGATGTTTACATACACTGTATATCAGGATGCTGTGTCTCTCTGGAAATGATCAGATCATATTATATATCGTATATCATATATAACAGTTTTGAAATTGTAGCTTGCCTCTCAGAAAAGTGAGGATAAGATGAATCTGACAACAACTTCTAGCAGCTAGATTTCAATATGAAAACACCTGCCGTCTTGTCTCAGGCCCATTTACACCTGTCACTCCAAGTGTCTCCCAGTGATAAAATCCATACAAGATTTAAAGCTCCATCCAGTCTAAAGGCAGATGTCCATGTGTTGTTTGTTCATAAAGCAGATCTAGCTTCTATATTAATACTGTGAAAGTATCAAAGCCTCAGTCCACAGAGAAATACAGCCTGTATTCAGAAACTGAGCCTTAAAACCAGCCGTCAGGACTTCTGGAACTTTGTGATGTCACAAAAAAGCAGTCACCAAGCCCCGCCCACCTGGACCCACCATTCAACCTTACATGATTTGGTTTCTCTGAGTGTTTACCTGAAATCTGCTATAATTTTATTGGATCACTGAGAAAACAGTCAGCCAATCGGACGACAGGCAAACTGAAACTAAAAATGTATGCACAATAACAGTTTAAACAATGTTTGAAAAACATAAAGTGCATTTATGAAGTGAGTAGGAAGTTTCCTCATAGTCTCTCTCTCCTCACCCACACAGATCAGTGCTCTCTCACCCATTCTCTCATCATTCAGTGGTTAAACTGAAATAGGGATCCAATAAAATGTTCCCCTGTTCCTTCTATGAGACAGAGAGAACGACAGCTAATTTCAGTTTAATTTAAGCGTAACTTTAGCTGTCATTATCACAGAAGACAGACCCTGAGTGGCTATTTCCACCCATCGCTTACTGACATAGTTAAAGCTGGGTGGAGTATATTCAAAGAGATAATGTCATACTTTCTTTATTGTTGCAGTATTTCATATTTCAGATCCCCACTTCCTGCCCTTATATGCTTCCCATCACTGTGATGGTCTTACTGGTTTCACCTGTCACATGCCCAAGGTGAATGAAGTGACTTAGTATAAATGAGGTCTGAATAGGAAAAATACAGGTGTTAGCATCAGCAGCGGATCTGCTCTAGTGTCCCAGTAATCTGTGGCAGTACAACAGTCAGCCAGCATACAAAGGCCCAATCCCAACTGACTGTGGTTTGTTTTTGATTCATAACTGAAATCAGTTGGTGTTGATGTAAAGATGATCCTGCTGAACAAAACCTGTCAGGATCATAAACATGTAGGTGTTTCTTTTGAATAACCTTCAGTGTAGCATTTTCTTCATTTTTCTCGATTATTATTGTGATGTATTTAAGAATTGATATAAAAGTTAATGTATAACATTTGATCTATTTGTTAAATAAATTAGCATGAAACAAGGCTAATTATTATTTGAAATATTTATGGTATTTCTATGTGCAAATATTCATGATTTAAAGGCCAGGTTTTGGATTTGTTTGGGCAAGACTATTTCTCTCCTTAGTTTAGAACCATGACAGTCAGTCTGGAAATCAGCATTCCCATCAAATAAACTCAATAGCTGATTTCAACTCCCAGCAGCCCTGGATCTGCCAGGCGGGGAGGAGTAGGACTTAGACTGGGGTCGGCTGGCACAAACTACTGGGGGCTTGCTAACTGCAGCAGCTAATGATTGGGTTTCCATGATGTGGAGTCATGCTTTCAATTCACTAAGCTTTCATTTTATTCAATAGATTTTCTCTGTGTCTAATTGGCAGCGGAAGAATCAGGAAACACAACAAACACAGCAAATGATCACCTTTTAAAGCTGGTTAGAGATATCTGGCTCTTCAGCTGTTAAATGCTCCCCACCCCACCCATATAAAATATATAAAAATTTGAATTTAAGGTGAGGTGTATATCCTGGGTGACTGAAGATGGAAAAGACCTTTTGACATGTCACAGTTGGGAAAGAGCAGGTGTAAATAATAAAATGAATGATGGCTGAATGAACCAGTCCCAGTGTCCCCCCTCAGGCCCGGGCCCTGAACCTTCACACACTTAACTGACATCACCTGGTAAGTGATAGAGTGTGAGACGCTACAGGGCTCAGAATGGTATAAAGAGGAAGGGGACAGCACTTTGTGACATCTCACGTTACCTTGACGACGCCATTGTGGGTTTGGGAGTTATGATTTCACATTTTTTATTCCCTTCCCTTCACTCCCTGTTTGTAAACAAAACAGTAAAGTTGGATCAGACATGATGAAAACAGATTATGAGTTTATCATCATGTCATCACAGGACAGATAACTACACACAGTTCAGGCTCTGCGTCACCACTGAGCTCTGTGTTTATAATGTTGGAATTTGAAATGTTGGAAACTAAACTAAAAACGTGTGCCCTCGTGCTTCGGCTCCCTGTCCCGTTGGTTTGCCAGTTTTTTCCTGTTTTTCCTGTTTGGATTTTGAGTTTTTGTAAGTAGTTACTTTTTGTTATTAAACCATTTTGCATTTGCTCCTGTGTGTTGGTTGCATTTGGGTCCAGCTTTACCACAAACGTGACATTAGTGACAGTTTGTATAAAGACAACGAAGCTCTTAAGGTGGAGGTGGTGAGTAGATCGGTTTTCATATTCAACGTGACAATGTTCAACGTCCCCGACAACCTCTGTAGTCTCATTTAGACACTTGTTAGCAACTGAGACGTGAAAGCTTCAAGAAATCAGGACTGGGGTATTTACTGATCTATTTTATCTTGTAGAATAAAATGTGAAAATGTCTTGAATTTGTGTTAAAACACGGACTTGATATCAGTCATCGAACCAAAAACCCAGACTTCAGTATGAGGGAACGAGAAGTGCCAAAATGCAAGTAATTCCCTAATTTTAGGACTTGTTCCTGCAGCACTCCGTTTGTAAAGTGGGAGGAGGTACTTTCACATGTACAAGGACTTGCCACTTGGTGCCTCCTTGTTGAAAGGAGAGGATATAAACTTAGTTTTGAACACTGGGGCTGAAGGAGACAAGGTGAAGCCTATGGTCCACCACCAGCTATTCCATGTTTCAAACAGGTTCAGGTAGAGAGGGTTCTAAACTAATCACAAGGTTGGTTGTTTCATCCCCAGCTCCTCCAGTCCACATGTTAGCACAACATACTGAACCCCAAATTGCCCTGTACCATTGATGTGAATGTGGCATGTATTGTAAGACTAGAGTACTGCTGTATAGATCCAGTCCATTTACCATTTCACCATCTCTTTGGTCGCATTCTGGAAACAAGAGGGAAATGGCTCCACTTCTCCACCAGTATAAATCACACCACTCTCCTCCAGGGAAATAAAGCTAATCTCTTCCCCATATGGCATTGGCAGGCATCAGTATGAATTACAAAAAGAGAATTTTTATCTGCTCTTGATAAAATTCCAACTAACAATTTATTGACTAACAGACACAAACAAGATGGAGTTCTTGACATGCAGCGCAGATTAGTGAGGATTCAATTGAATGATATATAATAATATAATAAAAATTTGACCTATTTGGCGTAGCTTTCATCAGTGTGGGCACGGCACAAAACTGAGTGACATCATCAGGAAGATTTTGCAACACGACAACAAGAGCTGAGATAGCGCGCATGGATATGTGAGTGTGTCATCACTGTCAGTGGCCGTCGAGCGAGCTGTCATTTCAAACATTCAGCCCAGAGCGGGAACAGACGGCACACAGTTCTGTCTCCAGAGAGGAGGGAAGCTTCCCTACTATCAACTTCTTTTACTCTCAGCAGACATGTGGTTTGTTCAAGTAGGAAGTGATAGCAAGGATTCACCCATCAAGGCAAACGGTGCAGACAGAAGTAATCAATCACTAGAATGAACTTCAAGTGGATGAGGTCAGGACAGATTTAGTTCTCCAGTGTGACATAATTTTTCACCCGTTTATCTCAGGATTGTTTCATTTCATCTTATATAGTATATTTTGATTTTATCAGTATATTTTATCAATATTCAGTATTGTTGACAGAAATGAAACAAAGAGCTGAGCTCAAAGGACTTCTGTGACTTTGTGATGTCACTACAAAGCAGTCACCTTGTCACCTGGACCCGCCATCGACTGAGGGTGAAGGGTGGATATTAGCAGATGTGATATCTGAACAACTTTCACAACATTACCGGGGCCAGAATATATGTTTGATATGTGAGATTAGCTGGTCCTCACTGACATTTATCACAGTTAGCATCAGTAGTTTGCTTTTAGACCACACTGCAGCCCATCTTTGCTTATTCAGTATTCAGCCCCAGTAGTGTTCTGTAAAACTGGATAATGTGACATTGTCTTGGAGGTCAACGTGTCTCATGCAGCTCCTTCTGACATTCTTCACAGCTCTTTTTCTCCCATTTTCCCTTTTCTTGTGGTTTTCAGTTTCACTAGTTTCAAAGTAGTTTTGTAGAATCTGAAGTATAAAAATGACTAGACCTATGTTACTTTATTAAAGAGTCAAAGGTAAGCAGTCTGTTTCCAGCTGCTCCCTGTCTGCCAAAGTGTTGGCAAATCACAGGTTTTTGATTTTTTTTTGTTTTTTTTTTTGTTTTTTTTAAGTGAAAGTGCATTATTCATGTACCGGTTTTAATCACCTGGTCCGTTTGTTATGGAGGGGACAGCCCTTTGTGTATAATTCGGCTACCGGGAAAAACCTGTTGAATGTCTGGTTGAATTTATTGAAGAATCAAAGGTAAGCAGTCTTAGTTTACAGCTACTTCTGGACATCATGTGTCCGCTGACAAGCTTCAGGGAATCACTTTTTTTTTTTTGAAGTTATCTTTAGGGCATTTTTGCCTTTTATTCAGACAGAGACAGGAAAGTCAGGGACAGACAGGGGATGATATGCGAGCTATGGGTCGGACTGGAACCCCTGGTCGTTGTGGATCGGACTAAGCCTTTATGGTACGCTCTCTGCCAGGTGAGCAGCTGAGTTGCTGGGGTGCCCCAAATTATTCATTTTTTAAGTGAAACTACTTTCTGGGTGTTTCTACTGGTTTTAATCCCCTGGTGTGTTTGTTATGGAGAGGAGGACACCTCTGTGGATAATTCAGCTGCTGGTAAAAACCTGCTGAACGTCTGCTTCATAAGTTATCAGAGAAACAATCAGAACAAAGGTTAGCATCAATCTCAGCTCCAGCTCTTCCCTGAGTCTCTGTCCTCCGTACAGCGTCGCTCAAACACTGACTTTATATGTCAAACTGCTTCATTCAGTGTTTTTAATGGTTAGAATCACTGGGTCTGTTTGATTTCCTGAACACTGACACTGAAGGAATCCAGTCAGGAGGAGCTTACAGTAATGGTGGTGAAAACACAAACTCCCATGATCCCAGACTATTTCATGATGTCATCCAACACTGTCTTTTATTATTGAGTTGATTGTGAGACCCCTAGAGGGAGAACTTACAGACTGTGCATTTAAATTACTGACATAAAAATCCTGCCACGTACAAAAGTAAGTGAATGATTAAAATGATGTAACATCGGCACAGATAGTTAGCCTACACTAGAATTAATTAGAATCAAAGCTAGCCGGCTAGCGGTGTACATTCAAAATCATTGATGACCATTGATGATGGTGGGGGGGGGGGCTTCTTACCCATATAAAAAAATTCACCTCTTAATATTACATTTTTATTTTTTGTTCAAACTAATGGATCACCCTCCATATGACTCAAATTAACAGTAAAAATCGTTATGTGTTTGCTTATAAAAACACGAAGACACTGATTTTGTTCTGTCGAAATATATCAAATTACCTCAAAACCATTTCTTTTGATTTTCTCACACCTGCAAAATCATTTTGTTGCTATATCTAAGTTTTCCTTCTGATGTGCCAGGACATAGCCTGAGCCATTTTTCTGCTCTCCGGGTTTCACTACACTGAAAAGTTCAAAGTTTCAGCAGCTGTCATCCCCATTAAATCAGAAACAGGAAGTGAAATGCTGAAGGTTACTCCAATTATCTGTGATGGAGGAGCGTCCTCATGAGCTACTTCTATATAAGAAGCATGTACACATGAATATGAATCAGAATATGGTGGGAGGTTGCAGCTCTCCAGTTCTCACAGTGCAGACACTGATCCCAATGTCAGTGTGGCAGGAGAGGACAAAGTCTTCATTAATGCAGGGATACGCTGCATCTGCATCAGACATGCACATGATAAGGAGGGTGTAGATCAGCGTCTTAGTCCCTCAACTTAGCGTGGAGCAACATGGCTGGAACCAACACTGATGGTCCTCTCCAGCCCTGGATATCAGAAGACGTTAGGCAGTAGGGAATGTAAGCTGTTAGTTTAAGTTTTAAATAGGAGAGACTTGATGGCAGAAAGAGGCGAGGAGGGTTAAAGACCTTGTGTTGGAGGCGTAGCGTTAACACCGTAATTTAGAATTTACTCTTGTTGAAATGGGGCACCAGTCCTCTGGGAGGACAACAATGAATTACTTCATTGATAAATTTATCAATCTCATATCAAAAGCCATGACTTCTCGATTCAATGGATCTCCAGTCTCTACGTCAAAAGAACACAACAGGACAACAACTGGGTGTAAATAAAGGAGTTTATTAACTAAACTACTATCTACAGAGTAAATGCAAGGTGTAATAATCATGAAGATGAAAATAATAATGAAATGATCAGTGTGATGAGTTGGCAATGGTGGGAGAGAATATGTTATGGCTATACAGCTAATGATGCTACATCTACGAATTAGGTTTGATGATTAAATATTGCTATATTTCGACATCAACCCAGTCATGAGCAGAGTGTTAAGACCGGCCTACTGTGAGTTGCGCTGTAGCTGGAGATCCTCGGCTGGAACCCAGGCGGCTGTGGTTGCCGTGGTAACCCTGGAGACGCGGGATGTAGGTGGATTCTCCTGGAGGTCGTGTCCCGTTATCACGATGACGGATTCTGCCGGTGTCTCAGCGGTTCAGCTCTGGTGGAGTTTGCCAGGAGACTTTCTGGCTCGGCTTCTCTGCAGGAGGTCGTGCAGATGTGTCTCTGCTGGTGTCTCTTGTAGGTTGATGCCAAATAAACTCTAATGCTCTTCACTTTGGCTGGATAACTTTAGAGGAGACTGGCGTTGACCAGATGACTCTAAAACTGTCAAAACTTTCAAAAAGGAAAACTTGATAATTAAAAGTTACAAAATTACTCTGAGGCACTTCTGTTGCTTTGGTTCAGTTGGTCTTGACTTGGCTTATAAAAATAAAAGGTTGCACATGTAGTAATTATGTTACTTGGAGCATGTGGCAAAGAAATAATAAAGGACGCGGTCAAAACAATCAAGTGCAAAAATGGCTAAGAGCCATGAGTTCGTGGCTAGCAGCTTAGAGCTAAGAGCCGGGCTGTTGGTAAGAGCCTGGACTACAGAGCTTTCAGCTTCTAGCTTTCTTGCCTTCCCTAGCTTCTCTCAGTTTCTAGCTTCTCGTCTTAGCTTTTAGCAATGTGTGAATTGTTCACGACTGTTTTATCCCCTGGGGGCTGGCGCATGTTTCAGGGGCGTCACCCGTCGTCTCCTGTGTTTCAACTTGGAGAAGAGAGTAATTTTCCACAGAACTTTTGAATAGATTAACTCTAGAGTTTACTTATAAACTCACACATCCGTCTTCCTCCATGACCATAAAACATTAAATGAAACAACATATAAACGTAATGGCACTAATAATGACAGACAGGAGTAATACAAGTGTTGCTTTCATATCACATCCTTCAAACCTGGACTTAATAATACAAGTGGTTAATTGATCAAACAACAATATAAACATTTCCCAAAACTAATAATCTATACATATGGATTACACAGCAGTTCTTTGACTGTAATAATACTAATATGTTACCTTGTATGAAGGATGCTGACAGTATGGTCACATGAAGGACATTGTCTTAAAATCTACATGTTACATTTCAAACATTCTATAGGATAGAAGTTTGGGATTAAACTATTGCATAGGAACATCTCATGAGTTACAGAACAGCTAGATATTTAATTTTACAATCTTCCATAGATCTGTGTCTGTGAAGAGAGTTCTGTGGGTTGTAGTTTATGACTCTTATCTTGAGAGGGACAGAGCAAGGGAGGTGTGTGTGTGTGTGTGTGTGTGTGTGTGTGTGTGTGTGTGTGTGTGTGTGTGTGTGTGTGTGTGTGTCTGTGTGTGTGTTTGTGTGGGTGTGTGTGTGTGTGTGTCTGTGTGTGTGTTTGTGTGGGTGTGTGTGTTCATGCATGGCACAGAGAGGCCAGGATTCACACCTTAGTGTTAATCAGTCCTTTTGTTATTACTTTTCTATATAAGAAACAATCAAATATCATTAGACAAAGTCTTATTGTTACAAACTGGAGATTTTGCCTATATTCTCCAGTTGTCTGGTGTCCATTGGTTGATCCTCTGGAGCTGACCCTTTGACCTTTGGTCTGGTTCTGTGTCTCTCTGACATGCTAACAGCATGGTCTGTTTGTGGGAGAAGGATCCTTTGTCTCTGTTTCCTATCAGTTTGATAGTTTGATGGCGGGAAGAGTCACAAAGTGTCAATTTTGGATCCATACCTCTGCATGTCCTTACAATGAACGTCTTTAATGGCTTGTGACTGATGCCAGGTATGTACGCTACAGAGGGAAACTAGTGACTCAAGGTAAAGAGAGACCGTTAGGTCCTGCCCTGCTCATGTGGTTATTGTTTGCATTGTTTTTGTGTGTTTTATTTTGAAATCACCTCTGTTTGTGTCTGTGGTTGTTGTCATGGTTACAATATAAACAGCTGGTTTCACATGGGAATGGAACACCACTCTCCTGTGTCATATTCATCCATCCACCACAACCTCCTCCTGACGTGGACTTTGTCTCTCTTTATGCTATGTCACCCCACTATTCCCTTTGCTCCCGTCATCATTACTACGACCATTAGATGTCACCTAGCAACAAAACCTAACTATGATGTCACAGTAACCTGCTGCACAGACGACCTGTGGGCTCGTTTCTCACAGGAGGACAGACTCTTTTCCTCGACCTCGATGGAAAACATGAGTTCAAGGAAAGATGTGAAGGAGAATTCATAAGGACTCAGGAAAGGATGTGACTGCACTGTGTTTATTTTTTTTCATTTATGACACCCCACCCTTCCTAACCACAAAAACAAAACAATCAGGATTGAAATGTTGAAATACAATAGCAATTAAAAAGAGGAAGTTGAACCATTCTAATAATAATTGAATAAAAATAAGGAAGTATCCAGATTAAATTATATTCTGACATAAATATATACAGTTTCCTGACCTTTTTTATAGTGGAGAACATTCCTTTTTGTTGCATCACGCAATGGGAAAGTTTAGTGAAATGATATTAATGTATGGTATTTTGTTATGATGATGATAATGTCAACTATAAGTTCATTATGCTCGTTATTCATGATCACTCCTGATTGGATTTAAAGAGAAGAAACACCATTTTCTCCTTTCCTTTTTTTAAAGGAAGCTCCAGTGTTATATGCTAGGAAGGAAGGAGATGACAAAGGAGGCACTGAAGCTCCTTTCCTCAGCAGTTAGAGAACTTGACCAGCTCTCACTTGTCCACCTATCCACCCGTCTACCTGTTTATCCACCTGTCTACCTGTTGACCTGTGTATGTAGTAAAAAACTTTCATTAAATGCTTCTGTAGCCTCGACAACGATCCATGAGGAGGACAGGTAGACGATCTTCAAGCATAAACAATATATGAATTTAAGTGATCGCAGTTTATTAAA
This sequence comes from Seriola aureovittata, assembly GCF_021018895.1. Taxonomy (NCBI): domain Eukaryota; kingdom Metazoa; phylum Chordata; class Actinopteri; order Carangiformes; family Carangidae; genus Seriola; species Seriola aureovittata. Next base: position 28,018,384 of record NC_079370.1, read on the forward strand.
ATAAACACACACACACACACACACACACACACACACGTCAACAACCTCAGACATGTTTTTCACTAGAACAAGCTTTTCACAGCGAGGACAGAACCGACCACGACTGTTTGACACAGAGAAATAACAGAAATACCCGCACTGTTCTGTGCTTGACATTTCCACCTGCAGCGAGTGACAGTCCTTCCATAAAGGGAGGTATGAAAACATGGACACGCTGTCATTAGAGGATAGAAGAAGAAAAAAAGTCAGCTCCACAGACACAGAGCAATGCTAACGTCTAATGGCCGGAAATACACATGCCATTCATTACTGACTGGTTGCTATGGTGGACAGACTTTACTGATGCTGCTGAGACAGACTTTACACAAGCTCAGTGTGGACACCGGCATATGTGGACAACTCCACTGATGCTGCAGCTAAATCAGCAGACGTCTGAGCCGCCGATGGCACATTACATGCTGAGCTTTCTGGTCTGACATCCCAGTGACAGAGACTCTGGAGGGTCACAACTGCAGGACAGCTAGAAACCTCTGAGAGGTGAGGAGACGACTGTGTCATCGGACTGACATTTTAGCTTCTGTTGACACTTTTAATTACTGAAGCTCCCTGTGAGAGAAGCTTCTCATCGCTGAATCTTGTTAAGAAAGCGTTAGGAAGCTCTCTGACTCAGGAGCATGATCTGCACTGAAGAGGAGTCCGTAAACAAGTCCATAGACAAAGTATGGTGGCCCTGAAGGCTCAACACAATGCACCTTCTGAGAACACATGAAAACAGACCAAACACAAACAACTTCAAAAACGTGTTTCCAGGGGCACTAAAGGGTGATGAGTTTTCACTGCAGAGTGTAAACAGAAAGAAGGATGTAATAGACGTTTCCTTGAAGAGTGAAACACATTCATTTTCATCAATTGACTTCTGTTTTGTGTGAGAGGCCTGTTCATATTAAAAGTTAATGTTATTTAACTCGTATATTCCGGTTGAAATGTGCCAGTAGTAAAAAAATTACAGGATAGTAAGAAAAGAACTTTCACTTCAGCAAAAATGTGTCGGTCTGTGGTTTATCACTGTGTTTATCATATTCTATCCCCTTCTCCACTGAGTACAGGAGTATTTTATCACAACCGCACACTGTCCATGTACCACACATGTACACTTAGGAACTTCTCACAGAACACACCCTCCTTGGCTCTACTGAAATTTTGAATTCCTGCTCAGTCCGTAGCACTTAATTAAAAATCACAAATCCCAGATTTTTCTAATTACAGATCTATTAAAGCTCCATATTTTCTTCTTCTCCTGTGTTTTATTTGAAGTGTTGATCCATAAGAAGATATATTTGTGGTTTTTAAGAACCAAAAAACCATCTCAGCGTGGCTTTACATCTCCTCCCTCAGGCTTCTCTCTGGAGCTCTACCTGTTTTGAGCAACTTGGTGAAACTTCCCCGGTGTGTCAAATATCAGCCAGCGCTGGGACAGAGCAGTCTACCCTCCCATTGGCAAAGGATCGTGTGGCGTTTTAATGGGTGATGAAACCTGTCTTAATTCAAGAGTCTGTTGCCAATTGGAGGTCATATTGAAACAGGAAAAGCACACTTGAACGTCCTTTTTCCTTTTGTACGGGCTTCAATAGAAGTAAATAGGAAACAGGGTTAATATTCATCAGATGGAAGAGTAATGACAGTGTGACAGTAAGCCAGTTTGTACAGTGCAGGACGCTGAAAGTGAAGGAGATAAGTGAAATTCATATCGTTTACATCCTGATTCCACTGTCTTTATATGATGTTCAGATCAGAATAACCATCACACACATGATTGTGATGCATTTATTGTTCCTTATTCTCCTTTATGAGCTTCACACAGAATAACCAGATGCTGTGTGGGTGTAGCAGCAGAGAATTATGTCTGCTGTGTGATGTGTTTAAGGCCCATAAACTGGATGAGGACAGAGAGGAGAACAGCCTATATGATGTCTCCCTCCCTTCTTGTACCCTTGACACACAGTGTGAGTGTGTGAGGAGTGTGTGTGAGGTTATGAGGGACAGAGGCAGGTGAAAACAGAGTTTATATGGATCCGTCCTGACCTCTGAAAGAGAGAGAAAAGCAAGCAGGGAAGAGTTTATTAGATTACTACTGATCTCTGGTGACGGACTGCCCTTCAGGTACACAGCCATAGGGGAGAGACACACTCATGTTCAGCTCAGTACTGCCACCAAGTGGAGAAAACATGACAAGTTATTTCAAAGTCACCGCTCCTGCTGTAACCAGTCAGTGAATACCTGGAGATCCTTTTACTGACTTTAATTTAACAACTGACTTAGTGTGACAGGAAGAAATCCACCTGTCAATCTATTTTATTCTATTCCATTCTATTCTATTCTATTCTGTTCCATTCTATTCTATTTTATTCTATTCTGTTCCATTCAATTCCATTCTATTCTATTATGTCCCATTCTATTCCATTCTATTCTATTCTGTCCCATTCTATTCTGTTCCATTCTATTCTATTCTATTCTGTTCCGTTCTATTCTATTCTGTTCCATTCTGTTCCATTCTATTCCATTCTATTCTATTCTGTTCCATTCTATTCCATTCTATTCTATTCTGTTCCATTCTATTCTATTCTATTCTATTCTGTTCCATCTATTCTGTTCCATTCTTTTCCATTCTATTCTATTCTATTCTAGATTTGTTGTCATCAAGTATGTGGTTAAAAGACCTGTCAATCACTTTGAGGGTGACAGCAGTGTCTAACCTTCAGTATTTTAGAGGTGGGGTGACCACTTGCTTTACGTTTGAATCATAGATGTGACTTTAATATAACATTTTATTCTAACATTTTTTCAAATATTTTTTTGAGACAACAAAGAGATCAGCACAACATTGGTTTACACAATCAGCATTAATACTAATGACAGTTAGAAATATATGGTGAAGAAGAACAAATAAATAAAAAATAATAATAGAAACATATTAAAACAGCACTTTTGTCCCTGTCTTAAAAGCAAAAGTAACAAAAGTCATGAAATATAAAAAAAAAGAAGAAAAAAAAGGAAAATCAGATGACAAAGGCACATTACAATTCCATATATAAGGTCAATTTGACCCCATTCAATGTTTATCATTCAAAAAATAATAGTTTTTTTTTGCTTCATATTTCATGACTTTTCCTAATTTGATGGGGACAACTGATTAAGCATAAAATTATCATGATGATATTTTTTCAATGTGCTGAACACATATTGCATATGCGCTGTGGAGGGCGGGGTATTCCTGCAAGGACTTGGTAGTTCATGCAAAATAAAGGCGGAGCAAACATATAAAAGCTTGCACGGCAGCCCTCTATCCAAATCATTCCTCTTTGTGCTCTGTGTACACTGCAATCTGCACGCTCTCTCACTTGAAAATGTCTTCTGGGAAAAAGGTTTACTGTCAGTGATGTTTTGGAACAGCTCTTTGACGGTGAAAGCGACATAGAGGAAAATGTGTCTGAGACAGAGGATTGTGTTGAGGAGGACCCTGATTTTGAGGCATTCTGATCTGATGAGAATGAGAGTGTTGACCCTCCTGTTGTCTCTAAACCACCAGCAGACACGATCCCTTCCAAAAATGGAAAGATAATATGGTCCCTTTCCCCACTTCAACAGCAGGGTAGACTTAGCGCTACTAATATTATCAAACGGTTCCAGGCCCCACAGATATGCAATCAGCCATGTTGAAGACATCAAGTCGTCATTAGAGCTCTTCATAACACCATCGATTGAAAATATTGTTCTTGGGATGACAAATTTAGGTGGAAGCATGTGTATGGGGACAGTTGGAAAGACTTGGATGTAGTTGACTTGGAAGCCTACATTGGCTTGCTCATTTTGGCGGGAGTTTACAAATCAAAAGGTGAAGCAACAGCAACAAGCCTTTGGAACGCTGAGACTGGAAGGGCAATATTTCCAGCCGCCATGTCTCTGAAGACAGTCCAAGTTTTGTCCCGTGTCATACGCTTTGATGACAACCAAACAAGGCAGGCCGACCAACATCAATCAATATGGTTCATTCTGTGAGAGTCATGAATGTGCACCCCAAATTAGAAAAGATTTGGATGAAAGATTTTCAAGATACACTGACTCTAAAACTGAAAGTTTGACCTGATGGTGGCGCTACAGGGAAGGTCGTATCATCACCAAAACCAACAGGGTTCATACTCTTGTGGTCATTAATGTTGTCAGTAAATCTGAGAAGATTTGTATGAAAACTTTTCAAGATAAATTAATTCTAATTTAAAAGTTTGGCCTGATGGTGGCGCTAGAGGGCAGGTCAACTCACTGATAGGTTTCATTATCAAGGGGTTATTTATGTATTCAACAAATATACAAAGTGCCTGACACAAAAACTTGGTCAACAATTTTCTGTAAATCATTTTCTGGAGGCAAATACCCCTGGGGTCAGATTGACCCCAAGGGTAAAATGTGTTAGTAATATGTGAGGATAATAGGAGGGTTAAGACCATTCACACCTAGAGTCACCATTGAGGCTCATCATGGACTGGAAACCCTGTTTGATAACATACATAATTCAGGATGAATAAAGTCATTTTACATATGCTTTTACCAATCCATGCACAAAGCAAAGACCCAGCACAAACCAAACACCCAAACTCCAGCAGAGCAGTAGCAGAATATATTGTTTGATGAACTCTTAAAGAGCCAGACATTTAAATAATCAGATCGTATAGTATCTGCACATCTGTGGAGGGGGGAGTTCAATATCATATATATATATAACACTGTGGATGGAGGTGGTGTAATGAGGATATGCATCTCAGGGTACGAGCTAATAAGTTACTTTTGTGATACTTCACTGATATGAATTTAAAGTGCATCTGAAGTGTGTCTGGACAGGAAACAAAAACGTAACTTATTACTCGATGTTGCAGTGCAGCAGAATTTGGGTTGATGCCAAAGGGAGAGGGACGATGGAGAGACTAAATGAGATTGAAAACACAAGGTAAAAGGAAAAAATAGGCCAGGTGTTTAGAAAAATGAATGGGGAATCATAATAATACAAAAAGTAAAATATGTATATAATCATACTTAACATGTATTCTATTACTGTATCTTATTAGTGTGGTTTCTTCCGTAGCGATGATGTGATGATGATGAAGGAATCAGTTGTATATAAAAAAGTTTATTACAAAAAGGCACAGCATCTTTTAACAAGCATCAAAACTGCCTGTGAGAAGACCCAAAGCCAAAAAGGATCTTCCCCTGTTTTTCCCCAAAACCATACAATTTACAGGCTGAATAACCTCTAAATACATATTCATGACATAGCTAATTCCTAATAACCTATAGTGGCACAGAGCCAACATTTATGTCCAAACATGGTCATTCTATATGAAGTTAAAAGATACCATAAATTCTGTTATGTAAAACAAAAGTCAGCTTTTAGGAATGTCTGAAAAACAGAAAAGGAAGGGGTGCTCACCCTCTTCTGGCGCCTGACCTTTCTCTAGGGTGTCCTCCTTAAAACTCTCCTATCCTTAAATCACATGATAGCTGGGACACAACATTAGTGCATATTAGTAAGCTACTGTAGGAGCAGCAGGTGCTTTGTGGTGATGCAGTGGTTCTGCAGGTCAGGAGTTCTGAGTGGACCATGGTCAAATAAGCCAGCAAAAAGGTGTCATAGTAAATATGTATTATTTTTTACTGTCATTTTATATAAGGAATCATACTTAACATTTTATATTAATTATATAAGTAATCGTTCTCACCCTCTTTCACTTTCTTTCTCTCTTTAACTACAAGAACCATCAATGGAGCCTGAGGACAGGAGCTTCACTGGTTTCAACTCCCAGTTTTTACAGTCCCTGTTCCCTGTTTTTAATAGAGCAAGCAGTGGTGTGTCCTTTGTGAAAAGGTGAAAATGCAATGTTTGATTAGCTCACATTTTTTAGATGTTAGCATCTTCAGTGATGGTAAAGTTGCTCCTGCTGACCTGAGCTAACCATCTGTTCCTCCTCTCAGTTAAACTGAACATACGTACTCCTCTTTCTGACTGACTGGATCGTCCCCACACAGAAATACACTCTGGCTGACACCTTAACACACAAAGACCCACAATGACTGAAATGGGACAACATTGTTTAATTTCTTAAATTAAAGGGAATGAATATGCTCAGTTTCCCCCCAGTACATTGTTGAGACCTGTTTTTTATATAAATACTGGCTCTTGTTTGAGGAAGTGTGGTTTACCACGCTCAGTTTTCAGCTTCACTTACAACAAGGTCCTGTATCAAATTGCTAAAAATCTCCTTATTATATTCTGCAGAGAAAAATATCTGTGTGGACAGACAGACAGACAGAGACAGACAGGTAGATAGATAGAGATAGACAGACAGACAGAGACAGACAGGTAGACAGAAAGATAGAGATAGATAGAGACAGACAGGTAGATAGATAGAAATAGACAGACAGACAGAGACAGACAGGTAGATAGATAGAGACAGACAGAAAGACACTGACAGACAGATAGATAGAGACAGACAGACAGACACTGACAGGTAGATAGATAGAGACAGACAGATAGAGACAGACAGATAGAGACAGACAGTTAGACAGACAGACTGACAGACAGAGACAGATAGAGACAGACAGGTAGGTAGATAGAGACAGACAGACACAGACAGGTAGATAGATAGAGACAGACAGATAGAGACAGACAGGTAGATAGACAGAGACAGACAGGTAGAGAGACAGACAGACACAGACAGGTAGATAGATAGAGACAGACAGATAGAGACAGACAGGAAGATAGATAGAGACAGACAGGTAGGTAGATGGAGACAGACAGGCACAGACAGGTAGATAGATAGAGACAGACAGATAGAGACAGACAGGTAGATAGATAGAGACAGACAGGCACAGACAGGTAGATAGATAGAGACAGAAAGATAGAGACAGACAGGTAGATAGACAGAGACAGACAGGTAGAGAGACAGACAGACACAGACAGGTAGATAGATAGAGACAGACAGATAGAGACAGACAGGAAGATAGATAGAGACAGACAGGTAGGTAGATGGAGACAGACAGGCACAGACAGGTAGATAGATAGAGACAGACAGATAGAGACAGACAGGTAGGTAGATGGAGACAGACAGGTAGATAGATAGAGACAGACAGATAGAGACAGACAGGTAGGTAGATAGAGACAGACAGACACAGACAGGTAGATAGATAGAGACAGACAGATAGAGACAGACAGGTAGATAGACAGAGACAGACAGGTAGAGAGACAGACAGACACAGACAGGTAGATAGATAGAGACAGACAGATAGAGACAGACAGGAAGATAGATAGAGACAGACAGGTAGGTAGATGGAGACAGACAGGCACAGACAGGTAGATAGATAGAGACAGACAGATAGAGACAGACAGGTAGATAGATAGAGACAGACAGGCACAGACAGGTAGATAGATAGAGACAGAAAGATAGAGACAGACAGGTAGATAGACAGAGACAGACAGGTAGAGAGACAGACAGACACAGACAGGTAGATAGATAGAGACAGACAGATAAAGACAGACAGGAAGATAGATAGAGACAGACAGGTAGGTAGATGGAGACAGACAGGCACAGACAGGTAGATAGATAGAGACAGACAGATAGAGACAGACAGGTAGGTAGATGGAGACAGACAGGTAGATAGATAGAGACAGACAGATAGAGACAGACAGGTAGGTAGATGGAGACAGACAGACACAGACAGGTAGATAGATAGAGACAGACAGATAGAGACAGACAGGTAGATAGACAGAGACAGACAGGTAGAGAGACAGACAGACACAGACAGGTAGATAGATAGAGACAGACAGATAGAGACAGACAGGAAGATAGATAGAGACAGACAGGTAGGTAGATGGAGACAGACAGGCACAGACAGGTAGATAGATAGAGACAGACAGATAGAGACAGACAGGTAGATAGATAGAGACAGACAGGCACAGACAGGTAGATAGATAGAGACAGAAAGATAGAGACAGACAGGTAGATAGACAGAGACAGACAGGTAGAGAGACAGACAGACAGACAGGTAGATAGATAGAGACAGACAGATAAAGACAGACAGGAAGATAGATAGAGACAGACAGGTAGGTAGATGGAGACAGACAGGCACAGACAGGTAGATAGATAGAGACAGACAGATAGAGACAGACAGGTAGGTAGATGGAGACAGACAGGTAGATAGATAGAGACAGACAGATAGAGACAGACAGGTAGGTAGATGGAGACAGACAGACAAGTAGGTAGATAGAGACAGACAGATGGCAGTGGGGACAAAGGTTCTACTGAACCTCTCAGTCCAACAGTTCCTCTGCTGAACGAAACCCTTTTTGTTTTTTTCTCGGATCAGATCTAGCACGGTGGAGTACCTCACAACAGCAACAACAGAAAACCTATTTGTTCTTATGCTGGGGGAGGAGCATCAGTCTTCCCAAGCCATGGTCATAATAAAGGGGACAGCCTGGAGCAGCCATCACTTCTAGGTGCAGCTGATGTATGCTTTAAGGCATTTTCTGTGCTTGATCTCACTTATTAAGCATGTGCTCAGGTGTGGAAGTTTATTCAAACCGTTGTCTTTGACTTCCCAGGAGACGTATCGAATGCAGTGAAGTTGATGAGAGCACAACTTGCTATGATGTAAGAATGGGCTAAGTGGGTATTTTAAAGTGGGTTACTTCCTGGTTCAGTGGTTCAAGTCTTCATGATGTGAGCTAAGCAGGTTTCCAAGATTCAAGTTGTTCATGCTTAATGAAGTGCAAAAAAATATCTTTACTAGTGAATAACTTCTCCTTTAGATTATTTAAATTATTTTTGTTTTTATGTGTAATTGTTTCCCAAAAGAACAATTGGTATGATTTAAACTGAATTTGAAATTTTGTACATTTTTATACAATTTTATACAGTTTAAATAAGTATTTTTAACCCCAGCAATACTGATAACCCAGAATTTGGGTTATATTTTTTAACCCACTTCCTGGTAGCTTTAACTCAGCAACATAATAATGTTTTACCCATTTTTGGTTAAAAAGCCTAACCCAACATGCTGGTTCAAACCTAAAACACAACCCCGCTGGGTTGAATCAACCCATGGCTGGGTCCGTCCCTTTTTGACCCAGCACTGGGTTACCAAAATAATCTAAATTGGGTTATTTTTAACCCAGCAGTTGTCTGTTTACAGCTATAATTAAAGGTGGAAAGCGAATGGGAATGAGTTAAGATGGTGGAATGAAGAATACTCTGAAGGAAAACAATCAAAAGAGCAAAAAGAGAACAAGAGCAATTATGTATGTGATATAATGTCATCTAACTTAGGTCATTTTGCATTGGAAAAAATACTGGATATATATTAAGATCTGGGAGGAAGGTGCTTCCAATGAGGGAAAAACCCTATACTCCAGTTAACTATAGGCTTATAGCTTTGACATCACATATTGGAAAGAATGGTTGCAGAAAGTTTAACGTACATAGAGAGAAAAAAAATTAGATCAATTGGTATATCTGGAGTGTGACATAAGGAAAGCCCAAGCAAATGTTCTTTATTTGATGTGGAATATGCTTATGAGATGATGTGGAAGGAAGTAAGATAATGTGGGTGTTTGAGGTAAAGTCAATTGAATTATGAAGTTTTTATTTGGTCCGTCTATTCAGGTTTGTGTTGGGAATTCATTTTCAGAGAGGTATACAGTTGAGAATCATGTAATTAGCCCTCTTCGGTTCTCCATTATGATATATAATAAAGATCAAACCTTTGCAAGTTCTAATTTGTTCAGATTCAAATGGAGCCTTGAATAATCTAAAACATGTATCTTCAAAATGTAGGTAAGATATTCTTTACAGAAAATATATTTAGAGAAGTAGGAGAGAACAGAGCTTGAGTAGTAGGATTAGATCAGGTCATACCAAACTAAATTCATCATTGTATCAAAAGCATCCACATGGAAACTGTGACATCTGCAATCAGACTGTGGAGCATATGTTTTTATTTGCCCAAAATATGTACTTGAGAGACACTTATTAAAAGGGTGAAACGCCTGGTTCCTCAAACAATCATCACAAAAAACTCTGGGGATTATTTATTGAAACATGTCTTCACTTGTCTACAAGATACTAGACTGATGACAAGAATAGAAGGATTCTATAACACAGCAGTAGGCGGCGATAATCTCCCATATGGTTGCACATCGACTGTAAAACAAAGACGAAGAAGAAGAAGAAGAAGCCAATCAGGTTGGTCGTATCACCCAAGTGGTGTCCTCGCGGGAACTGCCGTGTACTCCTAAAAACAAAACAAGAGGAGAAACGGTTCAACTTGAGAGGACTACACAAGTCAAGTATTCTATGTGAGTTCTGTCGACACAAGACTTATACATGTTCGCTGATGATAGTGTAGTGCATTATTAGACGTGGAAAATGATAACTTCCTCTCCTAGCTAGCTAAGGAGATATACGACGATTACTTCCTTCAAAATAGAAGTGATGTGCGCCACTACGTGGTGATCAGACATATATAAGGGAGCTGAAGTAGTTTTAGGCGACATTGGGTCAGTGCTTTATTTTATACAGATGTAAAAAAACCGATTTCCCTTTTTTGACATTCTCCCCTTGAATTGAAAAAGTGTAAGTGTAGGAGACGTTTGTGGATACGGTTTTATTTTGACACTTGTGACCGGTAACGCCGTGTTGACAACGTCCCGTTCAGTGTCACTCTTCAGTGTATTTTAAAATGCCGGTCCCTGTTCGGAAATCTGACAGTGTTGTGGCGTACTAACCGTTGTTTTAGTAACCGTAAGGTTTATATGAAAGATTCGGCATAAGATTTTTTGGCCAGTAACGCAATATTTCAGTAAAAATCACCTTTTAATGAATGGTTTACAGTGACCACATGAGTCGTCCGAGGATTATTTTGGTTTAAGAACATTGTGAGGTTCCTGAGTTCTGGAACACATAGCAGATTTGGGGTTAATGAGGTCACTTCAGGTTTAACCCAGGGGTTTCAAGGTTTAAACGGTTGCTTGCTTCTTACCGGGGTAAATCACCATGGTAACTGACGCTGAGCTTATTAACTTCCTTAGTACTGACCAATCAGATTACTGTAAAAACAAAAAACTACGTCATCGTTACGTCTGGATCCCGACATGGACCTAAGAGTTTACAATAGTGTCAAATAATATAGAGCAACAGATATTTGTATAGATTAGTGAATCATGAATTTCCCCTAGGGGATAAATAAAGTATCTATCTATCTATCTATCTATCTATCTATCTATCTATCTATCTATCTGGTTTAACAGAGCTTCTAACGACAGTCTATGGCTTCTAACAAACAGAGGAGAGTTTATCACTAAATAACTACATAATAACTATTAGAGCTTCATTTGAGCTGAACACAAGTTCTTTAATCTGACAGGATTCCTGACAATGATGATGCTTTTAGTGTTTTCTTCATCACTGCAGCTCAGAATAACATGAGGAGACTCTGTGACCACAACTGGAAATAGAAATTAAACCAACAAATGAATGAAATGAATATTTCAGCCAGATTTACCTCATGAGACATGAACTTCTTCTCTCTTTTCTGCTCTGGTAGACTTTTAACTTGTTTTTCTGCATCACATGTCCATAACAGTTTGTTCATCATCAGACAAAAGTGCAAAGTGAAGTGAAAAACTGAGTGAGTATTTTAGACAGCATGCAGCAGTTATCTTCAGTCTAATTACAAAACCTGATCATGCTGATCATACATTGAAATAACGACAGAAAGTAGAGCCACAGCAAATATTTTGACTAGCCACAACACGAAGCCCATAGGTATAGTAAATAACACTGAGAATGGCTATATAACATTTAGGTGAGCTAGTTCCAAGGCTCTCGTACTGTGTAATGTCCCGTAATGTATCATATATTGTATCACAAGGGAAAAACAATATTTTAGCCAGTGTATATCACAATCATTAAAATCCCAAGCTTGATTATACTGTGTTTGTGCTTGAGTGCAAAATAGATTATTGATTTCTCTTTTAATTGACTGTCTGTCCCTGTGGTCCCCTGGTCCAACTCTTTACATCCAGTATGAAAAGTCATCTTTATTATATTTGACAATAAAAAAGAAAAAAAATCAACTCAAGATTCAAGATTATTGTATTTTGTCTTAGTATCTGCATTAAAAAGAACATAAGGTCCCTGTAAATACCATATTGTACCATATCACAGGTATAGCTTAAAGTATATGAGGATATTGAATTTTTGGGGCAGATATTAGGGAGTATATTCCGATATCGATATATCAGCCAATATATACACACACACACACACACACACACACACACACACACACATATATATGTATATAAACATTTGTGATAGGCCAATATCAGCCAACTGATAAATGGGTTGGGCTCTAATTTCTTTCCCTGAATGATTTTTCTCTCGATGTCAGTTGTCTAGTTGCCATTGACCGATGGAGTGGATGGTGTCACTATGTCTCACGGACTGACCAAGGAGGAGCTGGATGAACAGTTTGAGCTGTTCTTAAAGGAGGTAACGTGACACTGTACAGGCTACTGTGGTACTGCTCATGGATTATTTGTGGTTGTGTAAGGGTTGCATGAATTGCACAATATGGAATTAATCATTCATCTGTAAATGTTAATATGATTCATAAACAACATCAGAGTATAAACTGCAAGTTAAAACACTGACTGGATGTTAAATTGTCTTATATTATGTACTGTAAAACTAAAAGAAGAACAAGCAGCAACAATTAATCTATCAATTATTTTATCGATTAATCGATTAATCTAAATGATTCATTTTCCTCCAGAAAATCTAAATGACACTGGCATGATCAATAAACCCAGATTCTGGGTTAGACATTTTCTCAAACACTTATTCCGTGTAAATCCTCAGGCAGCAGCAACAACCTTTTGGCTTGATGACAGTATTTATCAGCTGCAAGGACAAAAGATATTAAAAAGCTCTGACTACTAAATGAACAGACAACACTTCCATGAATAACACAATAACACTGGTTAAACAAGAGTTATAGTGAAGGGATTTAAACTGTGATGTGCTCATCCTCCCAAGTCAGACAGTAACCAGCTGATTTTATTTTATCTTATCCATACACTTATTGATTTAGGCCCAGTATTACTAGTTCTTTTTAAAAAATGATAAATTCAGAACAGGATGTGAATTGATTGACTTTCCTTTTAGCTTCTCATCACAGTTCAATATTAGATAAAAGACACTAAAAGACACTGGGAGTCGGTGGAGGAAATAGATAAAATATCTTTTTTCTGTTTGTTGCTTGTTGAACAGGTGGTTGTATAAAGTTCTTATTGGCCTTTTACTTTTTTATTGCACTAACAGTAACGTAAAGTTCAGTGATAGTGGTTGCAGGCCAGAGGACAGAGAAGCAGTGTGGCCATAGCTGATTTAGAAAATAAATATATGGGGGTTAATAGTGACTGGCCGCAACAAATAAATCAATGTATGTATGGGAAACAATTTGTTGACGTAAAATATTGACATCGACGCATTTTCATAGTCAACGTTGTCGATTATGGCAGCTAATCGCGGCAGCCCTACAAGCAGCTGACCTTTACTGAAGATCACGGTCTGTGTGATAGTTGAGTCTCCAAATCTAAGCAGTAGGTGGCTCGGACTTTTCAAAGTACACACATACTCAACATCTGCGATGGACACAAAAGACAAAGGATGCCATGGTTTAAAACACAGTCCTGTCCTGAAGGCATCTCTCTGACTAAAACCTGATTCCCTGTCAGTCTGTTTCAGATGACTCGGTGGACTTGGGCGGCTCTGAGAAGCTGCCTTGTGCTAAAAGCAGCGAGAAATCAGCCCCAAAACCAGCAGCGTCATGGTGGCAAGATGACGAACACAATGGTGGAGGAACAGGGAGAGGTAATAATGAGAAGTGGACTCTCTATCACACTGGACATGTTAGCCTTTGGCTCTTTTCATAATGAGGTTGTGTAATGTCAGAGGGTACAGCTGTGTCAGTGTTTAAGCTCTACAGTCCAGGAAGGAACTGAGGGAGAATATTGGAATATGTTATAGGATTTTATGACTGCCATTAACAGCTGACAGTCAGCAAACGCCCATAAGAGTAGATTGTAGGGAAAAAACAAATGGAGAAAGAGAGAGAGAGCAGCATTATTCCTCCTGTTTGATATAGATAAACCATGTACAATGTAGTGCCACTATTTATGTTGATATGTTGCGTACTTGTAGGATAGTTAAATGTATATTCTCTACATCCCCATCTGAAAATGCATTTGGTCCTAAATTAGAACTCAAATAAGATATATCTATATTTGTGTTTTTTTTCTTTACGCTTGTAACTGGTTTGAAGATGGCGGGAGTCTGTTGGAAGAAGGTGATGTCAGGTCCTTCTGTGCACCAATCAGGATTTAGCAACATTTGAATCACAATCTGATGTTTCATCATGTTCTTCAGCGAAGTTTAATCTTGCAGTTTTGTGAGTAATGGTTTTTGTTTTGGATGCCGACCATACAGGTTTACTTCATGCAGTGTCCTCCACATTCTGATCAGTCACTGAAACAGCAGTTTCACAGATAATCCTTGTGCCAAGTCGGTTTTATATTGTAAGGTTGTGTAAATGGTGAACTGTGTGTGGCATCATTTTTCAGGATAGCCAATGCACCTTCTGTTATGGTTAGTATGGTTCTTCCTGACTACTGCTGCAGCTGCGGGGCTTCTCAGTTTTGTGGTGTACTGTACATCAGAGGACACTGGGTGGCAGTGTGGGGCTATGAGAGACATGAAAGTCCTAGAGGAGATTCATTTCTTACCCATCTTAACATAAATGAGGATTTTCAGCCTTTAGCATGTAGATTTTTAAGGTCTATGAAAATGGAAAGACTCAAGCTGGAAGGTTAAAGTTATTACTCTTCTCTGAGGCTTGAGGAAATACAGCAGAATATTCATGCTGGTATTTACTTAGAGGTAATTATTCATGCAGTGATTTTGGTTATTTAGACCTTTGTAAGGAATTAAGACTTGGCTGAAACACAGATTCGTCCAGGTTCCATCAGCCAGTGGTCCCATTTAGTACCAAGAAACTCACCTGCAGCTGATTGATTAGTTTCCTACACTCACTGAGCACTTTATTAGGAACAGCACACTTACACTTGGGTAGTTCCTCAGTTCTTCATGTCATTGATCCACCAAATGTTGAAACTTTCCCCATCACATCATGATGCATCACATCATTTCTGCTGAGTCATGCTGCCATTCTCCTGTTCTACTTCATCCCAAAGGTGTTCTACTGGATCCAGGTCTCAAACCAGCAATCACACCACGGTCAAAGTCACTGACTCACATTTCTCTTCACTCTGATGTTTGATATGAACATTAGCTGGAGCTCCTCACCTTTATCTGCATGATGTTATGCATTGTTCTATTGCCACATGATTAGCTTATTGAATGAATAAGCAGGTCAAGTCAAGTAAAGTCAGTTTTATTTGTATAGCGCCAATTCACAACATAATTTATCTCAAGGCACTTTCCAAATAGAGCAGGTCTGGACCTTCTCTTTTTAATATTATTTACAGAGACCCAACAATTCTCACCAAGAGCAGCACTAGGCGACAGTGGCATGGAAAGACTTCCTCTTAAGAGGCAGAAACCTCGAGCAGAACCGGACTCAGGGTGGGCGGGGCCATCTGCCTCGACCGGTTGGGTTTGAGAGAGAGAGAGAGAGTGAGAGAGAGAGAGAGAGCACAGAGGAAAAGATGAAGAACCTGCAATGATAGCAATATTAATAATAGTGATAGCGACAGTAACAGCAATAGTAATGTAATGGCAACTGTACTACTGATAAAGTAGTAATGACAGCTAATGACATTAATAATTATCATTATTAGTTATAGTAGATTTGAGCAGGTTTAGCAGCAGGTGTTGAACAGGATCATGGGGCAGTAGGTGGTTTGCAGTCTCAGATCCAGACTCTACAGCTGCAGCTCTGGAGGCGGGAAGACCTGCGGAGAGGAACAGGAAGGAGATAGAGAAGGAGAAGGGAGAGAGAGAGGCACACAGCCTGGGCACTCATGTGCTTCAGGGAAAAAACAAATAGTTAGAATGATTCAGTGATTTTCGGAAAGTTTACAGTGATCTCGTCGGCAGGACAACTTGGACTATACTGTACTATACTGTAGTTTACTGGTTTATTGAGACCGAGGCCCACCCACTGGTGGTAGGATGGCAACACGTACAGAGCCTGAGGTTGTAAAAGAATAAGAAGCTAACTGAAAGTTAACGCATAAAAATATGCACAGGTGCACAAGTGTTCCTAATAAAGTGCTTAATGAGTATATATGCAGGAGAAACAACGTGTACACTTCCTGTGCGCTTGAACAGGATAAGGACTGTAAGAAAAGCTTTGTATGGATGAAACTGGAAGGAGAAAACAGTACATTTGTGGTGAGGACACAACAACATGAACACACCTGTAAAGTTTTAAGCATTCTAATAGAGTGATCGTTTGTGCGTCCACAGTTATTTGATGTGTATTATATTTGTCCTCATGTGCAACCTGTATTATCAGTGTGAATATGTTTTTGGCACAAGATAAGTAAATACATTAAAATAAATACCTGTAAATTAAATAAATAAGTTGTATGTTTGTAGTTGTCATTAGTTATCCTGAGATAATGAGTTATTAGATTAACTGACCTATATGTTCTACATTAAGGAACACAAACCTGATGTGTGCCTTTCAATGACATGTTTGTGCAGGTCTGCTGGGTTCTGGGAAGTCTTTGAGGAAGTCTTTGAGGAAGTCTCACCCAATTCGAGAAGAGGACGAGGATCCAGGAGACACTGGTTTGAGGGAAGAAGGACTAGAAGCAGTTGTGCTCAGCAGAGACAACACAGAGACACAGGGTGAGTCCACAGTGCGCAGAAGTGAGCTTCTGTTTTGGAGCAGTTTACCTGCATGCATCATGCTTGTGACATCTGACAACATGAGACAGCAAAGCTGTTCAACCTTTATCTCTGTGTTTCCAAACTCAAGGAAACAATAAATTGAAAATACATAGAATCAGAAGACCACTTGAAAATTTGACAGTCAAGGCAGAGAAACTTGGTGCCTTCCCCTCCCTAGTTACAAACACTAATACCCTTTTTACGTCAAAATTGGTGCGCTTAAGTGGGTTTTAGCACGCTAATTTTGGCCCATTTCCTTTGCTGTGACGTCTTTCAGAGCACAAACACTGTCAACACACCTGTCACCTGCTCAGCACCGTACTGTCAAATCAGTTTTAGAGCTGTGCTGGTTCTGTAGGTATCTTTGCATAGTGCTTGTGTACCGCACTATTTTCTTACAGTGCTTACATATTTTGTGTCTTGTCTGTCACTCTGTCACCGTTTATTGTTTTCACCAGGTACCCAAAATGCTGTCACACAAACTATTTCAAAGTGGCGGGAGCGTTTTCTATGCTAATTTCACCATCAGACTCTGTCATGTCGGCTGTTACATACTAATATCGCGAGACAGCTGTCCAAAATAACAAGTCATGGAGGTCCACAGCAGCCTATAAGGAGTCTCTCTGTCCTGTCAGACAACTCACATTTCTCCTTTATTCTCACGCACATTGTGAGTTTTTCCAGTTCAGAATTACCACAAGTGTGATTACCATGTGTGTTCTTGTTATGTGTGTGTGCAGACTCAGTGATGGCACCAGCTGTCAACATGAGGAGTATGGGCTTGGACACTCTGGAGGAGGAAGAAGAGAAAGCCAGGTTTTTTGCTCAGTTAGAAGCAGGGGCCTTGTCAACAATAGATTACTCCAAGCTGAACAGAGAGCTGGACTCTACTAGCTCTACCATAGGTACCAACCTCAGGTATGGAAACCACCTCGGTCTGATATTACTTCAACTAAAAGACTGAAACCGTTCAGAAATAAATCTATAGTTGTCTCCTGCTAGATCCGATGACAATATCATACACAATGATAATAAATAGTTTTGGTTCAGTTATCTGTATTGCTTTGGTTAAGTAACTGAATCTATTTAGGGTTAAATAAATTGTATGAATGCCCACTGTGATTTGACGATAGCTAAATGAATGGAGCAGTTACAGACCCTGTGCTTCCTTATGGGCCATGTGATGCAGGGGCTTTGCTGCTGCTGAAGCTCAGGGTTGACGCTGCACTGTAATGAGGATAAATATCTCCCCTCCAGGAAAGCAGAGGAAGCAGAGGAATCAGAGGAGCAGAGTCATGGTCAAAGCAAAGCCAGAGTCACAGACATCACTAGAACCTCTCCAGGTAACAGGAATATTTTTTTATCCCTCTGTGCTGCTGCGTTTTAATCAGGTCTTTTCTTTCTCTACTATAAGTCCATTTCACTTTTCAAGGTTTGAATGAAAAGACTGACCATTTGCTCCAGAAACTGACATCACATCTGCCCAGGGCCGTCTCAGAGAAGGTCCAACAAACTTAAGCCAAGAGCACAGAAAGACAGACACGAATATTCCTACAAGCACCAGCCACAAGCACTCGGAGAACAGAGGGACTTGTCCCACAGAGGGACGGATGGATGAACAACCTGCCAGACAGGGAACTTACTAAACCAGATGTCCCAGCCAAAGCACTAAACTTCTCCATCATACCTCAAGATTTACTACTAGTTGACCTCATCCCAGAAACACAGTCAGTCATAAGGAAAACAACAAAACTAAACAACTGAACAGAAATGGAAGTAGAACAACTCAGGCTGAAGGTACACACTAAGAAATGAAAGTACAGGAATGGACCTAAAAAGTTAGCAAGGCTTTGTGACTCCAGCTGTACCCAAGCAGGGTTCAGCTGTACCTTTGAACATTGTATCTTCTTGTCATAAGACCTGAGGAGCCATTCTCTAATCACTGAGTGCAACCAAGAGAAATTTCATTTTGGTTTCAGACACAAAACAGGAACAAAGTTCAGTAAAAGTACACTTACAAAATGCTAATTCATAACTCACATACTGTATTAGATTCAATTCATTCAGTGTTTTAACAGTGGCTTTGTAAGCCTGCTTTATGACCCTACAACATTATTAAAACTGTAGCAACAATGTGAAGACTAGCTGAAATCACCCAACTATTTTCTTAATGAAGCTGATAGAATTATTCCAAGACCAAGGCTTGAATGGAAATTGTCGCCTATTTTATTACAACAAACCCAACTCTCTATTTAAATCAAGATTTTGTAATCAGTGATTTGCTCCATCATCTGCCTGAACCTTAATGTTGTTAAAAGTACATTTATATACCTTTTGCTGTCAGTAATGATTTTGTACCTTGAAACAAAGGTCCACAGTTGTTACCCTAAGGATCATTTTAGGACCTTACAGGTTAGTTTTCTGAAAAATGTACCTTTGGGTTTCAAAACAATACCCCTATTTCTTCCAATACAAAGACAACCAACCTCCCCTTCCAGTAAAGGAAGACTGTGACGTCACTGAGAACCAAAATATCACCATCCTGCCGGCAGATAAGGGAAGATGCATGCTGGTCCTAAACACAGCTGAGTACCAGGGTCACCACACCCCTCAGTGGTGAACATTTCTGACTGGTCGAGTGCATTTTATTTCACCCACAATGTCCGCACCAAGCGAGCGAACACATTTTCCACAGCACGAAGGTCCAGTAGAAGGTAAAAAAACTGAAACAGGACAGAACAGAACAGCCGGAGTGGCGAGGGTTGCCACCCGTCATGTATAATACGGGATCGTCCCGTATTTGAATATAAAAGGCTGCGTCCTGTATTAAATATAAACGGGACACAATGTGCCGTGTTTTCGTTCATGTTATGTCCTCAAAGTGCTGTGAATAATGTAATGTCAATAATTTTGCATAATCTTTTGGGGCTTTAGGCCGCAGTGGAAACACAGACAACAATGGGCCACAGGAACCTTTTAGTCCTGAAGTTTGGTCGAAACGCAGCTAAAGTAGAGAACTCATCCTTCAACAGAGGAGCAGGTCTACAACATCGCTTACAATGACCTTTCATCCTCTCGCAGGGGATTTAAGAACCATTCACACTTGGCATCATCGTTACAGCAGCCAGGAGCACTAATGAACCAAGAGACATCAGTTGCCTTGATAACGAGCCCTCAGAGGTTAAAATATCTGGGTCCCAAAACATCTTCAAGCATCTACCACTTAGTCCAGTTGTTCTCGATTCAACTTTTCCCAGATAACCTTGACCTGGAGAACTGAGAATCTTCAGACAACCTTTTCTCTCTGCTGTTACAGGCTCTCCACACTACAGTGAGGACTTTGAGGATGAGGAGAGTGGGAAAGAGCCACAGGAGGAGGTTTGTAGTTGGAATCTGATATGATGATGATTAAACAAAGTGGTCTTTGTTAAGTTAGGATCTTCGTCACCTCAACAATCATCCAAGATGGGGCGTGAAAATTCCTTTGTGACATGGAGGGGTGGGAGATTGTAACTTGTCCTTTTTCAAAGATGATCTCTGTTATTGCATGTGAAAGCTAAAGAGGTACATTACAATACATTGTAATCCAGTGTAATCCTATGTAATGTCACGCGTCCCCTGAGAGTTACAGACATAACAGTGAAACGTGAAGGTAAAATTTAATGAGGAAGCTCTAGTCAGACAGGCTGAAATTGGTCAAAATAGCTTAACAAGGTAAAAGTATGATTATCTTTGGTTTGGAGGTCAGCTCTGAAACAAGTTCATTAAGGCTACGTCCACACTACGATGTTTTCATTCTAAATCGGCTTTTTAAAATGAAATCGATCTCCGTCCAGACTAACACACCTGAAACTGCACACATACATACGTTCATGAACACTGAGCATGTGTGAGCCGCTGTAAATACGAAGCAGATTGTCTCCTCTGCAGTTGATCAGTTACACAAAATGCTACGAACGAGGAACAACAAAGACAGTAGCTGTCGGGGCTGATGAGATGCAATACAGAGTTTTCAAAATCAAAAAGTCTCATTAGCTGGAAAACTCTGGAGTCGTGTGGATGTCAGGAGGGAATAATAAAAGTAAAACATGGTAGTGTGGACATAGCCTAAAACGGTTATCACAATGTGATGACATGCTCGAAGATTTATCTGTGTTTGTCTTGAAATATAACAAACTGACAAATTATATTGTGACATGGTTCATTAATTAATGTTCTCTGCTTTTCAGAAATCTAAGATGTCTCCAGTTATTGCCAAAGGTAAGAGAGAAAAAAATATTTCACTGAGATCATGAG
Source organism: Seriola aureovittata (assembly GCF_021018895.1). Lineage (NCBI taxonomy): Eukaryota > Metazoa > Chordata > Actinopteri > Carangiformes > Carangidae > Seriola > Seriola aureovittata. The sequence goes on from NC_079370.1 coordinate 28,039,707, forward strand.
TGGAAGATGGAAAGGAATATTATCTTTTAGTCAAAGAGAAATTATAGTTTATGAAGTTGAAGACAAAACAAGCTGTACACAGCATTTATACCTTTACACTACACCGTAAACCATGTTAACAACTAATAATTACCTCACTACCAGATATATATATGTATGTGTAATCTCAAGGTTGCCTGTATAAATAAACAGTATTTTGGGACTTTGCTGCTGTAATTAAAGAAGACTAGGTCAAAACCTAATGTGGACTGCGTATAGTCAATGTGTGAAATTGAGGATGTATTTGACATCTGTTGTGGAACCGTGTTGTTTCAGACAGAAGCAGTTATCGTTTTCCCGTCCAGCGCTTCTTATTGTTTCTTATCAAACAGATCCAACAAGGACTTTATGATATATGGCACTTTCTGCACTAGATTGTTTTAGTTTGATCTTAGGTTGTTTTTATAAATTACAATAAATGCGTGTTCTGTACAGGTCACTCATATGTGCAGAGTGGAGGCTCAGAGATGGAGGCTCTTCATGAGGCTTACAGACAGATCCATGTTGTGGAGGATTCAGACGACTATAATCACCATTATTCACCTGTGGAAGGGGAAGAAAGGATCCACAGACCTGTGTCTCCATCCTTCACTCCTCAACATGCCAGACAGTCTCTTCAGCCTGCTTCTACCAATGAGTCAGGTCAGACACTTACTGTAATCATTATCTGTGGGAATGGTAGATTCAACGTCTGTCATGTCTGTGTAATTTACTGGTCTAACTACAGGTATGATGCGTCTATAAAAGCAGGATCCCAGTCAAGGAGCTGACTCCTTTGAATGCATTATTCAATAACACTGTCTCATTGCAAAGTTTCCTCTGAAGGATACGTCCACTGAGATATTCATGACAGGACTGAACTAAGAGTAATAATTATTTTGTGTTTGTATTTAGACATACCCACTGCAGAAGAGCTGATGAGGCCGATCCGGCTCGGAGAGGACCACATCAGAGGGTTCAGCCTCCAGCCTGTCAGGTGAGGTCTGCAAGGTGTTACAATTATCCAAAATGGTGATATCACAAGACATTATTTCTGTCACTCACATGTTGGTCCAGTTGTTGTGAAATGTCTCAGATTTCTGGACTTTCAAATTTGGGGACATTCTGCATCTATCACAGAGATCTGGCATTGATTGGTCTCATCGGTTCATTCAGTAATTAGAATTTTACTTATGCTTAAAGTGGCAGTCTCAAAGATTTCAGTCCAGTGGCAAATAAATAGGCCTACAGCATCTTTCCAGGAATGCCACCACAGACACCCGATTGGTAAAACTGCAAATATGTAAATATTGCAACACTTTGATCAGTGGGACAGAGGCTCAATAACCACAGTTGCCCCGCTGCCCCAGAAAAAACACGATGGCAAAAGACGGTGGCAAAAAAGATATTTGCCCAGCAAGCTCTGAAGATTGGCTGCAAACCTGCTGCTGTAAGTTATCAACTACACGAGGCGACTCACCTGTGGTATTTTGCTGTCCTGCTCTGTGTGTGGTCCTGGTCCTGTTGGCGTGCTGCAAGGTGACCCTTCCTATTAGTGCTAGGGGTGGAATTTCTATGTGTCCTATGATGTGCCGCGGCAGCGTGTGCAGAGCTTAATCTGGAGTTGTCCATGTAGTGCTGGATGATGTGGCAAGAAATGGGTGACTGATGTCACCAAAATCAATCGCTAGAGACATGATTGACCTAATGTTACCTGTGTTCCCCTCTTGGCTGTCCACTGATTATCCCCCAGAACAGAGGTGCTGCCCACTTTATATCTTCAGCTCCATGTCTGTAGTGTCTTTAAGCTTGTCCTCTGGTCCTCCTCCTGGTTTAGGATCTCTGCTTTTAAACAATTCTTTCTTGTACCATGTTTTTGTATCTTTTTTGAATATCTTTGAAGCTCCTGTCAGTTGTGAGATTAACACTGTTTACTGTCGCTGAATTTTTTTAATTTATTTTTATTTCCCAAGTGAAACATCCTTTTAATTGTTGAATTTTTCCAAAAGACAAACATTTTCTGCTCGAGTAAACAGAGCTGCGTGATTGGGTGCAATACCTCAGTCTGCCATTTTTTTTTTACTTTGAAGAGTTAAAAACTTAAAAACTTAATTTACCCAGAATTCATTGTACCACAGTCCAGTTTAAACTGCCACCGACACTTGAAGATTTGTGAAGTCAGCTGTAGAGGCTGAAAACACAGACTAAAGTTTGAAATGTAATCGCCAAGAGACATTTAGAGATATTCAGACCAAATATTCTGTTGTTCACAATTTCCCATGAGGACCATCAGCATGTCACCTTCTTGTCAAAGCTTTCTTTCTTACTGGGAACAGTTCAGTCTGACAAAATATAGACTCTATCGAAATAATGATACTAATATAATACATGTTATATGTAATGTATAGAAAGAAAGTGTTTAGAATTTAGAATTGGGGGGTAAGTTTTGATACACTTTTTACATAAATAAAAACAAGAATACATTCTTCCTGAAACTTGAATTTTTTCAAAGCAAGTTACAACAAACAACAAATTAACAAAAAATGTTTTGACAAGTTTTAGTTTTACTGTGGTTTTTATTCTCGGATCACAGTGCTGTGGAACTTGACCAAGAAAAAACATCCTGCTCCTTGGAAAGGACATTCCCAGATGTGAAGCGACCAGGGAAGGCTGACCCCACTGCAGGGATAAAGGGAGCCAAGGGACTGACTTCAAGCTCCTCAGATCCTCCCAACCAAGACCTGACCTGGAGCATCAGAGAGGAGGTAGAGAGGCTGATGGAGGATCACAACAAGTCTTCTACTTACATTTCCTCTCAGGCTGGCAAAGTGAAAAAACAACTGGTGAGACAAACGTTAAACTTTGTGCTTGGATTTGTAGTTGGTTTTATCAGACAGAGCAGATACAATTATTTGAAAAATAAAAACGGAACTTTGTTTATTAGAATAGGCTGATGTGCAGTGAAGAAATGGTGCAAAGTTATTCTGCCGAGTCTAGAGTGTCTAGAGTGACATTAAAATCCAAACCTTTTAGCAGCCATATCTTTTCATACAGTATTGTGTGACTGTGATGAATTATGGACACTTTTCCCAGACCTCCCGCAGCTCCACCATTTCTCATCCTTCTACACCTCCACTGAGGAAACCCACCGTGGCTCCTGTGCGAGTCAGGAGAGCAGAGGGGAGACCAGCAGTGACCTCCAGGTCGTCAGGGATCAGTAGAGCTGCTGCTACAGCCAAAAGCCGCTCTCCACAGCGTCCACAGAAATCCACAAAGAACCAAGAAAAAGAAGAGGACACAGGTTACTAGAGGCACTCGCACACAAAATATCACGTTATCAAACTGCTCAGATGATTTAAGACGAGGGTCTTTGTCTCTATGATGATACTGGTAACAACCTATATGTTTGTTTGATTAGCAGAGCCAGGTCTGAGGGTGAGCAATGAGCTGGTGGCATCTGTGCAGTCTTTAGTGTCTGTGCTCCAGCAGCAGGCCGGAAACCAGGAAACCAGACCGACACATCATCCTCCAAACAACAGTGTAAGAAAACACTTGACATTAAACCGACTTTAATAATGAAAACCTTGCAAAAAGATCTTCAGTTTTCTACGGACATGACTTCATGCTAACACTGATAAAGAGACTACCTGGTTGTCCACTGGTTGGTGATCATACAGACAGTGTGGAGGAGGAGCAGTAGTAGAGACATTGTAGTTAAACCAGTTCTATGTGGATAAATGTAAGAACAGACCCATAGTTGTTTGCACATCACTTTGTGACGCTGAAAAGATCCTAAAGCTTGACGGACCTACAGTGCTTGGCAACTGTTGCTACGGTGCTGGACAGTTGCTGTTGGGAGAAGGATTATAGGATGTTTCCAGTAGGGCCAAAAAATTAATTATAATATTAATGTAATATAATATTTATTAACATTTTACTGTGACACTTGAAATTCAGCTCAGCTTCCTCCATTTCTCTGGATCATCTCTGAGATGTTTCTACACCTTTGACTGGAGTCCACCTGTGGAAAACTCAGCTGATTGGACATGATGTGGACAGACACACACCTGTCTATAACCCGAGAAGAGCTTTTACCTTATAAATGCTGTACATTTCAAAAATGTTCCATAACATACAGACACTGATATGTCCGGTACCTTTTGTAAATCTCATAATATTGAAACAGTTTTTCCTTCATTGACACCGTTCGTTCAGGTTTGATTGAGCGCGGATCAAGATTCATCTGATGTGTTGATGTGTGGCTTTGCAGAGGGAGGAGAACAGCTGTGTGGCGGAGGAGCTGAGGCTCCAGCTGGCTCAGAAGGAGACGGAGCTGCAGATGATGAGAGCAGCAGCAGAGGAGCTCACCTCACTCAGACAGCAGAACTTCCTGCTTCAAAGCAAGGTGCACAAACACGCTCACAGCTCACAAACTGTCTGGACTAAATATTGATTTCACCCTAGTTGTAAAAAAAAAAAACATTCACATCGTTAACATCGTTACATTCTGTGTTTACTGCAACGTGTAATTTAGAGCGAGAGCTGTGGACTGGATGATGAAATATTTACATTCAGATCCTCCTTTTGAGGTGTAGCTATAGTAAGACCCGGAGGGTGAACAGTCAACAGGGAGTGGTTGTGGTTTTCAGGCCGCTTCACTTTTTAGAAAGTTTGGCAAATTTATGAAAAATCTAAAATCTAAAAGTATTCCTTTGCTGCGGGCCTCCTGATCGTGGTCAGACGCAGCATCCTGTTTGCTTTAATAATCCTTCAGATGAGTCCACCTCTAAGCCCTGTCAGTTCCTGCCTTGGTCAGGGAGGTCACTGACAGAGCTTCAGGAGGACGACCATCTCATCACCTGTCTAATACCATCTCTATGGTGACGCATGGTGATGACAGCATCATACTATGGAGGTGCTTCTCAGTGGCAGAGACGGGGAGACTTTTACTTTTACCTTGCTTACGATTAATGCAAGATTTCTTTGGCGCTCATCAGTTTCCCTTTTGTTTTGAGCCACAGCCTCTTCATGTTCGACGACGTGATTGTGTTCCAAGTGATTAAACAAATTGATGCTGTTACCTTTAGTCACTCTCCAAGTCGGATTTCCCACTGTCAGGTGGTCGTGACTGATGAGACCCCAGGAGGCGACATTTCTAAACAATCTCGGCCTTTGTCCGTCCAGACCACAACACAACCCCGGAGTTTTCAAACTAAAATGTTTCCAGCAAGGTTTCCAAAAGTCTCTGTTTTAAGGGCTGGAAAACTCCAGCGTAGCCTGAGGCTCAGTGTTTGTACTCCTGTCATCTATATGACCACCTCCGCTTTGAGTGAACGCCGACTAACAGGGTAGAGCCGCGTGGGTGAACACCAGCTGCTATATTTTTAAGGGGCATTGGGGTAAGTGTTAACCAAACTAACCGACATGAGCAAGATGAAGTTGGTGAGAGGTTCTAAACGTTTAATTGTCCAGCTTTAGCCAAGACAACACTGGAGTGGCTTCAGGACAAGTCTCTGGCTGCTCGTCAGTGTCCCAGCCTCCCTGACAGCAGTTAAGAGGATCTGTCAGGAAGAATAAGGCTCTAAAAAAGTTATGTAGTAAATGAGAGATTTCTTTTTTTTGATATTTGATAAATTTGAAGTCTTCCACAAACATGTTTTCACTTCGTCAGCATGGGTTATAGATTATAGATTGATGGGCAAAAATGGAAACTTACAACAAAATCTACAACACAGTGCAGTGTGGAGGGGTCTGCAAACTTTCTGAAGCTGCTGTAGAAGCTGAGAGAGCAACAGGAGGCTGAGGCCTGATTGTGTGTGTCACAGGTGAGTGTTATAATGTACAAACTTTCCACTGTTTAATGTGAATACACAACCGGAACAAAAAGGTTCTAATTAAAGCCCTGACAATAAAGTGGTAAGATTGTTGTAGCCAGGTGTTTTAGTTAATGACATGACACAGAGAGTTGGAGAGTCTGGAACTGTTGCGTTGCATTAGAGCTGCACAAACAATCGAGATATTTTTAAAATCACAATACGGCCAAGTGCAACATCTAACTCACAGGTACAATGTGTCACAACAACAGACCATAATTGAAGTGTTGTGGTGCTACAGAGCCACATATCATATTCTCCAGACGTAAAGGAACATGTTTGATTGGTGCCAGACCAACAAAAATCACATCATCATCATTTTAAAAATGTTTTCATTGAAAATGAAATGGGGAAAAAAAGATCATTCCAACTGAAAACGTGACTCATATCAAAATATCAGCCAAAATAATCGCAGTAGAATTTCTTTGCCTATCGTTCAGCTCTACTTCACATCTATTTGCAGCACTCCACTCTCTGTGGGTAAATCACAAAAGCACTAAACAGAAGAACAAAGGAGAGCAGTGATGCAGGAACCAGCTCTTTACCCGTCATACTCCCTCGGTCATTTTAATGCAGGCTGTGTGCAGGTGGTCAAAGACAGAGTGGACATCCCCGACAGTAACAGCGGTTTATCCAAGCAGTGAATGTTTGTGTTTTTCACCGATCAGCTGAGACGTGCAGAAGAGTCCAGTCAGAGGAAGAGACTGAGCGAGGACACAGAGACTGCAGCAGAAGACAAGCTCCAACACATCCATAAAGAAATGAAGGAGCAGGAGACGCTCATCAAAGGCTACCAGCAGGTCCGTCTCACTGTCACCGTCCTCACCTTGTCTTTTTTCCCTCTTTGTTTTCTTCTCTTTCTGGTTGTGTTTTTAATATTTGTGCCATCAAACCCGCAGGAGAATGAGAAGCTGTACTTACAGGTAAAGGCTGAGCAGGCCAAGAGCAAAGCCAACGAGGAGGCCATGTTTAATGAAAACCACAGGCTGCTGAGTGAGCTGGATTTCACCAGGTCGGTTCACTCATGGTTTTCTTTTGTTTTCCTTCACTATTGTACTGCTGCCATCATGGCTGTTATGGTTTTGATTTGTTTGTGTTCTCTGCCAGTGCTGTATTAACACTGAATGATATTTGAACAGTGCAACTGAAGTTGCAGCATGAATATTAACAGTACTTTTGGCTGTTTGAGTGTTACTTTAGTTTAGGATTGGTTTAATATTGGTATCATGTAACTTTTGTTTAGTTTTTTCTGTTTGTATTTTGTGCCTTGACGTCAAAAAAAATACAATCACCAGAAGCAATCTGACAAATTCATTCATTCAGTAGTAGAAATATTTAAATGTATTTTGCCACAAAATGCTACGAAAGATCTTCCTCTAGAACTGCACCAGTTTGTCTGACTCACCGTTAAACTAATTAAACAGCACTTAAAAACCAACAAAAGTAACGGTGTGTCTATCTGAACTGTAACTTAATTGTAAAATGCAATTATAATATAATAAAATGTTAATGTATTCTCTGTGGCATTGTTCCATATTGACCAGGGAGCAGCTGAGTAAAACCTCAAGGCCTGTGGGAAACATCTGTTTAATGGATCACACTCAGCGCATCACAGACTTGTTAGCTCAAATCAATATGTTTCAGGTAAGAATGAGTGTTGGAATGAACATCTGTTTCAGCCCCTTCACTTATCATAAGATATATAAAAACGTGTGTGTGTGTGTGTGTGTGTGTGTGTGTGTGTGTCTGTGTGTGTGCAGAGGAATGAGGAGAAGCTGTCTGAGGACATTCACAGGCTGAAGCAGGAGAAACAGGCTCTGGAGGTCGACCTGCAGCTCATGAAGAAAGAGAGAGAGCTGGCTAAAGCCCAGGCTGTCTCCACCTCAGGTGAGACTGCAGACGCAACAGTGAAAATGTGGATTTTAAAAGATTAGAGGCAGCTCCTTTATTATTTGGACATTTATCCTTTGTCAATGTGGCAGGTGATAAGACCTTTGAGATGAGTGTGTTGAAGGACCAGCACAGGGAGGAAGTGTCAGCCCTGAGCAAGAAGCTGCAGTGGTTTGCTGAGAACCAGGATCTGCTGGACAGAGACGCCGACAGACTGAAGGCTGCCACAGCAGAGATCCGTCAGCTCAAAGAGCAGGTGAAGCTCCACTCATTATCACCTTCATGGACTAAAGCTCATTTACCTTCAGCGTGAATACCAACCAAATCCTTCTGCTCTTCACCACACCGCCACTTTAAAGCTGAATAATCCACAAGGTTCCCCTGAAGTCTTCCATCCCCTTAAAGGGATAGTTCAGGTTTTTGGACATGGGGTTGTGTGAGGTAGTCATGCGTACTCGGTAGATTACCTGCTGTAGATTCTAATCAGTGCGCTCCAAGTCAGGAGATCTGACCGGGGGGCGCTGAACTACCGTATTCCTACGCACAAACTTACGGAGCGCACTGTATTACTGCGCTTTCTGATTCTCTCAGCTGACCTTTGGCTGCGGCGTATTACAGTGTACTCCTACAGTTCTGGTGGAATGTGTTGGAGGTAGAGGGTGGGGAGCTCAGCTGGAACTGGAGGTGCTCAGTGCCGCAGCATGGACCAATCAGCAGGACCTCTGTTTTATTTCTTAGCTGCAGGTAGTGTCGGATCGACTGGTGATTCCAGCTGTGACGTGGAGCGGGAAGTAACAGTTTAACAGTTTGCTTACTGTGTGGGAAATTAAAGGTCGTCATGATTTCAGGTAGAGAAACTGAAAACGGAAGTGGGCAGAAGAAGCAGCGAGCAGCAGAAAAAGGTGAAAGAGAAATCGGTGGAGACGACGAGGATGCAGGAGCTGGAGCGACAGGTGCCTCACACAAACCAGCTGATTCATCAAACTTGTTACACTACAACTCTGTGTCTCTTCAGTGCTTTAGAGTCTTTGCCTCTTCACCAGGTGAAGGAGCTGCAGCAGATACTCCGACACAGAAACCCAAACTCCCTGCCTGCTCTGATATACGCCGCAGCCAGCGCTGCTGAGGACGAGGACGCAGCTAAGACGGCTCCGCCCACCGTCACTGTGCTGGAGCACAGGGTCCGGCGCCTGGAGGCCGAGCTGGAGAACCACGACGAGGGCGCCAAACACAGTCTGAGGGCCATGGAACAACGATTCCACAGTGTCAAGGTACAACAACTGAAATCAATACCACAGTCAATATTCTAATAACTGATCTAGAGACTTCCTCCTACTTAGTGTGTGAGGAACATTTCAGAGCAGCTCTGCAGGGATCACAAGGTCAATCAATAAGCACCAGTTTTTAAACATTTTTTTTTTTTTTTTGTTCTCAGTTCTAAAGTTATAATTATTATTTTTATGATAACGATGCATCAAGTAACACTGTGAAAGCAATGATGACCTCAGTCTTCGGACCTCAGTTTTTTTTTTTTTTGGCCAGGATCACTTTTTTAAGTTTTTGTTATTTTAATTTATGAAAAGAAGCTCTGAGAGGCAGCAAAGAAAGAAAGGAAAAAAATGAGAATAGATTAAACTTTTTTTTAATCTATAAAAACAACCCCAGAGAGGAAAGTGGGGAAAACATTGAGGGGGGTGGGCATTTTTCTTTAACACATTTTTAGTTTTTCTTCCTTCCCAGAAAAAGAAAATCACTTGCCTCCTGGATGTTGTTTATACAGATGTTTATACAAATTTGTATCTCAAAATTGTATCCCTGTGTGTGTGTGTGTGTGTGTGTGTGTGTGACACACACACACACAGTGTGTGTGTGTGTGTGTGTGTGTGTGTGTGTGTGTGTGTGTGTGTGTATGTGTGTGTGTGTGTTGGAGTGTGTGTTTGAGTTTGCGTTTGTATTTGTGTTTGTGTTCGTATCTGTGTATGTGTGTGTGTTTGTATTTGTATCTGTGTGTGTTTGCGTCTGTGTTTTTTTTTTTACGTCTGTGTTTGTATCTGCGTGTGTGTGTGTGTGTGTGTGTGTGTGTGTGTTTGAGTTTGAGTTTGCATTTGTATTTGTGTTTGTGTTCGTATGTGTGTGTGTGCGTTTGTGTTTGTATCTGTCTGTGTGTGCGTCTGTGTTTGTATTTGTGTTTGCATGTGTATCTGTGTGTATTTGTGTTTGCGTTTGTGTTTGTATGTGTGTGTTTGTGTGCTCCATGTAGCTGCGCTACGAGCAGCAGATCTCAGAGCTGGAGCAGCAGCTGGAACAGAAGCAGCGGGTCGAAGGGGAAAGCTCAGCTGCTGGGATCAAGCCCTGGATGTCACAGGTTCAAACTCTGGAGGCGGAGCTACAACAGGTGAAGGAAGCCCACCAGGCGAAAGAGAAATCTCTCGGCGAGCAGATTGAGTCTCTCCAGCAGCAGCTCAAAAACAGGCCCCCCCAACAGGCCCAACCAAGTCCGGGCCGCCACCAGCGTCAAGCCGAAGCAGCGTTTGGTGTCCGGATAGAGCGGCTAAACCACGAGCTCGCCACCAAAACACGAACCATCCAGGAGCTGAGCCGCACTGTGGAGAGACTGCAGAGAGAGAGGAGGAGCATGCTGTCTGTCCCCAGCTCCCGACCAGAGACCTGCTCCCCAGAGACCAAGACCAAGACCCTCTCTGCAGAGACCAGACGACCACCGGGACCAACCAAGACCCATTCTGCAGAGTCCAGGACCAAGACCCTCTCTGCTGCTGCCAGAGACGCATGTGGAGAGGAAGTCCCAGCGGCTCAGTATGAGAAGACCTACCAGCCCACAGTCTTCTCAGGTAGGAACGTGGTCCACTTTCTTCTGAAGACTAAAATCCTTTACTTACCCTTCAGTCAAACACAGACCAGATGTCATGTGATGCAGAATGATTTTTGCTGAATTACAGGTTTGTATCCAATAACCAAAGACAAGAACACGACTCTCACGAATCATGAGAATCTCATGATGAGAGATTTCCACTGTGGTCTCAACAGAACGGGTCTTAGACATGCTGCCTGGATCCTGTGCTTTTCAGTCACTGTGAACAGTGATGCACCTGTTCCAGTTTTCTCTTAAAGATTCTCATCAGGTTGTAGTCTGATACAAGCCGAGTAGGTTAGGGTGGGAAAACATCTCCATGAAGGTCGTGTTAGTCCAAACGTCCATGACACCAGGCGAGCTTCTGCTCTGTGGTTCCCTGGTCCCAGCTCTTCAGACAGCACTCTCCTCACACCTCTAACACCCTGACATGTCTAACTCACTCTTACTGTGCACTTCTTTCCCTGATCCCCTTCAGTTTGTCTTATTGAACAGATATGGTACTTAGCACGAACCTCCTTCTGCACCGAAGCTGTGGTGATTCCTTCACTGTCTCTTTGGATAAAATGTAAATGTGAGAACTCCAGCTCTGGTTATGAGAGGTGGTGATCCCTGAATGCTCCTCATCATCGTCAACTTCCATTTTACATGTTTAAAAAAAGTGTATTCAGTTTATGAGTTATGATGTTTTGCTTTACTTTACATTTTTATTCCTCCTCACCGGAGACGAGTCAGTTTCACACCAGTGGTTAATATTTTATCTGACTCTGGAGGAGGAGCTGATTCTAGTTTCCAGTCTTGTGTTTTCATTATCTCTCCAGCCACTGTGGGTCAGAGCCACATAAAATCATGTAAACGTTGGTTTGGTACTCTCGCCTTGACTCCTCTCTCACACTCTGATCCCTCCTCCACCTCCCACTTGTGGCTGAGAACTAGGCCTACTGTCAGTAAGATGTAAGAGAGATTATATTCATACCACCTTTTATGTGAAAGTGGCAACTGGTTTGGTTTTTACTCGACATTACATTATTCACAGCACTTTGAGGACATAGCATGAACGAAAATACGGGACAAATTGTGTCCTGTATTGATTCAAATCAACCAAGTACAGAGAAAACAAGCACTAGAATTTTGTTAGGAGGCGGAGGCGGCAATTCTCTATGCAGGAAAAACCCTGATCACTCAAATGTCCTTATATACAGTTATTACAGCTGTGACAGAGTGGCTGATTGTTTTCATCTTGTGAGTCGGAGTCTATGAGTCCACAACGAGACTCTTCACATTTTAGACAGGAGGAATCATCGCGGTGAGTGAAACCTCTTCAATGTTGTGTGCCCGTGACAGGGAGTCATATCTCTGAGGTTCTGCAGGAGAACGAGGCTCTGCGGAGGCGTCTGGAGCTGCTGCAGCTGCAGACTGAACAGGAGAAGGAGGCGTTGAAGGCTGAAGCTGTACAGACCAAGGAGGAGCTGTGCAGGTAAGTGTAACACCTGTTCTCCGCAGAGCGTCAGTGTGAGTGAACTACAGGACACACTGTGATGTTTCAGGCTGAAGCAGCAGTCTGCAGAGCAGCTGTCCTCCATACAGACTGAACACCTCAGGGTGTTAGACCAGCTGTGTGCCACCCACGCCCTGGAACACTCCTCCTCAAAGGTCGCTGAACAGGCCAATCGCATCAACAGTCAGGAGGTACAGCTTCACCCATCAGTCATCAGGAAGTGCTGACGATGTTTCTGCTGCTTTAAACCTGGTGTTTACCTGCAGGTCCAGGTGAAACATCTGCAACAGCAGCTGGAGCAGCTGCAGGGAGCTAAAGAAGCTCTGGTGACATCCAGGACCAGAGAGAGTGCTCTGCAGAGGCAGGTGAGCAGCAGGCGAAGGGTTAATCTGGTGATTTATTTAATGCAAGAAGACTTTGTTATTATTGGTCGAATATTAATCATTGACTTTATGATAGGCAAATAAAAACTGTGTAAACATTATCACACAGACTCAACAACACAAAAAACATGGTGTGCTTAAATAAAATCTGTCCAGTCACATCAGAAAACTGAATAAGTAAAAGTGAAAATAATAAAAGTACAAGATTAAACGCAGCGTACTTAAATGACAGTAAATCAAGAAAAAGAAAATGTGAGTGAATGGAGTTTGAACATTAACGACATATTTTAGCAGCTGTGACACCAGCGCGTGTTGAGAGTAACTCCATGACGTGTTTCCAGACCCTCTCACAGTGGGACAGAGTGTTTGCCTCAGTTGTAATTTGTGGATGATTCAAGTGTCACTGAATGAAGACACGTCCTCTGTACTCGATTTGTCCCAGTTTCCTCTGAATGCAACACAGAGCTGGAGTCCCCCCGTGCTCCATCAGTGTTTGTATCTAATTATATTTTTAACAGTTGGTCTAAAGGGCTAGGATCTTCTCGTTCTGTATTTCAAAATAAATGTGTGTCTGTGACATTATTATGTTTCATTTGAATTCTTTTTGAACTATTTTGTATTTGTTTTTCATCGTTCTCACACTGAGTCACTGTTTCCATCAGCTGAGCAGACTGCTGAAGGAGCTGAAGGAAGCTAAAGAGGCTCAGAGTCCAGAGGTGAAGCTCCTCTGTAGCCTGGAGAGGAAGCTGGTCACCATGGAGCTCAGACACCAACACAGAGAGAAGGAGCTGACGCAGGTGCACATGATGGGGGGTGTTACCGTTTGTAGGCAGAGAATTGAACAGAGATACTAACTGACCTCAGTACCTGTTTGTCCCTCTGCCTGCAGGTGATTGGTGGATCACGCCAGATGCTGGAGGCCAACCAGCAGTCAGAGGTGGAGCACTGGAAACATCTGGCTCAGGACAAAAGCAGAGAGCTGGAGGCTTTCCGTCTGGAGCTGGACTCCATCCTGGATATCCTGAGACACCTCCAGAGACAAGGAGTGGTGTTCCCCCCCTCCTGACCCCCCCCCCACCACCACCACCACCACCACCACAGCCCCCCTCAGTCAACACACACACAACTTCTGACTGATTGATAGTCAGTGTGATGTTGGTCAGACATGGACTCCAGATCCAGATCAGTGTCTGACTAATATCTGTAATATTCACACATCCCATCTTTTTCTCTTTGTAGCAGCTTTGTATTTTTTATTTGTATCACTGTAACTTATTTAATATTAATGAAAATAAATGTTCAGATCTTGTTTTAGTGTGATTCAGTTTATCCTTTCATACACTGGCCTCTCAGTCCTTTGTATTCAAACAGCTCAAAGAGAGTTCAAAGAGCTCTTTCTCTTACCGACCACGCAGGTGTGAAATATGTGTTAAAAACACAGCACTAGATCTCATCTGTCAACACGTCATTGTAGCAGCTTTAATAAACTCCACGTACACTAAGTGGTAGAAAAAAACATTGTGATGACTTTGAGCCTTATCAGGAGAGGGTGCTAAGAATTAGAAAAGACTGCTCATTAACAAGAAGCTCAGCAGATACAAGACTGACAGTGGGACCAAAAGATCAGGAGGTCATTATAATTATTTAGAATTTTTCTCTGGGAACCATGTTGGTTAAAAAACAGCCTCTATCATCAGGAACCAGTTAATCTGTGTATTAAAGCTCCATATTTTGCTTTTCTCCTGTGTTTTATTTGAAGTGTCCATCCATAAGAAGATACATTTGTGGTTCATCTCTGTAGTTTTACATCTCCTCTCTCAGGCTTCTCTCTGGAGGTCAAGTAACAAGAGGTCGGTGAGCCAATCAGAAGAGAGGAGGCTCTGAGCCTTTTCTAAGTAACAGTCTATTAACGTTTAGAGACAGGCTCATTTTACAATGTGGGGGTTGTACACTGCTCAAAGAAAATAGTGAACACTTAAATCACACATCGGATCTTGATGAACGAATTATTCAAGTAGAAAATCTTTACTGATGTACATTGTATAATTTGTTTATAATTTGGGCGTTGTCCTGCACCAGGAAGAACCCAGAGCCCACTGCACCAGCGTCAGGTCTGACAATCACCTAACAGCAGTCAGGGTACCGCTGGCTGAGACATGGAGGTCTGTGCGACCCTCCAAGGATACGTCTCCCCAGACCATCACTGACCCGTCGCCAAACCGGTCATGATGTTACAGGCAGCACAACGTTCACCACGGCGTCTCCAGACTCTTTCACACCTGTCACATGTGCTAATTGTGAACCTGCTCTCATCTGTGAAGAGAATTCTGGTGTTCTCTGGCGATGCCAGTCAAGCTGCTGGTGCTGGGCTGTGAGCACAGGTCCCACTAGAGGACGTGGGGCCCTCATGCCACCCTCATGCATTCTGTTTCTGACAGTTTGGTCAGAAACATGCACACCAGGAGCCTGCTGGAGGTCATGTTGTAGGGCTCTGGCAGTGCTTCTCCTGTTGCTCCTCACACCTGACCCCAGACCTAATGCTGGACCTGATACTGGACCTGGATTTGTTTTTGATCGTTGTACAAACGCTACACAGACGATCCTGTTTGGAAACCTAATGAGAAATGACCTTCCTGTTATCAATAACTGCAAAAAGGTGTATTTCATCAATAACCTTCATATAATGAACTTTATTTATATAGCACTTTTCTTGACAAAGAGCTTTACAAAAAGGAATGACAACACATCGTCAGACTGACAGTGATGATGATCAGACACACGCTGTTGATGCTGTTGTGTTTATTACAGTAAGAACAGTCTGACCTTCAAGTGAAAGTTTAAGTCTTCATCAAGTGCAGAGTGAAGTTAAACGAATGATGACGTCACAGTGTCGGCTCACAAGTCGTTTTCAGTCACACATCAGCACTTAGTACCGAACTCAGAACTCCACGCTCCATGGGTCGGAGTCTGAGTCATGGCCCTTTGCTTCATGTCATCCCCTCCCTCTCCCCAACTTCCCTGTCAATCTGTCTCTGTCCCTATCCCAATAAGGCCAAAAAATAACAAAAACAAAAAAAAGAAATACACATTTCTGTCCTGGCAGTGTCGACAAGGTTTTACTGATAATATCTCAGATAATGTATCAGTGCTTATTCATGGACGTAATATGACAGGAAGTTTTCGGTGCATAAACAGCAGCTGTGCGCTGAAGATTTCCGCCTCCTCTGCGGTACTGATATGATCCAGTGCTACACGACTTCATGTTAATGCCATGGTTATTTCCTGTGACATCATCAGTCCCTCCTGCATTTACCTGCTGTTATTTCCTGGTGCTGGTTCTGATACTGATTCTTCACGAGACTTTTTTCAATATTCATTTTCATCAAAAACTAAATGACGGGACAAGTTTTAGTTTTACTTTAAATAAACAGCCAATCACTAACAGTACTAACACTAAACTGTCACCACAGCAACAGGCCGCCTGACAACCAAGAGTGTAACGTCAGTGTGTGATTGGACTGTTCTCAGCACCAGTAACATTGTTCTGTAAGTGTCTCATGTCAGTGTGTGTGAGGCAGCAGCAGGTTTCAGTCTGTGTGTAGTTTCTCTTTAACTGATCAGCTGTTTGTAAAGGTGAACGTCATGAGTTAAACCTGACCGGAGTCCAGACTCCGGTCAGGTTTAACTCCGAGTCATCACCTGTGGTTCTGGTCCAACACGGTTTCATTCTCCTGCAGCGGCATCATGTAACAGGAACATTGAGGATCTGCAGGGTCTCCCCTGCTGTTGCATACTTCATCATTTACACAATCTCATCAGTTTCTCTTTGTCTTGTTATTTTATTTGACACCTTCACAAAGGTTCAGCTCACACTTCTGATGAAATCCACTGACTCAGATAAACTGACCCACACGACTCTGTGACTGTGATCAGACCTGGGGGGTTTGTCTGTCCTCTGTCCGCATCATCAGCTCCTCGGTGCATAGAAATATGATTTTCCTTTCATGTCTCACAAACACAAGTTTTTAAATAAGGATTCTTTCTCTCTCTCTCTCTCTCACTCTCTCTCTCTCAGACAAACAGAGTCTCTGCAGGGTGGAGCTGGGTGGGGGTGAAGCTGCTCAGCCCTGGAAGGCGTGGAGCTCCTCGTCACTGAAGCCCTGCTGCTTCAACAACCTGAGACATGAACAAAAAGAACAGGAAGTCAACACACTCCGATACTGTACATACTGTATACATGTCTTCAGTTAAACCCTTGACGCCCTCATTTACAATGATGTTGAGTAAAAACAAATACAGGTATAAAAGAACATCAATTAAAACAAACACAAATATAATGAATAAATAATGTGATGACAAGAATCAATTAGAACAGGTACAAAGAGAAATGAAAAGGTCAAAGATGAAGAGCCTTGTAAATAAATAAATACATATATTAATCAGGCCTCAGCATCACTGCACTCTACAGTTCTTACAATGATTAACAGGGCTTCATGTCCTGTAGTAATCACTTATTAATGAAGTATTGGTTTACAATGATCATCTGTGATTGAGATGCATCTGAGATACTGAACCTCTGATTAAATCCTAGCTCCATTAGAGCCAGTGGGAAACAGAGACGGGCAGAGAGTGTCACCTGATCAACCTCAGATTTTTACATTCTGCTTTATTACAATGTGTGACTTGTTGTTGTAGTTGTGGTCATTCTTCCTTTTAGTCATCAGAAAAATAAACAGAGTTAACTGCTGCCATCTTGGAACAGTGTCAAGTTTTCTTACTGTCCCATAATTAATAACTGTGTACAATGACCAATCATTATTGACAGTACAGATTTGGTCAGGCTGTTATCTTAGAGACTGTTTCTCCTGTCTGTCTGCTGGTGTCAACACCATAACATATAGGACAGTACAGGTAATGTAGGATGATATTACACACCCTACAGTTAGCTCAGTGAAGGCAGAGGGGCCGCACACACACACATAACATCTGGACCCGTCCGGCCTGTTGAGGAAATCCTGGAGCATGGACTCATCCACCCGACCCCTCCTACCAGTCCAGCTCTCACAGGGCTCTGAGAGGACGTAGTCCACCTGGAACCTGACACACAACACACACACACACACACACACACACACACTTAGAATATATACAAACACACTGATGTCAAACTGTGGATCAGCTTAAAGCCTGATGTACACTCATCCTGCAGCACTGTCATCTATTACATAAAGTCACATACTATCAATGTGTGAAAACAATGACATGCTTACAACAGTGTGTGAGAGCAGGTCACAGAGACAGTGGACATAAATATACATGTGAGGTTACATCCAAAATTAAGAAAGCTGTTTGTCGCTATTATAACAGACAGAATTCTCTGAGGTTCGGTTCAAACCTTACGTGACTAAAGTTTTCAGATTTAAATATTTCATTTTCACCAGTGTTTAACAGACTGTTTATCTTCACTTCATCACTGCAACAATGTTCAACAATCTAATCTGGTCACTGCAGATTCAACCTATGTGAAGCTGTATCATTATACAGTGAAAGTCTTGGTCTTAGACCCTGTTCACACCTGTTCAGGGGGGTATAAACTCAGAGGGGGGTACAAACTCAGAGGGGGGAATAAACTCAGAGGGGGGAATAAACTCAGAGGGGGGAATAAACTCAGAGGGGGGTATAAACTCAGAGGGGGGAATAAACTCAGAGGGGGGTATAAACTCAGAGGGGGGAATAAACTCAGAGGGGGGAATAAACTCAGAGGGGGGTATAAACTCAGAGGGGGGTATAAACTCAGAGGGGGGTATAAACTCAGAGGGGGGTATAAGCTGGAACAATAATTTCAAGCGTCCAGTTCAACAATGTTTTTATAGTTGTCTTATAAGCACTTCCACCCCTCACCCCCCCTCACTGGCACCACTCACCACTTCATAATGACTGTGTTTAAAGTCCCCCCCTCTCTGCCTGGAAGTTCTCTCAGCTTCCTCCTCTGAATTCTCTTTCTGCTTTCCTTTTTTTAACAATAGATCATATTCACACGGTGGCCATTTTCCTCTGATGTCCCTCTCAGGGTGGGAAGCTCAGATTGTTGCTGTCACTGAAAGGACGATGTGTTTCTGTTGTGTTCCAGGTTGTTACTCACATAAACGTCTGGAATCTGAAAAAATAGCTGTCACTTCACTTCACTGCTTCCCGATCGATCAACAACTGAGAAAACGATGGACACCCTGTATGACGGCCGGTTTTTACACCTTTGCTCTGACGACGCTGCTGCTGTCCACAACTCTGACTGAAAACAAAACTTAACTGTGTGTGACGTCACCTGCTTCATTTAATAAGACCTTGCAACATGTAACCTGTGAGAAATGAGTAGAATAACACTCATTCACTTCACAACAGTGCTGCTTCCTTTATTTTCAAATTATTTTGTGGATCCTCGCAAATTCATCTGCACATTTATCAGTTTGGTCGAATGAAAGTTAAGTAAGTTGAGTTCTTCGACCATCTTGCCATTCTCCCACAGGATTTACTCAGAGACATTAAAGTGGCTTAAAGAAACTTCCCACCCTCAGCGTGACGCCAGAGGAAAATGGCCGCCGTGTGAATACGGTCTATTCACAACAGCTCACACATGCTCTCCCTAACACACTCCGCCATCTCATTCATTTAATCTGTAATGACTAACACATGCAGGTGGGGTTGAGACAGTACCTCTCATTATTAGCAGCCAGTTGGTCCAGCTCGCAGCGCCACAGAATGTCCACCTCCCGCCGGTTAAAGAACAGCAGCCTGATGTTTCTGAAAACACACACACACACACACACACACAGAGTGAATTTAACAGATGTGTTGGACTTGGACAAGTAGAGTTCAGTGTTTTGCCTCCTGCTCTGAGTCTGTTCCTACCTGATGCTGTCAGTGTCCTGCAGAACCAGGTGGATGAGGCGAGCCATGGGTGTGAATCCTGTGCCTGCTGCTAACAGGTAGAGGTATGTGACATCACGAAGGGGGCGGGCAGTGAACGTCCCCTCCGGACCACTGACGGATACATGGTCTCCTGGAGAGCAGCGGCAGACAAGTGAACAAGAACATATAATTAATGTAATGACTCAGAGGAAACAACGAGTATTAACGCAAACATTAAATAAAGTTCAAAGGTGTCACACCGTGGTGAGGTTGTCTTGTCCTGGTTTTGTTTTGTCCTGTCATTTCCTGTTTTATTTTGAAAAGTAACTCTCCTCTCGTTTCAGATCACTTGCCCTTCCTCATGTGTCTCAGTCTGATTGCCCTGAGTGTTTTCACCTGTCCCCTTGCCCAGTGTTTAAATAGTCTGTGTCTCCCTTTGTCTTGTGCCAGTGTGTTTGGTCTGCGTTCACCCCAGCTCTTCGTCACAGTCCTTTGTCACAGCGTTCCTGAAAGTTTTGAGTTCTTCTTCCTCCAAGTGAGAGTTTTTGAGTTGTAAGTTTATTTCCTAGTTTTGTGTCATAGTTAAAGATTGCATAGCCTTTTGTTTCCTCCGTGAGGAGTGATCTTTTGTTTACTTACCTTTTATCTTTTATATAGAGTAGAGCCTCCAGTTTGCTGGAGAGTTTTTATTTTACAGATAGTAGTTTAATAATCCATTGTGTTTTTCCTCCTTAGTGGAGTGATTATTTTTTTTTTATTTTTTTTTTTATAGCCTCTTATGTAGTGAGAATTAGGTTTGATAGCCCATTTATTTCTCCACTTGGAGGCACCCTGAAGAAACAATTAAAAACTGTTTATTGTATCCTGCATCTGTGTCCTGAGTCCTTGCCTGGTTGTGACAAAGGGAAGAAGAGATTTTTTTTCATCAATGATATTGATATTTTCTTTAATTCCTGACATAACTGCATCCAGGAGAGAGTGAATACTTGTTATACAGCAGCAATTATTATGAGTTACTGGCCCACTGACGAGCTACATCCAATATTTATTTAAAGGCTGCATCTAATTTGTCATCCCATCTCTGTTCCAGTTCCTTTGAAGTTCATTAAAAAATCTGCTGCATTAATAATATTCTTAGAAATAGTCCAACAATTTAGCTTTTCTCAGACAAAGTTTAAAGTTATCATCTTTAACTTTTCCAAATTAAAATGTCTATAACTAGACCTACAGTATGTTCTATATGTCGTTGAGTTGTGTTCTTACATGATCACAAATGTTTCCATCAATTCTCAAACCAGAGAAATCTGTGATTTTAATCATGGTAACGTTTCATTGGTTGCCTGTCAATGACATCATATCTTCTCTGATCATGTGTCAGTGTGTTTGTCTGACAGAAGCGCAACATTGACTTCTATCTAGTTTTAAGCCACATGCACTTTTTACACCTTGGTGGTTTTCAGCTCTATATTTGAACCAGATGAAGGATTTTAGTCGTCGGACGTCTGGATCTGAAGTTATCAGAGAAACAAGCTGAGGAAATGTTAGACAGCTCAGCTCCCAGCTGCTGGAGACGTCCTGTCCTGTGTCACTGAAGAGTGTCTGTGAAACACTGACTTTAAATGTGAAACGGCTTTATTCAGTGTTTTTAGAATAGAATTGTTTGACTTCCTGAACCACTGACACTAAAGGAATCCAAACTGAGAGGAGCTTATGGTAATTGTGGTGAAGACAACTATTACTATTACTGCTATTTCATGACGTCACCCAACGGCGTCTTTTCTGATTGTTTTGATTGAGAGACCCCTAGAGGGAGAGGTTACACACTGCGGGTTTAACTACAGGTGTTCCTCATAAAGTGCTCAGTCAGTGTATGCACATCTGATCCTCAATCTCTCTCTGCTCCTACATGATCCTCCTCCTTCTTTCCTTATATCACACACAAACACACACACTGTGTGACTCACCGGACTGCAGGCTGTTGAGATGTTGGGTGAACACTCCATCAGGATAGACTTTGATCATGAGGTAGAGGTCTGAGTCCTGTGAGGAGCGGAGGGAGGCAGCTGCCAAGGTCTGGTCTACTGGAGTGTATGGCCTCACTACCTCTGTGTCTGCACGTGACAGAAACAATAAGAAAAACACAGCTCACTTTCAGAATTATGAGCAGAGTCAGACTTGAGAGATGAAAATAATCAGGGACGAGTGGACATTGCGAACCACCTGCCAATTTCTGTGTTTCTAGGTTTTTAGCAGAAAAACATAAAGAAACAAGGTAACGAGGTGAAATGCTACATACTCCCAAATAACCATTCAGTGTTGGAGGAAAAAGAAGCCCTGGACTTAATAAGTGGTTGAACCTTAAACTCTTCAGTAACTGCTGGAGGGCTGCTTCAGTCAGACAGATTCTCAGGATGTCTGGTGTGAACAGCTCAGTCCACAGCTTCTCTACTGGATTACGATCTGGGCTCTGGAGGAGTGTACTTTTCCTATACATCCCTGGTCCTCCATACCTCTCTGTGTAATGCAGCACAGTTCATTTCAGTGGGTGACTGAACAGTGTTTCTTACCTTGAATGAGGGCTTTGAGGTAGACGTGTTTTCCAACAGGCACATGCATGACGGTCCCACGTGGGAGTTGCAGTCTGAACACGTGGGTGTCGTGGTTCACCTCAGTCTTCGACACCAACACACAGTCCCGATAGTATGGAGCTGAAACCAGGAGATCAGTGATGGAGACTTTTCATTGGGTTGTTAATAAACAAGCACATGTCCAGTGTTATGTGATGAAACTCTGCAGTCTTGTTCCTTTGACCTCTTTAACCTCACCTCTGTCTTTTTGGCGTAGAAACGTGTTGTGGAATTCCAGTGGTTGACCGAGACTGGTCCATTTTCCTTTAGATTGCTTGCGTATGCTGAGCTGTATCTTTCCCACTGAGAACGCAGTGTGAACTGGTGACGAGAATTAAAGAGTGAGAACAAGCCGAAGAACTTCAACTCTGATCTTTCAAACGTTTTTCAAGTCAAGATTCTCACCAGAAACAGTTCCCTCAACGTCCTCAGTGAGACCTGGAAGAGCAGGAAAACAATTCTGGTCTTACCAACACAATCTTATGTATATCACCTTGTCTAAAGGCATACTATGAAAAAAGACTTTAACCAACTGCTCTGTGACACAGTGTCAATAGTTTTTTACAGGACTCGGGTTCCAGTGCTCAGGCGTTTCTAATTTTCTGGTCACTGTGTCTAGTGTAGTATCTGAAAGGGACAGCAGATTTTCATGTTTGTTTAAAACATGTGCCTCAGTTCTGCAACAGCACATCATCGTTCATCATTGTTCCTGTTGAAATAACAGAGAGAACACGAGCAACTGTTGTAGTTGAGTAACAGTAACCCTCAACAACAACTGTGTGATTTCTCAAAGTATGACAGAGAGGAACCTTGTTGTTGTGTTTGATCAGCTCATGAAAGACATCACCACCTTCTGTCACCTACTGTATGTAAGAGCTAAAATTCTGTCTTAATTAATCCATTAAACCTCGTATGTACAGTATTTCCATTTTATCAAGAGATTAATGTAAACTTTCTGAAAACTACTCTCTCTCTCTAAACCTCTATTTGTTTATTCTGTGAAGCACATGAGAGTCCAGGCTCTCTCTCTCTCTCTCTCTCTTTCTCTCTCTCTCTCTCTCTCTGTACATATGTTTTGGTTGTTGGTCAATGTCCTCCCAAATCATACTCTTCATTGATGTTTACAGTCTATAATGTTGTCATCCTTATTGTCCATATTGTAAATCTACACAACATCTATTGAAAGTCTCTCCATCCTCTGTTGCTCTTCCTGAGAGTTTTCCCTTGTCCAGTTTGGGGGTCGAAGGACAGACCGTATTAATCACGGGGCAATTAGCCCAAGGTCACTTGGACATGCAGATTTGAGGAGCCGGGGATGGAACCACCAACCCTCTGATTAGTGGACTGCCAGCTCTACTTCCTCATATAGCACCTTTCAAAACAAAGTTCACAAAGGGATTTATGGAGAAAGAAAAGAGAGAGAGGGACTAAACTACATGTGATGCATCTCAGTGTCTCGCTCATGTTGTTGTAGAGGACAAAAAAATGAAATGTAGACAGCCACATCTCTACTCACATAAATGTATCATGTAGGACATTTTCCCCAGCAGGACCTCCAGTCGGAGAACACCGGCCTCCAGGTCGACGACGGTGCAGCCTGAGCTGGGGATCTGACCGGAAACACAACATGTCATCTTTTTTTGACATTTAGCCAATTAGTGACTTAGTGCCTCATATGCTGCTACATTGTAAATCTCACAATTGTAAATATCTAATGTATATATTATGTTATCATAGGACTAATATCTATCTTATCTTACCTTGTCTTATCTAACATTAATCATTTGTGTGAAATTTTGTCATAATTGTCGTGTGAAGTCTTGAGTAATGGCTAAAAAGTGTTTTGTGAGGTCACAGTGACCTTGACCTTTGGCCTTTGAAATCCAATCAGAAACCAATTTGAGAGGTCACCTTGACCTTGACCTTGGACCTTTGACCACCAAGATCTAATCAGTTCGACTTTGAGTCCAGGTGAATGTTTGTGCCGAATTTGAAGAAGTTCCGTCAAAGTGTTACTGAGATATTGTGTCCACGAGAATGAGACGGACGGAGGGACAACCTGAAGACCTGAAAACAGGCTCCACACCTTCACATGTGGGGAGAAAGGTTGAGTGAGGTTGTGTACAGATGAGCAGCAGGGAGAAACATGTGAAGAGTGATCTCTGTCTTCGTCTCGTGTACTTGGTCTCACTGACTGGATGCCTCATGGATGTGTGTGCGAGCGGTTACCTTTCTTTTGGCGTAAATGACCACATTAACCGTCACATCAGTCTGAAACCAGTCGTACCTGCATCAACAACAGACAGCAGATAATCATGTGACTGTTCATGTATAAATGATGATAAACTTTGACTTGTGTGGATCATATTTGTTTTCTTTGATACCGAGGCGTTGAGTCTTTGTCTCGGGGAGGAGCTGCTGAGGTAGGAGGGGCAAGGCCGGTCAGTGGTGGAGGAGGGAGGATGGCTGAGAAGAGAAACAGAAAACTGACATGTATTATACAACTTGAGACAAAAACTGATTCAACTATTTTGCATGTTGTAGTCCATTCAAACAAACTTGATGACAACCAGTATTGAGGTAAACCATCATTCTTTAGATTGATTTCTTGATTTCACTCATTTCAATTTTGTATGAAAATGAAGCTGCAGGGGCTTAAAAATCCTTGTGTTCATTTATCTGTTTAAATCTCTCCCTTGTTGTCTGAGTGTTCAGGACACAACATAAAAAGATTTTCGGCATCAGGGCCAACTTTTATCAAGCGTGTAAGAGTTGTAAATCAATGAGTGACGAGTGACGCACATTTGATCAAGAACTGGAAATAACAGCATCTTATTAACACATAGGAATCACTCATATCTGTTCATTCGGGAGATCTTCAGGTGCACTGAAGCTGTCAGGAGATGTCAGTGCTCAGGCAGAAACACTCAATGAGCAGTTTGACCTTGTTCAGGACCAATCGACCAGCTCCTCACAGCCTCACACTTTCTGACAAGGAAGATGCTTCTTTGTCACAGTGATCATTTTGTTCCATCACAACAGCTTGTCAATGTTTACCTGCAACCTATGACACAAATAGTAAATATCAACAGGTTGAAGATGTGTATTTTTAATTACAGGTCGACTGATACTGATAAAATGAATATCTGAGAATTTAAAGCCAAACATGAACACATGATTTAAACATTTCTGAGATTCATACATACAGAGATACATGACTGTGATCAAGGCACATGATATATCTCTCAGCCTCAAGTGTACATTCTTACGTCATATTTTTGCAAACACAGTTCCTTATATTATTTGGCTTCCCATAAGTCACAGGTCACTGGTTTTAATGTCGTGGCAGATCAGAGTATATCTGTTAATGATCGACCGGTATGAGTTTTTCAATGGCCGATGCCGATTTTTTTTTTTTATCTGTTAAAATACAAAAATTTAATAAGATTAACCAATGAGAGACAAAATTGCTCAACATAACATGCTGAAAATTTATTGAACACTGTTGTTTGCATTGTCTGCAAATAGATCTGCACTCTGTCTGCAGTGCACTTATTTTAAAGAGGACCTATTATGGCCATTTTTAGAGTTCATCATTTCATTCTTGGTGTGGACTAAAAAACTAACTTACTTAAATTTACATGCTCTAATTTTCTGAAAAGACATTATTTTTCTTCTGCTGTACATTTTATACTGTACTCTCTTCACCCTCTGTCTGAAACGCTCTGTTAGAGTGCAGGGCTCTCTAAGGCCCCCCTCTTCCCTCCCTCCCCAGTGTGCTCTGATTGGTCAGCTTGCTGGCAATTACCATGGCAACGACACGTTCCCCACATCTTGGGTAAACAAACTTCGGATGACGAATATTCATAACTTGGAATATTTTTATAAGAAACCCTTTTGATTTTTCATGTGTGGACACTTCCGGACTAAATAAATATAAATAATGGAGGAACAGACGGTGGACAGGTAGGGAGTCTCCATCGCTTCGCTTGCTGCTGGTTTACGATGCTGGTAAATCTGAATGAATTTAACGTTAGTGGGCACAGTTACTGAAAAATGAACTCAGCGGTTAAACTGTGGATAATTTATCTGAATGGTTTTCATGAATGGTCCCAATCTCACACAAATTTAGATTAAACACTTATGTTATAGTTTCAATTCTTTTCCATGGCTTCAACTAATAAACAGCAAAGCATCATCTTCACTTCTACTCTGAAAGTGTCATTAAACAGTGATGTTACACTCTCGGTCCTCTGATGTAACAGAACGGGTTTAAATGAAGCTTTGGTGAGAGGTCAGTAAGTGACATCTCTTTCCTTTCTGCCTCCTGATCTATTTCTCTCTGTCACTTTCTCTTTCCCACACTGTCATATCCCTATTCACAATCCCAACATCACCATATCTGACCAATGATTTTTCTGCCCTTGTTCGTGAGCCAATCAGTCACTGGATGTCCAGGGAAACTTGTCCAAAGGTTCCCATCAAACACCTGCTCACTCTACTCCACCACCACCAGCGTCTAGACTCCAGGGATCCTGTCCTGTCTCCAATCTTCATATCAGCATACGCTTAATGAAGATGCTTCTCAACAATAGAGTCGTTAAATCGCTAAAACCTACAGTGCTTATTCAGATCAAAGACAAACTACATGATAACCTGGTGAACACTGAGGTGAAGCAGCAGAATCAACACACAGCATGTGAGCACACTGATGCAGAGGAACTGTGGTTGTGTGTGTGTACCTTTAATAGCTGTGGTGGCCTTAGTGGCCATCCTGCCCACCAGACACTCCTTCAACATGGACTCATAGTTCACCCATCGATGGACCTGTGCACAAAACACAAAATCTACCATAGCAACACATATATAAACCGCCCACAATTAAACAGATCACAGAACAACATCAAGCTTCAAGGCCACCAAAATAAAACATGTTCCAGTCGTCCCAAAGTCCAGGGGCTTGTTTTTAGTCCTGCTGAGTTTTTTCAGGATCATGTTACAGTCAATGCTTTAGTTTGTTTTAGTTTTGTCTTTTACCAATCTGACACTAACATCTACTTGAATTTTGAAAAAAATACAGACAAAAGCTACAAGAAGACAGATCTTAAACATGACTTTCCAAAAAATAACATAAAATATCACACCAACTATAAAAACTATACTAAACTGACTTTTAACCTTGGACCAGTTTAACTATGGAGGTTCCTTTATCACTGTCCACACCTGATCAAACAGCTCAGTGCCATCTATCCCAGCTGCCTTCATCAGCTCCTCCTCTCCACCAGGGTGGTAGTCCATGTAGGGGGTCACGTTGTACACCATACCTGAGCACAGAGAGAGGGCCAGAGTTAGCGCCTCACATCCATGTCAGCCCAATATATGTAGTGAAAACTGCAGCACAAAAGATCTGTATAATCACCGCAGTGTGAAGGTGGGCTCCAAAGATCAGTGTCACCAAGTCAGTATCGAGTTACAGCGGTGATTAATGGCCAGAACATTATGATGTCACAGTGAAGTTGACCTCTGACCTTTAACCTTTTGGATATCAAATGTCATCACTTCAATATTTTATTCTCTTAGATATTTGTGTGAAATTTTATCAGCGTATCAATTCTTGAGTTATGGCCAAAAGTGTGTTTTGAGGTCTCTGTGACCTTTAACCTTTGACCTTTAACCACCAAAATCTAATCAGTTCATCAGTTAATCAGTCCAGCGCCCTCTGCTGACAGAAACTGGTTCCAGCATACACACTGATGGAAATAAACCTATTTAATATTCAGTAAAGTCAAATGACTATTTTCCACTACATAAAGCCATATTATCAATGTGTAGACAGAACACTGTCATTTCTTAACATTAGAAAATAGTACAATATGTTTTGTTTTTTTTTAAGTTTGCACTGTATTTGTTTACACAAGGAAGAATATAGAACACTATGACTTTCAGCCACTGTTACAACACAGTGAGTCTTAATAAATAGAACACGAGTGTAGATGTATCTTAAACAACAGTTCAGTGCTCATACTGGTGAGCTCAGAAGCTTCCACCTCACTAGAGGACCACAGAAGACCAGTGTAGGAGGTGATGAAGAACAACAACAGAAGAACAGTTCAGGAACACCTTTCAGGGTTAGGGTTTGCAGGTGTCAAAATATCTCCTCAAGAGAATAATACACTAGCGTAACGTCATCGGCTTACACTTCATCAAAGTTATGAGAGAAAGAAAAGAGAAACTACGAGAGCAGAGAAGTGAAGTGTGGTGGACAGGTGAAACTGTACCATGGAAGTATGAAGAGAATAAGGAAGAGCTTGTGAGCCGCACTACCTCATCTGTCATACAGGGTGGAGGTGGTGGTGCTGTGGCTTGAGCATCTACAGTTCCAGTGGAACCAACTCCCTGAGTTTACTGATGATGGCATGAATGCAACAGAATTATTAAACCCTTTATGGTTAGTTGTTGTACATTTGTTCAGTTACTCTTGTCCCTTGAAACTGATAGACTATGCACAAAAACTGTAACAAAAAAGATTAGTTCAGACTAACAACAGCTGTGTGATGTGTTCTGTGGTGCTAGAGCGTGGGAAAATAACCCTGATGATGTCATCATTTTAGAGATCAAGAGATGATGAACACAATTAACACATGAACAACACAACAACAAATTCTTGCCGTGTTGTAACACATAACTTTCTTAACCATGTTGAGCAATGCTGCTTTAGCAAGAAGGCTAATCTAAGCTAGGCTAACAAGATATTACATCATCAAAATTTACAAACAGAGAGTCTGCTTTACAAACTGGAGGTGTGAAGTTTTAAAAAACATGGTGGTAACCTGTACACCTGAAAGGTTATTATTGTATTTATGATTGTTTTATGTTCCATGTTTTAATGTGAAGCACTGAGCTTAGTTGTATATGAAATAAATTGACTTGATTAAATAGCTCTGTTAAATCAAAAGAGATGGAGTGCAGATGTATCCAGTACTTATATGAGTCTTAAGCTTTTACTGGCCAAAAAGATGTTGGCCTTTATGTAAAATGTGATTTTAAAAGTACCTTATAACCTCCTGCACTTGCACACTTTTGCTAAGCACACACTTAAGTCTGTGAGGGTTCAGTTGTCATCCTGCCCGGAAACAACTCTCTAAATTCCACTTTATTCAAGAGAGTGGGGTCAAGTGTCATTAAGCTGGCATCAAGTATCCTTCAAATCAGCTGAATACTACAGCTGCCACGCAATGTCTTTATCTGTTTCTTTGAAGTGTAAAACCATGCAGACTCACCTCGAATGCAGGTCCAGCAGTCATCTCTGGTATTGTGTTTCTGAAGCTCCTCCTGGGTGACTTCAATCAGGCGCCCTCTGAGTCCTGTCAGATCTTTGCCACTCTTGGAAAACCGGATCCAGTCCATCAGACTGTGGCCAGGCTTTAAGGCCACCTACACAGTTTCGAGCAGAGTCATGCAGCAGATGATTGGAGAGGTCATGAGTGAAGGCAGCACACTCATTGTCTGCACAGGCGGCAGGATACTGCTGTAATTTATGTAGCTTTTACTTTGAAGTGATACCCATTATAATGTTGCTTATAAGTATGTCTTGAAGAAATAATGGCTGAAATCTGAAAGAAGTATAGATGACCTTAACTATTATTATGGGTTGTAAATGTCAATCAACTCTGTGCTGTCAGGTTATCAAATCGAGTTCTGTTGCTGCTGTGAGTGGAGTGATACCATGGTCAAGGCAGTAATGCAACTACATAGGTGTCAGCTGCCATTAAACGTCAAGGAATAAGAAGAGGAAAAGAAGGAGGAGGAGGAAGAGAAGAAGAAGAAGGAGAACAACAAGAGGGAGGACGAGGAGGAGAAGGAGGAGGAGGAAAAGAAAAAGGAGAAGAACAAGAAGAAGAAGGAGAGGGAGGAGGAGGAGGAGGAGAAGAACAAGAAGAAGAAGGAGAGGGAGGAGGAGGAGGAGGAGAGAAGAAGAAGAAGGAGAACAACAAGAGGGAGGACGAGGAGGAGAAGGAGGAGGAGGAAAAGAAAAAGGAGAAGAACAAGAAGAAGAAGGAGAGGGAGGAGGAGGAGGAGGAGAAGAACAAGAAGAAGAAGGAGAGGGAGGAGGAGGAGGAGGAGAAGAAGAAGAAGAAGAAGAAGAAGAAGAAGAAGAAGAAGAAGAACGACAACAACAACAACAACAACAACAACAACAACAACAACAACAACAACAGTTACAGTTACCTTACTCCTCCCGGACTGGCCGGACGGTGAGACCCTCTGCTGGGAGCTGGGCGCAGGGAAGGACTGGGTCGGGATGTTCAACATGTCGTGAACGCTTCGCAGACAGCCCCAGTTTCGAAGAAAACCTGTTTAAACAGCGGCAGTTCACCACAGTGAACACATGAACGACAGCAGTGTAGCCTCGCTGACTGCTAGCTGCTATTGCTACAAGTTCCTCCCGTGTTGTAACACATAACTTTCTAAACTGTGTTAACCAATGCTGCTTAGCGAGAGGGCTAATCTTAGCTAGACTAACCAGAATAACGTTCTGACAGCCGTACTTATAACAGCCAATTATACGTCGTCATGTTAAATTTCGATAAAAGTTAATATTTCCCGTGTTGATTAAATTATTAACAAGCAAATTCAACCGTTGCTCGATGTCTAGTGGATATTGCGAGCTAACTCCTGCGTTTGAGCTCCTGTCGCCGTAAGGACTACAATAACCGTCGCACATTCTGACGACATCGTCAACAAATCACGTCATCACATTGCGACCGTCCTCCGTTGCCTGTCCATTTCCTCTGTTCGTATCAGCAAATGGTACTAGTGTTTACAAAAGCTATAAAACATCAGCACAGTGACGTCACCTCTGGATGTGTTCATCAAAACATGTTTTTGTCATTATCAATATTTTATCAAGAAACATAATAACGGTGATAAGGGCTGCATTTCACTCAGTTGTGACAGTCCCTATAGTTATAGTATTGTGCCTGCCGGCTCACAGACATGGTTCAGAGCATCATTAGTGTATTTCACTCAGCTACATTTAAACTGACGTGAAGTATTACTAACCCACCTGAAATGAACCTGTTTAAAGACACAGTGAAGAATGAAGCATTCCGTCCTCCGCTTGAGTCACTGTCAGCATCATCATCCTCCTCTGAATCTCTCTGGTTTTCATCTGACATAGTGAAGATGTGGTGTCTCACACAGCTTTGATGGAGTATTCATGTGCAGTGTAGTGCAGCACACCTCTCACTCCCATCATGGAAACCCAAGGGTTTCCTTTGAAAGGCTTATCTGCTAAGAGGATTCCAGGACAAGAGCTCTCTGACTTCACAATAAAGGCACATGTGCACCTAGTCAGGACCTGACAGAGCTTATGTTTAATGCTGATGAACTGAAAGGGGTTACGAACACTTTACAATAAGACTACCCTTATAAGGGATTTATAAATTATGTATAATTAGGTTATTAATTCGGTTGTTAGCACTTTATAAATCATAAATAAACAAGTTATAACACAGTTTTCATACATTGATACAGGCTCACTATTTGGTTAGATCAGGTTAATGCTTACTACTCATTAATCTTACTGGCAATTAGGGTCCTTTTACCAGTTATAAATAATAGTAAATTATGTGTTTTACACTTGACAATAAGGCTCCTTTTATAAATGTTTGTAAAATGAGATAATGAAACATGAAGATGATGGAGGGAGAATCACAGAGATGTGAACAGTGGGACAAAGAATGGGTGAACAGTTCACCAGGTAAAGGAAGGTTCCCACCTGTGTTCTAGCTGGAATGCTAACGTCGTAAAGAAGAGACCAAGCAGCAAAAAGCATCTCCATGTTAATCTCCTGTGATTATAATGAGGACGGCTGCTGAGAGCACATCTGTCTAAGATGCTGATGGTGGTTAACTACTAGTAACTGAACAAACGTGATGAAGCAGCAGCTACAAATGCTAATGATGGAAAAAACAAAGAAAGCTCAGTAACTAATGAGATATGAGGCTGAACAGTACAGAGAAATGTGGGCTCACTATTTGGCAAGTAACAGGTCACTTATGGCCTTTGTATCGAATGTGTTATAACAGTATATAAATGATTCATGAAGTGCTCACAAGGTCATAAATAAACTAGTCATAAACCATTCATAAATCTTTTATAAGGGTCGCATTATTGTAATGTAGCAATACAGAGCCCTGGAACTGGCTCACAGCCACTACTAATGTTATCAACTACACCTGTGCTCTTCCTGAGATGAAAAGGTGTATGCACAATTACACAGACTGAAGTAGAAGCGTTGGTTGCTGATTGGATGGTCAGTGAGCGGCCTCAATAGTTTGCTGCTAGTCTCTGTGAGCCGCCAGGGGCTCCATATGTAGCTCTGGTGGGGGATTACATGGGAATGTAAGATCTCCATCTGCAAAGTCTTCAAACTTCTACCTCCTAAGGAGTTTTTCCGGAATCCTTCAGAAGGCTGGAGGTGTTGAATTTGATTGTACCCTGTTCAAAACCTCCACTGCTCCTGAGCTGCTTGGAGTTACAACCAGAAGGTCACCTGTCATAGCAACTGGAGCAACCAGGAAACCCAGGGAGGGACTTCTGGTCCACGCCAGCAGGGAATTCCTAAATTAGACTTGCAGTTGGCCTCAAATAAATGAATGTGTACATAAATCTGAAACTATAAAGATGTGTGTACACAATTAAGTTTATTTAGTCTTTATTACACATTTACAGTTTCTTTTGCACACACACACACACACACACATACACGCAGATAGAGTTTCACAACTCTCCACACATTTGCTAATAGTGTTACTAATAATACCCTATACTCAAAGAGCAAATAGGGTCTGGTTTCTGGATTCACATGATTGATTGATTGATTATTTCATTAATTAATTCATCCTTGACAGAGTCACTTTTTATAGACAGCAGAGCTACTTGACATATTTCCATTTCTACAGGCTGTATTATGTTCACTCATTCAAATTGTCAGCAGTAATTTCTGTAGGTTAATAACTTTGTATCTAAAAAACTCCTCTAAGTCTTAGAGGAGTTCAATGCAATTCATAGCTCCAATAAAAAAGCCTGAAACTGATGTGTTGCACAGAGTTTATAGCTTTTGCTAACTCTTGTCCCTATTTGGACATGTACAGTGTAATTAAAACAATCAGTTTTCATTATCATAAAACCACAATAAACTACAGATATGAAAGTAAAATACTATATTGATTATTAATAATTTCTACTGTTTTTTACAATAAAGTTTACATTGAACAACAGCGTGCAGCACTACATGTTCTTCTATGCAGCTCCCTGCAGATGGCGGCAACAACTTTTTTTTTTGTTCCATCACATGGCAACATGAACACAGACAAACACTGAGTTCAGTTCTGTTGGACATTGCACTCACACTCAGAGGGACTGTTTTTAAAGTCAATTTTACACATAGAGATAAATGCTCTGCACCGATGTGACTAGTGCATCTAGCAGTGTGATGTTTGTTATGCTGTATCCTACCACTGTTCTTCTCTTGCCTTCTTTTGTATTCCACCTCTCTCTCTCTCTCTCTCTCTCTCTCTCTCTCTCTCTCTATCTCACGTCACTCCTCCCATCTCTTCCCTTTTCCCTGTAGATCCAGCACAGGGGCAGATAATTACAATTTCAAAACCATTTGCCAGATCATTACCAGCTAATCCCATGTTTGGTCTGATGAGTCACGCGCCTCATTTGCCACGGTGTGGGGCAGCTTGGGACCCTTTCACAAACACTCGCCAAGGACCACCAGCCTGCCCTGTGGGGCCACCACACCACTGGGGTTGGGGTTGAGGGTGGGTGGTGGGGGTGTTCCTCTGGGATAAGCAGGGATCACAAGACCCAGTAGAGTAGGAATTAGAGGACAGAGTGCTAAGTGTGAATCTAGACGAGATTTTTAATTATTATTTAGACTTGTGTTTGCTGGAAAAGACTGTATCCACTCTGACTAATTGTCATCATTATCTTGTCTAAAGCATAAGAAGCCCCTCACTGCTACAGTTCATACTACTTACATTTAAAATGTTGATTTGCTCAAATAAATTGATTATCCTTTCATTTGTGTTTATTTAAGCCGCATCTAATTTAAAACAATCAAGAATAACTCATCGTTTCCTGTAATGAAACTGTGTTTTAGAAACTTTGTAATAAGTTGAGTTCACAAAAATCCATGAAACTCGCTTTGATGGCAGTGGGGGTCAGCTGTTCGTGTTCATGTTTACTCTATTGCAGTTTTTTAATCCAAATTGTACAGGTAACACAGCAGGATGATGCTCCAGGATAGTCCAACATACAGCAGACATGAACACAGGTGATGATGGCAGAGTACAGTTCAATACATCCTTACCTGTGGTCAGAGTGATACCACCTGGTTAGAGACTATATGTATGTGTATTTTTAATACTCCACTTATTCGATGCAGCTTGTAAAACTTGTAAAGCTAAATGTGATTAGCACCCCAGCATGTGCACATTGAAGGAGCTATTTGTAAGTTTTGCTATTGCTACATAGCTAACGTTAGCATTAAAAGCTGTTTACTTATCAGGCTTGTCCAGAAAATCTGTCAAAAATGTATTTAAAATACAAAAGGTTATAACATGCCTTCTGAGCTGCTACTTCTTCAGAGCAGACTGGAGGTCTACAGTGACTCAGTATCGGATAGTGACAAGAAGCCCTTGTTTCTCCTGGGGACAGCTGGGGGCAGCTCTTGGCAAATAAAGGACGGAAGTTTGATGTTGAACTGATATTGTTTCCTCTAAACTGGTAAGAAGGCTAATGTTAGCTATGTAGCAATAGAAAAACGTACAAATAGCTACTTTAATTTTAACGATATTAGTATAGCTCTCTCTGTGCTAGCAACTTCATGTTACTTTATATGATTAGCATGTCTGGTGTTGTCAGCTAAGACCTAAGATGAAAACTGCCTCTGTATGATACAGGGTTTTTTATATATGGCTGTTGTTATGAATGCGATACTGTGGTTTCATTGATTCAGTCCCTCTCTGACATCAACAAAAACTGAACACAAAGTACAAATACTTTTAAGCTTTTATTTTGTAGCCAACAACTTCCTGTCTTACAGATGATCGAAGGCTTTGGAAGATGTAGTGCGGTTCTCCTTGAGTTATATGGACGTCACAGTGGGATGGCTGCAGTTGGTCAGCAGATCATGAGTGTGTAAATGGAAGACATTCAGGTGATGCGGAAGTTTTAACACGGTAACATTTATAAATTGTTTATTATTCATAAATTATTATAAATTTATATCAATTATTTAGTAGTTTGTTGTTCATCCTGCAGGGTGTCATGGGGTCAGCCTTAGAGACAGGGTGAGGAGCTCGGAGTAGAGTTGCTGCTGTTTTGTGACCAATGGAGCCAGTTGAGATGTTTCAGGCGTGTGGTGAGGATGCCTCCTTGGCGCCATCTTGAGCTTCTCCGAGCCCGTCTAACTGGGAGGAGCCCAGAACTAGTTGAAGGGATTAAATATACCTCCTGGCCTGGGAACGCTTTGGGTTCCCTCTGGAGGAGATGGAAAATGTCTCAAAATTGGTTCACTGCAGTTCAAGGTAGAAACACTCAGTCATGGTGTTGACTGATTATTGCTCTTATCATATGTCTTATATTATATATAATGTCATATGGACATTAGGTTAAACACTTGATTTTTGTCAAAGGCCATTTGGAGACTAAAATGGCAACGTCCATATAAAAATATTGTTTGCAGCTTTAATTATAAATAAGAATCAAAGGCATGTGGTTTGGTTCAGAAATGAAAACAATCATGTCTCCATGTCTTCTTCCTCTCAGTTAAAACCTTGTTCAACATGTTATTTTTTGTGTGGTATCCTAGTAAGTTAACAATGTCTTCCTTTGACTTCCTGCAGGACTCTCCATCTGTGCCAGGGCTCCACATTGTAGCTGTGAAGACAAGCAGCATGAATAAAACTTGGTCCTTACCAAAAGCAACCCATTAGACATTAATGTCCATCTGTTTCTTTGTCTGCGTGTTCCAGTCTCACTGCCAGTGTCTTCTTGTAAACATTCACACCCAGTTGACTGTTTGCTGCTGTTGTTGACAGTTATTTCTCAGCAGCACACACTGGTTGTGAATGCACACACACCACCATATGGTTTGTATATGTGCCTTAAAGGCCTGTGTTTCCTTTAGTGAGTCGGTTGACCAGACATCTCATGATGCCACGGCACAAAGAGTTTCCATGGCAACACATGAGGTTGAGGCGGTGAGGTGGATCAACAAATGGATTTGGCAACCATTTTATTCCATGTGCTGCACTCTCGCCGCGTCACTCCATCACCGTTAATATTTGACAAACACATCGACTGTTACAGTTTGTGTGCACAAGTTCATCTGTCATATCAAAGTCCTGACTACTGGATAAGCTGAGATTTTTTCTCATCTATATGTCATACTGCTTTCTATAATATAGTTACTCTTGGTAGGTTTATGAATTAGTTTCTGGATAAATCAAGAAATAATATAATATAATAAGAAATAAGATAATATTGAAATACAACCTGTAGTAAGTAATGGGTTGAAATGCCCAAATATTAAAGCTCCATCCAGTCTAAAGGTAGATGTCCATGTGTAGTTTGATTATAAAGCAGATTTAGGTTCTATATTAATACTGTGAAAGTATCAAAGCCTCAGTCCACAGAGAAATACACAGCCTGTATTCAGAAACTGAGCCTTAAAACCAGCCGTCAGGACTTCTGGAACTTTGTGATGTCACAACAAAGCAGTCACCAAGTCCTGCCCACCAGCACCCACCCAACCAGGCTCAGAGCCTCCTCTCTTCTGATTGGCTCACTGACCTGTTGTTACTAGAGCTCCAGAAGAAAAGCCTGAGAGAGGAGATGTAAAACTACACTGACATTAACCACAAATATCTTCTTATGGATCAACACTTCAAGTAAAACACAGAAGAAGATTCAATTATGATTGTGCATGTGTCACCTCAGACCCAGAGATGTCAGTACAACATAACCACCATGGTGGTCCAGCAGGAAGGGGAGCAAGAGCTGGTATGGTGCTGTCAGTGTGTGGGTTATATGAATGACTCCGTGGAGAAACTCTCAGCAGGATAAAACCAACAGAGAGCCCATTAGACCTGTGGGAGGGCAGAGCCTGTCAGACTTCTCTTTCAGAAATGCCCTCAGGGTGAGAAGTTTAGTGCAGCTGACACTGTAAAATATCCAGAGGTGAAAGTGTAGCTCATCTACTTCCCACAGAGGCAACAAAGGATGATCAACTTAATCATAATAAACTTATTTAGACAACACTTCCCAAAAAGTTGAGTTCATGCTGCTACAGAAGATGAAGCAATGGAATAATATATGCAGCCCATACATGTAATCTATAGCATGTAGAAACAAATAGACTTATGGAATGGACTTGTACATATAAAATGCAACAGATTTATTTTGGATATGATAAGAAATCGATTTTGCTCTCAAACTGTACTAAGACAAATTAGACCAATCTAGTTTCTGGACCATAACTTACAGGGTTCTCTCAGCCTGGACTTCAAAGTGATACTCCACCTAAAATACAGAGAACAACCACTGTGGTCAGCTAATGGTCAGCTAATGGTCAGCTAATGGTCAGCTAATGCACCAAAACTTATCAAAACACTCATGCAGCACAATCAGTTCTCCTCTATCAATTTGTATGCTATGGTTTATACTGTCATATTTTAATATAAATAAACAAATACACTGACTGTGTTTCAGTTAGTGGGTTAGGCAGAGTATGATTTTAATGTTGATGCCTGAACATCCTATTTTTGGACACCATAGGAAGAAGTTTATCAGCAGATTCAGATGCTTGATGAAGCAAAGCTTTGCATTTTATAAGAAATTCAAATCACTTTTATGCTTAAAGAATAAGTCTGGAGAAAATCAAATTTTCTTTTAATCAACAAAACCCACGTGTGCGGCACAAAAATGAATTGATGCTACTGGTGATATTGTGTGTGTGAGAGCTCAGTGTTTCTTCATTACAATGGACACACACACTGTAGTTAATATTGACTCATTCTCAACAGTACACCAACAGTGGCTTTATCAACTGTTGAACAGATGTATTTATTTTCTCCTTTTTCAATAAAACCTACAGTGGCCAGATCTTTAAGGAAAATAAGATGTTTTTAAAAATGAATATCTTTGAAAGGAAACATTAATGGTGAAGCTGGGAGTCAAAGACAGGGAAGGGAAGTCATAAATGATTAAGAGACAAACTTATTTGTGTAATATGTTGACACCAGCCTTATCTTTAAAGATCAATAATAAGTATATGTGTAAACAAAGTCAATGTGCAGCGTGAATATTCAGATTCATGCATTAGAAATTTTGTTACAGTATGTGCAAAGGGTTTATGTGCACACTGTGTATGTAAAGTTAAGTGATCCAAGAAGTAATGATGTGAAAGATCAGACTGATCATACATTGAAATGTGCAAAACATGTACACACATACACACACACACACACACACACACACACACACACACACACACACACACACACACACACACACACACATAGACTAGACTAATATTTCCCACCTGTCATCCAGATGCAGAGAGGTGGTGGAAGATTTGCTAAAAGTAATAACTGGTGTTTATTTTCTGTGTTTCCCTCCTCCTGCCTGTTGGGTTCTGTCTCTTTATAAAAAACTCCAATGTCACAGTTTGTCCCCACAGGGTTAATTCATCTTCAGCTCAAACAATATGCAGGAGACAATGGAGCTGACACTAAATACTGTCCTCCATAATGAGTCTGACCTTTGATGTCTTCTTAAATGTTTTGCACTTGTGGTAATTAATGGAAGTGTCATGCTCATACTAATTGCTTCGTGTCTTGTTGCTGACAGTCCTAATAAAGTAGAACAGGGTTTATTAATTACTGCTTACAGGGTCCTAATGATAACACATGCAGCCCTGGGAGGTCAGGTCAGACCGTCTAATCAGCAATGGACAGGTAAAGGTCTACTTTTGGCAGAGTCAACCTTCACATGGAACAACTCTGCTTGGTTTCAAAGTTTCAAAACAAGAAAAGAGAGATCTCACAAAACTAATGATCAAAACTGATTGATTTAAAGTCAAAGAGTAGAAATATTCATCAGCACACAGAAGATTTAGTTCTGTGACGACTCTATCTAGAAATGGGTGTCCAGCTAAGATGACTCCAAAGACACAACACAGAATGATCAGTGAGGTAAAAGAGTAACAGGCTTAAAGGGATCATTAGAGCTGGTTAAGATCTCTTTTGTTTGTCACACAAAACCATGGAGCCTGTTGTCCATAGCAGGAAGCTGCTGCTCTCCAAATAAAACATCAGTGAAGTTCTGCAAAGCAGCTTGACTCTCTACAGCACTACTGGGAACATGTTTTATGGACTGATGAGACTATGGTTGAATTGTTTGGGAAGAACATGCAGATCTATGTGTGGTGTAAATATAGACTCTGCATGAAGACATCATCCCAAAAGTGAAGTAAGGTGGAGGGAGCATCATGATTTGGGGCTTTGTTGATTTTGCTGCAGGAAAATGACACTAAATGTCACAGAAAGTCATTCACACTAGACATGCTGAGAATATGGCTGAGTAGATCAAGTTCAAAGACGAATGGTTCAAACTTCCTTGTGAACATTATGCAGGTCTGATCAACAGGTCTGTTCTACTAGTTAGTAAATCCAAATGTTCACTTTCAACCAGCAGTGGCCTATGAATGTTTCATGTGTGTTTAATAAAGACAAAAGATTCTAACTGTTTGTGTGATTTTAGCTGAAGCACATTGTGTTTGTATACACTTGTGACTTATATGAAGATCAGAGATCAGTTAATGCAGAACACCAGGTCATTCCTCAGGTAAGAACCAGACTTCTCATGTGTGTTGATGATGAATTGAAAGACATCCTCCGATGAAGACCATGAGATGAGGTTGAAATCTCTGGAAAAGGCTAGTCACTGGACCAGTGGACCTATTTTAGCTTAAGTAGCTTGTTATAAGAAATACATATACATGTATCTGCATGCGTATGTACATATTGTATATACATACAAACGGTAGTGATAGTGTCCTCCAGAGGATAACCACTGGAACAGGTTGGGTAGCACCTGAAATCTTTTTCTTCTGGACGATGTGAGGGCACTTTTAAGTGTTGTTGATATGTAGAGGTAAAGCAGGTGGCATCATCTGAATTTCTTGAGCTGCTGTAAGAAGAAGAGTCTTTTTTGGGCTTTTCTGATAATGTGGTCTGTGTTGAGGCTCCATTTGAGTGTACTGCAGATCGGGGTTCAAATTATGGTGTCTGGATGGAGTCTGACCTCCCTGATTAAGACTTGGACCCCCCCTTAAAGAGGTAAAAACAACAGTTCAGGAGGGTAAAAACATTGATTTAGCTGAATGCATGCCTCAATGCCTTAATATACAGTTTAGCTAACTAATGTCAGCTAGTTTCTAACTTTAGAATTATGTTACAGTTTTACTTACTAATGTTAGCTAGTTTCTAACTTTAGCCTGATGTTAATGTTTAGCTAACTAATGTTAGCTAGTTTCTAACTTTAGCCTTATGTTACAGTTTAGCTAACTAATGTTAGCTAGTTTCTAACTTTAGCCTGATGTTACAGTTTAGCTAACTAATGTTAGCTAGTTTCCAACTTTAGCCTTATGTTACAGTTTAGCTAACTAATGTTAGCTAGTTTCCAACTTTAGCCTTATGTTACAGTTTAGCTATGTAATCTTAGCTAGCTGGTAGAGCGCCCTTTCATTTCCGTTGTTAGCTTGTCATTTCGTTAACAATATAAAATGTCAATATGATTTACTGTTAGAAACACTGGTGCTCAGTCATGAGCAGTGAGACAGTGGAGGATTAGTTGTCAATATAGAGTTTATTATTTCATATTATTAATTTCATATTTTGATTCTATAACAGGCACACTGTGTTTTCACTCAGGAGTTTAACCTGTTGGCTCATTGAACAATATTAAAATCCATGTTTGCTGAAGCTCAGTAATTGTAATTGTGGTGGAAAGTACATTTACTCTACTCTCTACTGTATTTTAGTACAATTTTGAGGTAGCCGACTTGTACTTTATTATTTTCATTGTATGCTACTGTACACTTCCACTACTACATTTATCTACAGGGAAATATTGTACCTGAACCTGTTCATTGTTGTCAAAGATGAGACCTACCTTGTGTCATCTGTGAACCAAGGAGAGAGAACACAGCCCTGGGGGGCTCCTGAGCTGAGGGTCAGGGGCAGGATGTGGTGTTATTCACCTTGACCCTCTGTTGATGCAGCACACTCATGCTGCACTTTTTGTTGGTAATAAATTCTGTTTGCCTCTGATAACACTAGGGTCTTTGTTTACCCACACGTGACAGTGAAATTTCCCACCTTTCAAAGGTAAATATGTACTCTCCCACACTTCACTATCTCAGGCAGAGATAAAGAGGGCTAAAGACAGACTGACAATTACTTAAAGAGAGAGGCCAGATCTGGGGTGTGTATAAGTTGACAGTGTGAGCACAGCTGAGAGTGTTTAAATCATCCTATCTCCCTCACTAGGTCCTGGATTGTTCTCTGTTGCCTCTGGCCACATTTTACCACATAATTAGAGCTTATTTTACTTTAAACACCCATGTGTTGTACAGTCCCCTCTGCATGGCTCCCACTCTCTGCCTTATCCAGACACTGGAGGAGCTGTGGTTGGTTTTCATGTGATTTTATTTCTATGATGTCATGAATCAGCAGTTCTGCATCTTTATATTCTTGTGGGATGCTCTATTTTACTAATGACACAAGTATTAACCTTTAGCCCCAATACACACATTCAATATACATATGTGGCTTGTCTGGAACAAATAGAACTGGGTAGTGAACATTAAACATTATCTATGTAGTGACAATAAAACAAATACATGTTCATGACTGTTAGGATGTGTCTCAGGTATCAAACTCACATATCTATGCACCTTACAATTCTTGCAACATATAAAGTATAAGGAACAATATTATTTAGTGGTTATTGCCTTCTTAGTGTTTCTGATTTGATGCCCCTAATGTCAGGAGGGTATCTTTCATCAGGGCAAGGGTCTTATCAAGGAAACATGTTGTTTTAAAGCTGTTTTATATTGACATTTTGATCCATAAGAAGATATATCTGTGGTTTTATTAACCAAACACCATCTCCTCTCTCAGGCTTCTCTCTGGAGCTCTAGTAACAACAGGTCAGTGAGCCAATCAGAAGAGAGGAGGCTCTAAGCCTCTCTTCCGGTTGGCTGACTGTTTTCTGAGTGATCCAATAAAAATAAAGCAGATTTCAGGTAAACACTCAGAGAAACCAAATCCTGCACGGTTGGCTGGTGGGTCCAGGTGGGCGGAGCTTGGTGACTGCTTTGTTGTGACATCACAAAGTCCTGACGGCTGTTTTTAAGGCTCAGTTTTTGAATACAGGCTGTGTGTATTCTTCTGTGGACTGAGGCTTTGATACTTTCACAGTATTAATATAGAACCTGGATCTGCCTTATAATCAAAGAACACATGGACATGTACCATTAGACCGGATGGAGCTTTAAGGATTTGAGACAAATTTTCTTTTGAGTTACTCACTGTATAAGAACATCACACTATCCACCTTCACAAAGAGAAGACTCATTATTTCTAAAACTAAAAGGGGGCACTTGTCAGGAGGATGTAAATGTAGGTGGTTGAACAAACATGAACACATTGTTTTTCTGGCAGGAACAGTTTTTAAAAAAAAAACTGTTGCCACACTGCTTTCCATTGGGGAAAGTCCTCTGTCCTGTGTGAGTTTCCCTCCACCCAGCTCCTGGGATTCTCATATTAACAACACAAACATGGCCTCAGAGGTCAGCAAATTGGATGATGTGGCTTAAATCAGCTCTTTAGAGCTCAGCAAATGAGAGGAGCCTGTCCTTGTGGAAGTGCATATGCTGGGTGAGTTGAGACTATCTTCCCTTGATAAAAGTGTGTACACAA